>NC_043996.1:23811317-24456317 GCF_902150065.1 Myripristis murdjan | reverse complement strand
AAAAGTGAGAGTCAGACATGTAAGAAAAACCTCCAAGGCAACTCCTCTTCTAGTTGAAAAGCCTGTGTTTAAATGGAAACATGCCAATATGCTTCAGCCAACGGCCTCCATCAAGGAGAAAAATCTCAGTTATTTATCATAATTATTCGTGTGCAATTGCATCAGTTTTTTTCAGTGTGTCTGGATGAGCAGCTCCAATCATCTGGATGGATACAGATTTGTGCAGCACAATGCGTCTGTCACAGATGTCTGTGTTGGAGGAGGATGGAAATTTTGAGGAGTCGTGATATCTTTTTTTGGCATTCATACATTCATCATGTCTCCCAATTGTGGTGGTGTTGTTTTTTTTTATTTTTTCAGTTCAATAGGCTGATCATGTTGCTTTGCGGCACAGACACAATTGGAAAGCAAATGTTGCACAGAAGCCTGCAGTTGTCTTTTTTGTCAACAGCTCATCCCCTGAAATCAAAATGCTTCCAAACAACGGATAACAATCCAATTCGTGAAACTAATTCCTCGTATATATAGCTGTGGCACGGCGATGTAAAATGCTACATAAAGCCTCAGCATCACAGTCTGCTTCACTGAAGATCAGGTTTCAATTTTATTTGTCCCCAAAAGGCACTTGTTTGTGCCAGAACATGCAGAACCAGACCTATCACAACAGCAGCAGAGACACCGGAGCAGTGATCAAAGAGTCTAACAAACACAGTGAGACAGATAAAAAAAAATCACACTTACACATCATTACCAACATAATTATCATTATCAATGCCAAAATTGGCAATTACAGCCTCCACGATTATTATTACACAATAAACTGTGCGGCCCGACACCAGACTGCGATCCTGCAGTCAGCGCTTTGCAACAGAAATTAGGAATGTCAGACCAGGCAACAATTTTCAACAACTTTTGATAATTAGGTGCTCGCTGTGCCCTCATCTTCTTTTTTTAGGGGAACCCAGAATAGTTTGGTGCTGCTGCTTGTCCTGTCGCCTCCAATCCCTCTAATACTCTAATAAACGAGGTGTGGAAATCCCATGAGGGTCTCTATTTTGGAGATGCTGGAACCAGTGCAATCGCGCCGCAAAGTTGCTTAAATCTCGTTTCATACACATTCTAATGATAAGTCGATAAGATTGACTGAAATCATCTTGTCTGCTTTATAGACATGTGACTTATAGACGGGTTTCTTGATTATAAATATTACCGGGTGCACGTGCATTCAAGGGACTAAATCGCGTCAGTAGCCGGTCACGACATTGTATTCAACCCTTATAATCAAGGTAGATTTCACATTGTTTGCAAATTCTTTCTGACTCAATAATACAATGTCATTTCACAGTTTGTGTTTTATTGCACACTAATATAATATGTAAAATGTTAGCTAACAATTGTTGACTGATCAGTATGGTCATCAGGTCTCTGAATGAGACTACCCAGCCCAAATTTGCAATTCAAACAAATGTTTAGCTCAGGGACGCCCAACCGTTTTTGAACCAAGAGATCTACCGAGATAGGGAGCCGTAGCCATTACTGATAGCCTACCCACCTATTTAACATGCACACAACAAACAGAGAAGTAATCCAGATATAACAATAGGTAGTTTTGTAAGTTGGAAAAGTAGAAATTGATGTATTTTACTACCTTAGTGGGCCCGCTGGCACTGGGAGCAGCTAGTTTCTCATTGTCAGGACAGTGGGAGCTGACAAGTGGTGTGCACAAGGTGGTCATCTGTCGTTGTGGATCTTTGTTTTGACTTGATGATTTTGATGTGAGAGAAATAGACTCACAAATAGGTTGATGCAAAAAGTGCTGTCGAGTTCAAGGTGCGTCTTCAGAGGTTGGGATGTTTTTGTTCCAGCAGTAGGCTCCAGAACTCTCCTCTCATGCCGTTTCATGTATTGCCCTGAATGTGATCTCAGTGTTATTTTGCAGTGTCAGAATCTCGCTCTCAGCAGCTGAACTGCCCAGGAACAGGCAATGCAATCCACATCCTTACTTGAACCAAAAAGGAAAACACGGATAACTGGCAACAGGCTCAATGGGTGCAAAGTCAGTAAAGCGCTTCTCGAATTCTGACAAGATGCTGCTCATGTCGTGCGCTGTCAAGCTGCACAAAGCCCTGACGCTCAAGTTCAGCCTGCATGTGAGGAAAGTTCCGGTCACGGTGCTGCAGCCCTACTTGACAGCCGTTTGCTTTCAGATGTGTTCGCTGAACTGATCATGTTGATTACGTGTTTATGCTTACCCTGCAACTCTAAATTCAGCTCATTGAGCAGGTCAGTGAGATCTTCCCAGAACGCTAAATCCAAAATCCCCTGGTTGTCCTCTAGCTGTGCCTATTGTGCATGTTTTGGAAGCTTGAGAAAATCTTTGATTTCAGGCAACAACTAAGTGAAACTTACCACCAAAAATGTACCTCTGCCTAGCCACCTAACATCTGTGTGCAGCAGCAGGTCTGTGTGACCTGCACCTGTCTCCTCCAAGTGAGCACAGAACAACTTTCTCTGTAGACTCCTGGCCCGGACAGAGCACACACTCTTCAATGCAACGTCCATCAGTTCTTTCATGTTTAAAATCCTCCTACACAGCGCTTGCTGGTGAATTATACAGTGGTAATTCAAGAAGTCCAGGAAAGGAGCACTTTTTTTGCACCGTGCAATGAACCCACGAGTGCAGCCTACCATCGCTGGAGCACCATCAGCTGTGATGAAGATGAGCAATTTGCTCGTTTACAAATTCCATGAAAGCGTCAGAAATATCTTCACCTGTAGTGTGTCCTCTCAATGGCAAAATGGTGAGTAGCTCTTCTTTTGCACTCATGTCTCCAAAAACCATTCTGATAAAAACACATAACTGTGCCACATCCACCATATCAGTTGACTCATCGAACTAGAGGGAAAAACACTCACATGCATCAATGTCCTTCTAATGTTCAGCTACGATCGGTTTTATTCTTAAAATCCCCAACGAGTGTGTATGCAGCCTCGACCAATGCTTCTCCGACAACTTTGCTCTCCTTGAAAGATTTCTTGTGTTTAGCAAGAACGTGACTGATGCGATAAGATGCTATCCTTACAGCCTTACCTTTGGTGTTGGGCCTGGTAAAAATTCCTGCACTTTGCAGGTACGTAGAGCTGTTCTAGCAGGGAAATCCATCTCATAGCTTTTGTGCACCATTTTGACAGGGGGCAGCACAGGCAATATTGCGAGTGTGCCCAGGATTTTACAGTTCTATTTATATTGACAAAACTCGCAATCGACTGAGAATCAGTCTGCGATTGGTTGTTTGGCTCTTGGTTTAGTGAAAAGGAGCTAATACCTATGGCTTGGTCACATGTCCAATGAATTTTGCTCAACTTATCTGGTTTTATTGGCTGTTGACCCTGTCTGTTCTCTCCTTATAGCGAGGCTTACTGTAAATGTACCATACATCACATGAGACACATAATTCATGTCAGCTATCTAGGTCTGGGACAGTAAATGGCTGGCATGGATTGTAGTGGAAGCCTAAGTAGCTCAAAATGCACTGATTACATAAAAAAGATCACCTGTCAGGAATGGTGAAAAATTACCAGATCCCTACGCTATTCCAGACCAAGAATCGATTTTAGATACACTATATTGCCAAAAGTATTCGCTCATCTATCCAAATCATTGAATTCAGGTGTTCCAATCACTTCCATGGCCACAGGTGTATAAAATCAAGCACCTAGGCATGCAGACTACTTCTACAAACATTTGTGAAAGAATGGGTCGCTCTCAGGAGCTCAGTGAATTCCAGCATGGTGCTGTAATAGTAATGTAATAGGATGCCACCTGTGCAGTAAGTCCAGTTGTGAAACTTCCTCGCTACTAAATATTCCACAATCAACTGTTAGTGGTACTATAACAAAGTAGAAGCGATTGGGAATGACAGCAACTCAGCCACGGAGTGGTAGGCCACATAAAATCACAGAGCGGGGTCAGCGGATGCTGAGACGCATAGTGCGCAGAGGACGCCAACTTTCTGCAGAGTCAATAGCTTGAGACCTTTAAACTTCATGTGATCTTCAGATTAGCTCAAGAGCAGTGCGTAGAGAGCTTCATGGAATGGGTTTCCATGGCCGAGCAGCTGCATCCAAGCCTTACATCACCAAGCACAATGCAAAGCATCGGATGCAGCAGTGTAAAGCACGCCGCCACTGGCCTCTAGAGCAGTGGACACGTGTTCTCTGCAGTGACGAGTCACGCTTCTCCGTCTGGCAATCTGATGGACGAGTCTGGGTTTGGTGGTTGCCAAGAGAACGGTACTTGTCAGACTGCATTGTGCCAAGTGTAAAGTTTGGTGGAGGGGGGATTATGGTGTGGGGTTGTTTTTCGTACGTTGGGCTCAACCCCTTAGTTCCAGTGAAAGGAACTCTTAATGCTTCAGCATACAAAGACATTTTGGACAATTTCATGCTCCCAACTTTGTGGGAACAGTTTGGAGATGGCCCTTCCTCTTCCAACATGACTGCGCACCAGTGCACAAAGCAAGGTCCATAAAGACATGGATAAGCGAGTTTGGTGTGGAAGAACTTGACTGGCCTGCACAGAGTCCTGACCTCAACCCGAGAGAACACCTTTGGGATGAATTAGAGCGGAGACTGCGAGCCAGGCCTTCTCGACCAACATCAGTGTTTGACCTCACAAATGCACTTCTGGAAGAATGGTCAAAATTCCCATAAACACACTCCTAAACCTTGTGGACAGTCTTCCCAGAAGAGTTGAAGCTGTTATAGCTGCAAAGAATGGGCCCACATCATATTAAATCCTATGGTTTAAGAATGGGATGTCACTCATGTTCATATGTGTGTGAAGGCAGCCGAGTGAATACTTTTGGCAATATAGTGTATGTCCAAGTGATCAGCAATCACATGGCCCAATATAAGATAAAGACAAGGCCTAAAGACTGAACCCTCCTCATATCACATATCTTAATCTCATATCATGATTTCACCTTTGCCAATAACCTATTAATAACTTGTTGGTGCACTTTACTGCACAGTAACTCCTTGTCATCTCTGCTTTGGAGCTCGGCTCTGTTAGATATGCTGTTGGATGTGCTGCTTCCTGCCCCCCAGCTGCGTCTCTGTGATGACGCCGCACAGAAACCCGTCTATTGTCTGGAGGAGTCCGATGTTTTTATGAAAGGGAGGGCAAGGCCTAACTGCACTGACAAAGCAAGTGTATGATCAATTTTGTGTCGCCTCAGACGACAGGAGCTCTGTCTAGCCGCCTCGAAAGTCACACTGACTTTGAAAAGGCTGGCTCAAGATTCCCTGACACAGAAAGGCTGCTCCTGGCTCCCATATAAGGGGTTCCTGCCATCTACCCTGCTATTTCTGTTGCCGCTGCTCCCCGTGAAACGCAGGTTGTCTGTCAGACTCGGGTTTATTATCAGGGAAAGTAGAGCACAGAGGCACTCGCTACCCATCCACCTGTCTTCTGAAATGCTAATGAGAGCGGATATCGGAGTGGATAAGAGAAACAGAGCAGTGATGTTGAAGGAAAAAAATCACGGCGGTGTAATAGAAGTATTCAGGAAAGGTGGAGTGGTAATGTCAGGGCGCAGAACTCGAATTTGATAGAAACTCAAATTCTATCAGGAGGAAAAGGTAAAGCAGCAACCCATGGGAGTATTCAGCAAACCTTTTGATGCTGGAAAGATGTGGATACAATGGCCTGCACATTGAACATCTGCGTAAACGTCGTGCTGTGATCTCATTCTTCCTGTCACTACCCGGAGCTCGTGACCACGGGCGAGGGCTGGAGTGTAGGTCGACCAGTAAGTTGAGAGCTTTTCTTCAGACTCGGCTGCCTCTTCGTCCGGTACAACGACTGCATGGCCCGACCCGTCTGTCGATTTCCCACTCCAATTTTACCCTCATTCATCAGCAAGACGCACAGCTACTTGAACTCCATCACTTTAGGCAGTGACTCACTCCCAGCTCAACGGGGGCAATCCACCGTTTTCCTACAGAGCATCACCGCCTCCAGACCCTCATGGCGACGGCTTCACACTCAACTGCAAACGGTCCAAAAGCTGGGGGAGGGGGTCACACCTCGATCAAGACAACCAGGCCACATTATCTGTAAATCTTGAGGTCACCATACTGGGTACTCTCAACTGCCTTGAAATCATGTTCATGACAATTATAAAAAAAAGCACAGGCTTGGCGGAGTCCAAAACCTACTGGGAATGAGGTCAACTTTTGCCCTATTCACACTTGGTATTAACATCCTTCTGTGCTAAAACTGCAGACAAAATTCACTCATAGTGTATATCAGTGATTGTCAACATCTGGCCTGTAGCCCGCATTCAGGCTATAAAATCCTCCCATCGAGACTAGAGAATATTAATGTGTTACCACCAATTTTCCACCAATAGTATTAGTTCCTGTTTTTGGCAACACATAGTTACCAACCATCCTCATTTCCCCTCCAGCAGCGGGGCAAAGTTAGTCCGGTACAGCGGCCACAGTTATTTGCAACGGCAATGACACACATAAAAATGAATCGGACCATCCTGCTGCACAGAGTTGATTTGAATGGGAACGTCTGTTCTGCTTCAGTTCAGCTTCTGTGGCTTTCACACTTTTTCCATGACCAGGACAGAATCCACATTTTGCCTCCTGAGTCTGAGGTTTTGACTGTTATCGAAAACTGTCCTTTCCTGTCCGGAGGCTCCTGGGTAATGGAGATAGAAATTGCTTTCGGTGATGCGGTGGTAAACATGAAGGTGGTTAAACAATGGCTTCCTCTAAAGAATCATCACAACTCCCTATCTGTATATTCAGGAAAAACACTGTATGCAGTTATTTCCATAAAATACCCTATCCTCAATTTAAATCTCTTTTATACTGTCTCCTACCATATAATTTTTTTTTTTTACCATGCATTTACATTATAAAGACCTATGTCAGGCAAAAACTGTGGGAAAACATTGTGTGGGTGAATAGAAAGGTGGGTAAAATGCGTTTAGGTGGATTTATATTTATCCACCAGCACATCAGTGGAGAGAGTCAATGTGTTGCTGTGCTGAGGTTTTAGGAGAAAGGAAGGCACAGCGCCTGAGGAAAATCCTAATGTAAGGTTTCCTAGGAGCCGGTGCTTTCACTGTCTTTTTTTTTTTTTTTTCTCTACAATATTCCTCTCACGTCTCCGTACTCATCCTCTTTCCTTAATGTTATCATCCCAGGATCCTCTCTTCCTTCTCTCCGCCCTACAGAATCATGCATCTTGCGCAAGTGAGCTCATCTTCTGCTGAGACTTAAAATTACATTCCAGAAAGAGTGAACAAGTCCGCTGTCGGCATGACGTCATTTCGCTTGTTTCCGTCGCAGCTCGGGTCAAGAATTTTATCCGTGACATTGAACAAGAACAAGAGGCGATGGAGTGACTTTCCTTGTTTCAAGCACTGAACGTATAAAGAAGGAAGGAATAATTTGTCAGTGCTCCACAGGTTGGTGCCACCATATTGAAACTCACTTCAACTAGATAACAAAAACACACCACATAATACCGACTGGTGTTTTATCGTCCAGTGAGTGCATTAGTAGTCCTTGTTAACTGGTGTCAAAACACCAGGAGTCTGTCCAGCAGCTGCTCAAAACAAAACACGAAGCCCAGCTGTAGTGAGACAGTGCCGATGTTAAACTCATGCAAGTTTAAAATGCATAATTCATTCTATCAAATATGAGCTAGTCATGATTCTGACTCCTGGCTGGAGCACGAGCCTGTTAAACAAGGTGTAAACAGAAGATTGGCAAACCCATTCAAAACAATGAGAACTGCACAGAATTTTAAAACACTCATTCCCTGTTTTCGAGACCTTTTTCGAAATTGTCGCACTTCCAAAATCAACACTAGAAATCATGTTGAACTGTAAACATTGTATATGGCTTCTCTGCAGGGAATAGCATTATTAGTGTACTTAATTTCAACATTTTTCAATTTAGGTCCTGGACTGCCTCACACTAAAATTTGTTGCTGCGCTGAAATTTGTTACTGAGATGAGATTATCACAGACAAACAACCCTATTTGCTTTCGCTCGTCAGCTTGTGGCAAGTGGGGATGGAGTTGGTGAACCAAAAAAGTTGAGCAGATTCATCTGTCATTGTTGAGTCTAGCCTTCTCGTGACAGAGCACTCACTCGCTGCTTTTTAGGAGAAAATTTTGTATTTTGGCGTTTATGTTTGATGTAGCACATACAGTATGGCAAGAAAATTTCCCACTGGTGACCATAGTGGATGCCAGGAGTTAGTTTGGGCAGATCGTGTGTCTAAAAGTAAAACGCAACTCAATTAGTCGAAATGCTGCAGCACCATTTTGTAATTTAGACTGTAATTTAGTCTTTCTGAGTGCAGTTTGTAGGCAAATAGGGTTATAAGACTAGATTCAGGATTAAGTTACTTGAGTAGTGAGGATTTTTTTTTTTCGTTCTATACGGTCCTTTTCTCTCGCTCTGCCTCGTTCCTTGGCTCATCGCTCATCTCCATCTCTCTGGGTCCTGCTCCATCTCTCTCTAATGCATTCCATCTGTCACTTTGGCTCTCATCAAGGACAAGGCTGTAACAGACTTACTCACACATGGTGAGTCGGTTCGGGCTCGTCAGCGGCCCCTCCTTCGTATCGCTGCCTTATCTGATCGTCGGCTCAGCCCAAGAAGAAGCCCAAGCCTCCACCCAACAACGGAAACTGAAGACGGCAGTCGGTACTGTCCAAAAGCCACCTAAGCAAATGTCCAAACTTCGATTCTCTCTTTTGTGTCGTTTGTCGTCTGGGTACAGCAGAAAACCTGACTTTCCCACCAGCACAGGAACACACCATGGCTGATCCTGTACACCAAATTTCAGCTAAATCCACACGCAGACAGACGCGGAAACAAGCCCCTTCCACTGCCACTGGTGAAAGTAATAAGCTCTCAAGTGTCATCGCATCATCCTCGTTCATTTTTGGATTTGCACTTGAACAAATCCTCTGATCATCTGTTTCCCGTCAGGATCGTACGACGCCACATCACGACAGAGATCCGTGCAAATAAAAAATAAAAAATCGAAATAGTGCAGAACTGAATTGCTGAAGTAGAAATATTTTGTTGCAGTTTCAGTTTAAAGCTCATGTGTGATTGTACTCACGTGGAGACCTCTCAAGTAAAAATAAGCATACTAAAAAAAAAAAAAAATGTATGCATGATACAGAGGAGTGCAGAACAGTTGTGATTATATCTCATTCTGCCTGTGTGAGAGTTGCTTTCACTGCCCAGCTCAAGGCCAGTTAATCCAAATTGCTGATGAGCTCCAAGAGCGCCAAGCACTGCATCTTTACCCACAGCCAGTTTGCACAGCCGGGTAGAGTGTGACGTGACTCGCTCGAGAGCCGCTTCCTTAACAAGCTTCCCAGTCCTCTGGCGGAGCCCGAGTGGGTCATTATTTCTCCTCCTGGCAGAGACGCTCGCCAGCGAAGGAATGGCTCAGGTGGCATGGGAGAGAGCGGCATTTTGAACCAGGTAGAATGAATCCACCGAGTGAAAATGCACTGAATGTACAATGAATGAATCCGCCGCCCCCAGATTCCTCACAGCCCTTTTCATGCCGGGGTTGAGTGGCAGAAGAAATGTGAATCGAGGCCCGCTCATATCTGGCCGCGCTCCCTGCAGAAATGGTGATGAGGACGTTTGTTTTGGCCCCCGTCTGATCTTGTAGTGGGAGGCTGGCAGAGGGCAGCGACACCCAGACTCAAGGAGAATATTGATGAATACGGAGCATACCCTGGGTTTTATTACTGGGCTTCGGGCTGGTCATGATAAAGCACCACTTCCCCCACACATACCCCCCCACTGAAGCTACCACAGCTTCACGGCCACAGAATGAAATCAACCAGCAATAAAACACCTGCTCTTGCCACAACACAGCCGTCTAGCAGGTTTGACCGCCGTGAAATATTTTCCACTCTTTAAAAGTGAAATGAGCTGAGACATAAAATCCAAGGATGAATGGTGGCAGATTGTCTGGGGCTGTTTGAGAGAATGGTGTGCTCTTCTGCTTGCCATATGTGTGTGTGTGATTATGTGTGTGTGTGTGTGTGTGTGGGTGCATGCGTGGGCTCGTTTAGCTATTCTTGTGAGGACCAACTTTTGAGAAATCACTGTTCTTGTGAGAATTAATTCCAGTTGTGTAATTGTGCATTATGTAACTCCAGTTGTCAGGACATTTTGCTTATTGGTGAGGTGTTAACGTCAGGAATAAATTGGTTATGGCTAATATACTTAAACCCACAGGTGTGTGTGTGTGTGTGTGTGTGTGTGTGTGTGTGTGTGTGTGTGATGGCAGGGCAGAAAGGGGATGATAATCATGTGTGAATACCTGTCTCTGAGCCTCTGGCAATGCATCAAAGACCTGTGATGTTCTCACACACCTACACACTTGCACACCACCTTCACGCCCACACACACACACACACACACACACACATATACACATAGACACACGGTCCTCATCGACCCATGTGGTTTGTGCTTCTTCTCTCTCCTCCCTCTTAAATTCTTTACCGTCTCTCCCAAATAATCTCTTTTCTGAAACTGACATCTTCTCCTTTATGCTTCTCCTCCCATCACCTGTTTCCCTTCCTCCTCTTTTCTTCTTTTTTTTCTTCGTGTTCCTCCTGCCCTTCTCCCTTTCCTCCTCTGTCACTCTGCGTTTTCTGTTTGACTGATTACATCTCTGTGAGGATGCACTGATGCCTCTCGCTCGTGTTTTTCTGTCTCTTATGTATGTGTGTTTTTCTCTGTGTGTGTGTGTGTGTGTGTGCGCGCGCGTGTGTGTGTGTGTGCTCTCAGGTGGTCCAGGCTCGGGGAAGGCTCTCCAGTGTGAAAGGATGGAGGAGAGGTTCGGTGTACGTCGAGTCACCGCGGGGGACCTGCTGTGCCACGAGCTGCAGTCTCACAGTGACAGGGGGCGCCACCTACGGGACGTCCTGGAGAGAGGAGAGCAGCTGCCCGAGGTCAGTGCACTATTCCTGAAATACCATCAAAAATTTTTTTATTTAATAATGGCATTTCTGCTTTATCAGAAAAGCGGTCATGCCGTGCAGAGTAACATTTATCAGAGATCACAATATAATAACATAATGACATAATGATTTGCAATCATCCCTAATCAGCAGTGGCAAAAGCATCAGAATCCTTAATGTAAAAAACTAGTTTGTTGCTTTTATGTAATTATAGAATGACAATAGAGAAAACTGTTGACATTTTATTGCTGTTTTTATCAAACTCTTATGAAGAGGAGACAAAAAAAAAAAAAAAAAAAAATACACTGGCATGTGTAGGCCTATTTTGAAATCAGTTAAACACAGAGCTATGCAGGCCTGTTTGTCCAGTCCAGTTTGTATTTGATTATGATGCCGCATGTCAAGCACACAGGTAAGCCAGCCGTCAAAGCGGAGGACAGAGTCAAAGACCAGACCTAGACTGACATGTTTGATGCAATTCATGCGTATTTTGACGAGTGGTAACAGACCTCAAAAATGTAGGAATTTATTGAAATGCATCACTTGCATCACTGATTACTAACACAACATACACCACTTTCGTTATTTATCACCCAAATGGAGAACGTCCTTAACTTCTCACCTTGAGAAAGCCATGGCTGCTGTGTAATTTGCTCAACAGGCAGAGAGGAGGGCAAAAAAAAGAGAGGGTGATCCTTTTGAAAATGACTCTCTTTCAAATGCAAGACGACAAAAAAATTAAAAGCAAATTATGTGATCGCTGCCTGATGAATAAAAAACAATAAAAAAAAAACAAGCATCAGACTAAGAGGAGTCACGCGAAATTCATACTGATAAAACTTAAGTTAAGCCTTCATCTGCAATAAATGTGTGTCTTTGTAAATATGGTCTTCAGAGTCTAAAGAGATTAACTGCAACATTGTTATATAAAGAAATGGCCGATGCACCACAAGAGCAACTCAGCCTACAGCCAATTCATGAACGGTTTTACATTTGCCTTTCTAAACAACCGCTGTCTGCTGAGAAAACCCCTCCGGCTCACAGGAGGCAGTGCAGCAGCAACAGCAGTTTGTCTGGATTCAATACAAGAAGCGAGGCGATCGCCGCCATGAGAGAACAACGGCACAAACTCCTAAACTTCACAAACACAAAACACCAAGAAAAAGACGTGGACTCACTGTTTGATTGCCAAGTGATCTCTGGAAAGAGGAGCACAGCAATGATTGGGTTTTTTGTCAGTGTTTTCTGTCAATATGTTTTTGTAATGAATAATATTTTTTTCCACAAAAAAAGGTAATTTTAATCAACAGCCTGTGAATCGACTTGAATCTCTGCAAAGTCAGAGTCACAACCTAAGTGAGCCAGACTTATTTGGACATAAAAAGAAGTATTGAGGTATTTCTGTTTGTTTGTTTTTTCACATTTAAACTAAAAAAAAAGTGTTGACAAAGCGAACAACAGCTCCTGCAGAAACTCCTAAACTCCACCAGGAGAAGCTACACGGAAAAAGACGTGGACACACTGATTGATCGCCAAGTGATCTCTGGAAAGAATGGCACAGCGATGATTGTGTCGCACCGAACACGTCTGCAAAAAAAAACAAAAAGCAAAAAAAACAAGAATGATCTCTTGTATTACCACTTTAAAAACAGCAGCGGCTCGAGGAGTTGAAGCCCAGCGACACAACAGCGATACACATGCCGTCACTGAGCGGGGAAACACAATCAGCATCAACACAAATGCATTCGTTCCAATTCACTGAATGTGGATTTAATCACAGCGGGAATCCGGTACACTTCAAAACAGCTAACGGGGGGGAAATCTGATGGAATATTTAACATGCTGTCCTGCAAAAAATGGGCTTAAGGACATAAATGGGGGGACGGAGCTGCAGTCCGATAGAGTCGAGAGAGCTCAAAGTGGCTCTCACAAAGATTACACATTTATAAACACTGTCCCAGATAGAGCTGGCATGGCTGTCTGAGCCCATCCTGCAGCTGGAAACTGCTGCAGCGACTCAGTGACAGAGTGCAAACCAGATAAATTATCTATGACTCCAAACATACTGGAAGGAAGACATATTTGTGGAGAGGAGGTAAACATGTTTATCAGGGCGGGAAGTCAGCACCAGTCACCGGCTTGTCAGGAGTGTGAGCTGCTAAGTGTTTTTGACGTCTGTGGAAGACAAACGGCTGCCCCGACTGTGGCCGACCCTCTGAGGAATACAGTCCAGGTGGGCCGGGTGTCGGACTCGCATCAGGCAGCGGGACGCTTTCGTTTAAATGAGACCTCAGGGCGGCCCGATTCTTATTTGCTCACAACAGTACGACTCAAATCAACACATAGATATTTTAGGCTACTTTCTGATTTATTGTTTTAAATCAATCAATTTGTACCCGACCAATCAATGAGAAATGCCATGTTGGCTCATCAAAATAGCACATAATGTAGAATTACATAAAGCAGAAGAGAGAAATGCACCAACACAATAATATACAGGTTTGACATTTACCTCCCAGAGGAAAATAACTGCTCTAATTGTCTTTCTTGAAAATTTTTCCACTCCATGTCAACCTTTTGCCTGCTGGGTTTAACTTTACTTCTAGCCGAAGGATAGTTTGTAATGCTAGGTCTAATTAATTTATCATAATTTATCATTAATTTATCATTAATTTATCAAATTGCCATAGAAACCTCTATTTTTGCTTATTACACGTAGTTGATAATAATTAGAAGGAGATATTTCAATTTAAAAAATATGTTTTGATGAAAAAAATGTGTTTAATTTTTTCCATTTCCTTCCAAAACATCTTGGGGGCTGGATAAGATGTGCTCCTGGGCCGTATCGCTGACATCTCTGAGTTAGGCTGTTTACATGTTTCCATAATTTGGCAAGTCCCTATAATAATCCAGTTTACATGTGTGAAGTACAGGGATGTAACACATTTTAACTGCATTGGTACATCAGTTATAAATTCTGCCATTTCAACTGTGTCAACCTGCTAAGAAAACAATAAATAGAATGAGTCTCTCTGACTTTGGCCCGAGTCATTAAAAAAAATAGAATTGAATCATTCACAGTTCACCTGGACTTTGGTTTTTCTAGTCAATATGTTTTTGTCATGAATAATATATTTTTCCACAAAAAAAAAGATCATATGAATCGTCCACTTGTGAATCGACTGAAATCTCTGCAAAGTCAAGGAGTCACAACCCAAGTGACCGAGACTTATCTGGAGAAAAACTGAGGTATTGAAGTATTTCTGTTTGTTTTTTTTTTTTCACATTTTTGGAGAAAAGGACAGTCTTACATCACTGCATGTGGTTTTTTAATGGATGTAAAATGTTGGCAGTGCTGTGTCGAGCCGCTGACTCAAATACAGACTTGAATCAAACTGAATCTTCCACACAAAAAAGAGGAAGTAATTTGAATCGTCAAATTGTTAATCCACTCGTTTCTCTGTGAAATCAGAGTCAAAACCCTTCTATTTATTTTGATTATCTTGCGAGAAATGTGGTAATGTGAGTTTTTTGCCTATCAGATCAGCCTTGATTCCTCACGACGTCACACATCTAGTCGCAGCCTCTGTGCTTTTCCGTCGTCACAGACCTGTTCGATGAACCCGCTCGTCTAAAAACGTCACCGTCCATCCAACATGTACACATCTGTGCTTTGCCAATGTGTCCTGTCAACTTTGCCTCTTCTGAACTCAAAAAGGGTTGACATGTTTGCCCAGACCTCCCCCTTTACATACAGCAGCACCATTAAGCTTCCACCCCGTTTCAAGAGATGTGAAATGCAATTACACGTCCCGACGGCTGTCTTTTAACATGATTACAGTCAAATTACTCCACATATGCCGCTGTGATTATGCTTACTCCAGCATCATGGCTTTGTGCTGCGGTGTTTGCTTACCAGGAATATTGCCTTAATAGCATAATAATCACATTTTTGACGTGCATGGCCGGCGATGGGTGAAATATCTGAATTCATCTTCCGCTGTGGCAAATATTTAGTTTCCTGCCTTCATGTTCAGCGTCCTATCGCCACATTACAGCTGCAGAGGCTATGAACAGTAATGTATTGCTACTGTTATTATTAATCCCCAGTGTCATTCCAGTGGTTGTCTGGGTGCCTTTAATTAAAATGGTCTGTTGTGGTGCCTGTGACATTTCACATCAAAACACACCCCGTCTATCACTCACCCCAATGGTGCCTGACGTGTTCAAAGGCTTGTGTGTGTGTGTGTGTCTGTCTGTCTGTCACGGTCAGGCACAATCCTTTGGTGGAATGAATCAAAAATATTGATTTGACTGCACACGTAACAAATTTGAGAGGGAATCCAGTCTGGCAGCATGTCCATTCACTCTGCTTGACAAACTGCTTGCATGCTCACAATTTGTCAAAGCACATAGGATTTTTAACCTTTACCCCCCCCACCCGGAGGAAGATTCACTGAGCGCGCTCCTTCTCTGGATTCTTTGTCAGCAACGTCCTGCCTGACACACTGACACACACACACACAACACACACACACACACTTGACACTTCTGCCCGCTACAGCTGCAGCCTTTGACCGGAGGGGCACCGAGAAGTGTGTAAAAAACACTTCCATGACGATGATGAGAGTAAGTCACCATATTCACACAGGAACTATGACATCACACTCTTTCATCACACTCAACCCAAAGCGCAGTGTAATAACGCTAAATAAGTAGGCGGTTTCTCTGTTTCCCCATGCCTTTTTCGTTGAAACTGGACACATCTCGTACAGAGGTAGACGGGTTTTCTACTTTTCTGCGCACTAAAAGACTCACGGCACATCGCCAGCAGAGACAAGTGGATCTGAGGCTAAAAAGTCTCACAGCAGCACTTTAGAAATAGGCATCATCTGTTTGTGGCCTTGTGGTAACATTAATGGTAACTAACAGGCAGTGTTGGAAAGGTCACTTTTGAAATGTAATAGATTACAGATTATGAACTGCCCTGTAAAAAAATGTAATAAGTAAACTACTTTAATAACTTCATCAAAGAAATGTAACTTATTACATTTGATTACTTTTTGATTAGTTTAATAAGAAATGTTTTAAAGTGTACCAAAACAGAGGTTTGAATTCACCTCTCCACAACATCACTCAACACTGACTGGCAGACATTTATTAAAAGTTCTTCAGGATAACTTGAATTAAGATCAAAATGTTTTGATTTGGAAGCACAGCCACCAAAACAAATCACAAGTTTGCACATCTCAAACTGCCTTGACGCTTTCGGCTGGTCTCAGGCCTGGCACACTTACTCAAATTGGGTTTGATTTGTTTGGCAGATGGGAGGCGGAGCAAGTTCAAACAAGAGAACCAATCAAAACCAACGCTCAACATTTGAGTGCCACCTGCCGGATTAATGAGCCTGTCCGGACACAGAGACGCTCCTACCCTTAACGATGTTGCACTCAAATCTGTCCCAGAGGCTTTGCTGAAAAACCTCTGAAAATTTGTCAGAAGAAAAAATCCCTGCTCATTGAAAAAATACAAAACAACAGGATGAATGTTATATTCTACATATAAGCTTTTTACCAAAAAGAGTATTTTCAGATGTAGCCCCTTTGTAATCCTGATTTTGATTATTAACTGTAATTTCATTTCATTTTTCCTCAGTAACGATTACAATTACATTTATTTTGTAATTTGAATTTTGCAGTTTGTTTTCTTTGTTTTTGTTCATTAGGGAAGTGACGGAGTGACAGGTGCCGACAGGTCCTTGAAAAATCTTAAAACATCAATTAACAACTATCAGGCCTCAAAAGTCATTAAATAGTCCCGAATTTAACTTTGTGAGATCTTAATGTCAACATAAAACATTTTATCTAGTTTCATTTATCCACGTATTTCTATGTACTTGTTGATTAAACCAACTCACTTTATTCTTACCTGTTATACTTAGCAGCAGAGAGAAATCCCAGAAAATCCTTACACTTACCTGTGAAGTGCTGCGGAGAGAAATATTGGGCAGATTTATTACAGCACCACCTAAAAGGACACTTATAAAAACTTATAACGACATTTCACAGAACTATCTAGTTAATCACGACCATATTCCCAGCTAAAAGTTACTCTGAAATACCCTGAAATACTGATTTGTATAAGAAAAAGATTATATGTGTAAAAAAAAAAAAAAGTGTTGAGTTTGGTTAAAATGTGTCTCCAAAAGCTCTTTAAAAGCACATTTAAGCCTCTGAAACCTGTAGACGCCCTGTGGGAACCGTATTCAAATGTGACGTAAGAGCAAAACGAACGCGGTGAAAGGGAGTCAAACACCTTGCTCAAAGGTGCAGTGAGGAAGATTTAAACTGCCTGACAGCACAAAATGAGCATAATATATCTGCAGGAGTTATTGAACAACGCTAATGACTCAAGAAACCTCCAACACAACCAAACAAGCCCAATAAATCATCGGTGACGTAAAGCCTCTCTAAAGGCACCTTGACAGGGGCTGTGTGAGGAGCGGGGAGGATCAGTCATTCTCGCTCGCTCCTCACTTTTCCCTGGTAACTGGCAGCCTTCCAGTCGCTGGCCGGCCGGCCTCTCTCACCACCACCTCATATCGATTCGGCTCCTCACAAAGACCTGAAAAGAAATGTTCTGACAACGTGTCCAATCTGTTCCGGCACTCCTGTGAACTCACAAACTTGTTAAAGAGCTGGATCCAAACGAAAACTTGTGGATGTGGCCTGACCTCTGCAGAACAACCGCACAGCCGCATGAAAGCAGCTCAGCTCCCAAACTGCTCTGCAGGTAAACTGCGGCGTTTGATTTAAAACATACAGCGGCGTCCTCTCTCGACCGCCGGGCCGCGTTTGGTTGGCCGTCCTCCAAGCGAGACAAGGCCGACGTGCATGGAGGTCTGCTGAATTCTTCATAGCTGACGGTGATTTCTCTCCCATGCCGAGTCGATAGAGCTGCAGCTAAAATCCATCTCCTGCTAAAGTTTATGTCAAGCGGTGGAGTGAAGACGTGAGGGCTGGGTGCCTCTTATGGCACCGACCAAGTTGCTTCAATACTACTGAGTATGGAAAAATGCCAAATTACAAATTACAGTACCTAAGGAGTGAATCCCATCAGCGTCATTGAGCCAATAAGCATGCAGCATGCTTGTACGAAGATTTAATAACACTGGTGATTGGTTGTCTAACGTTACACATGTGAGAGGGTTGCAGGAAAAATCTTACATTACACCCAGAGATGTTATAAAGTTGAGTTGATGAAGAGATTTTATAAAATTGGTGTTGAAAAGGGTATTGTTCACGACTCAGTGTTGAGGTCAGCGAATTATTGAATTGAAAATATTATAAGTATTGAAAATTTCTCAACAATACCCAGCCTTAGGAGACGTACAGTACAAAAGGAGTCATCTATCTCTGCATTCAAGAGACATTTGCAATTCAGTGTTACTCATGTGACTAGAGGGTTATCCATCACTTCAAAGAACACTGCACTGAATTTATTTACAGGTAATATATTAATACTTATATTTATACCTGTCATAACTATTTTGAATTTAATAAAAAAAATGCACAAGTACATAAGTCTTGGTGGCGAAACAGTAGCATCCAAGTAAGGCTCAGCTGTCTAAGCCCCTTTCAGCACATTAAGGCCATGTCCCATGTGCTCACTGGCATCAGCATCGCCAAAGGCTTAGATTTTTATTTTGTGTGTATGAGTGTGTGGGAGAGAGAGAGTCAGATAGAGACAAAGATTTATACGAGGATAAGTAATCCCAAACTGGGTCAGATAAAGTACACCGCTCAAGGTTTAGTGCACCTAACAAAGTGATACGCGCTGCACAACAACAGTAAAATGGAGCGTTTATCTCACAATAAGATGCTGTTGTGTGGTCGAGCGGTGAGGATAAAACTGGAGAAACAGCACGACGAGAATTCGACTTGATGAAATGTTACAGTACTGTTGCCTGGCAACGCAGCCGTGAAGTGCAGCATCGATATTCTCTGTGAACTGTGATCCCTTTGCAGACGGTGGGCTTCCTGTCTGGCCACGGTCGTGTGCTATGTTTAGGTTCCTCCATGCAGACTACACTCACAGAGAAAGAAAGCAGCAGTGCGACTTGCACCTCAGAGCTGTGGGATCTTTTTTTTTGTTTTTCCCCCCTGCTGCAGTCTCAGTGTGCTCAACTCCCAGAGCCAGAGGTGGAAAGAGCATCAAAGTTTGCTGCTTCAGGTAAATTTTCAACCCAAGTCAAGAGTAAGAGCAAGAATCATCAATATTTGATGCATATCCCAAACTCCCAGCCGCCCACAGTAATGGGCTGCTTGTTTTCACGAGGGTGTTGAACATAATTTGATGCATCATTGACACCCCAAAGCCCCAGTCAGGGTTATAAAATCACCCATGAATACTCAATTAGGCGCATATCTCACTGTTGACAAGGCCGTATGATATGGCCAATATTACTGTTGTACACCTGTTTGACACTGAACTGAGAATATCACCAAGTATTTTTTTTTTTACCTGCGGTGAAGTTTATTTTTGTTTATTTTTGTTCGCAGGGATGAGCAGATTGTCTTCCTGGCAGAAAATATCTTCCTATAGCCAAGTTTGATTTCAAGTTAAAGTTTCAAATCTGTGTCCCAGTGAGACAAGCATTAAGCACAAAGACAGACGGGGGAGGGGTTGGGCGGTGATGGTGGGGGTGAGGATTGATTTGAGATGCAGCTCTGCAGCGCTGTGGGTCAAAGTTATTAATGTTTTAAGTCTGAGTGTTGTTCTTAGGTTGGAACATTATGATGGGAGTTTATGATGGTCATTCCCACGTTCAGTTACAGGTCATAAGTTGCTGCAGCGATTTTTGCTTTTTGATACCATTTGTTACACAGATTTGGTGCAAACTTTAACCTTTTTTTGACCACTGGGGAACTGATAAACATGGTCAAAAATCCCTCCAAAATACCACATTAGGCCACCAAGACACTGAGGAACACCACAGAAAAAATTCATGCTTTGATTTGGTGTCAAAAACCTTTGACATTGCATTGAAATTGCTCTGAAATTTATTGTCAGTATACCTGGAAAATCAGACATCTTCTCTCTAGTTTGTGATAGTAAAGTTTCAAGTCACAAGAGGTCATTTTATTCAGTGATTGTCGAGTTTCAAAAAAATGGCCTCACCGTATTGAAATGGCTGCTGTGGGGGCTGACATCATCACACATGAATCAAATGTGGCTCATTGAATCCACACAAGAGTCTCAGCTTTCCAGTCAAACCCAATTTATGCAACTCCAAGACTGTTTAGGCCCCAGAATGCAGAAATACACCATTTTACAACAGGTCAAAATAACACGTTTGTACTCCCTGCAAACACCTGCATGGTGGCTGCCCAGTCAGATATCTTGAAGTGAGAGGTCAAGGGAGCGCTTTGAAAATGCCCGTGCCGGTTTTTCCTCACTCTTTTATCTTCACTTTGCTTTAAGACAGTGTGTCAGCCGGCCCCTGCTGGCAGGCTTTTGGAACATTAAAGGGTTAACCGTCGCATATGCAAGGAGCTTGAAGCGAGTAGAATAAGATAAATCATTAACATGGCATTATGACTGACAGTGAACATTTAGGCGGCCTAAGGCAAGAGGGATATCGGGTTCCTTAAGTGTGTTTTTTCTCATAAGTGAGACTGAAGTGGTTAGCTCTTTCTCCTCACCGTAAAAAGGATCGGGGTTCGATTTGAGTCGGCATATTCTCCCCGTTTTCATGCGGTTTCCTCCCGAAGTCAAAGGACATGACAGCCAGGTGGATTGGACTCGTGCAAGTATGGCTGCATGAATGAATATCAATGAATTGAACCGATCTGGCCGGAGGGTTGCTCATTAACCACCTAATGTATGGAAATGAATAACATTTGCTTCATCTGCGGTATATGTCACCGAGGCTACTGGACTCAGCTCCTGTCATCTAACGCGCCACCTTCACGGTCTTTGCTAGAGCGTTTGTCTCTTTAATGCCAAGATTACCATACCGCCAAATCCTTGAAAAAGTCAGCACTGACTCATTAGAAACTCTCTTCTCAGTCTGGAGCTCAGCAAGTTCCCTCAGACAAGAGGCGCTAGTGCTCTTTTTGCACAGCATGTCAGTGTTGCAATCAAACTCCAATTTATTGTCAAGCACGGCGCTCAGACACTTGTAACTGATTACTTCCTGACCCTTAATGAGGGTTTGCGCCTTAGATCAATGTGCACAACTTTAGTTTCAGATGCCTGCAGCGGACTTACAATTTTACAAATGCACAAAAGCGTGGACTATAGGACCGTGGACACTTTCATCAACCAGGACACGACTAAGAACTGCAGACTTGGAAGAAAACCTGTCATTAAGTCTGTTCTCATGCTGGTGAAGGCAGTCGAGTGTGCACAGAACAAACAGGAAGGATGGGGGAACACAGCACTGGGGAGAGCCGGTACATGAAACAGCTCCCTGGGTGGACGTTCACTCAGCATCCCCCTCTGGTGCTGCGCATTAAAAACTCCAGAATCCAACTCACATCGTAAACCAAAGTTGCTGCCAAGTTTCTGTTTGAGAAAATGCCATTGAATGCCGGTGAAACCGATGGGAATCCAACAAAAAAGCAGCCAGGTGTGGTCCCTAACAGCCCTCCAGGTGTTTGCATACAAGATTAGCAGATGGGTAGTGTCTTGTACGCTGTGCACACTGAGGTTGGTGAGGGTGATGCTCTGTTTTTGCCAGCAATTCTTCTTCAACTTGTCTTCCAGAAATTGCAGGAAAAAATGCCAAGTATGTCTGCAAACTTTGTGATATACAGGATTTTGTAGTGCCAGCAACCATTTACACAAATGAAGCGAATAAGCTGCACAATGCTTTGTACTGGGTGTGACTTTTATTTAGCAAAATTGAGTTACAGTGGCAGTGTCTCCAAAGCGATGCCATTAAATAACAAATGATTAGTTAAGTCAAGGTGGCAGCCAATCAACAGTCAAGACGTATAGGGGTCATTCCACAGGTTTTCAAGAAATGCAAAAACAGCATCCAACATCTTCATGCATAAATAACAAATGCTAGAAAAATATAGGCTACCTTGTCAAAAATATTAGAGTCCATCACAGTAGGCCAAACTAGCAATGATCAGTTTCAGTAGAGAAAAATATGAAGCCCAACTACAAAACATGAAATTCTGACTCTAACCCATGACATCAAATGCATTCACCTGCAAAGTGCCCTTTACATATTTGTATATAGCTGTTGAAGCTTAAGTACTATATATGGTATTCAACCCTACATGTATTTTGCTATTCAAGTTTACAGATTGCTGCACAATTTTTTTGTATTTCTGTTACACGTTGGCAAGTCATTTTATAATTCCATGTATCTACTTGTGTTGGCATTTTTTTTATTCCCATACACAAATAACTACCTCTGAAGGAGAGAAGACAGCCAGCCTGTGCTCACTGAGCGCCTCAGTGTGGGAGCCACTGTTTCCACAGAGACAAAACACTGCTGTACGCACGGCAGATGAAAGACGTTGTTAAATATGGCAACTGGTTAGTTTGCATATGAGGTAGATCTTGAGCTTCCTATCCCCTCAGAGCTGTGGTCTTCCTGACTCTCCAGCGTCTAAAGAAATGAGCCACCTTGTGAGCGTCAGAGTGAAGCTGACCGTGGTTAATGGACAGTAGATCGTCTTAAGCTCAAGTGACATAGAAATGGCCTCAGGTAAAACTCATTAAAATCCATTTGAGCCAGTGGAATCACTGTAGTAGGGCTGTAAGTTAAAATTGCATATCTGATGTGGTATAATATGTACAGCATGTTATATTGTAGTTTGTATGTTTTATTTAACTTTTATTATCCAGGGGAAGTCGACTAGCCTCGCTTACTCCTTTGCAGTGACAACCAGCTTCATATTCACACCCATTACTGTCAGCCACTTAGCAGCTCTGCTGGAGCAGATGGGAGCTAAGTGCCTTGCTCAAGAGCACTTTGCGAGTAGTCGTTGTGAGAGGGGAGAGTGTTTTCCACTGACTTTCCTCACTTCTATTTTTGTTGTCTGTTTTGTAATCTGCTTTTCAAATCAGAGACCTTGTAGTCATGAGCCATGCATAATACATAACGCATTATACATTCATTCATACAACTGCATGTACACAACACGGATATGTGCTTGCATGAATGTGTAAATGAAAGGGAGGGCAGTAGCTTTTAGAGCGCTGCAAGGCCTAACAGTGTGTGCGCTGCAAAAAAAAGTCTGAAGTCATTCAGTCTCATATTCAGTAGTCAAATCTTATTTTTCTCAAAAAAGTGGAAAATGACTCCCAGTGGGATGAAACACCCCCACTTGTTTCCAGTGCTAATCCAATCAGTTTGTTTACAGACTGAATTGAATGAAATGTAATTTTCTTAATTCTAGTGGGCTGATCTGTCTTATTATTTCAACATATTTATACTTGTTCCCAGAAAAATTCCTCAAACAAGTGAAACTGCATTGGAAACAAGGGATCCCACTGGAAGATTTTTTTCAGCTTGTTTGAAAAGAAAAAAAACAATAACAATATTTTAACACTGAATATGAAGCAAAATCACATTATGATGGACGTTTATTACTGTGTGTTTAACAGACATATCGTTGCCCATTGCCCATCTTTATCCGTCAGTCAAGGTTGATTTCATCATGTTGCATCTATTGATACTTATATGGTAAATGTTGCCTTTGTGTGTGTGTGTGTGCGTGTGTGTGTGTGATGTCTCCAGGACACACTGCTGGAGCTGATGTGCGAGGCGGTGGCGTCGTCCGTACGGCAGGGGAAGGGTCTGGTGCTCAGCGGCTTCCCCAGAGACCTGAGACAGGCTGAGGAGTACGAGGCAAAGGTCAGAGGGCAGGGGTGTGTTCAGGAACACCGAACAAAAAGGGACAGGAAAAAATAGTCTGGCGTTTGAGAAGAACAGGACTTGTGTATCCAAGAAAAACCTAGGAGGAAGGATGTGTAAAGCAAAGAGAAATGGCAGGGGAGGGAGTAAGATAGAAATGACCACATAATCAGCTCTTTGTGGACTGTTGATGTGGACGTGGTCAGGAAATTCAACAAATCATTATATGTTTAAGCAACTGTACGTCAGTGTGACAAATGTTTATCAAATCTGACTTGCACTGTAGATGCAGAAGTAAGTCCAGACCAACCAACAATTTAGTGAATAACAGAGGAAACAAGGACTAACAGAGATGAATGTTAATGAGTGTGCAATAAATGGGCTAAAATTTGCCCAAAATTGATCATAGATGTGGAGACAAGGGGACAAATTACACACTAACAAAGAAAATACTCATACTTACGGTGTATATAGTGTTTGCATGGCCTATAAAACAAGAGGACAGACAATGGCAAGTAGACAGACGACACATCATTCTACAGATAAACATTCAACATTCAGTAAATTTGTGCATTTCTGATTGGAAAAAATAGGACAAAGCTTGTACAACTCCCCATCGCATGTCTGAAAGGGGAAAAAAAGGAGCTTAAATGACACCTCCACCCACTGCGCCGTCTGTTTCCTGTGTGTGTGTGTGTGTCAGATGGGGGAGCCCAGCGCGGTGCTGCTGCTGGACTGCTCCTCAGACACCATGTCCAGCCGTCTGCAGAGCCGCCGCCGCTCCTCCTTCAGCTCCTGCTGTCCCGACAGAGACAGAGACAGAGACGGCGCCTGGGACAGGAGGGCCGAGAGCTTCTGCAGCGACAGCCAGCCTGTGGTGGATCATTATGAACACAAGAGGCTTTTGCACAGGGTATGGTTGTTTATTTATGAGTCTGTGTGTGTGTGTACGTGTGTGCATGTGACTCCATGCATGAGTGCAAGCCCAGAGTAAAGCTCCCTGCTGCCCCCGGACCACAGCACCCTGTTGCCTGCATTTTCCTGTCCTTTCTTTTTTGCAAAAAAGGCAGATATTGCAGACACACTAAATATCGCACTACTTTCTCTAGCTTTTTTTTTTTTTTTTTTTTAATTCATATTTGGTGCAGCATATACATGTTTGCTCATTTTGTTTTGAATGATGAGAAGGTGAAAATACAGTATATGGTCAGCCAATAGGCCTACTAATCCTGAAAAATTAGCTTTTATAGTGTTTTTCTACAGTACAAGCTGTTTTCTCAGCATGACTGGCTAGACAGTTGCTTCAGGCTAATGTGTAGTGTACAGGCCATTGTTTTACTCTCAGGTGTTATGGCAGGCTACAAATATGGTGCGCATTTCTAATTTCTTATTTGCACTTTTTCAACCAATGAGGGCACAGCATGTTTTTCTGGTGGCCCCTAGGGGGTGAAGTCGTGAAAATGAGTCGCTGTATGGATAATCCGGGCTTGCATGCATGACGTCCCATGCAGAGCTTCACACTAACTCTACAGGTGTTAGCGCTTCAGCTTCCACTGTGAAGTACAGAGGGAAATAATCCACATTAATTCAGACATGAACTCACCCCCAAGGTCAGTAAAACCAATTTGAGGATTGCAGGACCGCCATACACAGTGTCTCAGCCTTCCCCCAAACTACTGACAGGAACTTCTTTCTACAGCACCAAAAAAAAAAAAAAAGACGTAAAGTGTCCATCAAATTGCTTTAAGCAGCTCATGCTGAATAATCCAAGCATTTTCATAGCTGAATAATTACACTGTCAGTCCAAAAGTCCAGTATTTACCTCTTTATCTCCAATATTTTCTCACAGCACTCTGGCAGAACAAGACAGTTTGTCACTGTAGAGAAAATACAGGGGACAATGAGGTAAATATTGGACTTTCAGGTCCACAGAGCAATCATTTGGCTACAAAGCTCAACGATGCACAAGTTGCCTGGCGACATTTGATGGACAGGATTTTTTGGAGCCATAAAAAGATGGCCTTGTTAACCCCTTGAATGAATGAATGTTTTATTTCGGTCATTTTCAAGCAGCAGAAATCAAATACACCCATGAACAGACGATATCTTATGCACAAATATTTAAACAATAAATAATATTTCATGTCCTTTCAGTGGAAAACCAAAACAAATATATAATATATGCAAATAAACACTGACCGAAAAGGTATAGGCTTATTTTGCCTATACCTCTTACATTACTAAAATTTTGTCAACTCACTTAAATAATAAAATAAAGTAAATGAAAGACACAAAAACAAAATGTGTATATATATAAAGGGTCCCAAGGCAGTCCATAAGTACACTAGTGTTCATAATTTTGTTTTATATTTACTATTAATATTATTTTTAAATAACTTTTTAAATCTATTAAGCGTATTACATAATTTCATTTCTATTTCTTGAATTCTGATTTTGCCCTATAACCAGCTCCTGGTTTGTGTTAACACCATGTGTATGTGTATGTTTGAGCGGTTAAATGCCTTCACAGGTACCGAGTTTGAGTTTAAATGTCACAACAGGCATCGAGGTCATCAGTCTGGCGTGAGCTTACAGAGGTTTGCGATACAGACGACTGCTGGCCTAGATAGCATGTTAGACGTTCACCGCATCTGAAAGGCCCTGTCTCATCCAGTTTGCCTCTGTCTCCAGATTGACGCCGAGAGGTCACCAGAGGAAGTGTTTGCGCAAATCTGCCAGGCCATGGACTCATGTTCAACCTTCTGAATACTACAACTTCACCGCTGCCGACCCCCATTCACCCCCCTCAAGGTCCAGCAACTACCTGTGAAGACCTTCGTTTTCTCTCTCTGCCATATCAGTCACAGGAGATTCACACCCACACCCACAAACACACAAACAGACACAAGCTCACACCTGCATCCGATACATGCTCAATGAACTCCAATGGCGTGCATGTTCATTCAATGTTTTGAAATACTCCTGGCAGTCAGTATCAGTGAAACCCACATGTGCTTATAACGCTGAAGAAGCGCCCGGTTGCCACCTACTGTATAGCCTCATCTGTTCACATCGTCTACTCTCTTACATTGACCTCAGTATCTACTGCCAACTGCCTGACCGAGGCAGATAACCGTACTGAGAAAATAGCTTCACCTGCTGTGGCTGAGAGCTTGTTTCTAGCTGAATGTTGAACCTCTCAGAGCGGAGTGCCCTGTGTTCCCCAAGGCGCTGAGAGAGGGTTCCCACCATGCTCAAAAGCAAAATGTCAAACAGTGTGTGGGCACAAAGTGTGTGTGCATTCATGCTCTCATACACAGCATGCTTCTTTATATTGTACCGAGCATGCAAGAATTACAATCAAGCTTACTGCCTTTTGTGCATTTAACGGAAAAGCAAAAGAATCTAAGAGTATTGCATTTATACATTATACATATATATATATACACACATATATATACATGTATACATATATACATTGCTGTTTCCAGGCTTCCCATACAGGAAAATGTTACATTTAAGTGCTTGTTTGAGTTGGATATTTAACATTCAATAAAGCCACTTCATTTGCTAAATTGAGGTTTGAGTGTGTGTTTTTATGTTTTGTGGGCTCGAGGCCAAAGAACGATCACAACTGATCCGACGGCTCCATCTGCTGGTGAAAGGCTGACAGCAAGGGTTGTGCAAACAGAGAAGGGAGCTCAGGGAGTGGGGATTTGGCGGTCCATTCATAATGCACAATAGGATAATTCATACGTTCACTCATGCATTGATAAAATTCATAGAATGTAATCCAGTACAAGCACGTTATATGTGAGAGTGGCCTCTGAAGATCGCAAGGGACATACAGAAGAATAAAAATTGAACATTGCAGCATTTTTACCTCTTCCTCATGGCACCTGGTCAGTCTCTTTTTGTTTGTTTTTAATTCTTGACAGTTCCTTCGTTCACTTCCTTTTGTACAGCACAACTTGAACAACCTTCCTGTAGAAAAAAAAAAGTCCATTTTCTTTGTTTTGAAAGGAAGGAAGAGGTAATAATGTTGCAATCTTGTCTGCTTTCTTTCACCAGGGTCACTGTGGTAAGGACTTGGCCATGCTATGTGGCCCTTGGGGTACATCTTTTGCAACCAAAGATTACTAGTCTCAAAATATTCCTGGAAAGCGAATTTCCAAGTTATTATGTTGTTGCTCTCTCGATGGAAAATGAAAATATGAATAACCTCAATCCTTGTAGACTTGTTCCTTTTGATTGAGGGAATGCATTAAATTTAACAACTGGCTGCATGATGATGGCTCAGAGAAGCATAATTATACTGCTATTTCATATTGTGATTACAATATTAAATGTAATTACTAGGTTTGATTTGGGTATTGACGTTATTTCACTGCACCGTTCTCATCTTAGATCAACATCTTGACTGCACCGAACTACATTGGACATTACAAATGAAACTGCTACAGAAACCAACATTACAGAAAACTACCACTGTAAATTGTACCTACTAAAAACCACAGACGGTGATTATGAACAGTTCATTATGCAGCCCCGTTAAACACACATTCACAGAAGAATAAATCAGGAACCACAGGTGTAGAAACACTATTTTCACATACTTTTATTTCCACGGTTCTCCTCTAGCATTTTTTTTTTTTTACATTATTATTTTTTTTTTTTACATAAGAACAGACTGTTATACACAGATACTGAAGCGGGGCAAGGGGGGTGAGGGAAGGAGACGAAACGAAAACCATACAAAATGGTGTCTACTCAAGCACAACAAAATCTATGTGTATAAAATTGCGTGGGTAGTTCCACTGTAGAGGCAGCAACCACTACCTCAATTCTTCTTTTTAAATAGATTAATAAAAATACAATCTTTTTTTTAAATGGACCTTTAAGTGGACTTACAAATTAAGGAGGATCTAGAGGCATGATAATTGGGTCAATTTGACGTGGGGCAATGGTTCCACGCAGGAAAGGAGAAGATGTGGCCAAGTTCAAAGGTGGAATTTCCCCTCCCCAACAACAAAAAAAAAAAAAAACTTTTTTTTTTATTTTTTAAATGGCACACAGCAACTAGCGCTGGCTACTTTTCACCATATACTTGTATACTCAACATGATCAACAACAGCACACATTGGGGGGAGGGGGGGGACAACAGAAAAACAAAAAACAGTCTTCTACATTTTTCCATACATTCCCATTCGCCTGCACATCTGCCTTCAACAATATTAGCTCTCCAAGCTGTAGTGCTTCTTTGTCACAGACTGTTTAGTGGAGGGAGGGAGAGAGAGAGAGAGAGAGACAGAGAGACAGAGAGAGAGACAGAGAGAGAGAGTGAGGGGGAGCTGAAACATTTAAAAAGGAAACAGAGATGACAAATGTGAGATTGTGTGTGTGTTTGTGTGTGTGTGTGTTTGTGAGAGACGGTGAAAAGTGAGGGGGGGGTAGAGAGCAGCGTCGAGTGACAGTGGTAGGTTAGCCCCATGTTGACATGGCGCAAAGTCCGTTTAACACAAACAGGTTTGTCTTTTGAATGTCCATGGACCGGCAAAGCTCCTGCGAACGATTTCCTACTCGGTCTGAAGCCAAAGACGCCGTCTCGACACCAAGTTCCACCGCCCAAAAAACACTGCCCAAATTCTTCTGCAGCAGCCTAACTTCCACTGAGGAAGTCGGACTCATAAATACTCAATCTACGATTACCTAGCTAGGACATTTTTTCACTCTTGCATAACACGGAGACCACATACACACATACTAACCACCCATGTGTATCTCAGTTGATGAGTTAAGGTCCACTATGACACACTGGTCAGCCGCACGCTTCCATTAGGTGGTGCTGACACCAGACTGACAGTCAGTTCTCCAGTTTGAAAGCAGCACAGGGAGGTATTGGAGGGCAACGGGAGGAGGGAAACAGGGACAAACACAGCCCCTCCTGGAGTTACAGAGCTCAGGAATGTCGGTGTGCCTTCTGTTTTTGTTTTTTTGTTTTCTTTTGTTTGTTTTTTTTTAAATAGTGTATCATTTTAAATCAGAGATCCATTGATTAACCTGGCTGAGGTGGAGCGAGGCCCCCGCTCTGAGGAACCAACATGGCCGCCCTTGCTCGAGTTAGTCAGGGAGGCCAGTTACCAACGGCCCCCCCACCACCAGCACTGTGGTCTGCTCTGAGGCCCCTGGCTGCCTGCCTGCCTGCTGGCCTTCCTGCCTGGCGGCGGGTTAAGCGGTTATCTTGGACTTGGAGGATGGAGCCATGCACAGAGTGGCCTGTGGGATATGTGGAGAGAGCCTGGAGTTAGGGGTGCCTTGGACCCTGTCATCTGTTGGCTGGGAAGTAGTTGGGGTCCAGGTAGTTGTAGCCCGTGCTCTGCGGCAGGCAATAGTCCCTGTCCAGGAAGGTTTGTGGCTGGTACACTGGTTCCAAGTGGTGATTCGGCTTGTGGGTCTCTGTCTTGAACAAGCTGGAGGACAGAGAAAAAAATTATTTAAATGGTAAAAGACAGAAGTTGGTTATGGCTAAGATTAGGGAAAGACTGTGGAGAATGAATGTAAGTTAATACAATGTCCCCGCAAATATAGTAAAACCAACTTGTGTGTGTGAGTGTGTGTGTGTGTGTGTGGGTGGGGGGTCTCACCAGTCAGAGCAGTTGGAGCAGAAATCCACCGCGTTGTCCTGGGGACAGTCTTGACAGTGCCACCTCACTCCCTGGATGGGCTCCATGCCACACATGTCACACTGTATGCAACACACAAATACACACACACACGTATGTTAGGCTGAGGACATGCCCTGGCTGTGTTAGCGTAGGCAGGATTCAAATTTGACAGCCAACAAGCATCAAACACCTCAAAAATTTCCCTTGACAGATAAATCACACAAAAGGTCACCAGCGACACTGGCTGGTGGCTGTTTTACATTTGAATTTTGTCCCTGCTGACCACTGTACAATCTTTATGACCATCAATCAGATCAAAATAAAACAAAATGACTGTGTGTCAAATATGACTGGCTGCATGAATGAGAATCAAAGTGAGTAGGGTGGTATATATGTATGAAAAATGCAGATTATTTTTTTCTTGTTAAGACTATTCCTAGCAGGCAGTTTTTCTTTAGTGACATGTGGACGGTAGCAAACTAACATGCACAGCAGATTTCAAGTAATATGGATGTGTAGTCAGATTTATACAGTTCTGCATTTACACATGATGACACCGAGGAGAAACAAGCAACTCCATTTGATTGTGCAACAGACTACCTCAGCTAAAATCCTGATGACGATCTCTGCTGCCCTCTACTGGCTGGTTTCAACACAAGTCCAAAAACATCATCAACAACAAGCAGCGTAAGTAAACAGAGTACAGGCGAATGTCTCTCTCCTCGGGGGCTGTGCTACGCAGAGGATGTTTTAAGATATTTAAATGTGTGTCTCATAGTGTGGTCTCAGGGTATGTCAGTCATGTTGGAATGACAGCTGACTGACAGTCAGTCTCAGCGAAGTCAACTCTGCCCGTGAGAGAAATGCTCTTTTTTTTCCTTAATGTCTTCATTCACAGAGTGGCATCATTCATAAGAGGGGATCTGAAGGGATTACAAACACTACTCTCCAGGTTTTCTGATAAGTAGATTTAGATGTTGCTTTGATGCATTTGCTAGCTGTTTACAATCAATGTGAAATCAGCTAATGCATGTCTCATTGTCTTGAGGTTACAGCCCTGCACTCATGAACACCAGTTCAATGTGATGTGCAGCCTGCAGCAGCTTAAGGCTCTTTGATCCAAAGATTGATGTGAGTGGCCTTTGTTGTTTATTTCAACAATACAGAGGATGTGATGTGGAAAAAACGGGGTTAATACCTAGGTAAGAACCCCAGTTAAAAAGACTTCACCAGTGGTTTTAAATGTTGGGCCCATTTGCAATAATTTACCACATTTTACATTGCCACAAACCATTTTGCAAATCGAGTGGGTGTACTAAAGATTTCACAACATATAATCAAAATCCTTTGATTTCAAATTTGCATTTTTGGTTGAAACACCCGGCTTATAATATTCTGCAGCGAACAAAGTCATCGGCATTCATAAGCCACAAAACGGATAATTGGCTGTGTAAAGCAAACATTTCCCTGGGACTATTTTCCGGCGGAGAGACTGTTTCACTGGGCCCAATTTCAAGTCAAAACACAACAATGCTGCTGCTTTTACCAAAAAAAAAAAAAAAAAAAAAAACTAAAGTGGACAAGTTCATTACAGTGATGGAATACTGGTGTGAAGAAAGTCTGAAGTATGAAAGTTAATTTTCATATCACAGCAGAATCAATGAAAACCAATAGCTGGATAAAAGGCAGGGTAAATGATACCGGAGTTCTAAAATACGACTGCTTGCTTTGGGAAAAGATTAGCAGTATTGTGTGCAGCTCTTCACCTTGTAGCCAAGGTGCTGCACCACAGCGCTCTCCTCCTGGATCTCCCGTAGCTTCTGCTTCTTCAGCCGCTTCAGCTCCAGAAGCTCCTTGTACTCTGGCAAGTGTCTCAACTCCACAGGTACGTCCTCATCCTGGGTGGGCGGGAAGGCGGGGCAGCCACACACACACAAACACACAAGGGATAGGAATTAGTGCATCCAAACGCAAAAACATCTTAATTCCACTCTGGAGAAACATCTCCATGTTTTATAACATTTAAATGACACCATTTAGCAGAATCTTTTGTCTAAAGCAAATTACAGTAGGTGCATTTTCTCAACAATCCTTAAAACAACTATGTAACACAGTCAACAGCCACAGAGGAAAGGCTTTTACTGATCAGTCTACTTGTAGTCAAGCAACAAAATATTCATAAACATAACAGTTTTTTCAGTGTGTGCAAACAAGTGTTGGATTAAGTAGAGTGTCCCTCAGCTTAATGACCTGGGTTCAAGCCCGTGTCGATCATAAAGAGACTAAACGCCTGTCAGCTCCAGACAAAAAAGGGTGTTACCACACTGGAAAAAAACAACAACTTAGTTACACTTCAAATCATGACAACAAATGCCTCTGGACTGCAAATGCTGAAATCCTGCTAAGCTGCCAGCGCATTTGTCCTCCCTCGTCTCTCATGGCATCCCACAAAAATGGCCAAAGTAAAGGACAACCTGGTGAAATAAATTCTTGCGGCTCATGCTGGCAGCAGCTTGGTGACTTTGCTCCGTACCAGCAGTTTTAAGAGGTTTTTGTTAATACACTGGTGGATCAGGCAGGCTGTGTTCTCAGCAGGGCACAGCGACCTGGTTTTACTTAAAGGTTACTGCCATCAGAGGGAGAGAGAGAAAATGTCAGAGCTTGGATAACAGCGGACGGCAGAAGTCATGCAGTTCAGATGGAAGGACAGGCTAGTCTGGGTCTGAGCCAGCCCCCCCTGCCCAGGTTTAGTCATTTTCAACAGCGCACACTGCTGAGATTCAGGAAGAGAAAGTACAAATGTGTATGATCCAGGGGCAGCTATTTTGTTTCATCCAAAGGTGTTAAAGGGAGGAGAGGCAGTCTACTGCAGGGGGGTGAACATAAGGGACGAGGCAGGGAGTGCTCCCCAGGGAGCACATACACACACACACACACACACACACACACACACACACACACACACACACACACACACACACACACACACAGTTGCTAACTTCCCCATGTCAAAAATCGATTCAAATAAACTAGACAGGTACAAGACAATCTCCAACAGGCTCGTAACAAGACAATTTCACCAATGTTGTATCTTATAGGTAACGGCTAACTGAGAGGAGGCTACGACTGGAGAGCGAGAAGGATAATGTGAGCCTGTGAATGGATGAATTAAGAAGTCGAGAACCACAGTCAAGCAAGTATTAGAACACAAAAAAGCAAGAAGGGCAAAGAAAAGGTCACCTCCCGGAGGAAATTAATACCATTTTTGTGTCCTCTAAAAAGGTATTTATCGAACAAGTGAAAAGTAGCTTAGTGCTGGTTTCAAGCTCACCACCTGTTTTTTCTCTGTGAAGCTCCAGTAGGATACATACAACAGATGAAATTATCAAACCCAAGTATACCAACTGTACATTTCAAATTTCCAGTTATCCCTGACTTCTTGGCTAAGGCGATAATGACATCACACAAATGACAAAAATCAAAACCAAAAAAATCCAAATTATTTACTTTTATACAGCTGGGAGTGAATATGAGATGCATGGCATCAACACTGAACATCGTCCCACCCCAAAAACATCTCTGCGTTTCCTTCTCGCTCCCTCACTCTCTCACACTCACACACACACACACACACACACACACCTCCTCAATGTCTTTTTGTCACAGCCCAACCAAGACGGTAGTTGGCTCAAGAGATATGCACAGTACTACACAGCTCTAAGGCAAAAACATGTTGTGGGAGCAAAATACCAATAGAGTGACAGTGTACCAATTAGAGCACAACTGATGTATCAACTGGCTGACATTATCAGCCAGTATTAGCTCATCACAGACATATTGATATCATACACACACAAAAACACACTGCAGCAAAATGCACTCATGAGCAGTCTGTCTGTAAGACTCCATTGTTTACAATTCTTTGTTGTAATACATCCGAGCAGATGGTGGGGAGGACTGTCTTAAGAAATTAATTTCAACTATGAAATGTAAAGCCTGCAGTACATATCTTTTTTGTTTACTACTATTTGATTATCAAATCTGAGGATTCCTTACTACAAATGTGTATTTGCATTATTGAAAAAAGAAAAGCCAATACATCATTATCAGGAGTTTTTTAGTCCCAGAAATCAATATCAGCTCTGAAAAAATTCAGTGTCAGTCAGGCTTGAGTACCAGTTGAGGATTAATTTATACATCGCAAATTTGAGTACGGACCTTAACTAACTGGCTGCAACACACAATGAGCTGAAAACACTTGTACTTAAAGCCGAAAAAGGTCCAGTCAATACCGCTAATGCTAGCCAAAGAGCTATAGCTATCACAAGGAGTTGTTTTGTACCCAGTATCTGACTTGTCACCCCACAGAGACCCCAGTGTTGCTCTGGCTAGAGTAACAATGCACTGACATATCCTCATATCCTGACTAATCCTAGAATTAACCACATCGACATTAAGAAAAGGAAACAACCAGAACGACCAAGACTGGGCCGTCTGGGAAAGCAGGCTTGGTCATATTTCTGTTTTAGAGTCATGCCGAGGGAACACGGGCTCTGATTAGTCAACTGAGCCAGTTGCACCGCTAGACAGCTTTGCCCCTCGAAAAGGACAAACTACGGGAGACACAAAGAACAAGAGAGAGACAGATTTGACTTGTGGCTGACCGAGTCATCAGGAGAAGGGTCCGGGACGCTGCCATAATAAGCTGCGCGCTCATCATCTTCCTCCATGTAGACCGGGGGCTCGTAAGAGGTCAGGAATGTCGACCGCCGGTACAGGTGCTTGTTAAGGTGGTGCTGCCGCTTATTGGATGACTAGGCAACAAACACATACCGGTGATATAACCATTATAAAGACAACTATTAACAGTTTCCTCATAAACCTACTATTAATTACTATTACACCAAAAGTGCTACCTCTTGCAATAATTAAAAAAATAAAAATTAAAGCACTTTAAAATGGTATCCAAAAATATTGCAAAGGTAGTACATCAAAAAAGTTTGTGTGTTTTTGATTGTGCCTTGTTACTCGGTATGGTTCTAATGTTTACCTTTTTAGTGTACATGCACATGTTGGGTGTTCTTCCAGGCACGGGGATACCAGCTTTTGTCAGTTTGATGAAATACTTTTGAACCCTACTGGCAACCTGGAATGTTTTAACAGGAAAATGGATGTGTTAATAACTGTGAACAGAGAAAAAGAACACTTGAAATAACTGAGACGAGGCACATGTATGTACTTGAGAGGCGCAGTTAACGCATGATACCAGTCTGTTCATGCCTTTTTGTACTGCAGTGATTAATTCTTGCCATTTAACAGCCTGCTCTAATAGAGAAGATCGCCAGATTTTCAAGTCCACGTGGTCCAGCATCATGACAGGCAAATGAATATAGAAAATAGATGCTTACATTTGGTTCATCGACAATCAACAAAGTACTTTGCAGCATATAATCTAGCTTCGTTTCTCCTCTGATAGGCCCTGCCTCTCTTTCTATCTATACAAGAACAGGAAATCACCTGTTTTGCTGTTCTGTTGCCCAGCTCATCTGCAATCTTCTGCCATCTTCTGGACTCTACTTCCTCAGGTGGAAACTTAAGGAGAAGCTGCTCCAGTTTTTTCTGTAAAAGGCACACAATGAACTAAGTGAACAACTTTTTTTCTCAGTGTAAGAATGCAAATGCTATCTGTTGATACATCAAGGTCGAATGTTCGACACATGGGGAACTTTCATTATAAAACAAGGTATCCACATTTTTTAATGTAAGCCTTTGAAACAGGTTGGCAGTAAAACAAGTAAAATAATAAGTAAAACAAATTCTGGTCCTTTTAAAACAAGCAAATATAACTGTAACTACAAAAAATATAATTTCAGCGCTTGTTAGGGTTAGGGTTAGAAACTAAACTGAAAATAAACTTTTCATATGTAGAATAACAATATGTCTGTATAAAACTCCTGTACATTTACTGTGTGTGATAAGTTTAGTTATTAAACACAGTTCATCCATTTCCAGTCCTGCCACTCACCTGTTCCTCCACAGTCCACAGCTGGTTAAATGTGTCAGGCTTGTTTGAGTGACATAACCTCCCCCTGATCATCTGTCAAGAAGACACCAGTGACAGACTTGTTAAAAGACTGACAAGATAGAAAAAATAATGGGCACTCCTCCATTTGAAGAGATGTCTGCATATGAACTGCCGGGTGCACTGAATCTGTCAGCTCGACAGAGAATGCCAGGCTGTCAGATGTGACTGGAGATGTGTCACTGGGAAGACGGGGAAAACATCGAGTCCTTTGACAGACAAACAAAATCCCTTCACAATTCATGAAGTGTAGTCTGGGAGAATGCAAATGTGCTCACACTATCAAACAGGGAGAGCGAAAGAAATAATCAAGGAGTTGTTTGCTCAGCGCTCAAGTCCTTGGAGCTTTTTAATCTCCAGGATCAATTAAAGTGAAACCTCACTGCCCATACAATGAGGGAAAACACACACACACACACACACACACACACACACACACACACACACACACACACACAAACACATAACAAAGGCCAAGACTCAGTAGCAATTGTAGAAGTGAGAGGGGTAGACTCCTCATGTTTCCATAGATACCAATCTTGTGGGCTTACATGCACTGAATGCTTAACTCTGCCAGTAGGAGTGAGCAAAACAGCAATAACCTGATGATATGTAGGGCACCTTGCAGGAGACCGGTGACTCACCAGCTGCAGCTAGGAAACAATGTGGCTGCACCAGCGCTTGTGACTCCACTAATGTTAGCGCTGGGAGACAGTCGCTTTCCCATTGTTATGGTGACAGCACTGGCTCTTGTGTGTGATAGAAATTATTTTTGGGTAGGAAGCTGAGGCGTACCTGCGTTTGCCTGCCGTTCTCTGGAGCATCACTAGTGGGCAGAGAGGAGTACATGGTGGAGGATTCGCCTTCCCTCTTGGGCTCCACGGGACTTTTTGGTCGGACAGGCAACCCTGAAGAGTGAAAATGAGCAGAATTAGTATTTCTGGTTTACTATTTTTTAAGAATGTAGAATCTGAATGATTTTTTTTCTAGAGTTAAAAGGCCCAGTTAAGCCGATACACATGCTCAAAAAAAGAATTTCCCATTTTCCTCTGGTGTGGTGTAATCTACAGTTGCTGTGTGATTTGGTGAGGTTTCCAATCTGCAAGTTTCCAGGTCTCTCCCCCAAAAAACGGGGCTGGATGGGTGTGTTTGCACAGCTCAAACAGTCAAACATTTACTTGTGAAAAACTGAACAGCAAAAACTCTTTCCAAAAACATGACACAGATACTTCAAGCTATCTTCAAGCCAGATGGTGATAATGGCCCTCAGCATCAAGCCACAAGAACAAAAAACCATTCACGTTTCTACTGTTGTGCCGATAGCTCCGTAGTCTTGTCCCATCCATGCACGTGAGTGTGAAGTAGGAAGCAAGGAGTTAAAAGTCTGCAAACCCGGCACCAACTAACTACTTCAGAAGTATATACCACAGGATTTTTTTTCCTTTGGACACCAAATTGTGTGTTGTGTATTTTAAGTGCCTTGTACTGAGACCTCAGTTTTCTTGTTTTTTCACAGACCTGTCCCATTGCGTGTTGGATGCCAACCACCACCAGCTCTCTCACTATATTTTGCATAACGTCCTCATTTCAGCAAACACCGCGGATTTGACAATGAACATTATCCTCTGCCCAGATAGTGAGCGGAGCCCTGATGTCCTCATTCACCAGTACTGCCACTTGTTCTGCATTTTTCTTTTTTGTAATTTTTCTACTACAAAGGCCAGCTGCTGCACTGACATCTGCACTTATCAGCTGCACTCGCCCCCGCCACTTATGACTCTTAACTCGGCCTCAGACCTCAGTTAGCCCTACCTAGCCCATGGGTGTTTAGTGGGCCACTAGCACCTAGAAACTGGCCCCAACATAGCTGCACTGAGGTGCCATCAAAGACCAGAAGTGACAATGGAAATCCAACTGGCCTTGGCAAGCACTAGCACACTGCATTTGGTGTGACAGTGGAAACCCGGTTAATGTAATCCTCAATCCTTAGGGACAAAGAGTTTCACTGTTAAGTTTTTCCAGACAAACATCACTAGCTGGCAAATCTATTCTTTCTGAAACTGTACTAGTTGGGGACGGATAGATACACCATCATTGTTATAGCAAAGACATGCTGCAAAGACATGTCGATTTTTCACATTGTACCCAATTGTATTGGGGTGTCAAGAGACCGGAAAGAGAAGCAGACTATCCATCCATGATCTATCTGGAGGAACAGCATGCACTAGATGTAAGAGGTAACTGTTCCTTTAATGAAAATAACAACTCTAGTTCTTTATTTCTACATACCCTTGTCGAAGATCAGCTTCAGCCGCCTGGTTTTGCGCTTCTTGTCGCAGAATTCTCTCTCAAAGTCTCCCAGGCCTGAGGTGTACTGCTCCCATGCGATGTCAGGCAACTGGACGACCCGCTGGGGGCAGGGCAAGCCCAGGTTCACCTGGGGGTCAACAGGGACAGCGGTCAGAATTTATCAAGAAGACCTCATGACCTCTGTTAACCTCACTGCAGTAAGGTCAAGGAAGAGAAGCTAAGAGATAAACAGCTACTACAGATACATTAGCACACTGCCAGTAGGCATGGAACAATATAAAAATTTAATGTCAAGATTATCCTGGCCAAAATAATTGTGATTCTTGATGTTATCCTGGTAATCATCAAAATAATCTTAAAACTCACTAAAACACACTGGAATCGTTTTACCTAACATTTTGTTAAGAAACAATTTTTATTACATCACAGATAGTACACATCTTTTTTTAGTGAACCTACTTTTTTAGTGAAAAATGAACAAGGGCAGATTCCAACTTTTGGTTTTTACTTTCTAGTCACATTATTCCTTGTTTTTTATACTTTTTGGTAAAGTACTTTGTAGACCTTCTATGACGTCAAGTCATTGCTTAACCAATTCAAATGACCAGACATTATAATTGTGTTTTTATTGGTTTGGCCCACAGTTATATCTCTGCAGGCCTTTTAATTCCTTATGAGCTGGAACAAAACCACAGATCCCTGAGGAGGAGCTCTCTGGTTATTTTTGAATCTAAATTTAAGATGAGAGACGGGAAATCAAATAGCGTGGATGGTCAAAGAGTATGCAGGTTTTCATTCCATGCAAATCCTTCACCAGGTGATTTCACACCCCGACTATGAATATTTTCTGTGCTCAATTTCATCATTAAGGTGAATAAATTAATTTATTAATAAAGCATATGCCCGCAAGTGAAAACATGCACATATTTTTTGAAAAAATGTTTAATTCAGATAACATAATTTGTTTAATTAGTCACATTTCAGCGAATAAAGATCTATTTAGTCTATTTAGTAATATGTATACATTTTATACAACGTGCACATACGTTTGAGTGCACTAGGTAGCATTTTTCATTACCATAAAATACATTTTGTTATTACCATAAAATACACTGTCCCTTACAAGATGGGCACACCCTTAGGCTCAATACTTTGTAGTGTATCAAGGGGAACAGTCTGTATTTTTGTTACCCGTTTCTGCAGATGCTCCACAAAGCTGATGGGGTCAGCGAGTGCCTCTCTCTGGTGGCGGGCCAGAGTCTCCAGGTCCAGGATGGCCTGCGTGCGTTGGGCCTCAAGCACTCCAATGGTCTGCAGCAGCCTCTGATAACTGACACAGAGGGGAGCGAGGTTAGACAACACTGGAAGGAAGGGACCACTTACATTATTTAACCTGACACTTGCCATGCAGCAGCACATCAAACTTTTAGACCACAGACCATGCATAATTCAACTATGGTGCTGAGAAACTAAATAGGTGTAGCAAGAAAGGCATGCTGCAATTAGTTTTACAAATTTCAATGAAATGCATTCAAAAATGTTAGTGAGGCTGAAGTGAAATTACAACAAACCCGCCCCGAATGCTGCTAAATTTTGGCAGTGGCTGGAAAACCTGTCAAGGCAAATACTTAATTCACTTACAGGTTGTTTTCTTTTGGAAAAAAATGAATTCTTTTACATATTTGTGAAAGTGTCATCCACTACAAATTGGGGCCAGTAATTACTAAAAGTTAGTTTCTTGCCCTAGTAAGAGGAAATACATTAACATTGGTCTGATCAATAAGTGTGCACATCTGCGGTCAAATTTTACAGGAAATATCAAAACCTTTGCGTGACACACACTTTGGCTTTCGAGTGCTTAAGGAGACTTCAGTGCTGAAGTCTGACCTTTCTGCTCACACCCTCGGGGGCGATGGAAGAACTGCAAATTGAGCTCAGAATGACTAAGTGTAGTATTGACTCAGAAGCTTTACAGTAGTACGAGCTGCAGTGGAGGACTCAACAGGAACATCACAGCTTTCTACATGGCTATAACCTAATGCAGGTGCTCAATGAGGCGGCGTGGATCAATCTCCCTTAACACGACATGAATGAAAATCAATGCACAGGACACAATTCATTCAGTAGCTGCCAGTGGTTCTAAAATCCTACACAATGAGGCCAAATGTTCAGACGAGTCAACTGTGTTAGCCTCATATCCCTTCTTTACCATTCAGACGACACCCCTCTACACCAGACATCACCAATCAGCGAACTCAGGTGCAGGTCCGGACCCGGTAATGGTTCTGCTTGGGCTGCGAAACAGCTTGCAAACATTTTATCACTGCATCTCTGCGCCTTGTCGAACCCTATGCGTTATTTAAAACTCAACCATTGCCACCAATTAAAGCAACTGTACCGCAGGAAGCACTTGTATTCAGTGAGAGAGGCAAATGTAAGAGAAAAAGAAAAATGCCAAAGATGTCATTAAGATAAATTTGCATTTGTTCAAAATAATCACTGCTGTGTTTTTGTTATGCCTAATGTTACCCCAGTTTTGGAACAGGCACTTTCTGTTTCTGGTAGATTAATTTTTCAGGATAAAGACCCCAGTCTTGTTCAGATGAGTGACCAGCATTTTATTTTCATTTCTATTTTTAAGGGAAACTCATTTTGGTACTCTGATTTGTGTTTAGGCCTGCTTATTTATTTTTTCTTACTTTTACAATGCATCTAATGTGAGATTGGCAGGGAAAGGTATTTATTTTTTAAATTGTACTTTATTACATTTTATAGTTATATACACACACCTATGCACATATCGAACCTCAATACTACATCCATGTAGGCCTACAAATAACAAGAAAAGTTAGATATGATGGGTTGGATGTTTGCTGGGGAGGAACTTGTGAAACTGGACCTCCAACAATTTTAAGAGAATACCTCTCTCCACACTGTACAAGGCCCTTCTGACCTTGTACAGTGTGTCAGTACGTCCTGTGTTACTGTGCAAGTTGTAGAGTCAACTCTGCACCAAAACAAATGCAACATTCGCTGTACTGCAGGCTGATGCAGATTCAAAAGCCAGATCTTCTCTGTAACAAATGGAAACTGAAACTTGCCAGCTCTCTCAGATAAATGGATGATCTGTACATTAATCTGTCCTGGGGATAAAAGGAGGCCTTGGCTATGTTTCCCAGTATGCTGGCATACTTCCAGGTACCCAGGGACATGCCTGGTGTTCCATTGCCACCTACTGGGCCCAAGGTCCAAATAAAAACATAGCCAGTCAAAGAGAATTTCTATGCTTAAGCCTAATTATTAAGGATCAGGGCTTGCTTATTGAAAGCGTTAAGTAATTGAGGGAACAGTACCGAAATCCAAAAGGTTGTGTGTAGATTATCCATCATCTACAGCACACCCATTGTCAATCACATTGGTGTCAATTCACCACATTCAGCAACCTAAAATGCCCAGTCATGCTTCCATAAAAATGACTCTTGACAGCATTGATTTGTGCCTTCAAAAATCCTCTTACTCAGCACAACCAAACCTTGGCATGGCGCAAAACTTCAGCTGATCGAATTACCTGGCAATATGAGAGTAGTGAAATCCTATTCTAAAGCCATTCTCCAAATCAGAACCACTCACTATACTGGCATCAAACAGATGACAAAGGGGTCTCAGGTGAGGACAACTATAAGCCCCAGAGCCCCTGAAATGAAGATGCTGCATGGATCAGCTGACCTGCCACAACACAGTTAGAGTCTGACTGAGCACACAATGGGACAACCTGTCTACTAGCATAAGCATATGCACTCAATCCTATGTGACAAGCCCTAACAAAACAATAAACATAACCTGAGATAGAGAAATCCATTTCAACTAAAATACTTGCCTTATGGCTTAGTTCTAATCAAGGAACAGAGGGAACAAAGGCAATCAGCATAGTAATTTTAAAGTCCAATTGCCTAAGGGTTTTAGAAATCCAAAATTTGGCAGCTAGTTCACACAAACACGGGACCAGACTGAAGGTGGAAATGAAATACTTGACAACATCTAAAACCTCATTATCAAGTGAGATCAGGGCTACATTCACATGAACACACCAATATTTCCTTATCAACTGAGATAATAAGACATTACGTTTGTGGGTTGGTGCAGGTAAATGACACATTCCATTAGCTGATAAGGCCAATGATGATATTTCATTGTATTTAAATCAAACCTTTTTATAGATGTGGGAGGCCAGCACCACTAAGTGAATATAAATAAAGCACTGTCCGATTATGAAAAACCTTAATGTGATAACTGGGAAATCCTGATGTAATATTCAGGCATGCAATGAATATGACATTTTAAGTTGTTTTTCTCTTAATCAACGCAAGCTTGCATTCCATTATCATATAGCAGAAGTATAAAGAGTACTGTTCACATGTAAACGGTCAATAATGTCAGCCACATTAAAAATAGCTCTGTGTAATAAACACTGACCACGGAGTTAACTGAACAAAAACAGATCCTTGAGAAAATCCAGCACTTGAGGAACACATACATGTATACTTCGGACATAATCCTCATAAACTCAACAGCAACTCAAATTCCTTCAAAGCTGCAAACATAAGTGATGCAATGATCACAGAATAAATGGATCACTATGCGTGTTCAAAGACACAGAGCTACAGCAACAGAAGGAGAGGAGAGAACAGAATCCCAGGGGGGCTCCCACATACTCTTTGTTGTGTTTCAGAGCCAGGTGGTCAGACTCAAAGTAATACACGTCTGGTTCTTCCTCCTCCTCATCATCCTCCTCTGTTGCTTGGATTTGTGTTGGCTCCTTGCAGCTCCCAGCCTCATCACCCTCCGCAGGCCGACTGCCCTCGCCACCTGCCTTGTCCCCAGGATCCACAGGGGCCTGCTCCCCACTGGAGGGGCCCACGCAGGCTGAGGGAGTAGGCTCCTCCAGCATGGGACAGTCATCCTCTGGCCCCACCACCAACTCCCCTTCTTCCCTCAGGGGACCATTGTCTCTGGGAGGGGAGTTGGGTTTGGGGGAGGAGGGTTTGCCACTAGTGGCAGGCCTCCTAGGAGAAGTCCGCAGGGTGTATCTGTGTTCGTGAGGCTCTGTGAAAGAGGGGGGTGTGCCAGAAACTGAGGGGTTGCATCCTGGCTCTGTGGGGGAGGGGGTTGGTGCTAATGGGGGTGTGGTTTCTCCTGAGTTGCTGTTGCTGTTGATTGGGTTATTGTTCATGTTAGCGGTGGTGGAGGAGGTGGAGGCAGCAGCTTCCTGCACCAGTGTGAGTGGCCGGCCATTGGCACTGCTCTCACCCTCTGTCACCTGCTCCTCGTGAGCCAGACACATGGACTCGCCCACCACATCCACCTCAACCTCCTCCACTTCCTGCTCCTTAGCTACTATCAACTCAGGGACAGGATCCTCTGGAACAGCCTCCAATGTCGCCGGCGATTCCCCTGAGCCACTCTGTCCCGGGGCAGCCTCCGTCTGCCCGGGGACAGAGTTTCTACAAGGCACAATGGGGTCAGGGGATGAGGGAGCCCCCGTCTGGCTACCATTGAGCAGCGAAGGGCAATTGGTGGCAGAGGTGGAATTTGCGCTAGGCTCTCCAGTGAGCGTGTTAGGTTCCTTATCCTCAGCTTTAGTCTCTCCAAGTCCATTAGAGGCCTTGTGAGTGTTTGGAGCCTCAGCTGCCCCGTCACACTCAACATGGCCATCCTCTGCCTTGCTCTCCTTTACCTCAACTTCCTCTTTACTGAGGTCAGGCGAGGACGTGGCTGTGTTAGCAGAGTTTTGGCTAGGCAAATCTTCACTGTTGTTGTCTTTGCTGGACTCTGGGACAGAGACAGGACTTTCAGATTTCAGAGGCTGAGGGTCCTCGTCAGGTCCCTGAGAATCTCCAGAGCGGGAGCACCGCTTGGCCCTTTTAATTTGAGGAGAGGCATCCCGTGCCCCCTTCCCTCTCTCACAGTTCTCGGACTTCTCTGGACCAATGTCCTTTTCTGAACAGGACATTCCCCGTTTCCTGGAGCTGGTCCATTGCTCCGACTCAGCTGGAGATGCCTTTGAGTCAGCTACCTTTCCCTGCAATGAGGTCTGGTGCTGGCTGTCCTGCTGGGTGTCCTGTTTTGAGTCCTGTTTTGAGTCCTGTTTTGAGTCCTGCTTGGTGTCCTGCTTGGTGTCCTGCTTTGAGTCCTGTTTTGAGTCCTGCTTGGCGTCCTGCTTGGCGTCCTGCTTGGCGTCCTGCTTGGCGTCCTGCTTTGAGTCCTGCTTTGAGTCCTGCTTTGAGTCCTGCTTTGAGTCCTGCTTCTTCTTAGGTGAGCGGGCCCTGGGCAGCGGAGACACGGAGGTCTCCTCTGGCTGTGCAATGCTGCGGTTCCTGAGGGTTCGACCACAAAAGTTCTCATCCAATCCATTGAGCCCCACTGATGACCTTGTGACACGCGAGGAACGGGACGCGGCCATACTACGGCGGATGCCTACAGTCTCCTCATCCTGGTGCTCTCTCCTCTGCTGCAGAATGTGGGCACCTGCAAAACACACACATATATTATTAGTTAGTAAATTACCAAAATTTGTATCCCTGTACAGTTCAGTGGGTAGTCCATGGTACTGACATTGCAAGGGCAAGGGGTCTCATTCCAGCTGAGGCCCACCAAACTAAAAATGTATGTATGCATACACCAAGCCAACATCAAAAACTAAATGCTGACTGAGGTTGCCTGGTAAGAGACGTCCATGAATACATCACACAGACTAGAGCTGATGACGAGTCAAGTTAGTCCACCTTAGCTGAGCCTGGTGGTTATGTCAGGGAAATCCATTGTTGCAAAATTCTGGGCAAACCCCCTTTAATTTAACCAAAAAACATGGGAATTTGGCTTGGGTCTTGAGGAGTTTCTATTATTTAGTCACTGACAAATAGCCTAAACAGTACACACATTGCTCTGCTGTGTTCACAGCTACAGTGCTAACTTCATACACTCTGCTCTGAGCACCAGCCTCACTGTCTCTCTTGACCACACACACAACCTATGCACTGAGCTATCGCTTAAAAGAGCTACGCTACTTCTGTCACGCAAAAGCCTAGTGCACGTGTGAGCCTGTATGAGACGAGATAACACTCCATACCATGAGGTGAGAGTTATCTCAAAAAAGTAAACGGAAGTCTCAGGGTTGTCACCAGATAAAGCAACAAACTAGCATTAGCCAATCATTTTTAAGAAACTCTGAATCTACTCAACAGTTACACTACACCAATTGGAAATATCTCTGACGAGAAGATGCGGCTGGTAGTTGCATTGTCAGCCCTATTGTGGTGTTTGCTTACCACAGTTAGCACAACATAAAAACAAAACAGGTTTGTTTTCTCTTCTCGTGCCCCAATTCACTTTGATTGAACAGTCAATCAGAGGGCAAAAGAAGGCAACAGTCAACCGCTGGCACTCTTTGGCTGATGGTGCAGGACAAACTATATGACTGTCAGTCACCTACAGCCCAGCAACGGCTGACAACCAATCACTGACTTGGTATGTCAGGAGCTTTTGGATCATTTCTCATTTTGCACCTGAGGGATACTGATTTCTGGTGTCATTTTAGCTAAGCAACACTTTCTGTCTACAGGCAAATTAAAGATCTCACCCAAGGCCTTTCCAAAAGAAATATATTTAGAGGTGTGAGATGCTGCACTGACAGAAGACAGAACAGGATACAATGGGGTCAGCTCTTTGAGCAAGCATAAATGCTTGCTCAAACAATCTCTTTGGACACTTCAAATGTCAGTAGAGCTTTTGAGGCTCAGCTGTGTGTGCATTGTAATTCAAGAGACAATTGTGACTAAGGCGCAATGTGTAATTTAACTGACACAAAGCCCAGAGACAAAACACAATTTCCAGCCCTGTACATACTATAATGAGAAATGGGATGACCGCGCTGTCTAAATGATAAAGGTGCTAAACTGAAAAAAGGATTTTCATAAATGTGCATTACCTCACAATTGGTGCTGCACGATAAGAAACAAAATCGAGAATGACAATATTTTTGGACAAAGTGCCTTGATATTGTGATGATATTGTGGACATGACTATTTGTGCTTTCACAAAACATTTACAGAATCAATTTTTTGATAATCACCAGTAATGCCTTTATGATAACTAAGTGATTAAAGGCAAATAAGACAAAAGCTAGAACTGTCCAGTAAGTTCAGGAAACTTCATTAATTACTGTAATGCAGTCTTTAAATACAGAAAAAGACAACACTTAAGTCAGATCACAATACGATATCCAAAAACCCAAATGATACCTAGTCTCATATCACAATATTGACAGAATAATGATATTGCCCAGCCCTGCTCACAATCAAAAATAGCCAAATAAACTGTGTTCTCATACAGGATATGCATGTTCGCACATGTATATTCTGTGGGTATAATAATTCAATGCCAGTAAATATCATGTATTCTTCAATTATTCTGTTCTTTCATACAAATAAGAATATGTTTTACTGGTTCACTGACTGCAGCCACATTACACACAGCAGGCTGTTAATCTCCATACAACAGGTGTTCCAGTCCACAAACAGGTTGTTACCCTTCTGAAATGTATCAAAATGTAAAACTGAAATACTCACAGAACAATAATCTTTCAGGGATTACAGGCTTATAGTGTGAGCAGCAACACAAGTTTAGGACATGACGACCCATTTTAAAGCACAACAACCCTCACCCCAAAACTCATTCTGTGTGTTGCGGAGATATCCTGTAGATCAAAGGTATTTCAACAAGACCCTTAGTTACACTGTGAAGTGACATGTAGACTTAGGACTGGGATGGGAAATTAACAGCAGCCATCAGCCAAATACTGGCCAAGTATGTCCCAAGTTGAGAAGTTAGTGTACTCTACTATCCACTTTGGTAAGTAGCCAATAATTATTTGGAGGTCTTACTATATTCTGAATAATCCATATGGCAGTGCACATGGCTGGTGAAACTCTAGGTTTGCAGCTGATGGAAGGGAAAGATATTTTCCTGCCCTGCAAAGGACAACATTTTCTCTCCAGCACATTCTCATATTAAAAAAAAAAAAAAAAAAAAAAAAACTTGCTCTGTGGCCTGCTCAAGTATCCCGTCGATAACAAGAGGTCATGGCTTCATCTCATAAATCTGACAACAGAGAACAATAAAATCGAGCGGGAATCAAAGTGACATTCAGAAGGAGAGTGATCTCACTGTTGTCCTTCCACATAAGATGAGACATGGTAGTCTGCTGTAGAGGACAGATATTACAGATATTATGGCATCAAATTAGCATTGTCAGTGTAATGCCCGCTTGTCTGAATTTCTACTACCTCAATTTGTAGACCTACCTCTGTCAGACCTAATCTAATAGCTCTTAGTTGCCTTTCCTGCAGCAATACCTCCTTTTTCCTTCATTGAGGAACCACAGCTACACTAAAGCCAGAGGCTACTCCAGCTATGAATACAATTTGATAATATTTCTACTGGGAGCTAAGATAATAGTCACCTGAAACGAGCACCACCACATGCACATATTACTCACACTCCACTAAAGACTCCAGCTGAGAAAGCTAATGTGATTTGACCATGCATAAAATAAGGGAGAGAAAGAAAAACAGAAAGGGGGGGACAGGGGGAAGGTTATTCAGATTGAGCACTCATCCTTAGACTCAACACGACAAAACTAATTAGGACTACTCATCTGAGGTGCTCTCAAAAACTAGAAACCTAATCATTACTTGACCATTCTTAAAACGATGAGGGTTACAGTTACATTGAAAAAACATACAAAAACCTCACATCCATTTACAGTAGCACAGAATTTGCTCAAATATACATTAATTCACTTCCTTGTCAAAATAATTACCATATAGGCTTAGATGCTACAGCTGGCAATTATTCTTTTTTTTTTTTTTTCAGAGTGCCTGTAATGAGGAGTGATGATTTTTGGGTAACCCCATTCATCTGTGCAACACTGATGGATAAGCAACAAACCATACATTACAGCATCAGTTCCCAAATATTTTCATGCCAAGAACCCCCAAGATAGATATGCCTGAGACCACAGACCTCCATTTATTATAAGATTTCTCCCTCATCTAAAAAAGCTCTGCTGTGTCTACTGTAGAAGGGAATAAAACCATAGACAGAGTGGGTTGTCTGATCAGAACAGGCAAGTCTGTCACTAGGCTAACTTCTAATGAATGAAGTTACATTATCCCTTTTTCAGCAGGCACGCCAACAAACTGTGGTAGAAAATTCCCCGCAAGGTTTGACTACTACCGCATTAGAGCACGTTAATAAAAGTCTTCACGTTACATGGTGTCACTTGTTTTGGTCGACTCGTGTCGCAGCTCAACCTGACATACTGTTTGAGTGAGACGCATCACGTTGACGGGCAGCAATATTTAACATAAACACAACACTCAAAGCCCAAAGCGCAATATGACAGCGCCAACAGAGGTCATCAATCAATCAATACAGCTACCTGGTAGGCGATGCGTGACCATAATTCTCAATCAGGCAACTTCCTGTTCCATAAAGCGCGTGTTTAGTTGTGAACTTGTGCCGAGAACACGTGCTGGTTACATTAACAGCAGCCCACCTGACCAGGGCTGAGATGTTCTCATTTGGTCAACATCAATTAAAGACTGTTTACTCAGTAGTTTTGCGACTCCTAGCTCAAAGCACAAGTAAATACACACCTAACAACCAAAGTATTTAGGCTATTGTTGCGGTCAGGGGGAGGAAAGTGACACTAACGTTAGCTAGGCTAGCGTCCGTAATGGATCCGTACGTTATCTTAGGTTCAAAACATTACTTAAAGCACTGGATGATGGACAAGCATGCGGTTACATACCCTTACAATCAAGCCGGACTACTCATCTCTGTTGCTAACCTGTAATTAAATACTTCCACAGGGCCTAATTGCAACACAAAATCCGCGAAGTGGCATGGGTACACATACCGATGAGAAACGCTCGTATCCCAACATCCCGGCTAACCAGCTGCCGCGAGCCCAACACCGACAAAGTTGAGAGGCACGAGGATGCAGTCCCACTAACTAGACTTGGTGTTGCAGCTGCACGTGCCGCTCTTTAAATTAACGCCACATTGCAGAAGGCAAACCTCTAGAAGTTAAGCATTAACTCCTGGGAGATGTTTGGGGTAAACAAGCCTGATGTGCACATACAGCACAGACCAACTTCCACACGTTCATTACTTGAGCTAGGTTAGCTCGCTGGTTAGCGGGCTAACGTTAGCAGACTAGCTAACTTAGGGTGCACACATACACCGTTAGACACCGAGCCGCAGGCTGTTGCATCTACGAAATTCGAGTAATAACTTACATGCTTTCCTTTCTAATGACACATAACCCAGGAGTACATCGTGGTGTTAGCTGGATAGTTTTCTTTCCCCCCCTGTGAGCGACTGCTTAGCTGAGTTAGCTAGCCTAGCCTGCTCATGTTGGCTAGTTTTGCTTGTTAACTGCATCGAGTAGAAAACAACTGTGGCGATCTGCGATGTATCACCTTTAGTTAGCGTTGTAACGTCAGTTAGTAACGTTAGAGTTCAATCTAGCTAGCTAGCCAGACAACTCACACACACGTTACGTCCAACAGTATTTAATGTGGAGTGCAAGTGAATAGCAACACAGTGTATGACACACCGACGTTTATATTTGAAGTGTAGCAGACACGTATAGAAACAATTAGCATGGTTAGCAACAAGGCAACACAACCAAGACAGGTAGCTAGTTAGCTGCTGCAGCTAGCGGCGGAAAGCTAACATTAGCTAGCCAGCTAGCTGATTGTTCCGCGCACAACTTTGCCGATGCATTTTGTGTGCTGCGATTACGCCGGTCATAGGCATTTTTGTTGAGCAAATACACTTAAGTTTTATCATTGGCCGTATTATAAACACCGAACTAGAGGTTCACTGTTAAAAATGGCTTTTGAAGCTCAAGAATTACACATACCTCACTTCCGTAAATTTGCTGCACATTCGGCAGCAGCCATGTTTTCAATCCAGTCAACTAGTCGGGGTGTGTGAGCAGATTCAGCCGCGCTCATCAAAATGCAACACTGTACTGTGGCTACATTTTTGCCCCTGCCAAAAGTGCAATGTGTCAGATACTCCGCGGGGTCATCTCATTTAGGTGATGAGCGTTAGTTTGTGACCACTTTTAAGATGAGCAAAACACAGGATAATAGGTGTTTGTTGTCTTAATTTCCACGCTAATCATCCTGGAAGCATTCATGACATACCAAAATCAGCAATGGATGACAAAATCAAACTATGGCCATACTCTTAAACATATTTTCATCAAGTTTAATAGCGTCAGCCAGCAAAAATCAGGGTCAGGAGACATCCATATGCAGTATGGAATTACAGTATAGCATTCTTTGTTTACCCTTTATCAGTCAACACATTAAGCAACACCATGCCCATTCACATAAATTAATGCCTTTAATTTGATTGCTGCTGTTGCTGATGATGATTACAGACCTCTAAGTATCCTGCAGATGTACAATTTAGTGAAGATAGCTTCAGATTTTTGTGATTGTGTGCACATTTTATGAGCAGCTTTGCATTTACATGCAACTACAAGTGATGTTCAGTTGGGTTTTAGTTTGTGTGTGAGTTAATTGTTATCAAAGCATGCATTCTTAACAGACTCTGCCTGCCACATATTTTCTACAAAAATCTATTAACATCATAGTAAATCACACCCTTCAGGGATAAATAACCAAGTGCTGAGACTCTTGACCCACATACTATCAGTACTGGTACATTCAAATACAAACCAGACATCTGTGTGAGCATGCCACTATGCCAGTCTACAGAACAGTGCAAAACACAAAATTCATTCCTGAGACTACACAGTTAATTAGTCCCTTGATAACCTTATGATTTCTGTTGCTGAAAGAAAGTGTCGGTTTGCGCGGCTTACTTTTCATTGAACAATATTCTCATACGACAGTAAAATCATGTCAATATCTACAGCAAAATGCATTGTGATTTATCACTATTAGCAACACAAGACACATGGACATATTTGCTCATTTGGTCAAGAGAAAAAGAAACGTGGCATTCAATGGAATCTTTAGCTGCACATTAATTTAAATGCTTGGTTCTGGAAACGTCCCGACACATGAATACTATAGTGCTAATAGAAATTTAAGAGATCTTTATACAGATATGTACAACATGACAAACCTTTTCAGACATATTTATTCCCTCTGTCAGTTGTTAAAGGCTGTCATGTAGTGGTAAAGATGAGGTCCTTTGCTTGAATGCTTTTGAAATAAAAGTCAAGTGCAAAATAAAAGGCTTTTCATTTCTTAAGTGTTTTTGTTGTTTTCTCTTGGATGCTTCGCTAAACTGAGCGTGTCTCCACCTCTATCTTCTCCTCTGACTGTGATGTATCTGTTTCCTGGTGGCTGATGTTGGGCCGAATGGTGACCACGGGACCTCCACCATGGATTGAGTGGAGGAAGTTCCATGTTTCTTCAGAGATCTGCCCTGAGTCAGCTCCTGCGGGGTTGGTGTAAATACACACACACGCACACACACACACACACACACACACACACACACACACACACACACACACACACACGCACTTAAATATCACGACTACATAATTCACAGCCGCAGCAAAATTCATTGACATTCAGAAAGACTTACTCTAACAAGAAGTGATGTATTTTTTGTCCTTAAGGATTTTGATTACACATTCTGCTGGACATTAAAGTTATGATACTTTCCCTCCATAATTGTATTGTTCCGATTAAAACCCCTTAACAAAGACTTTAAATTCTATTTTTGTCAAACAATGAAGTAGAGAAATAACTTAAAGGCTTTGTACCTTGCTTGAGTGTTAAATGGCCGTTCTTGCTTACAGCAATCTTGGAGTTATCAATTGGTCCTGGTGGATCTTCAAAAGGATGAAAGAAAAAAAAAAAACAGTCATACCTACATACTGTAGTAATAAGCGTGCTTAATGTATTCAAAGCTATATTCTCCACACTAATTGCTTCTGAGTGCAATCATCCTTAATGTCACATGTTTTAGTCACATTATGAAAGCAATTACTGCTCCCGACACTGGGTAAACAAATAATCAAGGAGCAGAAGTTATAGGAAAAACATTTGTAGATATGCAAGATGAAAGCTGTTATTGATATGACGATACAAGGCAAGAGAAGCAAAAAAAAAAAAAAAAAAATTAGGACAAGTGAAAGGGAATGGAATATATTTTGACGCTTCATTTTGCAGTAGCAGCAGGCAAACTTGACTCAAGAGATAAGGGATGCTCTTTGAAGATAAATCAACAGAGGGAAAGGGACATTTACAGTTTCATCTGAGCACGAGCAATATTTGGTAACTGTAGAAAATTTGGAAGCTCCATATAACAAATTTACTTGTTATCTTCTACAATCCATAAAATATGTATATATGACTTAACGTGCCATTAGTTTTAAAAAGGGAAATGTGAGTTAAGCTGAATGAAAATGACTTTTCCATGATAAATCATCACCGTCCACCAGATATCAGATGAAGGCGCTACTGTCAAGTAGGAACATTTAGCCTTTTAAACAACCATTTAGGCAGGATTAGGGGTGGAGAAGCAAGACCTCTGTCCACTCACCATTGTCCTTTCCTTTGACAAAGCCCTCCCACTCACGAAACCACTGCATGCTGATGCAGTATATGACCACTGGAGACTCCTCCTCCTGGAACGCCTTGTTCAGCTACAGGGATGTAGCAGGGGGAGGAGAGGGAGCGAGAGGAAATGGGGGAGGAGTAAGTGGAGGAGAAAGGCAGGAGGGGATGGGGAGGAGAAACACGAGGGAGATGAAAAAAAATGCAGTGAGGATGAAAGGATTGAGGGGAGAGGAGATGGAAAACCTAATCAATTCTCTCTGGTAGTTATTACAATTAAAAGGGAGTCACACGCGCTTCGGCAATTTAATCTTTTCTTGGAAATGACACAATCTCTAACCCTCTTGTTACCCTCCATCTGCCTATTGAAGCACTCTCTCTCATGCATACACATACACACCTCTCCTTCTATGCAGCTATTGTGTGAGTGGGCAGACTGGGCAGACAATCCCAGCTGCATCTGTCCCAATGCATTAATGATAAGGCTTTCATCAGGCTCACACCTCTCATCTCCTGTCGGGGTGAAGAGTGCCAACACAAGCAGCCTATCAGCTAGTTAAATAGGCTAGAGAATAGACCTATACACACCCATGAGTACTGGCTGCACACAAGCTCAGACACACAATACATTATTCTTCACGCCCATTATTACCTTATCTGACCACAGCTCTGTCTTCCTCACTGCTCAGACAGAAATGATTATAGCTCTGCTGGTATTTGTACTGACAAAGGGCTTACCCGGACAAACATGTCAAGCTCTGTCTTGCGGCGTTTCTCCAGTTTTTCGATCTCAGTCTGGCATGTGTGGCAAACGTACAGGTGGTTGACGGCTGGTCCACCGCCATACCTACAGAGAGCAAGTTGACCTTTACTCACACAGCTGAATTCATAACCACAAAGTGGAAGTAGAACTATGAGAACAGTAAATAAGCGGAGATATGAAATTGGTTAAAGCCCCAAGCCAGGTTTGGAGTTAGCTTGGTTAGCTACCTGCTGTACAGGTGATCCCACACATTCTGCGGCAGCATTACTACCAGGTCATCGATAAACGTTGCTTTGTTGGGCGGCACGCCTGATAAAAATACAGTGAAGCATTCATCCGTTAGACATCAACACTTAGCACCACCATACAGAGTAACATTTCAGAGATACCGGTTATGTGTAGATTAGTCATAAAAATACAAATCTGTTTTAGTGAGTCAGACACTTATCTGTTCCAAAGTGTTATCACTGCTACATTGAATGGGTTATAGTTTCTGAGAAGGTGTCATTACTGGGCCCACCTCCGCCTTCCTCATCTCCAGTATCCAAAAATCTGCCTCAGCACAACTGAGGGAGTGTCCACTGCCTACCACTTAAAGTCATTGTAGTCAGTGGATGGTAAAACTGAGCAGGGTTATTGTGATATTATTTTGTGTTATCATTGCCAACTGAAAATATGAAATATGAACAGCACAACCGACTATATATGATCATATCAATCATGCTTTCTTTGCACTGACATTACTTTCCATTTATCTACTTGTCTTGCCAGATATTATGTGCTAGTAGGTGCACAGAGGAGGAAACAATCCATAGGGCTTATTCACAGGAGATGATACACTGTTCTCTACAGCCAGTGTAGTCTTTATGAAAGCTGTGCCACAAATGATCTGTCTTTTCTCACTTAATTTTAAATCCCATAAGTTACAAGACCCTGTGAATACAGCCCCCTGAACAAAACAGAGCGTGATGGGCACAAAAATCTTTTTGAATCCTTTCTTCTCCTCTATTGAGAGTAACATCCACACAAAGAGAAGTCAAAACCCCTTTGAAGTCAGCTATGTTCTGCAGGGAATACACAAGAGTCTTTGTCAGCTTCTCAAATCCCTCTGAAAGATCAAAAGCAAAAACTGTGCAAAGGGAAGGGATGTCTTGAAATTTCTCCATTGATCGTTTGGGCACAGGGCAGGGGGAATGAACCATGGACAGAGATGTCTTGACCTTGTGTTATCAACATGAAGATGATGGGGTCTGCCTGACGTTATATACCTCCATGGGAGCAGAGGAAGTCGTCGTTGGAGATGGGACCCGGCTCGGCAAAGGTCTTGAACTTGTTGAGCCACTGGCGGGAGATGTAGAACTGGAGCAGGCTGGGCTCCATCATATTGAATAGTCCAGACACCCTCCTACGCTCTTTCAGTGCATCATCATTGCTCTTTCTGTGACAGGACAGAACAGAACAGATGACAGATCAATTACTGCTGCAACTAAGTTACCAAAGGTACGCTTCAAGCTCTCAAAAGGCTGACAACGTCTGTGCAGCCTGGTGCATTTTATCAGGGTTTAATCAGTTTTTATAGGACTGCTTGATTATGGCAAAAATCATAATCATCCAATCATTTTGGTTAATGTTGAGATCATGATTATTTATTTCACTGACTTTGGAAACATCATGCACTTATTGAACTTTTTTGTCTTGTTAACAGTGGATTTCCTTTAACCTTAAATATAAACATGCCATAGCCTGACTGAGACTGAATTTGGACCTTAAGGGAGGGGCAAAAGTGCACCACTGAAAAGGAAAGATGAGCACTGGATTTACACCACAAGACAAAATGAGAGCATGACTGCGAAATGGAATGTAGCATAATAATCATTTTATCTTGATTATCTTGCTTTCATAATCCTCAGGAACAAAAATTGTAATTCAAAATAAAGTTTGATAAATTGCCCTGTCTCAGTTCTTAGTTAGTCTTTGTGTACAATAGTATAATAAATGAATATTATAGTGATGAGTCTGCTTTGATAACTTACTTATAGAAGAGCACATAAGCCTCAGCGTTCTGGACACAGGACTCTGACACTTCAGTCACACTTTGGTCGTCAAACTCATACCACAGATTGTTGAGGTCATTCCTGCAGTACGCTATGTAGTGGCCACCTGGGAATCGACATGGGAATGAGTTAGACCAGCAGCCATTAACCTAACAAGCAGGTGTGAAATATTCCCAGAAGCTGGTGAATGCGGGACATTTCTAGTGTGTTGTGCCAACTTATGCCACTCCCCCAGTTTGTCAGGGGGGAGCGGCTGTGCCCACTCACTGCTGGCGGTGCCGTGGTGACAGATGACCGACAGCAGGTCATAGGTGGTGGTCTGGGCAGTGCTGTCTTTGGCCAGAAAAGGCTGCAGGTCCAGGCCCTCAAGCGGGAAGGAGACATGGGTGCCTATCTTGGTGGAGAACATCAGCTCATGTCTGAAGCGCTTTAAGTGGATGCACAGGATCTAGAGAGCAGAGGAACACACAAATAAATTATATTTCACAAAGTCTGTGTCTAAAGATATAAGAATAGAGAGATTTTTTCTTGTAAAAATGAAATGTCATCTAGTGCAAGAAATGTTTGTATACCTCTGGCAAACTTTGCACTTTGCAGAATTTGACTCCATTTCGTAATCTAAGAGGCAAAAAAAAGAACATGAACAAGCATCATGGAGCCTGTCTTTTTTCTATTTTCAGCTTAACTAATACGATTAAATAGCCATGACTGAATATAGAGCAGAGGCAAAAATCTTAGATACTCACTTCTTGCATTTTTCACAGCTATACATGTTGTCCCCTGGAAGATACCGGACAAGACATTTCAAAAATGAATTCAGACATCAGTATTAAACAGGCTTTAATATTTCTGGTGTGTCTGGTAGAGGTGACATCCACTTGCTCACCTTTTAGTTCGTCCCTGGCAAAGAATGCTGCAAGACAATCTTGTAGTGTAACCACTGGACCCCAGAACCAGCTAAAAATAGGAAGAGACACAGGGTTAAGCCTTGAACATAACGAGCATGGTGATGTTAAATGTGCAAGATGTCAGAAGTTAATGATGTCTGCCATAACTATGAACATAACTCCTGGGCAGCCAGGTTGGGTAAGGGTCAAAGTCGCTGTCCATAACTGAAAGGTCATAGGTTCGGTAATAGCAATAGCAATGTATCCCGTCAACATGCCTTTAAGTAACACTGGACTCCTGCCTGCACACACACTGTTGGACATTTTGGATATCAGCATCAGCTAAATGCCTGAAGTGGAAAGATGTAAATCAACAATGTCACAAATATATTATTAGCGTACCTCTTGATGTATTCCATGACGAAGGCAATCCAACCCTGCGGTGCGTAAGCCTCCCCACAGGAGCCGGCTTTTACCAGAGAGGTCTGGTGGGTGGAGGAGTGGAGCTTGGCCAGGTCTTCCTTCCCTGGGATGGGTAGCGAGATATCCTGGAAGTTCTCCAGGGTCACAGATACCTAACAACCACAGGACACAGACACACACAGTAAGCAGTCATCTTTGTGGATACAGACTACTGAACGGTTGCATTTCAGGGTTCTTACTTATTTTGGAAATTAATATTCCATATTTATATCAGACTGTTAATTCCTTTACTTGATTTGAAGACTGCCAATAATAACTTTGCAACCTGACCATGTTATTCCATGTTGTTTCAGTGGAAGATAATTCTTCACACAAATGAACACAAATGAAGTGAAATTAAAGTTGGTCTGCAACTACACTTACAGTGTAGATATGTATCAACATCACTGGTCAACCTTGATGTTCAATTGTTCTGTACTTTTTTCTGTTCTGTATTTTTTTTTTAACTCCACAAAACATGGAAATGGCTTGGGATGATATGCCACCTTCCTTTATGTGCACGCCTATTGTAGTGACACAATGAGCTTTCCTACCCTCTCAAAAAAAAAAAAAAAAAAAAAACTTTTAGTTGACATCCACACTCACCCTATCACAGGTGAGGCACTGAACTGAGCTGACAATGGTCCCGTCAAATACATCTGAGATGACACTGCGGTATTTCTTCTGACGCTTGTTCTTTGGTGGGGTGAATGTGGTCACTGCTACAGAGGGAGAGAGAGAGGGGGGAGAGGGAGGGAGATTCAGAGATTTGGTCCAACAGATACGTCATTTAAATCTGGGATTAGTGTTTTGCACCCCAGGCATGTAGGAGTCAGCAATGCTAGACACCGGATGGAACTACATTAATATGACTCTGCCCTTTAAGCTCTCAATCTGGATATGACCACTTCTGATTATTTAGAGGCTTTTACATCCTACTCGGCCTTTGCCAACAATTGCGTAGTACCTTTCTTGTGTGCAGAGTTAAGACTGGGCCAGCCAGAAGCAGCTTTGGGAGGGCTGCTGGATATTTTGGGAATGTGTCCATCCATGGGGACAGGACTCTGAGGTCTTGTGGTGCTGGACATATGGACATCTGGGAAGGAATCTAGAGGAGTGTGGGCCAAGCTTTAGTGAGTTGCAAGGTCAGAAATGTGATGCTGAATATAAAAAAAGTAAACTGTCTTTTTGGGCAATCAGCAAATTCAATCTATTGATCCAATTGTAGACATATGAATATGACAAAGAGCTTGTGACAAGTCTACCTGTTGTTCTGCTCTGGACCTTGATGGCCCCCTGGCTACTGATAATGGGCGTGGTCTCTGTGGTGGTGTCAACATCTTTGTCCATGTCTGCTCCAGTGCCTCCACCAACAATACCGTTTCCCCCGGAGCGGTACAGGTCATTAATCATGTTTTTCTCCTTCTGCCACTCTCGGTTGGCCTGAATCTCATCTCGTTCAGGAATCAACATCTCGGCCTCATTCGTATCGTCCATCAAACGCCCGTCCCCGTTCCTGCTTTGCGCCTCGCTATCGGCCCGGTCGCTGCTGCCACAGGACTCACATGACTGGAAGTCATTATCTGATTGGCTGTGGTTGTCATCATCAGGACTGTCATCCACAGTGATGCCGTTGGACTGGTCATCAGGCTCGGGCTGCAGCTCCTTGAGCTCTTCGTGAAGCTGGTCCATCAGACAGCGTAGAAACTCCTGGGAGTCCTGTATGCCGTAGGGGAATAACAGCATTAACATTAGCTTTCATCATCTGTTAATGAGGTGGCAAATTAACTGTAGCTGGTAAATTCTGACAGTCGCAGTGCCTTGGACCTCTATCGCCTGTTAGTTACTTTCCTGTCCCAGTTTAGTGAATTCAAATATAATGTGGCACTTACTCTTGCCAAACACAATCAAGTTTGACAAACACAGCTGAGCTTTCCTGAAGCTATTTTCCAAATCACAAGAAACATCCATTTTACCTCTTTGTTTATCCCAATTCTGCATCCCACAATCTGAAACCAAATGCTCATGAATCTGTAATCAAACTTAATGAACCTCAAACATCCAATCTCCCACTCTAGCCAAATGAACACTTTTCTCCCAGGACCCTGAATGTTACTCCATTCATGGCGATGCTAATTCCAAGGCTGTGCAGCTCAGCATAGCATGGCGAATGAATATTCCCCAGCTAACCCCTCTGAACAAACATTGGCAAGCCAAGAGGAAACAGGCCCCTTTATCATATCACTATTCAGGCTTGTAAATCCCTGATTTACAGACACTGGAGGAAGGAAAGACTTGCTTCAGTTAAACAAAATCCCTTATATCTATAATACCTAAAATACTGCTGTCCAAGCTGGAATCAAATCAAGCAATTTACCTTGAAGTTTATTGTGTGCATTTATGTGTGTGCGAAAGAAACTGTGAGTCAGTGGCTGTGAGTAAGTAATTACTATGCAAAGGATTTCCCTTATCTGGCTGAGTGATTTGAGCTGGAGCTAATGTAGACGGAGGCATGCACAAAAGATGTAGATGGATATCCCACAAAGATGGACCTTCGTGGGATATGGAGTGGAAGAGAAAAAGGAATGACTATATAAGCTCTGGGACAACAAGATAGGCTGGTTTGCAGACCCAGCTCAAGGCAAGGCAAAATCAGTCTTAACTCATTCTAAGAAAAAAATTCTCAGTAAGAGAGAACATTCACAGACAGACACAGATATTTATATGAAATGCTTGATCTATTATATCATTGTTCACTTGGATTTATACAAAAAGCAAACAAGTCAGTTACACATTATTACACTGATACATCATTAACTTCCCATTTCTCACATTTACTTGTTTGCTACAGACAGAGGCAAAACCAAGACACACTTTCTCTCAGACCAAAACAATGATTAATTTTCAACATTATTTTGCAAACAGAACATTCAAGGTGTTTCCAGCAGTGAAGAGTGTCTCTTTATTTTGCTTACATTTTGCAGAGCAACACATGCACTGAAGTTGCACATTCAATTCACCATCTGGGAGGACTGACCTGCTGGGAATATCCCCTAAACATGGGGTTTACAGCCTTGATCCCCTGGAACAAATTGGTTGGGACCACATAGGAGGGCCTGCAATTCCACAAAACACAGTATTATCAACACAATAACAACTCCAGGCACTAGGATAGAGCCTCATATAAAGCACAGTGGGAAGTTAAGACTAGCTGCTACAAAAATGCAACTAAATTTTGGCTCTGAATGATAAGCTTGTCTACTCTCCCAGCCATTTTGGCAGGTAATCAACGATGATTCTGGGGTCTTATTTTAAAAATCATACTTGGCTGGTAAAGAAATGAAAGTGGCCAGTGACTTTTGGAATCAACACATAGCTGTGGCCAGGGGATGAAAATGTTTCCTGCCCTGATCAGGGCAGGAAACAGGGCAGAGATAGCAGGGATGCCCCCTTTGTTTTCAGGCCAATACTGATATTTTCCCACCCACATCGGCAAAGACAATGTGTTTTTGTAGGAAACCTAGTCCAAATGCTGCTCTAAAGAGGTTAAGATTTTAGATATCTTTTGATTGCGTTATTTATTTATTTATTTATCTTTTAAAACCTATTTTACAATTAAAAGGTCACAAAAATATCAATTCTACAGTCAAAATATCCATATATCAGCAGTGTAAATAATATCAGACAGATGCCATCCATCTGACACTGGTCAATAACAAAAGTCTGCCAGTATATCGGTGCACTCCTACTGATCACACATTTAGCTTGTGTTGTCTACTGAAAGGAGGATGCCCTGATGAACAAAGGAAGAAAATGAGAAATGCCAACCTGTTCTTGTGCCACAGGTCAGACACTAGTTTCTGGTAGCTTTTGCAGAGTGCAGGCTTCTTGTCTGTCCTCACCAGGCCACCACATTCAAGAAAGAACTGTGTCAAGGGCGGACTGAAACACACAGACAGACAGATATATCACATCTGAGTACCAAACAAACTTTTAGTGACCAGTTGCCCTAAATGAGAGTTTTTCTTTGATCATCACAACTAAAAGCTTTGTGTTTTGCTGTCTACTCTGAAAAACAGTGCACCTCTCAAAATTACCTTAAGAATGACAAAGTCAAATTTATCTAGTGACAATCACTAAAATCAAGACTGTTTATGAACTCATTCAAAGATGTTGAGACACAAAATCCGAGCTGGCGCCTGGCTGGAAATCATCTCATATTGAGTATGTTTTTGTAATGACATTAACAGAGGATACAGAAATCAAAGCACGACTGTGAAAATAGGCATGAAAATGTGGGGGTGTTTACATTCAAGACCTAAATAGCATCATTTCCTTCTTCCAAGTATATCTTTTGATTTGCTTCATTTCATTATATTCATATGTGTCCCTTTGTGAATCGCAAACTCTCAAAGGTACCGGCAAACGAAACAATACCGCATTCACAGCTGAAAAGAGAAACTGCTGAGGGGACTTAATTTGAGATAGAACCTCTGTCTCAGTTGATGGATATTGAGTGGAAACAAATTTACAAGATAAAGACAGCAAAAACACAGAATGAATAAAGCATGAGTGCTTCCTCTCCTTGGCAAGAGAAAAGTCCCTCTAACTGAATAATGACCCGACAGTAACCGAAAGAAACAGCACTCATACAAACAGACATCAAAGGAAAGTTCCAGAAAAGGTCCCTCCTTCTGCCGCTCTATGACTCAATCCCTCCTATTTTTGGAACATGATTTAGATTGCAAATTTTGACCCACATCTCTTCCCATTTTATCTTATATCCAGACTAGGCATCATCAGTTTATCCTAATCTAAAATTGTTCCAAACCCTTGGAAAATTGTCATAATAAGGAACTTCGTAGAGCTTTGGTGTGCTTTGCAGTTCCATAAAAAAATAAATAAGAATGAAAAGTGTAAGGAAACAGCAGGCAAAGGTTTAAGTAATAACAGTTCAGGCTCTGCAATTAAAATGACCACACCAACAGACTGATCCTGAAGAATAAATCAGAGGGACTGGCAATCTAATAAACAATGAAACCCGTGGCAGCCTGGGAGAAAACAGTAAAGAGAGTCGTGTAAAAAAGACATATGGTGGGGAAGGAAAAAAGGAAAAAGAAGGAGGATAGAGGAGTAGATGAGTTGGAGTTCAGTCAGAAACATAAGACCCGACAGGGAACAACAAAAGGCCATTCCTGCCATCACAAATGGTGCACTGCAGCAATTTTCACTCAGCCATCGCTCTCTCTCAAATGAGCACAGCTGTGGTCATTTTTCACAGTCAATGAGAACAAGGCAGCCGGTGAAAAACAGCAAATGGCTACTGAAATGAAGCCTGCTGAAAGAGTGAGCAGCGGGTGGAAAGTCGGTGATGTTGAGGAGGGAAAAAAAGAAAAAGAAAAACAGAGAGCACGTGGCATGGGGTGTGGAGGTGATGCGGGGTGAAGCAGGAGGCAGAAAGACAGATGATGGGAGGACGGGGTCTCACCAATTGGACAGGGCCTGGAGGGCAGCGTTCATGTAGCAGGTGTTGCCTATGTTCTTCAGTCCTGTCAGGCCTGGGGGACACAGAGTACCACAACTTTGATATACACACCAGGGAAATTAAAACAAGCCACTGATCAAACGCTTGTAAATTTTGACTGCAGCAGCAAGGTGCCACTTGGGCAAATGACCAACCAGTGTTCAGAGGCCCTTTTTCTATTCTAAAAGTAATATAATCCAGAGAAAGCACAGACAGTGGCTGGCTGGTGAATTTTTAAACCAGCCTCTGTGACGGGTGGATGAAAAATTAGTTGACACAGCATCAGTAGCGGAGAGTGGATGTCTGCTGCTATGTTGGGACGGCAAATTCATCCTAAATGACCAAGCTACTCTGTCCTGAGAGGTACTAATCTAGGCACGCTCATTTGCTCCGCTTCCCTATCATGTGACCCGTGCTTGTGACAAAAACAACTGAGGCAGCGACTGGTGCCAGTGCCAGAGCTACACCACATGAGGTTTAACATAACATATGCCATGCGGTGGATGCTGTTGTCCAAAGCATCTCACAACACTCAGTGAACACATTACTAGGATGGGTGGCTCCGGGGGGGGGGGGACTGAACCACTCATCCTGAAAGAGTCGGTGCCCTGCTCTACCCGCAGAGCTACACAGGACCACCCTGCAGTCCGGCTGAAAGACACTGGTCTTGGGACACTCATTTACTGCACTTCACATCACTTGACCCATACTAGAAACAACAATCCAAATAGAGACTGGTGCTAATTACTACGATGGTCTATTTGAAGCTTACTCACAAGTCAACAATGCAGTGTTTCCTTATTTAATTCTGTGAAAAATCTCTTTTAAATTTAGTCAAGTCGTAATAATGTCATTGACTAAAATGCTGCCTACCATAGAAAATCTTTAACTGTAGTTTACAAAAATTAAAACAGATGTATTAGTATAGGTTACATTAGTAATGTTTAGGTATTTCCTCATTCCCCATTTGTTGATCTCGAGGCTGCACACATTCATCTATACTGTCTGACATTTCTGGGAATTTGTCAAGATGGGCAATTTGGCTTTGCGCCCAGCACATTAATGCATGTCTGAGAGTGAATAATAATGAGCCATGTCTGCAGTGAAAAATGTGAAATTTTGTTTCTCTCTCTGCAGCAGTAAATACAATGTGTGACAGATTGAGAGTAGATAGTACAAACTTTGTTCTTTCCTGAACATTTTTGTCAATAATACGATAAATATTCTTTGTACATACAATACAATAAATTCTTTATGAGACTCCACTCATACAGAATTTTTCTGTTAAGCTTTGCAAGTAAAAATCAAGCTTAGGTGTCATTCATTTTTTAACGTGACAAACACTGCATCTCTGCAAGCGTTGCTGCCGACCTCGGGTACGCAAGTCATCCTCCTCCTCTGCCTCCATGTCCAGGTCTTCACAGCCTCCATTGGGTGGCACTCGCAGAGACGTTGGGCTCCCAGGAGTCCTGCAGGTCTCCTGGAGCAAAACAACACACACAAGACCTTATCAGATACAACTTATCAAGTCAGTAAACCACCTGGTGCTGATATCTCAAATAGGTTCTTAGGAATGAAAGGTGGAATTTATGATTGCAAAGCTCATTCAGTGCTTTGACAGCATCTGATAGCAGAGAACAGAGTTATGTAACAGAGCAATTATGCAGCAAGAGCGGCAGACAAATATCAACCTATGTCAGACAACAGATTTGCAGATCAGAAACATTAATACTGTATATTATTTTTCTTAGGATATGTAAGAACTTCATCATTTTATGGATGTTGCTGTTGTTTATCATCTCCCTCTGGGACTGGATAAACAATATAAAAGTCGGACAGTTTTACAGAATAAAACATGTTAACAAGCAGTCCTTACTTGACTGGCATTATGTGGCGAGGGAAGGGGCTTGTTGGTGAGGGGCGAGCGAGGGCCCAGTTTCCGCTCCAGGAACACCTCCTTGCCACAGGCGTAGCACCACACCCGGAGTGTGGTCAGGTTCACTGTCAGGTTGTGCCGTGTCTCCTGCACACAACATTTTAAGAGAGAATTGTGAATAGGCATATCAGAATGAACAAAGGGAAAACAAGGAGTAAACAAAAAATGGACCAAGTGTGCAAAATAGGTGGCAAGATAACAAGACTGCCACTAAACACAATTACCAAAACTATCACACCAGTGCACCATCAGGCCCATTCCGCACCAAATAAAACCTCCTACCCTCTAGACAAAGGTACATAATACCAGATTGGAGTAAAAGAGATAGACTGGGTCATTTTTTCCACAGAGCATTTAACTCCTTAATAAAAGCAATGCCAGACAAACAGACTGTTCACACTGACTCCTTGCACCTGTTCTTTAATCTCAGACATTTTTACTGTTTGCTATTTATGAAGCCACTGTGTATTGTTGATGTGCTAAATGTGTTTTTCTATTACACGGAGTCATGATGTGCAAATCCGATTCCCCTCAGGGCAATAAAGCTTTTCATTGCCAATGTTAACATTTATCCAGAGAAGTTTGATAGAGCACATGTTCTCCATTTTTGCCAACACCCAGCTTCACTATCTCTGGCACAAGTCAATCAATAGCCCGCCGAGGTGTGCCCTGTGATGGCCTGGCCAGTCTTGTTCTGCAGTGAATATGCTCGGTAAACATTTTGCACAGTGTTCCTGTAGCACACCTAACAATGAAGTTACACAAAATCAGAATGATATACAGTTAAATTAACATTCTCGTTTCTCTCTAGTCGTTAAAACTAGCAAGCTTGGGGGCATCCTGGTGATTCAGATTGCCTTAGGCATACCACCTCTTTTTCTGTCTCTCTATATACTGTACTGTTCAGGAAAGCTGAATAGCTAACAAATAAATAAATAAATGAATGAATAAATAAATCCAACAAACTCTACTAAGATAAACTATGCTGATTTATATTGTAGGATGGCGTTCACTTCTATGTAGGAGGATACAAGCGCACCACACTGTTAGGCCACTTTGAAGTGCTGATACTCTGGACTCATTGCAGTATCTATAATAAATTACAGATGTTTCACCAGGCAAGCTGACTTGCCTATCAATAATACCAATACTGGTTTGGTAGTCAAATCAAACTTATACAAAGGAGAAAAAATCCTCCTTATGCTAAGCTAACAAAGCCAGAGGACTCTTCCCCTATTTCAGGCAAATCATAAACCAATCATAAACCTTCTTCAGCTTGTTAAACTATGTGATAGGGTTAGGCACTATTCTGATATTACTGTATACTGGGCTATTTGAAAATGTGAAAGTTATGACATTCAGTGAAGTTAGATCAATTCACAGGGTGTTATCTCATCAAACACCTCATTATTCTTGGTATTTATTAACTCATGTACATCAGCATCAACAGAAGTTGCAGCTGAAGTGCTAATTGCACAGCTGTCCACTCAGACAAGTGTGAACTAACTCTGAAACATCTGAGCGGCAAGGTGAGAGAAATGATAAAGATGGCTGCCTACTGCAACAGTTACATTTGTCAGATTCAAGACAGATAATGCTGGAAAACCAGGCAATATAGATCATCTTGTAGGGAAGCTTTGCATGACACATTTTAGCTAAGGGTGGAAATACAAAGCACTTTCCACTGTTCAGTCACACATAAATACTTGTGAAGCAAGCTGTGCCTCAGTATGGCAGGAAGTGCACCAACCCAATTTGCACATAATTTAAGCTGGACAACCTGCTGCTACAGCAGCATATCTTCTACTGTTTGATGTTTTGGTTTTTTGTTGCAGTAATGAGACTACAGAATGGGTGGTTGTTATATCTGAATATGCGTACACTTGCATAGCTTATTTGCAGTTTACATGTTAAAGAGAGAAAATCCATGCTTGTGTTGGCTGACTGGAGGCACTACAAATGTACTTGTTGTTTTAAAAAGAATTTCTGTTCTCTTTTCAGAGGAGTTTGGTATAAACAATGATGTAAACAAGATGTTAATGCATTATGATAATTCACATCCCCAGGACATTATTTTCAAAAATACCTTGATAAAATATCATATCTCAGTAAAATATATAACACTGTGTTATAATATGATTGATACTGCCTAACCTCTTATGAGACACGGGAACTGATAGGGCTGGTAACCAGCTGCGGCTGCAACACCTGCTGTTCCAGCCAAAAATATTTTCACACTGTTCACTCAATTATGGTGATTTGCCTGTTTTGGTATTTGCATTAAAGGTTGGAATGGTCTTTTATAAGTAGAGCATTTTTAGTAGTTGTCCCACTGAAACCAATTTAAAACCTGATATTGTTTTTTACATTTATTTATCAAGTATTTTTTAAAACCAAAACCAAAAAAAAGAAACATTATCACTCCATTCTTCGACCCTGAGACTCCTTGTTAAATGTCCACACAAAATCTATGTCCCAATGCCCCAGAATTTAAAGACACAAAAACTCAATTATTCTGCAGCATGCAGCATTAGTACATTGTGCAGATTTTGGAACCGCAAATGCATCCCCGAAAAGCATCAACCGCAATAAGACACCAGGCCTGAGGAGCTGTGTGTCTAAGATTACAGGAGGAGTGCAGCAGGATGGACTGGTGCTGTGGAAACATGGCCGAGTTCTGCTGACCCACTGCTGCTCAGACAGACACCAGCAGCCTGGCAGCCTGACAGAAGACTGAACGTGAGCAGCAGCCGACCAGCAGGCCCTGCATTATTCATCAGGGCTGCATTAGCCTTCGCACAGCCAGGCAGAGCAGCACTGGCAGAAGGGGACACACCAGACTGAGAGCGGCCATGAAACTACCCCATTTAAATAATTTATGACGGGATTTAGACCAGCCAGGACATTAATAACAAGCTGGATTTATGGGACTTGGAAGATGTATTTTGTCAGCCCACAGAAGGTTTTGAATTACATTATCTGCTTAGTAACTTACACAGTATTACTTTGTCCTAGTAATTTGGTACAACTCCGTTGGATTTAGTTAGGAACTAGCGCTAAATCATTAACTGAAAGAAAAAAATGAATCACAGTACTGACTTCTGTAATTTCAAAACTGCAGCACAGAGCAGTTTTGAATTTTTTTCCCCTTTCAGTAGGAGAAATGTTTTAGGCAACTTTATAATGAAGGTTTTCTGGTTTTGTGCAGAGTTTAACACCAACGAAATCATTATACGCAGACAGAACAGATCCTTTGCACCTCTCCCACACACACAAAAACTACAATAGGGTAGATATTGTATAGGAGAAAAGTGTCTATTTGTGTCAGAACTCCTGCCGTGCTCACAATTTTTGGCAGAAAAAGACTGAAAAATATTTTTGTCTCGTTTGTGCATGCATAGATCAAATGAGGGAATCTAAGAGAAACACCAGATGCCTGAAAAACTGAGTCTGGAAAGCAACCATTTGACTATAATGATCGTACCATGCATTATTTACAATGTGAAAAGGTGAAAAATCTCCTGGGTTTACTATTGGTTTATTTTTCTTCAAAGGTTCTTTTAGATGTATACTCAGACTGAGTAAGTTCTATTTATAAATGCTAATTATGCATCTTTGTTTCTGCCAGCACTACATTGCGGAGCTTCAACTTATAAAATTAGTTCATCTATAACCTTCAAGTTGAAGACTTTTAAAAACCCATTACATTCATAATAATCACACTTACACCCTGGCTAGCTAAGGCCGTCAATCCCTCATACCATCTCCTTCTGAACTGTTCCCGCAGTAGTCTCTTCCTCATTGTATAGTCAAGAAATACACATGCTTCCCTCCCCTCAAGGCCTCAAGAGCACTAATTAAGTATGGCTCCCTTCTAATAAAGATTTAAAGATGGCTTCCCCTGAAAAACACAAAGGGTGCACGTCTAGCTGCAGACCCGTATCATGAAAACGGGGAATGCACTGCTCAAATCACACTTCCTTCATCCATTGTCCGTCTTTTGTCTAAGATGAGAACTACAAATCTAAAGGACAGGTTCTCTCTGGACAGTGGTTTCAGCAGCTGTGCAGATATTGATACGCAGGGCAAATAACATGTTTGCTTTCTCTTCTTTTGCTCTCTCTAACCCCGCTTGCCCCTGTGTGCTGGGAGCAAAAGCCTCAGACTACATTGGGAACGCCAGAAGCTGAGAAAGAACTCCAGAGCAGGCAGGAGGGGTAGACACCGTATCCATGGAGCTGAGAGTACAAGTAAATCTCCCCCCACTTCCCTGAGGAACAAGGGATTAATAATGGATGATCCAGCACTGAAATTTGGCTGAATTTCTAGATGTAGTCAGACATTGCTAGTTGGATGGCTTTTCACAAAGTGTGCACTTCAAAAGCTTACAGATGCACATGCAGGCTTTCTGATCTTGAAGAGAGGATGTTAAAAATAATGCAGTGCTGTGAGACAGTGTTATTCCCAGTCATGGCCCCTGGGACTCTGAACTGAGGCCTCTGCTTTTCTTCAATGCCTCAATTCCATTCTGTGCCTTTTTTTTTTTTTTTTTTTTTTATTCCACACCACTTCTGACCTCCTCCCCGACAGTCACACCCCTTCTTCACCCTTGTGCATTAGCACATCATCATTTAAGCATTTTTTTTTCCCAGCAGAGAGGCATTAGCAAGAGCAGGGATTTCTCACCTGTGAATGGACGGTGCTGTGGTCAGTGTGAGATTCTCCACATCCTACGTATGAACAGCCATTCTGGAGAGAAACAGAGAGGAAACCAAAGTGTTAAGAACAATTACAAGGCAGTATTTCAACCTGTCCGAACTGCAACTCTGTGCCCTGCTGCGGCGCAACCAGTCTCATTTCGTAGTCTTGACGCTGTTAATCATCTAGAAGTTTGTAAGAAGCCCTGTGCTCTCACCTCCAGACACGCCCACAGATTTGGTCCTCCAACTTTGCAGTCTTGGCACTGGCCCTGGAAAATTATTGAGACAGTCAGGTTAGCGTCACATCCCTGTTCCCCAGAGCAAATAAGAAAAAAAAAAAAACAGTGAGACAGCAGCATGGTTCGAAAAGAGGCACAGTGAGGAATGCTTACCCTATTCAAGCTCAGCTTTATTTAAAGCCAAAAATCACTACTGACCATCTCAAAGGGCAAGGGAACACACAAAACAGGATAACACCCCCTGACTTAACCTTCTTAGCGGGCGAGAAAAAATTCCCCCAATAACCAAAAGGTGAAATGAGGAAAAAGGGAGGAAATCTTGAGATGGACCACAGAGAGAGCGTACTCCTTCCCAGCCAAATAGGTGCCGGCCCGGTGGACAAATAATGAAGTACAATACTGTAAAAATTACAGATACCAGCAGACATAGTGAAGAACAGAATAAGCAGCTTTTATTTGACATGTTGAATTGAGACCTGAAAAATATAGCTGCAAAGTGGGGGGTGTCAAATGGGGCGGCCAGGGCTCCAGAAGTAAAAAATCCTATTCATTTCTCTGAATGCAATGTAACGTGACGTCCATTTGAGCATTTACAACACTTGGATGGACATAAAACTCTCTCGGCTGAATCACCAGTACAAATAAATAGCAAATACACTGAAATAATTCAAGTCAGTTGTTAAAAAAAAAAAAAGTTAGGTACAAGGGTGTGTACACAACAACTTTAGGACGCTATGTGTCCCACAGTGTATTGCCTCATGAAGCAGCCAATCACAGAGCTTCTAATTCTTTTCCCCACGCTGCCAATAAAGAATACAATAAAATGTAGTGCTGAACATATCTGAATAGATTTTGTGGCTTTGGCTGGAGTCTTCATCATGGTAACAGTTGATGAGGTAATGGGTCCTGTATTATTTAGTACCATTTCACCTACAGAACCGACAGTAAAACATGATTTCTCAGAGAGGAAGTTGAAACATTTAAAGGCAGTGACTATAACATAACCCTGTAGCATTATTTATTTATACAGTAGACTCCAGTGATTCAGTGCTGAGTAATGCAGCAGTTAACGTTCAAAGTAAAATTCCAAATGGCGAAAAACAATTCAGGGAAAATACTTCCTATAACCTGAGGCTCTGCTCACGCCATCTCTATTGACAGACTTTGATATAGATTAATAAAGAGAGTGTGTGATAGGACGGCTTAATACAGTACACCAGTGGACAGGATCATGAGTGTAGAGAACTCACATGGGATTTTTCAATGAGTTCCTCCTTGGTGATCTCCCCCACACAGTCCAGGTGCAGGCAGTCGCTGCTAGACCCCGACGGCATCGCTCAGCCACAGGTCTGGGCGAGAGAGGCAAAGCAAACACAGCATTCAGTGGGTGGGGTTTTCATTTTTCATACAAGCGAGGAACACAAAATGCAGGACGTCTTGTAATACCCTACTAAAAGAGGAAGAAATAAGAATATATATTCCCAACCCCACATCCGATACTTGATACCTGCTGATAGGAGATATCCAAAGCATAGAACAGACAAGCAAAATAGTCTGCTGCTGTAACCCGAGACACCACAACAAGTTTGTCCAGGTCTGTGTACTGACAACTTCCTCTTCTGATCAGCACCAGATATGCCAAGCAGCACATCACACCACTGATGACATCTTAACAACTGATGTGGAACTGGCAGTATTTCTGAACAGTGTGGCCTTCAGTGACTTTATTCTCTGATTCCATTATAAGAGACTGAAAAAGGCCACAAATCCGAGTGACTAGGCAGTTAGGCCTAAGTATAAAATAAAAACAACCTGGCTCTGAATGATCTGATGCAGGGGCTTTCAAACTTTTTCATGCTCTGGATCCCTAAGTTGACTCCCATTAAACACCAGACCCCCACTTAAAATGATTTTCCCCTCAGGACTTTGATCAGAAAAAAATATTTGGCATGTGTTAATTATCAAACCGTCTAGGTGTCATATTTGTCAAATAGATTCACAAAGGAGATTAAAAATAATGTTAAAATAATCACTCATATACAGTATATTTTTGTGTTAAAGCAATGTCTAGTAAATTAACCAAATTCACTTTATTTCTTTCAAAAACATGGGGGGGAACATGATTAGCAAATTAGCAAAAAATTAACAGAACACACAAAAAGGCAATGAAATAAAAGATTTGAAATCTAAATTAAATTAAAAATTTAAGAAATTACTGACTAAAGAAATAAATAAATAACCTGAAAATTAGCAAAACAAATACCAGAAAATCAGCAGAAATTACGTGAAAATCAGCAAAAACTATTCAGAAAAAAAACACAAAGAAATTATGTTTATGATTATTATAATCAATTATTTAAATGTCAGATCAGTGACGCTGTATGGACATGAGCTTTCTTGTATTTAAATGCTTATGAGATATTTAAACAAAGTGAAATTACACTCTTCTCCTGAGGAAACGTGGAAGACAACATCAGACTCCACTGTGAAAATCACTACTCTAATCTTATTAATCTACATCTTTCATGCTCAACCTGTGATTCACCTGCAAACAGAAACAAATCTGACAAGTCGCACAACTCAAGCTGCTGTTACTTTTCATTTCAGATGTAAGAGGAAGGTCTGTGCACAGGAACGTGGATCCCGTGCACAGTAACAGTCACACACAAAACAGCATGTCGACGGATGGTACCTCAGCGGGAGCGAGGGACCTGAGGCTGTGGAGTGTGATGCAGAGAGACGACGCAGAAGCACAAGCCTATGTCATCAGATCATGAGTGGTGGGGAGGGGGTGCGTGACGTCAGCACTGGCCCATTTTCTCCTCTGTGAGAAGAGGAAGCGCGAAGACATACAGGCCATGTAAAGCGGGATGACAGGAACCTACTGGAGATTTGCATTATCAAGCTGAGTAAGAGGACCCACACCCTCATCTCCTCTGCAGACTGAGGCTCACACACAGCCTTGATTACCGTTACTGAGTGAGACATTTTACCCCTGGGAGTGACAAAGCACATGAGTAACTTGGGGTCCACCTATAAAGACAGTTCTGCATACTGTAATTGATGAACCACAGCACCATAAAACAAACACAACTGTGTGATGGCAGGCAGAAACCACACTGCTCTTATGTGACAGGCTGTACAAGCGCTGTTTGGGTCAACAGTTTTAAGACGGGTACTCTTTAGGGAGCAGCTTCATCTGACAAAGACAAAGCGCCTTAAACAAAAATGCTTGGTGTGTGAATAAACTGAAAACCTGAAAATGTACCAACAGGAAAAAAATGAAAAAAGAGATAATAAGGGATGTTGAATTGTATTAAGTATGACCAAAATGTATCAACTAAAAGAAGTCCTGTGGTTATTCAGAGCTCTTAATATTAAGCTATAATTTTTGTCTGTTTATGTACAGGTTTATATGCAAAATGAGTGATCAGAATCCAATCATGTCATTGCTTAATTTAAGCGGCTTTCCTTCCAACTTCAAGTGTCTCTATATAGACCTGACACGCCAATGCTTCTGTCACCCACAAAACCACAGATTTTAAGTGTGACCACATAGCCCACAGCAAGGTTACAGACTGAAGCCTTTGTTAGAGACTTCACATTGCTGCTCTGGCTGTCAGGGAATTTTTCTGTGTCAAGGCCATGATGACAACAGAGCTCTTGTCAGCTCACATCTCTCTCCTGTGCTCCATGTGATTCTGGGAGCTATTGAGCTGAAACTGAAACAACAGCAAGGGGGCACAATGCATTTCCCTGGCATGACCCTACCTTGTTTATATCGGAGCTAGCACAGCTCTGACATGCCAATCACTATATCGGCTGAATCTGATACTAACAAATGGGAGTGAAAGTGAAGGAAGCACCAAGATGCACAAACATATGCGGGACATCATTCTTGATCATACATTTTATGTAAAGTGATTTTTTTCCAGATGCAGACAGTGATCTCACCCAGTTCTGTCATACAGTGAAAAGACATATAGCCTGCCTCATGTAGTTTAACAACAAGTCAATTGGGAAACCAGCACTAAGAGGAAAGAAACCCAGGTCATGTCCAATCCTGCACAAATCAATAAGCCTGCTTCCTCATCTCAGCAAAGTCATCTGTGGGTCTATCTATTAATCAGGCCTGTCTATCTGACTGGTCCACATGTAGCAGTGTCTTTATTGTACATCAATACTGCCTACACATGCAATAAACAAGCACACGCAGATAAATGGAAAAGCAACAAGCTCAGTTACAATTTCATTTGCTCTCCCATTCACAAAGCCAGGGCACAGAACCTCAACTTAAAAGCATCCGCCCAGACTGTCACAACCAACTCACTGCGTTTCCACTAACTAGCTGCCACTATTAACGTCACAGCTTGTATACAGTATACAGCAGGACAATCCCTGTAGGCTCGCCAATTATTTCAGTATAACGTTACCAAACCTCCGGCGATTATGCAATGTTGGCCAAGGAAAAGCATCCGTGTTTGGCAAACAGTACAGCAGCCCAGCCCTTTCACTTTCTCCACATCTGACTGGGCTGAGCTCTTCCATTTAATTTCCACATTGCTGCACACAAAGAGGTGGTACACTGACAATGGGGCGTTGACCTAGACCCGGCAGTGCACATGAAACCAGTGTTGACAGTCAGATTCAGTGTTGTCGTTAGGTACAAGCTAAATGGGACGTGCATGAATACTGCAAAATAGCGAGATAGAAAGCTGGCCTAATAATAGTAAAGCTTAGCTGGCGGGCAGGGGATAGAAAGGCAACCTAATGCTAAAAAAAAAAAAAAAAAAAAAAAAAAAAAATGCCTGATGTTACAAGCGTGGCGTTGTCCTGTCAGCTAATGTTAGCCAAGTACACACAAAACGGAGATGGTATAGCTCGGCTGATTTCCAATAATTCAAGTTATCGACTATTTAACTGATGTTGGTTAGGTTTCTGCTAATTTAACTCTGTGTAGATGGACGTGATACAGATACAGCCCCTGTGGATTTGGCCTGGCCCGGCGCTGAAAATGAGCTGTCAAACTAGGCGAGGCGTTGACAGCGTCACAGGCTGACTAGCAACGCTAACGTCGTTCCCCGTTAACGTTAGCGGGTAACGTTAGCTAACTGGTGGCAATAACCGACCCCCGAAATTATTAATTTGTCATTTACAAGCTAAACAGCGACACATAAAGTGACTTACCAAAACTAGGAGATGATCAACGATTTTAGCCATCTTTGTTTGGCTTAAATGGTCAGCGTTACCCACCTAACTAGGTAGCAAGCTAATGCTAACCAGCTAACGTTCGTGTATTACATGATCACCGACGGTACCATAGTGACACAGTCAGCAGCGGCTAGCTTGCTACAGCGCTCACTAAATAAATATAACGTGGCTTCGTTTTCTTACCTGCGCGATTGTGAGAAATAACTTTGGCCTTAGGTAGATCCAGCTGCCCCGGGTTTCTTTAAAACGCCGATTCAATTCGTATTTACATTCATGTTTTAAACGGCAATCCTTCACATTAGCTGTTCGCTTCGCTCAACTTCCAGGTGGTACTACGGCTATCTCCGCCCTCTTTCCGGTTTAAAAAAAAAAAAAATACAACACCCTCCCCATCATTATTGCTGTAATATTATGGTACTTTTATTCTTTTGTCTTTATTCTCCTCGTATGATTTAACAATACAGCACATTTAAGTTATATTTATCAGCAAATTTCAAGAGAAATATAATTTATCTCTGTTTGTCTTCCACTAAAATCAATATATTCAACAAAACATTTTAAAAACGAGAGTGCAGGTGAACCTACTTGTACTCTGTTGCGTCCGCTGTAGATATGCTTGGTTATGAGCACATTGCACACTGAGTCTTACATAAAGTAGCTTTTTCTCTTGCATTTGAGTCCTTTAATTAAGGGCGAGTGCAGGCTGAAAGAAGGGAACGGGGGGGCACCTGGTGGTGAGAAATGATAAATACTGGAAACCCATCCCAAGCGCCACCTAGTTTACTGCCGTGGGTTTGTGGACATTGACAGGACTGGTCTTAGTCATACCTTACATCATGTGAAGAATCTTTTTGTATAGGACGCAATATAAGAAAAAGAACACACAATTTTATTTATATAGCACATTCCATGTCAAGAAATGCAACTCAAAGTGCTTTACTAGAGAAACAATAGAAATCAATATTATAAGTATGAAAAAAATATATAATATATACTATATAACACCCAAATCTTCTTGGATAATATATGTTACAGACTTTAGCATAAATTTATAATGATTTATAATCTGTAAACCCAGCATTCACAGATCCCAATATAGCCAACATTCTTGGGACTAAGAAAAATAATAAATCTCAGCATGCCACATACTGAAGCAGGAATTTGGTTCAAAATTGTTTGATAATTGGGGTATTGCATTACATAGCCTTGCCACCGATTGATGGCTACTGAAAGGGTCAGCCAAGGCAGCGACCGGATGCATTCATGTATGAATAAAATGTATTGTTTAGTTCACATGTTTTGTCATGCTCTGGATATTCCTTCTGCCTACCTCACTTGTTTTGCCATTTTAATTCATCTGTGTCTCTGCTGTCTGGCTTATATTATTATTATTGCTATTTTTGATTTACGCTTCTCTGCAACGAATAGAAAATGAAATAAAAGCCGGATACTGTATTAAACCAGACACTGGAAGTCAGCCTTAAATTTTGAAACAGAGTGGTTTGCACCAAATCAAATTATTGAAGATGGCTGCATTGAGATCTATCTTGCACAGGGCAAAGCGCCAACTAAGCCGTCTTATTACATTTTTTGCTAAGAACATTCATTTAAAGCCAGTGGGGGGAGAAAAATGCAAAGGAGCTTAACTTGAGTTTAACATATGAACTTGGGCAAAATTTGGACTCTGAGTTTAGACTTGCTCTGGGTTTATTAATTCAAAGTACTGCTGTTTTGTGGCATTGCTTTGGGAAAAGTTTCCTCTGCATCGCCACTAATATAACTGACTTTAAAACGTTAAAATAAAGACAATTAAAGGAGATGTTTCAGTAACTCGGATGGGGGCGCATAAGCTCTATAAAATGACATTGAGGAGGCTCTTATTTTGAAACACAACCTTGACTTGCGCGTGCAGCTGCTCGGTGCTCAGCGCGGACTCGGAGCCCGGCCGGCCGAGCAGAGAGAAGCCGAGGAGGAGAGGTCATAATGTAAAGACTTTACCGTTTATGCCTTCAGTATGACACGTTTTCTTAGGGCCAAGGTATCGACATGCCGTTTTAGACGCGTTTAATGATTTACACCTTATAATTCAAGATAATTCGCCGGATTAACACATCTGACATAGCTAGCAAACATTAGCATAAGGTAGCTAACGTTAGCGGCTAACTGCCCAGGTGGTGCTGAATCGTTGCTTCATCGTGTGCTAATCTCTGATTAACCTGGCAACTAGCCTTCAAGCTGCTGTGCCGTTTATCGTTGTACTTGTCTAAAGTCAATATATTTACAGTCTTTACATTGTCTGTCCTTGTCATTGTGTTATACTGAATGATACAATTTGGGTTACATCATTCTGTGTTGTAAGAGAACAGTGGTGGATAGGATCAGCAGCACATGGTGGGTTTTTTTTTATTATTTAATTATTGGGCTTAAGATTCATTGGTTTAATGCAGGGGTGTAAGGTTAAATAAAGGGCAAATTATGACCGTCCACCTTCCTTCTCGTGTCAGTGTCGTTGTTTGTGATTTTAGTTCACTTTTATTAATTCAAGCCAGAACATCAATCAGGATATATAATTTGAGACTGTTATATCCTAATGTGCCATAGGACATGTGTACAACTAATCTTTGAAGATTAAGTTGAAGTAAATACAGCACAAGTATCAGTTATTTTGAATTTAACTGTGCTGAACTTTTTTATTATTATTATTTTTGTTTTTAGCCCGCATTCTTGCTTGTGTGGAAATATCAGAGTCATTTAAATTGGGCTAAATTGAACTCTAACGTATGAGAATTTCCATTTATTTATGATCAGTTCCCTGAAATAACCCTTGGTCTGGTCAATGCATGTGAACAGTTGCAGCATTGCTGTATGAGATATGTTTTAGATGTTACAGTTTTAGAAAACAAAGATTTAGTTGAGGTCCCTCAGAGACTCAACAGCATTGTCAGTCATGTGATGGGCTGCAAGGACTCTGAGTCCCTCCTGTCAACTTAATTGGATACTACATGCTTTCATGTCAGGTGGACGTACAGGGGCTTAAAATATGTAATCCTGCAGAGCGTGACTGGTTTGAGATGGTTAGAAGTAGGTGCTTAATTTGCAGGAAAACAATTGTGTACTTCATTAGTTTTAAGGGAGGCAGCTTCTACGCTCAGACATGTTTACAATGTGATGTCAGCTTGTAAATGTTTTCCTGCCACTGGTGGCCCTTCCTTTGTATTAGTGGTCTAACCTAGCTGGGTGAGGTGAGCGTTTCTACTTGCATGTATGTCCCTGGCTTAATGTTGCACATCTCCCTGTCACGCCCCTGCCCCACAGGTTAAACCTTTGCATGTCAGTCATTCCTGTCATTCTTTTGCAGCTCCAGCCCTTCCAGAGCAGAATGATGATGGAAACAGAATAGCGATGGAGATTTGCCAAGTCATGGATAGACTGCCACAATGACACATGAGACACTCGCTAGCTCCCAGCTCTCCGTCAAGGTGGCTGCACTGCGAATGGTCGACCTGCCTCTCTCCGTCTACAACTCCCTGACACAGGTGAGGACATGTTTGAATACAGTGGGAGTTGGTCAGGGGCCTTGTAACTGGAGTACTTACGGTGTTTTTTATGTTCAGGTTGAGAGAGGAGGTTGCTGTCACACTTCTGTTAATTTTCTTTGATGTGAACCATGGTGGAAAAGTTGCATTTGGTTTGTTAGAGGTCACATTGCCCGATCACAGGCAAACCAGCACTTGCATTTGTTGTTAGTTGCTCTGGAAAAGTGCATCAGATAATGCATGAAATGTAAAATATATATAATAAGATAGGGTCACTGACTTCAGGTCAGTTAATATAGTGTTGAAATTATGATAAAACCTGCCAACAAATGACTTTCCTGTGGATTTAAATAGAATAAAATTATCTTTGTTTTCACCAAACGCAAAAAAAAAATCACATTATCTCTACATATGAATGTCAGTAATACGTGACACCAACTCATATACACCATACAAAATACAACATACACTGAAGGACTGAATTAGTGCCATTTGTAATTTATTTTGATTGTACTAGAAACAATGAGTTTTGGTACAGCTTTTTATTTACCAGATGTGTTCTGTTTTTTCTGTCCTTGGTAGCGGTAGTAAAAAGCAGTATGACCTGGCTGAAAAGTTCCTCCTTTTTGAATCTGGTGCATCCCTAATCACCTGTGTTCTTTCTAAGATGGTTAGGACTGTGTGTCTGCATATGTTTGGAGAAATGTGCTACTATCTGTTTGAGCAATTTCACCTTAAGGCTTCGAGTGACAGGACAGTATCAGTTAGACAGCGAAGGAGAAGGTTAAGGATACATGGGACAGTGTCTGCAGACTACAGCAAGGGCAGCCAAAAGTCAGTGTCTGGCTTTTTCCATGAGTGTTGCAAGGCTGACTGGTGAGCATGAATGATTTTAACTTGTTAATATTTTATATATTGTCCACTGTTATGTCATTGTGTGCACAGTTTCAAACTGTGTTTCTTTCAGGATAATAAGCATGATTATTCAGTTGACTGTCTCATTTTGTAGAGTGTGCAGGCTGAGCATGAGGAGAGTTTGTGGTTAGGGTCACGTAGCGCCTTGGATATCAGTTGTAATCTGGTGGGAACATGTTTGACATTTGGTAGTAGCAGGCTTTGAAGACCGGAACAACTTGCAAACACTGCAAGGCTGTGGCACTGTTTGTGCAATCAATATCCATTCACTGGCAAAGACCTGTCTGAAAGTCAATATTATGGCTGTTGTCATAGCTCCATACTCACTGTTTTATGTAATCCACAGTTGGTGGAAATGTGCGGCAGTGGTGTTGATGTATATTACCCCCTTGTTATTAAGTGTAGCTATCTATAGACTCTGCGGGGGCTATGCATGCTGGGTGAAATTGATTCTTTGAATTGTAGACAACAGACTGGTAGCTGATTCCAAGAGCTGTTATGTCATCACTATCCTCTTTGATTTTTATACGCTCAGGCTTTTGCATCCTCAGTTGAACTTTCCTATCTGGCAGGGATTTATTCCTTAAGTGTAACACTAGATGGTAATCTGTCACAGGACTGTTAATTCCACTTTTATCGTTTATTTATTTATTTATTTATTGCAGTTTACCCAACTCCTGGTGCGATCTTGTGGATATAACATTCACATCTCACTCTGAGGGTAGAGAATTGAAAGAAAAATCTGTCCTCAGCTACATTCACACGGTGGTATGTGGTAGCATGAAAGCAAGAGTTTCAAGTTGAGAGAAAGTGAGTTGAGCCCCTTACTTAGCATGTAACAGGTCGGGTTGCTGCAATGCATTTGGTCTGTTGACTCTGCTGCAGGTAGAGGAATTGGTCTCTGTGCCTCAGCTTGCAACAGTGCTGAAATGACTAATCAATAAATCAGTTCGTTGAGCAACAGAATTTTTTTTTATTATTTTATTTTACCTTATTGATTTTTTAAATTCATCAATTTATTTATTTATTTATTGTTTTGCTGCCGGTCACACTAAGTAAGAAATATTGAGACATTGTGGGGTCTGGCAACTTGTCATGAGCATTGGTCCTAATTTTTGACTTGGAGACAAAATGATGAATCAAAAAAGTAATTTATAGATTGACAATTAAAATATGGTTAATTACATGGTTAAAAACACTACCTTCTCATCAACCGATCTGGTATTCAACTAGGTGTAATGTTAAAAAAAAAAAAAAATAACAGCAACAGTAAAACAGGACCAGTTTGTGAGTGTTGGTCTAACCACTGTGGTGGGTTAGGAAAATACATCTGGCTTTAATGAGAAATTGAGCTCAATGAAGACAAGTTTTTGGCCCAGATAGAAAAGATTCCAGCCTGCTTCGTGTTGTGCTTCAAGACACATAAATGAAAAACTTAAAGCTGCCCTCTTTTCTGCTTCTCCCATAGGTGAGTGTCAGCACAGGCACCAAGAAGCTGGTGGCCGCCACAGCCTTCGGCGCTGTCTCCCTCCTCTACCTGGCACGCCGCTTCCAAAGGAGGAAGGGCAGGAAGAAGGGCCGCTCACCCCAGTGGGAGCCAGCCGGCTTTGAGTTTCTCCCTCCAGTCTCCCGAGAGAAAAGTAAGAAGTCCTGCTGAAGCGTCCGCCACTGTGATTTCACAGCCAGAGACCCACTGACCTGTGACCTCGGTTTAATATTTTAGCCGAGTTGTGAGTTTGTGATGTAATCAAACTGATGTGTAATGCTGGTTCTGTTGTACCTCACACTATAATCAGCGGGCTACTGAGAAATGCTTTTCTTCATTTAATCTCACTCAGGAAGACTTAGCACTGATGAGAGTCCAAAAGGACAATTTGAAAGAAATCTCAAATTAATTGGAATCAAAAGACCATTGACCTGGGTTTAAAAGATCTTGGCATTCTCAGCATTCATGTTTTAGCCATACCTGATGTGTCATATGGGTGGGTTAGCCCCCTTTGACAGTACAACAAAAACTGTATACAATGACCGGAGAAAGAGACAAGTTTAAACAGTGATGGGAAAGCATTTGAAAGACAGTTAATTGTACTTTAATGTGACTGACTGACTGACTGGTGTCGAGCTGACACAAAATGTGATGAAAAGTAACAAAAAATTACTAATCCACTAAATGCCACCCATCTGGCACTCCAAGGAGAATAAAATGAACATTAAGTATTTGTAAATGCTATTTAGCCCAGATGTGATGAGCGGTACATGAGAAATATAGTGTAACTATAGAAGCAGGTCCAAAATTAACATCCACTAAGTGCCAAATGTGGTGTAAGTGAATGGATAGATAGTCTCAGATAAATCAGTAAGGACAACACTTGGGCAACACTTGGCTTGACTTTATTGCTGTTCAGCCAACACTCTGGACCTTGACTAAAGTAAAAAAAAAAAAAAAAACCTGACTTGGTATACCTCTGACTGCTGGCTCTACATAAAGCAGTTGTATTTAAACTTCTGAAAACTTTGTCATGTTTACGCAAAAAGGGGCATATTGTGTTTTTATGAAAAATGTGCAGAGTATTGTTTTGGCCAGCAAAACTCTCTCTAGGCAGGAAACATATTAGTGTGTTTACAAGACCCAGCAGATTAGCCAAAAGTTAATTTTGGAGAGTGAGTGGAAGTGACAGCTACTTTAGTTTCTGCTGCAGTGCTCACTCAAGCAGGAGCACAACTTGCAGAAAAAGCTATTTGCCAAGTCTTGCTAGTGCAGTGGTCAAGCTAGCATGGCTTATCCGGTGTGTAATCCTGACGCAGGCTCGTGTAGTGTGGGACTAAACATTATCTCTGTATGCTTATCTGCCTTTCTAGACAACACCAGTCAACAGAACGGCAGTGTCTCCCTCAACTCCAAGAATGGCTTCTCCTGCAGTCCGGTTCTCAGTTCAGCAGCCTACAGAAAACTGTCGGGGTCGCTGCAGAGCCTGGCTTCGGTAACACAAAAGCATGCTATATTTATCTGTGTTTTAATTTCTATTGACGAAACTAAACAACATAATACCATTTAAATGAGTGTAAAAAGGAAATAGTATGAAGAAAGAAAAAATAATACACTTTTACTGTGTTGAATTTTCTATTTGTTTTTTAATGTTTATATTGCACAGGTATAATGGTTATAATATAAATAGCTGAGTGTCTGTGCTGTTTGTTGAACAGAGACTTTCTCTAGTGCTCTCACACCAGTTGAGAACACATGAGGAGGTTGTTGAATATGAGCACCAGTCCAAACTGTGGTTTGCCCCTGGGTCATTTTGTTACGCTAGGCTTTTAAATGTTTCATGCAGTCTCAGTCCAGTTAATATGGTGCCACCCAAATTTCTATCTGCTTAAATTAACTAAAGCAATTTTTAGGTTAGGGTTAGAGCATAAATGTCCCTTAGTTAAAATAAACCACTCCAGGCATGCTTGGTATGAACACTTTGATAGATTCAGTGGTCTAGTAAGTGAATTTGTGTCAGATAACATCTTCTAATATGTGCCGTGCTGGGTGGGGGTTGCGACACAAGACAATATAATGATCGCCAGAAAGATCAGATAATCACATGAAAATATTTGAAAGTCAATATGTTGCACTGACAAAGGAAGAATTACTTGCAGATGGTGTCTGACCAGAGTCCAGCTAAGACTGATCTAGCTGCACAGCTGTTATTTAGACCTGCATTTTTTATCAGTGCACCCATTTGGTGAAACACAGGTGGAATGCTGCAGCTGGAAGGCTCAGCATGTCTAGTGTTTGTTGTGTGTTGCCCCTACTGTTACCTGAGGTTTTACTGTGTCCCTCTACTTTGTACATGTCCTCTCCTCTCAGGTTAAAAGCATGAACTCGTCCAGTAGTAGCACCTGTGAGAATGATTCCACGTGCTGGGACAGACCGGGGGATGATGACATCTGCAATGTGGTCAGCATACCTGTCACCACACCGGAAAACCTGTACCTCATGGGTAAAGAAACACACACACCACATTGGATATTGAGTTTGTAATCCTGAATGGATTAGAAAAGTGTGGAAAGGATTAAGGATTAAGAGTATAATATGCTACTTTAAAAAGCACTTAGTTATCTTTTACAAACACTTTGACAGACTGGATCCCTTGTATTTTGGAGATACTTACTGATGAATTAGCAATGATTCTTTAGCTAGTTGCATAATGTTTTAGAGCCAAACTCAATTATTGATTGCGTTAGGAGACTCAGGAGATTGATTGTGTGTGTGTGTGTGTGTGTGTGTGTGTGTACCCAGGTATGGAGCTGTTTGAGGAGGCTCTGAGGCGTTGGGAGCAGGCACTGACATTCAGGAACAGGCAGACTGAGGATGATGACAACTGTGCCTCCATCAAAACAGGAGCTGGAGACGCCATCGCTGAGGAGAGCATGGAGGTTAATAAAACACACACACACCTCTACACACAAGGAAAGGCACTTTGTAGTTTAAGATAGTTGCGTTTTAAATGAGTTATAATCACACAAACATATTTACATTTGCATAGAAAAAAATGGGCAGCCTCATGTTACTTTTAACATGTTTGGGAAGTTGTTGTTTTTTTTTAAATTCCCTATAACATGCCCATCTCCCTGCAGACTGTAAATGGCTTTATTATAATTTAACTTGCATCTCCACTAAATAAAAGCATTACACGGCGTCTGCTTTAGGCTGCAAATCCCACTTAAGAACCAACAAGATGTGTAGTGGTTGAGATCCACACGCAACCTTAGTGGCATGAAACTGAATCCTGCCAAAGTTTTCTATTCTCTTTGTCCACCTGTGTCCACCGTCCTCCTGTCTTAGCGAAGAACAAACACTAAGAAGAGCAGACTGCCCACAGACACTGCCCTAAAGGTTAGACTCATGAATAACCAGCGCACTCTGACAGCCTACCTGTCTCACAGAGTTTGGTTGTGTAACAGCAATGTCATCAGTTCTTTCCCAGGAAAGAACTGATGAAGTGGAATACCTCCTTTTAACTTTATTTTTCTTAATTGATGTGGTTTATTTTACAGGAAGAGTGCACATTATTAAATCATTACAGTAAATGTGCCAGAGTCAGTCAGAGGCTACTAGACAGGTGTTACATAATATAGGCTCCATGAAACTGAATAAAAAAAAAAGTAACACTCAGTAGAATAGAGGCATGCAAATCATGGCAGAAAAGTGATAAAATCATTGACGTTACATAAACTAAAATAAATCTAAATACAGACAGCATGTATTTTACAGGGAAAACATTAAGCAGCATGGAAAATCTGCATTAAAAACAGTATATGACGCTTCCAGCACCCGACTACATACAAATTTCACTTTTGTGACTGTGATGGTCCTTCACCTTCCTTATACAAACAAGTAATTGATCACAAAATAAAGCAAACATTATAATTTAGAGCTTATCAGATGACACACACATCCAGCAACATGAAACACATAGCAACCTGCATAATCTGTGGACTTAGTTCCAGCAGAAGACACCACAACATGGAGGAAGAAGATTTTCATCTCATTTTAATTGTCAGTGCCTTGGTTATCTGGCACACAGTCTTAGTCTGTTATGCTGTATGGGTGCCTTACCTTGTTCAAAAGCTTTGCTCAGCCTTGTCAACAAAGGACTTAAATTATGCATAAAGTGATTCAGCAACATTTTCTGCTTTCAGCATGCTGATATTTTTATGTGTGATGCGCATACGCTAACATCTACGCAAACTTAATTACGCCGAACTTGAAACGCCTGTTAAAGGGTGGAGAACTGTTTAGACTCCATGTAAAGAAAAAGCACATGACAGGTTGCAGTTGTGACCTTAATGGAGGTTAATCATTGTATTGTGGTTGTGCTCACTGTCCAAATTGAAAGAAATGGTCAGTGAATCACTAATCTGTAAACCAGTGTCTCAGTCTGTTTTACGGCGGTGTTATTCCAATGTACAAGCTACACTAGAAAAGAAAAAAGTTTATTTTATCAACCTAAGGCACACAGTTAGGCTGCAGTAGTGACTAGCATCTTCTCCCTGGTAATTAGAGCCACCCTGTGTGGCCAGATTAAACTCCGGTGTCAGGTAAGGACACTTCTCTGCTCAACATGGGAGCCAAATCCAAAAAAGGAGAAAGACAGGTTGCTGTGTGCTGTGTACAGCCTGCTGTCAGCATGTTATATTATTTCTTAATATCAAGGTTCAAATTTTTTATCTTGCAAACTGTTTGTAAAATTAACTAGTCTGTGCAGTGCAGTGCAGGCTTAAAGTATGTAATTAATTTTGTAAGTAGACATTGTTAAGGGACAGTTAACCAGTTTTCTTCTGCCTTTTCATCTCGATTTCATTACATTTCATGTCCGTGCACAGCCTCAGTGTGCACTAACACTACATCGATAGTTTTAAACACTGGAATCAGAGCACTGTGTGGTGAAGCCTGTGTGAGCCGTGCTCCTGCACTTCAACTTGAGTATTTTGTGTTCAGGATGTCCTCAGCGCCGAGTTCATCCACAAGCTGGAGTCTCTGCTGCAGAGGGCCTACCGCCTCCAGGAGGAGTTTGAGGGCGCGCTGGGTATCTCAGAGCCGTCAACCCACAGCAACAGCCAGGGTGAGTCAGCTTCCACGCTCACCTACTCTCTCTCTCTCTCTCTCACACACACACACACACACACACACAATTTGTGTGCATCATTTTGCTAATTAAAATCCATCGTTTTTCCTTTAAGTTGCATTGTATATTGCATTTCCATGACCCAATATTTGTCGATATTCCTATATTCATATGCCTGTTTGTTTTTTTCCTCCCACTGCCAATTTCATTGTATGACTTGTTTATTCTGACTTGCTGCCGCTGTCATTTGGTACCTGTGTTATTAAGAAATTTGTTGTTTAGGTTATTTCCCCCTGAACCATTATAACTTGATTAACCAGCACCCACACTTGATGTGAAACACTCATTTGCTGAGGCAAAAAGGCTAGAAACAAAATTTAAAAATAAATAAATCCATAAATGATTGAAGAGAACGCCTTCTGTAATTCCTTTGTTTTCATTTCGTCTTGCATCAATAAACCTGATGGCCTGTGACTCTTGTAAGGCTAAGACACAGTACTTTGGCTCTTGTTACCATTGAACAACCATTTTATATGATAGAAATGTAATACAGTGTATGGTATTTCAGGAAAAAATAAAAAAATAGCAGGACACAAAAGGGAATACTAGAGCAGGAGAGAAAATGTGTGTCTGCAGCAGCTGTGACTTGGGATTTCAAAGTTTTAACAAAACAATTGAATCCTATTTACACCTCCACCTGAAACCTGGTCTCATGTGGGTTCATTTTTTTTAGAATTTTTTTGCTGTTTATTTTTCATGTCCATCCCCGGGGCAAGTATTATTGCCAAATAATGTATCATTATAATGTCAGTGCTAGCTGATTCGGCAGATTTGCACAACTGGGTAGTGTCAGGTGCATTATCAATCGTAGAAATTTTGCTAAATTCACTTTCATATATTTCCTTTAAAAGTTTGAATTATCTGACACTTGATGCACTGTCCTATGTGTTAGCCCCTCCCACCTGATACTACAAATAGTTATAAAGTGATGCCCATGATAACAATTATAAGAAGAAGAAAAATATGTTTGTTTAATGTCATTGGTTTCCTTAGTAGAAATTCCCTCCACAGGGAAGTCGTCAGTCCTCTTGGTTGAAGGACATCATCCTGCTGCCCATTTGATTATTTGCAACTAATTTTTCTATTATTTGTCCCGCATTTTCTTTTGCAGATAAAATGGCAGACGTTTTGTCCAGAGAGGATCTGGATGACCCCTGTTTGAGGGACAGTATGAGCATCGCCTCCACTGACTCCTTTGTGTCTGCTGCTGAGGTAAGACAATCAGTCACCTGTAAAGGCAGCTCCCCCTGGAGTTGACATAATTTTTTTTTTTTTTTTTTTTAAGATTTTCAACAAATATGAAACGTATTTCCAGTCTTCACCAATTACCTCACTTAAACCTCACAAAATCCCTCACATCCTTGAAGAAGGCAGCAGCAGAACTCTCAGCACATCATTAGAGTTTCCCCCAGAACAGTCTGATAGGTGACGCTGCGATGCTGTCTGTGATCAAGGATTTGAGACTTATTCTACTGCCATACTCCGTCGCTGAGTGAGTCACAGTGTTGTCCCTTGACTCACTTAATGTCAGTTTTTTCACTTTTACTTCAAATATAATCTGAAAACACCAAATGTACTCAAACCCACCAAAAAAATGAAAGTTTGCTAGTGGCAGTAATAAAAAAAAAAGCTGTCAAAAACCATGACTTGACCGATTACAGCACACTTTGTGTTTGATTCTGTGAACCAAGAAGTTATCTTCCGATGCTCCAACTTGTAGCACCCTATAGTTGCTCTTGTCCAGTTGTAAATAGCAGTTTTAGTTTGCACGATTAATAATAGCAGAATGTGATAATATTCAAAGATTTCTATTTCTTTGTAGAGAGCCTGCTGTAGCTGAAAGTATTCAAGACATAAAATGTGCAATGAAATGATTTTCCCCCATGAAACATCAAGATCAAAAATAGCAAACATGATAAAAAAAAAAATGGTAATCACATTATCTACCCAAGCAATGTATATGATCATTTTAGCTGTAACTGTGAAGCTTTAAATCAAACAAGAAATGCACATAACAGACTAATGGAGTGCTTAAGTAGAGCCAACAGCCCGGTTTATTTCAATCAAGTGGAGCTGTATATTAAATGGGACTCTTTATGGGACTGAACCCCATATGAACCTTTTAGAATATAATCTCAGGCTGCTTGAACCCTTGAAACTCTGTCTGGGACACAGCAGGGGGCCTGATTCAGAGAGCTTTGATCTTGCTGGCGGTGAACCACCCCACTGTTCACCGGTACTTACCTTATCTCGTTTAGTCATTAAGACGCTGCGGGGGCTCGAGCTGGGTTTCCTGTGCAGCTGATGCTCCCGATCCAGGAAGAACAAGACTACACATTTATTGATTTGACGAGTTGTTGAATCTATAAGTTGAATTCCTTGAAGTGAACATGAAGTGTTTAAACCAAGCCGTCTTCTCTCTCCTTGCTGCCAGCTGAGGCGTTCTCTGTATCTGGGTAAAGTGAATACAAGTTGCAAATATATGTGATCTGAATAGGGCTGGGTAATATGGATAAAAATCAAACGACATGCTATCTTTGACTGAATCCGTATCAATATTGTGACACTGTTGTGACAGTAGGTACGACTGTTAAAGCTTAAGATATGAACACACAAGAGAGGTTTGATTAGTAATGTGGATATGATGATCAAGCAGGTAGAGGCAAATACCAAAACACCTAGAACAGTGTAAAAAGTTCAGAAAATTACATCGATTTACTGTCATGTAGCCTTTAAAACAAGGAAAAGACAACACTTATCATATCGTGATATTACGATATCTACAATTCCAGATGATAGCCTGTCGGGTTTCAGCACGATATTGATATCGATGCATCACCCAGCCCTATTTCTGGTGTATTTACCCTTTCTGCTGTTAAAATTGGGGGAGCAGCAGCACCTAAGCACATTCAGTGAAATCAGTGCCAGAGATGAATTGTATGCAGATTAGAATTCAAAATCTAGAAATCAGTCGCCATGAACAAACCCTATGGAAGGTGCAGGTTTAGATTATGTTTTGAATGGAGTGATTTTGATCCTCAGCCTTGCTCTTTGCCATTTGCTGAGCACCAAGAGTGCAAGGCAGAGCTATTAGTAGTCAAACTGGGTCAGTGCTCAAGCTGAGTGCAAAGGAGTCACTATAAATAGGCCTTCAGCATTCCTCCATCAGGACACAATATACAGCTTGCTGTTACTCTGCAGCTGTTTCCTCTGCAGCTTCACACTGAGATAAGATAGAGGGGCCTCGCTCTCATTCACGATGTCACTGCCACCATCATGATAAAACTGGTGAGACAACTGGAAACTAATATACAAAGTTGATCTGTTTTTGTTTTTTAACTTCTTAAAACTTTGTGCTTGCATAAGAGACAAAGATGCTGATTTCCCCCCCTGACAGTTGCCTCATTAGACCACAATGCATTGCTCCTGCTCTCTTGCTCTCTTGTTATTTCTGTTGCTCTCTCCACCCACATGTATAAGTCACGGCTGAACGCATCAAGTTCACCCCCATACTCTGAGCATTGTCAAGAGGCATTCTGGGATACAAACGAGATCACTAACTGAAGTAGAAGTTAGATGAAGCAGGTGCAGGAAAAGTGGATGTTCTCAAAAAAAGTCAATTTAAACACTCCTCGAATGCACCAAACATTATAATGTATGTAACAGTGTACAAGTATTTAGCAGTTTTACTGTCCATTTCATTACGTGGGACAGAAACTAATCTGCACAAGCATAAAAACCACAACAATTACTGATAAAATATTAATGAATAAAACAAATATGGGACTTGGGAGGGCAGTGGATTCGTCCAAACCTAATGACTTCTGCAGTGGGAATTACCACATGCAACACTTGGTTTGTTTTTGTAATTATGCTGTACATCAGCCGTCGTTGATTTAGTTTCTTGCTGCGTGCCTCCTTGTTCTGCATAATTGCTAGCACTTAATTGTGTAGTGATTTTAGTTTTCACAATTATAAACTGACAGCTTGACAATATATAATATAGTCATTTAATTTCATGTAGAGTGCAACCCCTCCTGGATTCTTGGAGTCTAATCATTAGCTAGCATCAGTATCTTGTAAAATCGTAAGGATTATTGTTTTGGCCTTAATGGCGTAGCCCTAATTCCTCCTCACTTTCCTTCCTCTGCTGTCGTGTCTGCCTCAGCTGTCAGAGCACAGGGAGCTGAGGAGTGCCTTCGCTCTGGGTCACCACCCCTTCTACGACGAGGCTCTGCAGATGGCTGAAGATGGCAAGATCTCCTGCAGGGTGCTACGGTAAAATCTCCCCCAAAACACCCTCAGTATGACAAAGAATGAATTTTACAACTGGCAAGAAGTTTCTCTTGGTGCTCAGAGCTCAGAGCTACATAGCACATACCAAAATACACTGTGCAAGGACATCAGGATGCACGGTGCCGGGAAACGCAGCATGACATGCATTATTACTCTACACATTTACATCAAATTTATGTTCAGTGCATATTTTAGCCGTGAGGCATGCAGCATACATAACATTTGCAGGCTCGGAGGGATGTGTAGCATTTAAACAGTAGTCTGAGGGTCCACTTCCACAACAAGGAAACAAGCCAAAAATGTTGACCACCACTGGCTCAGATCATAAATTTGTTTGCTTTTGTACACATTTTAATCTGATTTTTTTTTTTTCCGCTCAATTTTTTATTGTCAGAACTGAGATGCTGGAGTGTCTTGGGGACGTCGACTTCCTGGCCAAGTTGCACTGTGTGCGGCAGGCATGTCAGGTAAGACTGCCTGATGAATAATAAATGCAGAGCAGAGTAACAAGGATCCAACTAGACATGTGATCATGGGAAAATTATGGGAGCTGTATTTTTGACAGGAAATGTTCGAGAAGTGATGACAGTTACATTAAAACCTTGTAATTCACTGATTAAACAGAGTCATTCATACTAAATGGAATATTTCTTGTCTCCAGCTCATCTTGTGTGAGAGGGCAACCAGGACGTTTCTGGCCGACACAGGAAAGAAAATACTGTCTTCCATAATTGTTAAAGCACGAAAGGTAAGAAGCAAGCCACACACTATAGAATAAGATCTTGCCTCTCCCACGACCTCTTGTCCTAATTTCCTCTTCCTACTGGTTGGTTCCCAGAGCCCAAAGAGATTTGAGGAAGTATTTGAAGAAATGATTTCCTTCCTGGAGCACACAGAGCACTGGGAGAACACAGAGGTGGAGCTGGCAACACGAGGGGTAAGCTCTCAAGGCCACGATGGGACCAGAGTGTAACCAGTATGCAGCAGGAAAGCTTTATCATTGAAACAAAGTGAAATCATGAAAACAAAAAAAATCAAAATGTCATTGAAAGAATTTTTACTCCTGGGAATAGTTTCTCTCGAATGGATTATGGTAATAAACTGCTGAAGTGTATTCTTTTACATGAGGAAGCATAGATCATTTGGACCTAATGAAATAAACAGCTTATTTCTTACCTGCTAAATTTTACAAACTACAGAATACTAAAAAATAAATCACAGGATACAGGTCTCTGACAGAATCGCTGCATTTCTTTTGTTCTGGAATCTGGATGTTTTTTTTTTTTTTTTTTTTTTCCAAGTTAAATCAGTTGGCGGGGCTACCTGCTTCCTTCTGAAATAAGACCTTAAAATACACTGGCCAATCAGAAGTGACTGTCCAAAGATTTGAAGTGATTTTGTTGCGGTTAAGTCTCGTGTCTGTGGAGCCACAGAGACTCTGCTGTGTCTGCTTTACTCGGTGCCTCTCGACGGCCTAAAATTAACTGCTCGTCCTCGGCAGGTCAAGCACTTGAACTTCTATGACATAGTGCTGGACTTCATCCTGATGGACTCGTTTGAGGACCTGGAGAACCCGCCGGTCTCCATCCAGAATGTGGTCAACAACCGCTGGCTCAACAGCTCCTTCAAGGAGACGGTGAGCAAATATGTCATTTTGGTAGTCTGTGATTGACGCTTTTATTGTTATTCAGTGTCATTTCCAGCTGATTTCAGAGCACCAGAAGCATCACAATTAATATGCAAATGATAATGGCTTGGAATAATTGTGCCACAGTAAAATGCCATGAATATTAAACTGCACACAAAAAAATAGAAAGTGCTAAGACCCAATCTTTTATCAGTGTTTAACAGGCTAGAGGCTTGGTCCCCTTATCAGTAATTTCTAGATTTGCTTTCAAATCCTCATATTTAATGTTGAGAGTTTTGTCACTCCATAGTTGATTTCATGTCTATGTATCTCACAGGCGGTGGCGTCTAGTTGCTGGACAGTGTTGAAGCAGAAGAGACAGCACATGAAGGTACGCGTCTGAAACATCGTCTTCCATAGAAATGAATAACTTACCAAGATCATCACTTTTCTCCAGCCACAGTCAGTAGGGCTGGAACTACTAGCTGGTTAATCATAGTGTGAGTTATTAGTCTGATAAATATTACAAATACATATCCCATGTCATAGAAGTGTTGGTCTTGGCCCTTACCTTGGTCGTCTGTTTTAGAGTAGTGTGTTCGCTGACTGTGTGACCTTAAAATCCCGTCTCAGCAGTAACCTGTTCTCTGTGGCAGGTGCCTGATGGGTTCATTGCACATTTCTACGCGGTGTGTGAACACATCAGCCCCGTCCTGGCCTGGGGCTTCCTGGGACCCAAGAGCTCCCTGCACGACTTCTGCTGCTTCTTCAAGGCAAGTCCCAGCAGCGGCGCTAACATGAAACGCTCCCTGCCAGCTCCGCCTTGTGAACATGATATTCAAACAGCTATACGCAGAGTAACAAATTAACTTGTTTCCAGAGGGCTTTATTTTTGATCTGAGGCTTTTTGGTCCTCTCAGGGAAATATTTATTGGGATATGAAATTGTATACAATATTTGCATTGCTATTTAGCAAGTAAACACTCAGTTGGTACTATTATGATGCTTGATGTTAATTCATAATATAAAATCACTTAGATTAACAGACCGCCTCAGGCTTTGATTAGGTTGTCTGAATAAAAACTCTGTGCTGGTTGTAAGCTCTCACACGTCAGCTATAGTGGCCCTCAGGGGACAGTTGTGTTCGCATGTCAATGTGTGACAGCTTGATTTTTAAAAAAAAAAAAAAAAAAAAAAAGAGAGAGAGAGAGACTGAATTATCGAAGCCACTTTTCTTCAATTTGAATTTCACTGACAAAATGTTTCAAGGGCAGTTTCTCACTCATTTTCTGACTTCACACATTTTCATCAATGTCATTTAATTTCTACCTAGACCTTAACCTTTCTACAAAATTTCACATTTGTAATGTTTGTCCTTGAACCATTTACACACATAATGTCCTTTAGGCTGGTGTTGCACAAGTGAAAGTTGAGCACTCTGCTTTGTAACACCTTATGTTTTCTAGAAGTCCTGTTATGAATATTGTCGTGTCTTATCTCTGAATTGGCTCTTGAAATGTCTTGAAATGCACTGTTTCCTGTGTGATTTCTCTCACACGGTGTTTCTCCTTCAGGACCAGGTGCTGTTCTTCCTGAAGGACATCTTTGACCTGGACAAGGTGCGTTACTGCTCGGTGGAGACTCTGGCAGAGGACATGCTGCACCTGCTGCACCGGCGCTCTGAGCTGCTGCTGGCCTACCTGGGCGTCGACTCCCTGCGCCACCTGAACGGCTGCGTCTCTCCACAGGTACAGCTGGTGCCCAGCACTCTGCTGGAGACCGTGCAGTGACAGACTGTAGTGAATGCCTAAAACAGACCTGGGGCAAATACTGTCTGTTTCAAAAGTTTCCTCAGCAGTTCTTTTTGGGTGCATTCACACCAAGCAAGTTTGGTGTGTTTTATTGGAAACAGAAACATTTAGTCCTTTAGTTCAGTTTATCTGGATATTTGGTTCCGCTCAGTTGGCCCAAGAATGTGGCTCTTTCCCCTCTTCCATGTTAAATTAAAGGCTGAGAAGGTAATCTGAACTAAATACAGGAAACAACCCCAAAACACAAGATAGCGGTCAACTCCCTTGGAAAGCCTCTCATAAAAGAATGGAATGAGGACAGATCTCAGTCTGGACTGATGCTTATGTTAAACTATCTCTGCAGACAGGTCCACTGCAAGGCCTGGAGTCAGATTTATTTTTCTGGAAATTCAGACCAAAGAAACCTAAATGTAGGTATGATAGCACCCTCAGGCTGTATGATGCACCACATGGATGGGGTCCCACAGCACGGCAATACAGTCAGTGCCAGATAATTAAAGAAGCCATTAACAAATCTTTGTGTGACTGTCAGCTTACCTGACAGGTCTCCATGCTCCACCCATCTGGCACACAGAACAGGTTAAACCAAATGCTAACCCAAGAACACAACTCAAGAGTATTTGCCCGAGGTCTCGACTCCATCAGCCACAGCAGGACGTCATCCTCCAGCGCTCCCCATCATGACTGCTGCTCTCGCTGATCTGTACTGGAGGAGCCCCTCATCTGCCTTTAACACCGTAACACCATTATCCACCGTGCAGCCACTTGCTCTCCTAACCCATTTTCACTGTGCCATGGCAATGCACATTGTTCGTTTTTCTGAATATAAAGTATCTAAGCGATAATTAACTTTGCTGTGAGACTGACCTTGTTTTTCTTGGAGTATTATCATGCTTTGTAAATGGGCAGTTTCAGTGCTGCTGAGAAATGTATGTGTGGGGAAAATTGTCTTATCATAGTATTTATTTTACTGTACTGTAAAACTATGTGAGATATCTATTTTTAGAAGTTGTAGTTGTGCCTCTATGTAACAATGAATTTGTGAATTGCTTCAAATGTAGTCTGAATTGTGGACTATCTAGCCAGTGCTGTACAAGAAAATGTGAACCAGAGACGAATTAAAAAGAAATTTATCCAGGTCCGACAGAACAAATGCAAAGCAGAATCACAGACTGTGATGTGCAATCCTGATGCAAGTGTATTTTGCTGAGGAATCCTATAACATAAAGGCAATCAGTTTGAATTATGCTGACATCAAGTCAGGTATTGCTCTAGTATTAAGAGTAGTTACTATGAGATGTTTTGGGATAGTTACAAACATCCTGTGTGATGATGAGTTATCAAACCCACTTTTCAGGACATGAGTCTTGGCGTAGTTTTGCTTTTGAGAAATTGGCACCTCCAGTTTATGTGCTAGTTCAAGTAAACTGCATATGAAACAGTTTCTTGAAAAACTGTTTGACCAAATATGATTGCCGGCTAAAAGTCCACCTGCATCAACTGCAGTACTGGAGGCTGGATTAAATTAAGATTGGCTTTAGTGACCTTTTGACTGATAGCAACTATAGATATCCAATTTCAGACACATAGCTAACATTTCTTGTGAATTTTGCCTCTGCACCAGAGCACATCACAGAACCGCCGTGCAATAATCCTGCAAGTCATACACATGCAGCCACAAGGCCCGATCCATGTCAACATGAGTATAAATCACTGTACAAATACACTATATATATTCCTATAGCTCTGCATAACACCATCTTCAGATTTTGTCCATCATGAAAATGTACTATAAAGCCTTATCAATGCACATTCTTAAGCCTTGTTTTCCATGAATGTCAGTGTAAATCATGTGCAAAATGTCAGTTTCACTTGAGGGGTTTAAAAATGTCTGTTAATTTCGTTACTGCCCTTCTAGATGCACCATGTGAAAGCTCTGAGCAATAAAATGGCTTTTCAGGAGATGATGCAGGACTCATGAATTGTTACTTTAATGTATTTTTAAAATGCCCAGTCCCATCGCAGTGGGCTGGGGACAGGCATCGGTTTGAGATCCATCAAGTGTTCTACCGCTTTGTCACCCAAGGACTTCACCATTACCATAAACATTTTTTACTGTATGGTGTCATTTGTGACATACTACTTAAAAAGATGGATTTAAGTTATTCTGTCCATATGGAAGAAAAATGATTTTGCATTGAGTTCATTTTGTGAAGTTGTGCACAAATTAAGCAAATAAAGTTTGTCATGTGCAATGCTGATTTGTATCTCTTCTCATTAAATTAAATTAAAAAAAAAAAAATCCTTTAGAATAGAAAAGACATTTGAGTAATTTGAAGTTTTACAACTTTATTAATGGACATGGCAACATTGCAAAAGTCAACAGTGATTCCAAAAACAATACATTCTATAATATACACAGCACATGAAACCTTTAGTTTACCTCTAAGGCATGCTCCTTATTTCTCACTCCTGTTTTGTCTTCTATACCCCCACGAACTCTGTGTTGAAACACTTAGCTCAGAGGAAGAGAGCATCTCGTACGCATAGTCAACAGCTTCATACATAACGCGGCCTTTCACTACAGAAATGTGAGGTTCAATTAAATATCACTACCCCAATTTTACTGCCAAAAACAAAAAAAAATAAGTCTGCCACTGACATCCACAAAGTACATCAGTTCCTGGTCCTCATCCAACTTTCTAAAGCATTTCATGACAGTTATTGGTGAAGGCATTCAAACGAATCAAGAAAAAATGAGACAACCATCAAGCAACTCTAAAATACACTATGGCATGGTTAGAAAAAGACAGTCAATCCGAGCTGAAAACATGTATCTGACCAACACTTTGCAGTCACAGAATTTGCATGTCATTGCATTGCTTTTTTACCTTATCACTGGAGCTCTCGAATGGTCTACGTTCAGCAGTGGGATTGACTCAAAGGATTCCTCCTTTTGGGACAAACTACCACAGGGCCTGATTCTACGACCTAAGCTTGCAGCATCCTCCAACACTGTGAGCGAGAAGTGAAGGCAGCAGTGTTTCAATAGTAGATTTGCACTGCACTTTGGGGAAGATTTCACACCACCACAGAAAAAAAAATCATGTATTTGACTGTTGGGACCTGGTTGTTGAGCATATTCCTAACCTCTGGCAACACGTTTGCATTGCATGCAGTTTGATTTATTTATTTATTTATTTTTTACCCAAGTCACAGGACAAAGTCAAGTTCTCTAGAGCATCATTGATGTAAACTCACTGCCAGACTTACCGGAATGCAAAAATAAGGCTTATAACCGGAAATACTAAACACATACTACAATGACAATATTTCCTTAATGAGCCTAGGCAACAAATGTATTACTTTTGTTCAAGTTGTGTGACATCAGACAATAGTAAGAGTCAAACTTGTTATATCAAGTCATATAGCTCATACCATGCAATTCATTCATGAGGGCAAATCATCTAAACAAGGGCTGCTGATATTCAATATCCTGGACATTGCTTACGACTAAGCACAAATGCATTTAGGCATGTAACGACACAGGTAAGCATTTTTCGCATGTATATTGGTAATGTCACTGGTCAAAAACACTGGTTTCCTTAGGTTTCGCTTACCTGTGTTATTGCAGCAGAACCTAAGGTGCAAGGTCTGGGATGACACTGCAAAGATCAGATATTGCACTGTTTGCCATCAGTGAACAATGCAGTCAAATGTTTGACTTAAAAATTAACAGCCTTTCAGGACAGTGCTCATTCAGACAATATGTCAGGAAAATCTACATGGCTGCGCTAGTCAGAAGCACTTCCACTACTGGCATTCCAACATGCTCATACGACATTAGAAAATGAAACAGCAGAGACCTATACATGCTACATTAAATGGTGCTGGAACCACAGTAATAAATGCAACAAGACTTTTCTGGGCAACTTGAATTCATCTTGTAACAAATGGCATTTGAAAAACATGATAATCTCAACTACACAATGGCACTTGGCAGGTCAGATGTTCACAACGCCGAAACCACATGTACAGCCTTAAAAAGTTCCTACCAAGAATGTTAGAGAGAAATCTTACATATTAGTGATCCTCAGTTCAGAGTTCACAAAAACAAAACAGTCCAACTGGCACTGAATTGCTACCTACAAGGATAATCTACATCTAAAATGCAAACTTTATCAACATCCTTTATGTATTCAGAGACTGGATGTTATGCAGTCAGTGGAGTCAAACAAGGGGAAATGCAAAGTCTCAAAAACATGTGGCACAAAAAAAAAAAAAATTTCAACATCAAGTCCAAAGCACTATGCCTCTCCTCTAAAAAACATTTTATACTTACCCAAAACTTAAGAGGGGAAAATTGCAATATTTCACAGATACTACATATTTTTGCAACTTGTCAAACATCGAAAAGTGTTTGGCTCTTAAAAGTCACAGTAGTGTACTTACAGTATAGGAGGGCTCAAGTCATGGATGAAGGACTGCTTAGCCAACCCCCGACCCTCTACCAACCTATGTTCTTATACTGGGCAAACACTAACAGAATGGGCACAGCAAAACACGACTTGTGTAATTCTTTTTATGTTGTCAAAATGTGTTTTTATATATATATATAAAAAAAGTCCAACAAATTCATACATGTGGATTCACTGTCAGACAGTTGAAAATGGGGGAGAGAACAAACTTTTCAATGCAATGAATTCGATACAGTGACAATTTACCTTACTGTCCTGCAAAAGAACAGCACAAAAACACTAAAAATATGCAACATTACTTGCAACCATGTTTTCTGAGGAACATGTTTAAAAAAAAAAAAAAAAAAAAAAAAATACTTGCTTACCGCTTTTCTAAACTTGCCTGTGGGGGAGGAAGTGTCTATCAAGGCAAAACACAGTGCATACTACCTCAACAAGATCAGCAAACCAGGCAAGATTGAAGAGAATGCCATAGCAACGCAGTTAATGCATGAGTTACAAACATGAGCCACCTCTACGCTTTCTTATGACAAACATCTGTCTACTGCTGGAGTCAGAGCAATGGAGGTATAAAAAAAATGTCTATCAGGAAATGCATTGGTCTGAACCATTCAAGATCATTGCACGCAAAATAATGTATCTAAGAGCTTTGTAGACAGTTGGAGAGAGACAGACAGGACATTGCAACTTTGAGTCAGCCATTTTGAACAAACAAAACCAGAGAAGGCCTGCATTTGAAGTCTTTCCAAAAAGTCCATGGTAAAATAAAAACATACAACATTTCAACCATTTTTTTTTCCAAAACCACCCCAACTTACCAACACAGGAGGTTTCATTTTGTTTTATTGCAAAACACAACAGGCAATAGCATTTTTAAAACTGAGATGATTTACATGGTAATGACTACAGTTTAATAAACATGAGTTCTAACCACATTTTATGTAAATACAAGGCTGGAATGACCAATATGTATAATTACCTCACTAAAAACAAAGCATTTACAAGAAGAACAAAAACAAAAAAGAAAAATGAAAGAGGACGTGTTCGCCGGGTAATCTGCCATCTATGTGAAACACTTTCAAACCAAGGAAATTTAAGATCTTCATCAAGGCGTCTGCATCCAAACATTTAACAAAGGATTTTGTTTCGACAATGTAGCATTTACTTTATGTCCACTTCACATTACTGGCCCTGTGCAGAAGAAATACATAGAAGATACATTGCATGTTAACAGCAGAAAAACTGGACTCAGCTTCCCAAAATAAAAAGCTAAAAACCTGTACAGGGAGGAAACAGTATGATTAAGTGTGCTGAGCTGCTGCATCCACTAGTTACCTGTTAAACCTGAGGAAGAAGAGGGTTAGGGCACAAATTGAAACCATCTTTAAAAAACAAAACAAAAAAAGGGGGGAGTTGAAATGGGGGTTAAGAGAGACTCCAAAAAAGAATCAATAGAGAGACAGAGGAGGTGACAGAATTAAATGGATGCAGAGGAGCGGGTTCTTAGCGGGGGTGTACCTGAGGGGCTTGTGGCGCGGCGCCCATCGTCTGAGGGCTGGCCGTGCCGTAGTAGGCGGCCTGCTGGCGGTAGTACTCTGCCCAGGCAGCGCTGTAGTCCGGCTGGCCTCCAGGCTGGGAGGCCGCTGCGGCCGCCGTGGCCTGAGGGGCCGCTTGACCTGGGGGGGACAAACCACAGAGGAACTATTAACAAAGAGGAAAACAGCCTGCACTCCCTAACTAACAAAATACAAACCAATGACAAACTGCCATTACTTTGACTTCCTGGAATACAGTGCATCTTTATTCATGACCTCATGCTGTGCCAGGAGGCATAAATAAAAACTTCTTCCAATAAATCCATCACAAAATAACTTTTTTGACCTAAATTGATCTCATATGGTTAGACTTTTAAATAATCTTGTGTTGCCTGTTTGTGGTTTCTATTAAGTCACAGGAAAACAGGAGTTTGCTTCCTTAATTTGATGCCTTTCTGGATGACTGCTTTACATATGCAATCACAAATCCCAGCTTCTTAAACATATACCAGCCACCAGGGAGCAACCACAATGCCTCAGGAAAAAGAAAACAGCTTTTCATGTGTAAACACCCAAAATGTTCCGCTTTATCATGCTGCCACTTCAGAAACATTTAGAGTTGTTATATTATTGGTGGAGGCAGGAAGCGGGTGTTGTTCACAATCTGATGTTAACCATTTGCATTTATTGTCTTTTCATCTCATTGTGGCTTTAGAGGTAGAGGCTAACTTTCTGGCAAACATGCTCTTTGATACATTTCACTAATGAAACACGTCACTTGCTTCTCACGCACCCCAACGTACTAAATGATCACTTGTTGGCTTTAACACTGATCATGTCATGATGATCCAAGGAGTTTCAATCATTTGACATGGCGTTTATAAGAAGGGGAACGAACCCACCACTGATCCTTTAGGTGGCAGGACAGAAACCTTCTGCCTTTCTCTGGGGCAGCTGTGAGGGCAGCTTGCTCTACGATAGAGGGCTGCAAGGGGAGCACAGCTGCCCGGAGCCCATCATCCAGCTCTTAAGGAGCACTGCTCAATTTCTAAATTTTTATCTAACACTATAAATCAGTTCTAATAATGAATTTATGCGTATTTGATTTGTAAACAATATAAATAAACTAAACTACATATGACTCATAGTTTCAATTGTCAACAAGATAAACTCCATGTGAACCAGAAACAAGAAAATCAAGTCAATCCTGTAACCTGACATTTGACCTTGATAAACTATCATTATCACCATGTTATTATAAATATTAATACTACTTTCCAAGTTAATAGGAGTGAGGAGAAGCCCACATCACATTTTCTCACAATCATACTACACCCATCAAATAAAAATTCCCCTCTCTCTCATCTGTCTACTTCTGAATCATGCCTCTGCATTTTGCCCTGTGCAACAACATGTACATCAACTTAAGGAAGCAAAGGGCTTAAAAAAGCTATTTCATTGTGACTCTGAGTTTGACTTAACAAGCAGAAGTACCAACCTTGTTTCTTGTAATACTCCTCCCAAGCTTTTGTGTAATCCTGAGGCTGCTGGCTTTGTTGACCTAGAAAGAGAAGGAAACCGCGTTAAGGCATCCAAGTGTCAAATTACAGGCATAACAAGAGACTCCAGAAATATAAAAACAACTCCCAATCTACACTTACAGCCATGGAGAAAACAAAAACACAACCTACAAATTCAATATCAATTAGTATTCACTTTGCATTTTGTCCAAGTATAATCAAACTGCCATTAGCTGGCACTAGCAGACGACTATCCTTCATTTAACCTACACACATCACTTAACACATTTCATTCAACATGAAGTCAAGTATGCACATTAGACAGCAGTAATACATTCATATATTGGCACATGAGCAGGCACATGGCAATACTGTACCATCAATATGGACACAGCCCTAAGGTACTCTATAAAATAAGCTACTCTTACACTCATATAGGTGATTCTGTGTCTTGACAGCTCAGTCAAAATCACATTCTAAACAGCACTGGCTTGAAATGTCAAACCAAGTGTCGGCACACTTATGGGGAAAAAAAACCCTCCACGGCCACCCAGCAAAACTTGCTTTTCTTTCCAAACCTCAAAAAGAAGCCGATTCAATGCCCAGTGCCTGTTTAGACTGTCTCTTGGCAATAGGTGTACACTGAAGCTACGTTCATATACCCATTTTCTTGTAATATTCCTCCCAGGCCTTGGTGTAATCTGCCTGTCCAGTCTGACCTGGCGCCTGCGGGTCACCTGTTAAAAATGGTACAATGTAATTGGTAACCATTCTCTTAAAAAACGATGGCAGTTTGTCCTCCACCTGCCTAGGACCAGCTCTCAGCCTAGGGATGGTGGCGGAAAACTATTCTGTCCATGGAGTGACAAAAAAGAAAAAAAAAAAGAAAAAAGAAAACAGGAAAAACAGATGCTCTGTAAAAGCAAAGTAAATTAAAGATGGAAATCAGTAAGTGGAGATGAGCACAGAAAACTACTACAGAAAAGCTGTTAAACTACGCTGCTCTACTCTGTCTAAACAGATCTGGCTTCGTCTAAAGAGGTAAAGATAGATCGTCTACTGAGAAGCAGGGATGTTACCTTGACCGTTGGTCTGAGTCGTGCCTGGGGCTCCGGTGGTCGGAGTCATGGGAGCCTGTGGCTGTTGGCTGTACTGAGAATAGTAGGCTGCCCAAGCCGCCGCATTGGCATCAGCTGCCGCTTTGTCTGCACCCACAAAAATAAAAAAAAAAGAAAACAGATTTAGTTACACTTGACTAAAGTTAAGACAAAGGTGTAAACATGCCATGATAACGGTCCAAAAAGCTGTTTTTGCACTGAGTATTGGTGGGTTGCTTTTCCTTTCAACACCTAATGAATTTGTGTTAACAGAGAATACTCACTGGGATCAGGCTGGCCTTGCTGCCAATGTGGGAAGCCGTTACCCCATCCCTGAGGCTGATAAGGTGCAGGTGGACCACTGAGGAAAGACAAGAAAAAAATGAAGAAATTTGCCCTCCATGTCAACCAGGAGATTTAACTACATTTAATGCAAGTGACCAACAGAGACAGCAACTGGAATTAGCCCAAATTCCTTTGTAACAAACCAATGAGTGTAACGATCACAACCATGTGACAAAATGATCATTTTGGAAAGGAACCAGGCAAAAAAACAAAATCAACACGGGCTTTACATAACTGCATGGCCTCAAATAAAAATAGACTTGGCTGCTGTACTCACTGTGGTCCCGGAGGTCCCTGGTTGTACGGTCCAGGGTTGTACGGGCCCATGGGAGCACCGGGAGGCCCGGGAGGTCCAGGAGGGCCATGTGGGCCAGGACCTCCATGGGGACCAGGGGGGCCATGTGGGCCACCCATTGGAGTGACTGGTCCCTGACACAGAAAACATGTTGGGCAAGATTAGTTCCAGATTTTCTCTCTACTATCCTATTACTATTTTCCACTGCAATTTCCCATATCCCACACAGACATCTTTTGAAACGTTATCCTAAACTATTTTCACCAACTTTTGTCTGTTTACAATAACTAGTCCAGTAACTTAAACTCAAACATTCAGTGTCTCACCCCTATTTTCTCCTCCACTAGCTGCCTGGCGTAGTCTATCTGTTGAGGGGAGCCGCGAACAGTGAACATCTTGATGTTGGGGTCAGCGTTGGGCGGAGGGTTCCTCTGCAGTTCGATCCTGGCCCCCGACTGCTGGCTGATGCCTTTGATCGTCTCACCACCTGGAATATTCAAAAACAAACTTTCACCCAACAGAAATACACTTTTTTTTTTTTTTTTTAACACTTGGGGCATTCAACAGACACCCTCATGTAGAACAAGTTACGTTAAGTCCAACAGTAAAAACAGTGAAGTCCAACAGTAAATTAATCCCTGGCACAACAGCATTAGAACAGCTGTAATGTGGAATCCAAAGGCAAAAATCAATACCAAAAACATCTGAAAGCACATCCATGACACTGCTATACTGACACATCTTAAATATTGCAGCACAGTAAAACAGTGCAGGGAAAAGTCAAATTCTTGAGACCTTGGAATAGTCAATACAGAGGCATAATAAGGAAGTTAGACCAGTACTCAACAACTGAAAGGTCAAGGGCAGAATTCCTTAAACAACATGCATGTTTCCATCAGCCGTCATGAACGCTTTCAAAGAGTCTATCAGCAAGACAAGGGCCTGCACCTGGTCACTCGTAAGAGGCTCTGGATTAGTGCGGTGGCATTTAATGAACTGTTGCGCTGTGCTCATGTTACCTTTTCCATCTAGTGTTAGGCCTGTTTGATGTGTAAAACTGCCTATTTAAAAAGTAGAAGTCATTGTTTACAAATGTCTTTACAAACAGGGGAATTTTAGGCTTCACTTTTGTTTTCATGACAAGATCCTGTCAGGTCAAAGCTCTCTTCTCTTAAAAAAAAAAAAAAAAAAAAAAAAAGTTAAGTGTGCCTGCAAACAGAACACCCAAGAAAAGCCTATGGACAGAAACCCCTCGATTACTGCATGTGAAAGCAGTGTGTTGGCTACGTTTCATAGCATTTGCTGGCTGTTTGCCAATGTCGAAATAAATCAAATTCTCAAAATAGTTTGAGTCAAATCCCAGATGAAGAACTGCTGCTGGGGTGCCAATGAGTCACTTGCCTTTTCCAATGATGAGGCCGGTCTTCATGGTTGGAACAGTGAAGGTGAACTCCTGCAGGCCACCAGGTGGGCCCATGTTCCAGTTGCCCTGCCCACGGCCTCGGCCCCGGCCACCCCCGTGTCCTGGAGGGCCACCAGCCTGCACGCTCCTCAGCAGGTCAGAGATGATCTCTGCTGCGTGCTGAGCCTGGTCAGGAGGACCCATGATCTGGGCTATCCTCTCTGGGGTGGTGCCGTCATCTACAGGGACAGAGCAGCCCAATTAAGATTTTGAAGGGACTTTCCGTTTTGAAATGGCCTTGAAACACAGTGGTAAATTTATGTTGTGATTACTCTCAGGTGATATGACTGCTTTCTTAAGCCACTATGTTGCCATCAAGTATGCATGTGTATGTGTGTATAGGTCTCAGATTAGGTTTGGGTTAGGGGTTATACATCACTTATTCAGCGTGGTGCATGAGTTTTCATCACAGACCTTACACATTTTTATGGGAGTATAACACATCTACATGACATTTTTGCTAACAGAGTGTCAAGGAGACACATTAGTGGGCAGCCTCTATAACCAAAAGGCTACATAACCTGCACCTAAACAATATATAAATAAGGTCTTCATGTACAGCCGACACTCACCCTGCTTGAACTGGATCCGAACTCCAGTGTCACTCTGAATTTTCTTGATCATTTCACCGTTCCTCCCAATCACAATTCCAACCGCAAACCTGGGAACAGGAACCTTCAAGGAGAGAAGGAAAGCCAAAGTTAAGAGACAAATTCAATCCTTCATCCCATGGCTGGTAAAAGAAATGATACAACTGCAATACTCACATCTAAACTGTCGCCTCCCATCCTGGAGCCGTACTCGCCCCTCTGCTCCCTAAAGCCCTGGTCTCTGATCAGCTCCATCACCATCTCTTTGGCTTGCTGAACAAACAAACAGAGTAGAGGTTCATATACTACAAGTCTACAAGGCATTAGATTGTGCTTATTGTAGCTTTATGTTAAAATTATTTTAAAATTTTGTGGCTTTTCCTGCAGATTAATGATAATTCAAAATCTCCAAAACATCTTCAGGCCAAGTTAACAAATTCAGAAACCACACGTTTCCATTTTGTTCACGACTTCAGGAACATACCAGGACAAAACTAATCTGTTTTGGGCTCTTAACAGGAACATCTTTAAGAAGACAAAAAGCAAGAAAATGGAAAAAAGTAGAGAAAACAGTAAAATCATATCCAATCAAAAAGTTGCTAAGAACCTAGACTTCTTCACCCATGTCACACTTATTATGTTATTCACATCCCTGATAAGTGCTTTAATCACACAGTTGACCACTCACCTGAACTTTGAAGGGTTCTCCTGAAATACGGAGAGGTTTGTCTGCGCCTGTGTTTTGTGGACCTTCTTGGATCATGACCATCTTCACTCCGGCTCGTTCCTGTCAATTTACCAGAAAAATGATCAAAATTTGCAGTTTAAGATACTTTGTGCATTGAAAATTCTCCCACACAGCTAAATATGCCCTCAGCTTTAAGGGCAGTGTCCTCACTTCACTCTGCTGCCTTGGCATTTGGTCTCTGGTTGTGACTGAAGACCCACCTGAAGGCTTTTGATGGTTTCTCCTCCTTTGCCAATGACAAGTCCGGCTTTCGAGGCAGGGACCATAATCTCCTGGACGGACATGCCTGGGCCATCGTTGTGGTGGAATGCTGGGGTTGGCCGTCCTTTCTCAACAATCTCTGTTAGCAGCCTCTTTGCGGTCCTAATTGGGGTAAAACCAAGATCAGCCGATTCCATCAAACACAATGGGCAACCGGCAAAAAATTCAGACCGGCGAAAAATGCTCAACACTTACTGGATGGAGTCTGGTGTTCCTGTTAATGTCACCGACCTCTCTGGCATTCCTCCACTGTCTATAACACAAGGAATCAGTTAGTGCACGGCTTATTACAGTCACACATACCTACATTGTTATTTATAACTGCTGAAAGCTCATAACAGTAACTGTGAACCTAAACATACCTGGGGCAATCTGTATTTTACATCCTGACTCCTGTTGCATACGGGATATCTGCTCACCTCCTCTTCCAATAACTGGTGGGGGGAAAAAAATGAGTAAAATAAGACCAGAAGCTCAATTCCACTCCAACTCACCAATTATGTTATGTGTTCTGTTTAATGTTTAGTAAAACAGAGTCAACTCACTAAATCCAACCATTCCATCAGGAACCTTGAATTCCTCTGATGTGGATCTGAAAATAAGTAAATGTTAATATGGACTTTGTAACATGGGGCGAAAAGCAAACAGGAAAAACTACTTCATGTATAGACAAAAGCACAAGGCAAAACAAATCTGAATACCTACCTTGGGGGACCACCCATTCCTCCCATGGCTGAGGAAAATGCTGGAAAGACATGCAAACACATTTGGTTTTCAAATACATCTGGTGCACGCTCACAAGCCAAGTACAGGGAATCATGAATAAGTGCTACTTCACCTAAATCACCACCCTGTGAGCTGATACTTACGGTCACTAGGAGCCACTTTCTTTGTCTCTGGTTGGTCTGTGAAGACACAACAAACAGCCAGCATAAGCACCCATCATTAGACCCATTATCGCTCTACTGACCTGGACGGGTTCTCTGAGCTGCAGCTTAGGATCCATGTAGCTGAAAATGACTTGTCAGCATTGCGTAAAATATACATGTTTATAGCAAAGGAACAGAGTACTGCAAAGTCTATACAGCTGCCTTTAAACCACTAAATGTAATAAAATGAAGGAGAAATTTGACTTTTGAAACATGCTATATAATATTTCAAACTGCCTTCAAATGTTATCATTAGCAAAACTGCAAATTTCACATTTAAGACAGGACATAATATTTCTTACTGAAACACAGATGATTACAAGGATAGATACCAAATCGACAAAAATCCGATCCAAGCAAAAGACAGTATTTCTCCTGTCCAAATACACTACCTTAGCTGCTAAGACATAATATAGGCAAGCATAACTGACGGGACTTGCAATAAATCGACTTAAGCCACTGACCTATATTGAGGTTAGGCATGGGAAAATACCCACCAGCATCTTCCAGGGGCCTTTTCTGGCCTCCGTAACCAAACTCGTTTGTTGTAGGTGCCGCAACGCCATCACCTCCAATTTTGGCTGCGATCTAAAACACAACATACACACAAGGTCCACATCATTTAGTGCATTTCACCACCTCTGGAGTAAAGTATATCTGGAAACGGTGCTGCGGCCTTGTTTCGGTCCGGATGTCGGGCCCAACAAAGGAATGCCTACAAGCTATCCGGCTAACTTACATGCATGTTTGTTAGCTGTTTCTACCAAGCTAAGTGCAGAAATAAGAGTCTAACATCACAGCAGCGATTCATATTGGATTTATTATTGCTATGAAAACATGGATAGTGTCACAGTGTGTTATCTCGTAAGCCAGTTAGCCATTACTTTTACATTTTCGATACTGCGTAGCTATCAGTCGCTAACGTTAGCCTAGCTAGCCGTGTGTGATGCTGCAGCTTGGCGCTCCCGCGGCGCAGCGCACAAATTCACGGTTTCGCTGCCGATTTGCGTGTTTCCAGTCTGTCCGAGCCGAGCCACGGGCTTCACCTACCTGTCGCGCCCGCTGGAGAGCGTCTTTGAACGCGTCGTTCATGCCGCCGCCAGCATTAGAGGACGGGGGAGCCACGTTACTGTAGTCAGCCATATCTGCTGCGCTTCTCCTCCTCGGCGAGAGAAGATGGCGGTTTTCATTCACGGCAGCCTCGTGGTCATGCGGGTTATCTCGCGAGACGAGACTCAACATCCGGCGCCTTATTCCACTGTAATCCAGATTATTGATTTGGCTAAATATTATAAATACCGAACCATTTGGATAAAAATAGCCTCCTTTTATATTTTTAAATATTCAAAAAAAAAAAAAAAAAAATTCACCACTATTGAAAATAAAATAAAAAAAAAAAATCACAGCTTCGGCAAAAACTATTAAATTACTTGTTACTTACTTTCTCTACATTTTGTTACTTGTACATTGTAATTTATTTTTACATTATTTATACATTGAAGTGACAGCAACTTGTCTGATAAAAAAAAAAATGTAACATGAATATTCATGGTCTTGGATTAACTCGATTAAAGGGGGGGGGGGTCTCGTAGTTGAGACTTCATATCACAGAATCGTGACTTTTTTATTCTCACAAATTAAAGTTAATGTCTCAAACATAGAGTTTTTTTCTGGTAAGTGATTAACTTTATGTCTGAAATCTGACTTTTCCCTTCAAAATTGACTTTTTTCATACTTGTGTTTGAAGCTGCGAGTTTTTTCTTGCAGTGGTGACTAACTCAGATTTTTTAAAAAACGACTAATTTTATACAGCTGAAAAAAATGTTTTTTTGTTTGTTTGTTTGTTTTTTGCTGCACCAATAACATCTGCAAATGACATACAAATGCATGGGTTTATAGTCTAACTTCAGTCCTACTCAACAAATGCGATAGTGCAAAAATGGGAATAAGGGCATAAAAGTTATTGTTCAGTTATGTGGGAAACAAGACGAGGAGTCCTAGGTAGGAAATAAAATTTATTGTCCAGACAGTTTAACACTGCTCCCCTGTCCCTCAGCTGATACAGCAGGGCTGTCATCACATTTAGTCACAGTGGCGTCTTTCAGGTCAACCAGGCAAACAAATTCATTTCTCACAACTCATCAGCGTGTTGCATTCAGGTCCTCCCATGCATTTTTTCAGTGGTGAACTATTACATAAACTACAGGCTTTCAACAGCGTGTAGCCATAGAGGTATTAAGAAGTCTGTGTCCCCTGAAGATCACTGCAATTCAATAAATTATTTCAGACTTTCAGGATTTCAGTTATTCTCGGACACACACATCACAGTTTTCCTATTTTTCCCTTTTCTTTTAGTTCCCTGATTGCATCCCTGAAAAACTTTTTTAAAAGGCAATAGTTCAGCATAAGATGTTATCTAGTGCAAAGAAAACTATTTTGCCAAGTTAAAGACTAAGTTGAGGAGAATAGATTTTCTAGCTTTGTGGTTAAAGTGTAGTTAAGCAGGGCACACGGGACGGCCCGCACAAAACTGGCTCCCATTCCATTATAATATCCTCGAACTCCATGTCTCGCATAGATTCCAATAAGTCCTTGTAGCACACTTGAGGTTGGAGTTGAAACTGAGCAGAAAGCTGCAAAACAAGAAAGATGAATATGAGTAAAAACATGGCTGAACCCACAAAGGAAGTAAGTGTTCGATGAGTCTAAAGCAGATACAAACCCTGCGCCTGCTGTTGAGTCCTGATCACTGCCAGCGGGTAACTGGTCACCTGTCCAGAGGCAAAGGCCACAAAACTGAAGAAAAAGAGCTTGGTGTCGCTGTTGTAAGTCGGATCGTTCTTGGCCCAGGTCATGATTGACTGTAAGAATAAGAAGCCAATAAATTAAATTAGTCGCCTGCCTTTCAGATGAACGTCATCTTGGATCGCTGCTCCTGCTCACCTGATGTACCGCGCACTCCACACCTGCATAGGGGATCATACAGAGAATGCTGGGCTTGAATCCCCTGTAAAAGGAAGCTAAAGACTCATTTCTATAAATAGAGCGGGCACACTCCATCACCCCATTATAGGAGCCGGCCTGCTGCAGGTTGAGCCTCACCTTCAACACCTGAGAGAGAGAAGAGGACAGGAATTACTCACACAAACCTACATCAACAAGTAGTTCATGCATTTGTGATTAAATTGGTGTGAGATAGAGGCTACTAATTATCTCAGCCAATTGTTTAGGATAATTACACCAAGGCACCATAATTAATTCAACAATGGTATATTGATGTTTTCAAAACTGTGGAATTAAACCAAGTGTGCAGCTGCTCCTAGGAAACATAAGACAGGGCAGAAATGTTGAAGCACTCAGACCTGACAATGATCTCGGATACCTCTAAAGGATAGAAGGCAGCGTGGGCGGCAGCGCCAGAGACACAGCCCAGCCCGAACCGCTGCTGCACCGACAGGCTGTCCTGGGTCCTGCTCTGCATGTACACCTTCATCTGGAGGGAGCAGACACACACACCCGGTCACAAACTGTTGGCAAAGCAGTGTGCACAGTCTGCTGGCAAAATAAAATTCCCCGAGTTTGCATGATTAAAATGTTGTATTTCCATGACCTATGATATGTAAACCACTGTCAAATTTTCTTTCTTTTTTTTTTTTCAATCTATTGAGAACTAACTCCTGGTTTGTTTTCAAAATTTATTTCAGTTCCATGATTACAATACAAGGTCAGCCAATAACCTCCATCTGGACAACCTTTTCCAAATTTTCCATCAGACTCAGAGGACCTCTCTTCCCAGATCAGATCAGAAATCCCACCAGTCTAAACTTTTTTAAGAAGCAGACTTTACTTTTCTTTTTGGACCAGTTGAACCACTCTCACTGTCTGAATATATTCACTGGGCTTGTAATATAGTCTCTTTTACAGGACACTTATAAGAACTTAGTTATCATGTTTTTCCTTAGATTTTTCATGCATTTGTTTGTATTGGCTTTTATTTATGTCTCATTTCAGGAGGGCCACCCAAAACGCCCTTATGGCTTTTTTGGCTCCTCCTGCACATTTCTTTCTTTTTTAAGTTATTGTTTTCTCTTCCCAATCTATATATTTTGCATGTATTTTGTATACTGTTTGTATTATGCAGTTTTTATTATTCTTATTATTATTACTATGTGCAAAATAATAAACTAAACTAAACTAGGCGTATGTTTTTTACTTGACCTAAATTTATCTAAGTTTATCATTCTGTTTTAATCTGCAGAGGAGGCAAACACAATGTGAATGCAATGGAAAGCAAAAATTACATTTTTGTCAGTCACTAGCGAATGATGAATGAATTTTTTTTTTTTTTTTTATTTTAACTGACTTTCCTGTGTGGAAGTCAAAATACCATGAATTTACAGAACTTCCATGACCTGTAACAATGCTGGCAAATAATTCTTACTATTTACAATAATAATAATTGTTAGTATTTACTATAAGCATCATGGAAAACCAGTTAGGTTCGCTGCCTCAGGATAAACTGTCAGCCACAGACAAAAACATAATAATGAAGTGACTTTCAGCTACTTTCCTCTTACTGTTAAATGTCTCACTCATTGAGCAGTCCTCTGTTACAAACCCTACCCAGCTCATGCCTCATGCTGGTTAAAATAAACTCTCTAATGAGTGTGTGCATGTGTGCGTGTGTGTGTATGTGTGTGTGTGTGAGAGAGAGAGAGATAGAGGCAGCATGAGAGCCCGGCTGTCATGTCTCACCTGGGCGTAGATAAGACACTGCAGTGTGGACTGTGGCGTTCCTTTCAGCATGTTAACAGCGTTGCCTTGCCACATGGCCCGTACTCCCCCCGCCCGCAGCTCCTGAAAGCCTTGGGAGAACGCCTTGGATCCATGAACCTGCACAGCACACAGAAAACACAGTCATCACAATCCTCTAACAACAAAGAACAATAACTGTGCGGCCATCTGGACCCATACTGAGACACACTGTCACTCTGGGTTTCACAGTAAATACAGCAACACATGGTACAAGAACATCAGGAGCTCACATGCAGTGAAAAGGGACAGTGCAAAACATACTGCACAAAGTATCACGATAACACTGTGACACACTGTTGAGAATCTGTTCTTGGATTCCTTCGTCCACACAGAGGTCAGAGGTCGGGGTCGGCTGCAGAAAAAACATTGCTGGAGCTTGCACTATAAAGTGAGTGTGTCTTGGTCAAAAGCAGGCTCAACAAAGGGATTCCCAAGCATCTCGACACACTCTACACTGCCGCTCCAGGCCAGACTTTACAATATATGATGTGTATAAAGAAGGACTGGCTGCAAAACACACACACAACCACATACAATAACGCTGATCAGGTCTGGGGCTTGTTAATAACAATAATAGCTTCAGTGCACTGCGTTATCTGTATGACTCAAATGTAGAACAGATAAATCTGCACACCCAAAGGCTCCCATAGAGGATTTTAACTGTTTGCTGCTGTGTAACATTTCAAACCACAAGGTACGTCCTCAGAAGTATTCTGGATCCAGCAGCCATCCAACTGGGATAAGCAGGTCATTTTTTTTTTTTTTTTTTTTTGTTTCTTCTGTGTATGACTCAACTCTGCTGGTGCTGAATCAGGAAAAGAAACATCTTAGGTTTAGAAACCTAACTAGGAAGCTGCAGACTGGTTGGCTGATAACAGGCTATCTTTACACCTACAGAGATAACAGATTAAACCGTTTTTGGTACAAAAACAACGTTGACAACCTCTGATAAGATTAAGATACACCTTGATTCTATATTGAATAAAAAATAGCATAACATGGCCCAACTAGGGATCAGCTCCTGGCAGGGAAAGCTGCTGCTACCAAATATTGATCAACATGCACCAGCAAGCTTCCGTTTCTTTAGGGAACACCAGATCTTTCAAAATTAAAGCAAAAAATGCAAACTCTGATGGAAGCCCTCACTTTGTATATATGTGGTTATGTTTGTTTGGCTTGGTGCACTTGCCTATTAAAGAAACTAAAAATTAGAGAGCAAACTCTGCAAAATAATACAACCAGCTATGTTCTGGTTGTATTATTAGACTCATATTGCCTTTGAGGAGTTTTCACATCCTGGACACTCCCTGTCAAACCTGGAGCTGAAAGGTATGTATAATTAAACATATGTATAATGTTACACATGGCACTACTCCAGGATATCTCAAGTCTCATGCATCAGTTACGGTTCACAGTCAACATTTGCATAACAGCCATGCGAGCTTTACCTCCTGCATAACCCCCAGTGTAAAAACTCTGCAGCTTGGAGTTAATTTGCTGCTTTGGGATCAATTTGTGGAAGTGATTCTGCTTGCAAATCAAACATTACAGTTAAAAGTGAAAACAGTACTTTGGAGCAAACTGAGGTGTAGCCAGCATTAAGATGATTTCACCAGTGCCATGCATGTATGTGCTATAATCATTTATGCTTATATTGAATATGGTGCTGTCAAGTTATTGCTATTTTCTCCTCCATCCAGGACCACAACAGATGTTTTTCTGTCATCCTCTGAGGTCTGATGTGTCAGATCAAACACATCAAATGTCCCCTGAATGTGGAGCTGACCTGTAGCTGGGTCTTCAGGCGGTCGATGGGTGCTGTCACAGTTCGGGACACGGCGTCTGCCAGTCCTGCCGCCGCAACAAACCTCGACATCCCAGAGCCAGACTCATCCTCGGGGAACTCGATGGGCATTGTGCGGCTCTCACCCACATCAAAAACCTGCAGCCAGAGGAGCCGGGGAATTGTATTGTGTCACCCTTTGTGGTGCCTTAATTTCTTTTGATTGCAATAATTATTCATGCTTAAGCAAGCAGTCATTTCTATTTGGTTCTTAATGGAGGAAGGGGCCTTAATTATCACTTTAAAATGGATCTGACAAGTGTCAAGGTTCTCATCATCATCCATTTGACATGAGAGGGAACAATGCAGGCCGTTCTTACCAGACTGTGTTTCCACGAGGACACCAGCTCCCCTATGTTGTCTGCAGGGTTCAGGATGACATGCTGCAGGAATTCGCCCCAGTCCACCGTCATCGAACTGTCCTTATCCATCCTAGAGGTGGCAAACACATGACCGCGGTTAATATCTAGTGTTTGTTGCGGCATTTCATCACAAAACAGCTGGAAAGAATAATGTTCAAATGCAGCTCTGTGTTATTTTTAGTCATGGGGATCACATTGTGTCTGGAAAAAAAAATCTATTATTACCATTACACAGTTATTTTGCAAGCACTTGTGTGGTGTTAGAGTGAATAAGTGAAAAGTGCCTCAAATTTTGAACCCATCACTACATTGTTATTAACGTTTTTTGTTCCATTGCAGCATTTATGAGGGAATAGGAGTGGGCAAAGGAATCTTACATTTGTATTATTCTTTTTGCATTCGGCTTTGATATGACCACTCCTAACTCCTTAAACAAATGTATGATTTCCTCCTGGTCAATCACCCCTGATCAGAGAAGAGATGGATAGGATTACACAGAGGTATATCAGCTGATGGGATTGATTTCCAAACCATTCTCTACACTACTGATAGAGCCTTTATAGTTCCTGGGACAAAGTTGCAAAATATTCTTTATGAGTACAAGGTTCGTTGTCTGTCTGAAGTACTGCACAGTGTATTGTGTACTATAAACATATCTTCAAGGGGCATGTCTTTCTCCTATCTGTGACCTTGAAAAAAAAACACATTTTTTTTTTGCTCTGAAATAATTCACATTTATCATATGTACCCAGGAGCAGACATTTCCTATCACAAGGGAAACTCAATATACACTTTGAAAGACAGCAAAGTAAAATAACACTCTTATAATAGTCATACAGGGAGTAATAGTGTGAGTATATAGTGATATTTTCATATGAGGTATTTTTTAAATAAGCCTAAATTTCTACACTCACCGCACTTGTTCTTGTCAAGGTCATGAAAGCAAATTTTCCATTTCCTCTCTCGGTCCATCATGTAGCTGAGGAACTCCTTATAATCCAACCGGCCGTCCTTGTCTTGATCATAACTATCAACAATACTCTGCAGACAAAATTGAACATTTTTTATAATTTAAAAGGTTTAAGGTGATGGTGACTACTTGAGTGGATTAATGAGGGGAGGAGGGTGTGTGCCATCCAGATAATTATGAGATCATTACCTGAACCTTGTCATCCACCGAGAGGATCCCGTGTTTCCTCATCTCACCGTGGAGCTCTGCCACCGACACGAAGCCATCCTGGTTTTTGTCCAGCTTATCAAATAAATCGCGGAACTGATCCATGGCTCGTTTGGGAAAAGGAGCCACAAACTGTTTTGATGAAATGAAATTTAATGAAAGCTTATAGCTTCTGAGAATAAAATGCAAAGTGACTCACAGCTGCATGTGCATAAGGGGAAAAGAGGAAAAAGCATGCAAAGTCCCCGTGGGATTAACCTGCAGCCCCGTGCTGGCGCTGAGTCACTGGCTGCGTTTGGGCCGCTGCAGTGAGGAGTGCTTCTGGCCCGCAGGACGCTCGGCAGCCCGCAGTGAAAACCTAATTTCCACCGCAGTCCAGCAGGTGGCGCTGTGGCTGCAGACAGATGACAGTTGCCGCCATCCATCCTCACGCTCCCTGCTGTGTGTTTGTGGAGGATACTGACTGAATTCCCAGATTAAGAATTAGGATGAAGGAGGGAAATCTGTGCAAAAAAAAAAAAAAAAAAATGTAAACTGGAAATGGTCTGGACGTGTGTGTGTGTGTGTGTGTGTGTGTGTGTGTGTGTGTGTGTGTGTGTGTGTGTGTGAGAGAGAGAGAGAGAGAGAGAGAGAGAGAGATCCCCAACCTCCCAACCCCACCTCACACACACGCACACACAAACACGCAAACACAATGATGAACTGGAACAAAGGCTAAAAATATATACACTCACTGTCTTTGCACACACACACACACACACACACACACACACACACACACACACACAGCTGTCTCCCCTGTCTGTCATGTCAAGTTCATGAGTTCATGTTCATGTATATATCATGAGTTACAGATCCTATAATATTCCAGTGGAAATATATATCTCATGGTGTATTTTATCATCTGTGGTATGATTTCCCTGTAATATTCCTACATGGGCCCATAGTTTTGCTTTGGTAATGACTGGAAGTTAGAGGAAATTTTCTGGAGTTGTATTTATTTTATTTTTATATTTATTTACTTATGTATTTTGCTGGGGTTCAGCTGTCACTGTGCTGTGTCATGTCGTGTTTATTATAAGTTTATTGCAGGACAACAGGCAGGAGTGACATGTTTCTTCACCTGGATGGTTTCCACAGGAGCCCGTTATGGTACATGACGTGCCTCGGGCTTTGCTTTCTAGAAAGAACCCCTGGATTCCGGAGCACAACTGCGTCAATCAATCAGGGGTAAGGCGCAACAAAACCGGAAAACAACATGAGTTACCTTCAAAATAAATGCACTTTGGAGGTAAGACACAAATTAATAAAGATCAGAGGCACAAGAGTAAAAATCACAGTTGTGTTTTAAATCGCTCTTACGCAAGCCGTGAATAGGTGCAAAAATATTTCAAGATTTCAAGATTTATTACATTGAATAGGACAAGCAATATCATGCCACAGACCTGCTCTTTTGTTTAACCTCGATTTACTGTATTTTATCCCAATTTTGTAATTTTTGCAAACAAATAAACATCTGGTGTCTACAGTTAAATCTACGCCAGTTTTTGAAGGGTTTACCAGATTTAGTTTTACGGTGTTGTCCCTGTATGTAATTTTTTCTTAGACATGGCATTTGCACAAAGTCACCATAGTAATAATAATTAATAATATGTAAATAAATACAATTTAATTGAATCAGGGAATTAGATAAGCTACTCTTTGTAGAGATACACCACACCACTTTGTTTACTAATGTTAAAGATGAGGCTGGGGGAGAATAAAACCCCTCAGGTTCATGCCAAGACTAATAACCAGTAAAGTCAATGGAACACATTTAAATGCCTGTCTTGGATCTAATGTTTTGATCTCAAATGCACTAGAAAAATGGAGTAAAACGCATTTATATTTTGGGTTATGATGGTGTAAAATATTTGTCCTGAACTTCTGAGGCATTTCTAAGTCATATTCCTTTGAAAACTGAGTGGCATTCCTTATTCTTTACCACAACATTATAACAAAGTGGGGGGTCTTCCCATTGGAAATTACATAGTCTCCCTTTAATTATGTATAATTCAGTGAGATTAAAAAAAGAAAACAAACATAATATGAGTTATTAAGATATTACTGGCAATGCAAAGCTAGCACCTGGCCCTTTGCCCCTTGATGCCCAAAGTGCCCTGTTGTCAAGGTGATATTTATTTATTTTTATTTATTTTTATTTTATTTTATTTTATTTTATTTTATTTTATTTTATTTTATTTTATTTTATTTATTTATTTATTGTAAGTGTGTGTGTGAAAGTCTGTCTGTGTGGCCCAAAATAAGAATAATTTAGATCTACCTTGGTCGGTCACATGATCCACGACGTGCCCTCACTCTGCCCTCACTGCCCTGAAGTGACCAGACATGCCATGTAGCTATTAAAGCTGCTAGTCTCCCGCAACCGAAGAAGACCCGAGGGAGTAAACAACTGGTGAGTAGGTTTTGCAGCGGTGAAGTGAAGTGAGCAATGAGCATCCTCTGTGTCGTCTGTGTGCAGAGTCAGACGAGTGAGTGAGTGAGTTAACCACACACAGCGTGCTGCGGGGAAAAAGTATGTCAGGCTTCTTTTTGTTTCTGTATGTTTCTCTTATCATGGGCAAAGTGCATTAGAGAGATGTCATGTATTATTTTACTCTCAAGCAGTGTTTTTCCTATGTTTCTAGAGGCAATGAGGCATAAACTATGTTATTTCACTAAAACTATGCAATATGCATATTCACATAATTTTGGACTATTACAGTATAAATACAACAACAATAACAATAATAATTAGAAGAATTTGAATTGTGATTTTCTCAACCTCTCATTTAAACATATCAGTACTTGTTTGTTTATAACATTTACACACAAATTAAATATAATATGCATACAAAATATTTAACTTCTAGAACCTTGCTGTCTTGCGCAAAGCGGATAGTCAAACTGAATAAAAGCACAAAAATATTTAAATACATCATTCAATTATTTTTTACTTTATTATTAGCACTAGGGATAATAAAGGGCAGATTATGAATGGATTAAATTCGTGGCTATACAGTACAATTTTTGAAAAGGTATGAAATGTCACTGTGATGATCACATAACACTTGTTTAATCAGCTACTATCGCTCCCATGCTCTTTTTAGTGTCTACACTCTCAGATCAATACAGCCCACCTCCAGCAATATCAGCAGCAGCAGGCTCCTCACCAGCCCCTTCAATAGAAGCTGTTCAGTGTACCTCATCAGGTAAAACATACACTACTTTTGCTTTGCACTGGCCTCTAACAAATATATGAGGTGTCAATGATATGGTATGTTGTGATTCCATGTTACATTCTTCATGAATATGGGTTGCAACAATTCAACCAGTTACATTGTGAGGTATGTTTCTGTATGGTGTTTCAAATTTGTGCTCCATGTGCCCCCTTTTAACTTTGAGCACCTGCCCCTCCAAATGTCTCTGCACGACCCTGGCAATAGGAGTGTTATTAATAGAAAATAATAATACAATTTATTGATTAATTTATTTGTGGCCTACTTTTGAAAGTGACTAACTTGCAAAATGCTTCACAAGCAAAGACTGACAAAAGACAAATTGATAAAACAGAAACAAGATAAACGGTGCAATATGTGAAGTAAAAAAAAAAAAAAAAAAAAAAGATAAATTAACAAATAAATGAAATCACGTTTTTTTTTTTTAAAGGCTACCAATGATAGTGAGTGTTAATAATGTCATTGCACATGCATGACGGATGTTAGACTTCTGCAGGTGATCATTTGCCAGAACTGAAGATGCTGAGATGTGAAAGTCTGACCGGAAGCAGAATTGTTTCCTAGATCGGGCTTGACGCTGGCGCTGTGGACGCAGGGGAGGACGCAGTGGCTATTTAAAGAGGGTCATCCAGTCTCGGATAAATAACACAGGGTCCACAGCGGTGACGAGCCGCCTCTAAATGGTCATCACCCCCTGCGCTGCTATTGTCCGCTAGAGCAGACCGCCGCTCCGCCGGACAGCCGCTGCGCTGGAGCTGACAGCCGCCCGTCAACCACACAGCCCGATCTGCTCTTCTTCACCGGGGCTTTTGTTGGGGGGGTGGGCTGAAAAATGGGGAAAGATTACTATAAAATCCTGGGTATCTCTAAAGGAGCTGCGGACGAGGACATCAAAAAGGCTTACAGAAAGCAGGCGCTGAAATGGCACCCGGACAAAAACAAGGCTGCAAATGCTGAGGAGAAATTTAAGGAGATCGCCGAGGCATACGAAGTCCTCAGTGATCCTAAAAAAAGGGAAATATATGATCAGTACGGAGAGGAAGGTAATGTAAATATTGTGTGCTTTTGCATCATCACTGTGGGTTTGACGGGTGTTCATTTGCCTTAAAAATTTTTCCTTATAATAAACCCGTGAGACATCAGGCATGTTAAAAAAAAAAAAAAAAAAAAAAAATCCCTGCTGAATGCAAAATAGAATTGGCTGTAATTCAAGTCACATTCTGTATCGAGAAGCAGGCCTAGACATCAGCTGTTTGGCAGACCATATGCGCTTACATTTCTTTGCGTTTTATGATGAGGATTTCTCCAGTTTTTATTTGCTGCTCTGAGTCCCGTTATTCCTGTTGTGCGGGAAATAAAAGTCTGCACCTTCCATATTCCCCCCAAATGTGGGTGGTGTTCATGGGGGGAAAAAATCCATTTTCTTCCTTGAGTCAAAGCCCAGTCAAAGCCCAGTTATGTTGCATTGTGTTATATAGTGCAAAGATGCTGTTGTATGTGATCTTAAAGCTTTTATTTCCTGATGGAGGTTGGTATTATCAACCCCTCTCCATATTCATACTGGATATTGAGGGGGGAAAAATCCCAGTTCAGCCAGCCAACACTGACGTGGTAATTACACATTTGTACTGACATATTGACAGTTGTATAACAATATAGGCTTCAGTATATGCATAACAGGGGGACAGTCATTACCTAACTTCATTGTTAAATCGCTCCAGGATGTTCTGTTCTTAGCATTTTGTCCATGAAGGATTCAGCCCCCCTAATGTCCTTTTAAAGTGCACCATAATCTTGTGCTGTCAGTCATTTTGCACAAGTAGTCATCACTTAGATGGGTAGATAGTCCATTCTGGCACAAAGCTCTTCAGTTTTAAAATGTCATGACTGATGAATCATCTCTGCCACCCATCAGGCCTCAAGGGAGGGAACGGGCCCACTGGTGATGGACAAGGCAGCAACTTCACCTACACCTTCCACGGGGACCCGCACGCCACCTTTGCCACGTTCTTTGGAGGTGCTAACCCCTTTGAGATGTTCTTTGGGCGTAAGGCCAACGGGAGAGATGACGAGGACATGGAGGTGGATGGAAACGACCCCTTTGGCTCCTTCACCAGTTTCAACCTGAACGGATTCCCTCGTGAGCGGCACGTGGGCCTCGGAGGGCAGCAGCGGCGGAAGCAAGACCCGGCCATCCACCACGAACTGAGGGTCTCCCTGGAGGAGGTTTTCCACGGCTGCACCAAGAGGATGAAAATCTCTCGCAAAAGGCTAAACCCGGATGGCAGGACCATGCGCACTGAGGATAAGATTCTCACTATCGAGATTAAGCGGGGCTGGAAAGAAGGCACCAAGATCACTTTTCCACGGGAGGGAGATGAGTCGCCCACCACCATTCCTGCCGACATTGTTTTCGTCATCAAGGACAAGCCACACCCACACTTTAGGCGGGAAGGCTCTAACATTGTGTATCCTGTGCGGGTTAGCTTACGACAGGTGAGGCATTTTCTATTTTGGCCCGCATTCTGACTAAGCATCAGTGTAGTGTACCAATATTAATAGCATCTGATAGACACATTAGTCACACACGAGGCAGATTCAGAATAACCTTAAATCTGCCTGCAAGAGATGCTTTAATGCTCATGACTTTGAAAAGCCTGGCCGAAATCAATAAAATGTGGGCAGTCTTCAGGCCAACTTGTTCTGCCTGTCAAGTGCAGGTGCACTGAATGAGCATAGTATTGAACTTCAGGCACTTTGCCTGTCTAGTTATGTAATTTGGATCATGAACATTGAGAAATAGGAGCTGTATCACCAGGAGGGCAGAGAAGCAGAGGCCTGCCCACGCACACACGGTGCAAGATGTACTTATATGGTCTCTAATGCTCTCAATGATCAGGCCCAGATCTCATCACCTCTTCTCTGAATAGTTTGACCACTGTACGGGAACAACTGCAGATCTGCTCTGCAGCATGTCCTGGGATGTTGACATGAGTCTGACATGAGTCATTCTGTGAGAACAAAAGACAAATTAAATAACCTTTAAATCACATTATAGACTTCCAATCCCAAGAGGCCCCATTCCTTCTCTGAAAAGGAGTGATATTCAGCATTTGTTCCAAAACATAACCTCACTAAGCATAGTAAACACATTTGTGACCATGAATAAGGAATAATTTTGTATGATTTGCAGTGTTTATGGTTCTGTACACATAAACGGGTAGAAAATTACCATATAACCAAAAGGGATTGTTGTTCAATCTAGTTCCCAGCCATGTTGAAGCTGTTTGCACTGATGGCGCTGATAAAAAATCCCAACCAAATTGCATAAGTTATGTCATGTTCCTAACTAATAATTAGCAGCAGAGAGTCTTTGTTGGTGCACTTAAGGTAGGAGTAGAACTTAAGAAAGCTGCCATTTGTTAAGGAAAGTATTTTGCAAGGAGCATAGCAACTTGTACACATTTTATTTTGAGCCCTCATGAATCTGTCCGTATTCTGATATAATGGGGAGGAAAATCCAGCATTACGTCTGGCATAGGAACTGATTTGTGCATGCTTTGTTGCATTACTCATTCTCTTCGTTGTCATAATCTCTGACTCCCACGTTCATGTCTTTGCAGTCTTTGTGTGGATGTTCGGTAACCGTGTCTACGATAGACGGGAAGACGTGCAACATGAAGATCACGGATGTCATCAAACCTGGCATGAGAAAGACAGTTGCGGGACAGGGTCTCCCCTTCCCAAAAAACCCTGAGCAGAGAGGGGATCTGGTGGTGGAGTTTGATGTGAACTTTCCTGAAACTCTGCCTGGCAATGCTAAGGACGTCCTGAAGCGGCATTTACCCGCCTAGGAGGAAGGGCATGGACAAAGCAAAGGGTGACATCCACATGCCAGCACCCACTCACTTTACCAGGCACACACACACCCACACTCACACACACACACAAACCCACAGAAGGACAATGCTGACAATTCACAGATGGACCCCCTTCTGAAGAATGTGCAATTTCTATTTTTTATGTATTTGGTGTTTTTATAAATACCGTGCATGCCGCCGCATTGATATAAGTGCAAGTAAAAGGTTGCTGAGGTTGGTGATATCTGAGAGTAAACATTTTATGTATGTGGACCTTAGCCACAATCGCTTTATCTTTTTTATTTCTTTGTGTTGTTTGTGTTGGATTTGGAAGGATTTGGCAGTGAGTGTGTCTCCAGTTGCCAAACAACCCCAGTAAACTTGGGAAAACTGCTGTGCAAAACAGCATGTTCTCATGCTTTTATTTACATTTGAAAGGCTCCATCAATGAAGTCTGTTACTTGTTAATAGTCTTTAACGTTTATTTTCTCATGAAGAGATACAAGTCTCTAATTGGAGGCTGACTTAAAGCTAAAAATTAATGTATACCTTATAAAATGGTGGGAAACAGAGGAAAAACAAAGCACTTTCTCATAAAGTTTTGCAGTAAACTTTAGCAAAGTTTCTCTGAATCATCTAAATGATCTCAGCTGGATCATTTGTGAAAAATACATATGAAGATACTCTTGGACTTCGAGATAAATATTTCCACATGAATTGATCTTGAACTATTTCAGAGTCAACTCGAAAAACAACAAATGTATATTTTAACATTCAAATGTGAACATTTTATGGCTGTTATGACTTAAACCAGTACCTATGTGCAGAAATCAAATTAAAAATATATTGGTTGAATTTCTTCAGCACTTACTAATGGCACAACTATGAATGTGTAAATATAGCTCTCTGGTTTCAGCTGCTGGCTATGAGCTGCCAACACAGAGCCCTGTGCATTTTCCCACCAGGGGACGCCACATCACTCATCACGGGACAGGGGCCCACACAGGGGCAAGCCCATGTCCATGTGAGACAGGAGGGGCCCCACTTGGCTGCCTGTATTTGCACACATTGTTTCTCAAGCTCACAGTGTCAAGTATAGCATTTCAAGCCAATAATAACTTACGCTTTGGGACTCATTTAAGCCATAGATAAGCTGATATTAAGTGATATTTCCATTTCATATAACAGATGAGTATTTTATTACCCCTCCACCAGGGCTTGAAAAATTATCTATCTGTCGTTTACTTTTCATGTTGTAGACGTAATCTTCAGTCTTAGTTTATTGGCTTAGTACAGAAAATTAGATGCATCCAGGTCTTTAAGTGCTGAGAGTGTTCCTGTTGCATGGGGAAGCATTTTAGACATACAGTCATGAGTAAAAATAGATAAATGCACATATATTAGAGATTAGGTAAAATGATATGTGGGTCACTATAAACCATGAGGGCAAAGGGCAAGACTGCCTACATGGATTTGACCTGGGCTTATTACTAGTGGACTTGTGCTTAGACTCTTCTTTAGCTTGACATGGTGTTTTAAGGAAGAAAAAAAAAACATAAAGTATTACATTTGTGAAGAAAAAACAATTTTTTGTTTATTTTGTTGTTTGTTTGACTCATGATGACTCATGATTATCATTAACTGGAGGTCATACTCGACCAACCTTTTTATTTGCCAGTACATCACGGCTATAAAACTTGTCATTTCTCAAAAGGCAACCAAATTTATTTCACTATATGTAGAGTGTAGGAATGAATCTGAAAAGGTATTACAACTACTACTTTGCTTGATCTTGTGTTCAGTGATTGCCTCTCCGTGAAATATGGTCTATTCACAATAATCAGTTTAATGCCGCTAATACTGCTTAGGCCTATTTATAGTCAGGGAATAGTCCACAAAGCAATATTGCACATTAAGGAGGGCTGTCAATCTTAACAGAAGGGGCTCTATGTAGTACCAGAGAGTGGTTCTAAACACTTGGCCAGTGGCAGAATTGCAGTATTAAAAGAACATTTTCAGAACCACACTGGATTCTTTATTATGATTTGCCAGTTTTTTTCTATCATTATTTTAATTTAACCACTTCTGTGCGCAGTTCAGCTTTGAGTATTTTTCAATGTTGGGTCCAAGGACTTCCAGGAGTCCTCGAGGGGCTTCCACGCAAAATCAAGAACTGTTTAATTTCAGGATTATAAAATTCTCTCGAAATTATCCCATTTAGAAAAAATACAAGAATCATGATTCTGATAATAGACTGATTTCACAGTGCAATTTTCTTTCCAAAGTAGACGGTTTTTACAAGTCAGTGCTAATTTAACAACAGTAAAAATCTTCCAGATGGATCTCTGCTTGAAGGTTTAATCAAATGGAGTTCCCTGGTTCTAATGTGCATCTATTTTGGGGGCTTGTGACATGAAAACAACTGAATATGAGAGATAACTACCTGCAGGGAACGCAGGATGGGCCTCCCAAAACCCAGTCCCGTCTCAAAACCACTTTTTATATTTGGACACTAACTAGACACTATTTCACTGTGACTTGTTGGATGTTGACTCAATTTTTTCTTGTCTATCTCCAAACCCTTTTCACAAGATACATTTTTCTCCACCTGGCTAACCTTCTTTATTTTCTCCTCAAGCAAACAATTTAAGAGATCACACTGATATGCACTTTCATGCACCGATTAGTGAAAGTCCTATGCATTGCAGAATGGTTGATGTCCTACAGTACTGATATCATGTATCACTTTTTTTTTTTTTTTTAACCCCTAACATCTTAAACATGATTTTTATGACCTGTACATACGATGCAGATCATTTGTAAGCTCTGTAGGTCTGTAAAGGTTATGTTCAAATGCACCAGCCTGTCAGACAGGTTGGATGGGCTAACTGTTTTTAACTAGGGGACACCGGCTCTGGTGGTGGTGTGTGCGTGCAGGTGGATTTGGGTGACTGGTGCTTAACCCCGAGCAGTCGCCACTGCGCCTGCGCCGCACGGCACGCTGAAAACAGCGTCGCTATTGTTTGCCGAGGGGACCAGCAGGTTGTGTCAGAGTTTAACGAAGCATCAGCGGACAGGAAGACATCCCACATTCCCCACCACCACCACCTACCTGTTGAATATTTACACCAGTAATTTGCAAGCTAAGGGTCGAGCCACTGTCGAAGAACTTTAGTCGAGTCTGTTTCCTTTGGCTGAAGGTGAGGAAAGCCGTGGCGAGGTGAGCGGAAAGGAGGAAGGAAGGAAGGGAAGGAAAGGAAAGAAGGCAGGAAGGGGGAAGCGCTCAGGCTCCCAGCGCAACAGGTTAGCCACTTCAATGCTCTGGTAGCGGGGCGGACTACTTTTCTACGCCGAAAAACAACAGCAACGACGACGGGAAAATGCCGCTGGGACCATGGAGAAAGAAAAACAAGTCAACGAGGGAGCAACTGGTGGAGAACGAGGAGGTGAGCGGCGGACACGCAGGTGGGAGTGCGGCTAAATCCGCCGTGAATGGAGCCGGACTCCCGCCGCCACCTGCCAACCTGCGGCCCAAACTGGTCTTCCACACGCAGCTCGCCCACGGCAGCCCCACCGGCAGGATTGAGGGATTTACCAACGTGAAGGAACTGTACGCGAAAATAGCTGAGGCGTTTAATATCAACCCACCCGAGGTAAGCAACCCCTGGTCTGTTGTTTAAAAAAAAACAACAAAAAAAAAAACCTCCCATAATGTCATTTAGTCTCATATCCAATGCCAAAGTTTCACTCTTCCCTAAATCAAGAGAGGAACTGTGCCAAAGCGGTCAGATAATCCCACCAGGGTCCACTTTAGATTAATTTATTATAGAGCTAAATATGCTGTAAAGGCCACTAGTGTACGGAAGTGATATAAAATAATAATAATAATAATAATAATAATAATAATAAAAAGGTCAGCACTGGAGACAAGTAGATTAATTCAACACCAAACTATTACTAAAGCTTGAATAACATGCGTACTTGGGAATGATCAGCCATTTAAAGTCGAAAAAAGGCCATTAGTATGAAGGAAATGATAGTAAATAAAAATGTTCAGCACCTGAGACAAGTACATTAAAGCTTGACTGATGTGCATGTTTGTCGTAGAAGTATGGGTAAAGGTTTGACAATTTGTTTTTCGTGGGTGATCATCCATTTAAAGTCAGCTTTGATTCTCTTGAAACAAACTACCTATGCTGTAAAAAGCCACGAATATGAAGGATTTTTTCTTCTTTTTTGATAAAATGGTCAGCAGTGGAAACAAGTGGATTATTTCAACACCAAAATATTACTCAGTAGTAGCTTGGATAGCGTGCATACGTGCATTTCTGTAGAAGTATGGGTAAGAGTTGAGTGACAAGTTGTTTTTTAAAGGGTGATTAGCCATTTAAAGTCAACTGATTATTTTATATCCAGACCAGTGAGTGTTTGCTTAAATGGCACACCCTTTACACACACCTTCAGCTTTCCAAGCATAATACCAGCAGGTCACGTTCAAGCTGAGAGGCCTGCATCATATCCTGAGATGCAATAGCAATTTAATGTGTGCCTGTTTTTAGATAATACACCTTTACGTGGCGATTTGGCATCAAAGTAAGAGGGAGGGGAGGAAGACCTTTGTTTGGTCAAGGCGACATTCCACTCAAATGACTTGCAAATGACAGCAGTTTTTGCATTTCCGGGCGAAGGTCCTGTAAACAAAAGCAAGTTTAGAAGAGGGACACCTTTAAGGCTCTTCTTTTCAAAGGAAAGTGTCAGAGGTATGTTTGTCTTTTGTCACGCTGACTATGACCACATAGGCTGGCGAGCCAGCTTGCTGTCAGCCTGGGACGCAGCAGGAGGTGGAGCGGCGAGCTTCCTCCTCCCCGTGACACTCTGAAGCTCAGAAAACAATCACTGTAATTGCCAAGTTCAATTAATGTAGAGGAGTTTGTCTCAGCGACACTGGTGCAGCAGAAACAGGTTTATACAGTGCAGTCCTTACCAAAGTAACCAGGAAAAACATTGCTGATGAGGCTCCAAACTGAGCAGCTTTTTTCTCTAAACGGACACCAGCCACTCTTCTAGTGGGATTTGTTCTGTCATGTCTATCAATAACATTCATAATGACTTTTCTGCCTCTGTCTGAACTTGTTGTACCACCTTAGAGCGTGTTCTTTTGCTTGAGATGAGCACGGTGCTGCAGAAGATTTAAATGGTTTCTTGACATTTTGGATTTTAGCTGATTAGCCTGGCGGCGTGTTGAACTGGAAGACCCGGGTTCCAAACCCTTTGTGTTGGCACCCATCTTCCCTGCCAAAGTGTCTCTGAGCAAATCGCTGAATCCATACCAACTTCAGGAGCGCTGCTCTGTAGCTGCTGAGCCTGACCTCTGGCCAGCCTGCAAGCAAAAAGATGAAATTTCCTACAGGAATCAGCTTATTGTTGCTGTTTTCGCTGTTCATTGCAGGACAAAATGCTGCTATATTTATGTGTTTACATAAAATGGCACTACAAACCTCCCTTGCTGAGAAAACAAGCCTCAAGGCAGGCTCCAAAAATATAACTATATCAAATTCAGCATATCAAGATGTCATGTTAAGAGGCTGTGCTATGTTGGCATCTGTTGACTTAGATGCAAAAAGTGTGTGTATGTGAATGTGGTAGGGCAATGAACTGTACAGAAATGTGAACGATAGTGACAGAGACAGACAGAGAGAAAGAAACAGAGACACAGAGAAAAAGAGAGAGCGAGAGAGAGTGATGTGATGCAGTTAGTTGCTTTGCCCCACAGTGTCTGACAGAGGAAGTCCCTCATGTCCGGCTCAGTGGGCACAGCCTCATTTTTAAGGAGATAACCCCTCCCAGCCGGAGCCCGGGGCGTCCCGGACAACCCAGGGGAGCAGCTCTGCACGGGGCCTCCTCCCTCCACAAACATCACCCAAACTCTCTCTGGCACCCGTCATCCTGGGTCACATCTTGTCAGCAGAGAACGTATCAGTGCTGTCAGAGGAAGAGGTTGTAACAACAACCTTTTTGCAGATTAAGGATTAAAGAATTTGCAATTTCTAATGGGCTCCTGAACAGTCGTAGAAGAGGCAGATCTAAACCTAGACATTTTATTTCCCTGCTGAACTGAGACACCCAAAAATGATCTTTGCTCAGAAAGACACCGGAGACATGTTGCAGCTTATGCCGTCATCAGTGCCCATTTATAAATCATTTAAATTCCACTTTTAAATTCCACAATCTTGACTCCCTCCCTACTTTTGGTTTGATTCATTTCAAAACACCAGGACAGGAGTCAGAAGGGTTTTATCAGCTGGGAGCCAGTTTTACTTAAAACCTCAAGTTGCTGAATGCATTGTGCTTCTGTTCGTGTGCATTTTCGCTCTGATAAACATCTCAGAGTGAAACAAATTTACGTATTTTTAGTGACAGAATATCTGTTAGGGGTTGACGAAATTGTAAAAAAAAAGCTATTATTATTATCATATAACTATTCTGACATACTGTGGTTGTAACGTGATTCACAATTTTGGTGGGAATGATAATTTTTTGACTGTATGTAATGATGTTGTTAATTAATTAATTAATTAATTAATTTTTCTTGTCCATGGGGTGCTAGTCTGGGGGGATCATGCGTTTTTTTCTGGTGAGCCTGTATGTCTGTCTACAGCTAATCCCAGCAACTATTGGGCCTGTCAGCCTAATTTTTTTTTTTTTTTGTGAACAGTTATGACTGTAGGATGAACAACCTCTCTTGGTTGTGATGATTCACAACCTTTGAAAAATGTTTGTTCTGGCTACTTTCACTCCTTCACCTCATTCACTGTCAAGCTTTTTTTTTTTTTTTTTTTTTTAATCCTATTGCGGCCACTCCAATCACGGATGTTCATTGAGTTTTTTGGGCGACTTTACATAACACACTGCTGATGAAGAAAGTCAACAGAACACGGAGCAGACACACGGGAGAAAAACACAATAAAAAGTGTCAAAGGCTGATGTCATCTGTCAACAAGCGCAGGTTTACATTGCCCGATGCTTCACAACTGTAAAAAATGAGACGTAAAAGACACGTCACTGTTTCATATGTCAGCGGATTGAGGCACAGAGACAGAGAGAGGTGGGGCAGCCCGGTGTGTGTGTGTGTGTGTGTGTGTGTGTGTGTGTGTGTGTGTGTGTGTGAGAGACAGGTTCCTGACCGCTGGTATGATATCTGTAATCAACTGAAACAGATAAAGAGAGAACAAGAAAATGCGAACCTCAAGAGGCTTTGGAAGTTATGTCGTATATTTTCTGTATTGTATTATTATCATCATACAGTAATTGAATTTGTAATGTGAAAAGCATTTGACAAGTGGCTGCTGAGTCTGAGGTTTGAGTCTCTCACTAGAGTATTTTTTTTGTTTGTTTGTTTTTTGTGGTCTGTACCAACCAAACATGTTTTCTCACATCTGGAGAAAACGATTTGTAGGTCAGGGCACCACAATACTTAGTTAATAATGTTATTTTGCCACACAGTTTACTTTTATCCAAAAATTAGAGCTGCTGCGATTTGGACCTTTCCCTTGGCCATATTGCAGTTTTGATAAGTTTTTGATTCATTGTTAAGCCTTAAGTGCTGTTCATCAGAGATGTTTAAATGTCCAGACACAAACAATATGTCTGATCTGGGTAAACAAAAATCAATCACATTCCTGGAGGAACTCTTTGGTACTGAACACCTGAATCTGATCAGGCTGAATCTGGCCTCGCACTCCAGATGAAACCAGAAGATGTAATATGATCTTCCAGTCGCACAGAGAGCCACGTAGAGGCCATAACTGTGGTTGTTGGTAAACCAGTGGCTTTGTGACGATGGGGTTACTTGAGTACATACTGCGCCTTACATTAATTATGTAATGAACGTTGTCGTCGTCTGCTCTGTATTCATTACTCACCTCATATATTCGTTTGCTTCCAAACAGGCGTTGAATTGCATCACAGTGCGTCTGAATTCACTTTTACCATTGGGCCTTACTCAGACAGTAGCTCTTATTTTACACTACGATGCATATATTTAACTGTTGATATTACTCTGAAAATTCAAATTCACCATTTGGTCATGATGTGTGTTCAGGCCCTGTGATATAACATGTATGGCTCCTGTCTTTGCATGAAACATGGGATCTTGTATCTCCAGCCTGCCCAGGTCAAAGTCTGTTTATTGCTGCCACAGCAGTGGAGTTTGAGGTGTGGCAGCGTGACTTTGCCTCTTGTCCACCTGCTCCCTAATCAGCGGCAACACATTCATTTGCCTAGTTTTTGAATATCTGGGCTGCCGTCGTGCATCATCTGACACAGCCACATGCATTGTTTCTGTTTTTTTTTTTTTTCCTTTCTTTTTTCCAGGTAATTATATTTTGTTTGGCTTGTTCCAGGCTTGCAGCCAAACATTTCTTAATTAATCATGGGGATTAGGTGGTGTAGCAATCTCATTTGATGGAGCCAAAGTCTGCTGTTCCTATTAGCAGTGGCTCCTACACTCACATCCCAATGCCTGATGGACGCCTTGAAAACCAAACAACCATTGGTTTTCAAACTATTTAGACTGTTGATTATAAAGTATGTGTCACGCGCTGTAGATAAAACGCACTGTGCTTCGAAAGCTGCCCATAGTCTGTTTTTTTAGGCACTTCAAGTGATTTTAATGCGGTGAGATGTGGGTTTCCTGTCACTATCAAGATATGAGGATGTCAGATTTCTAATATAGCTATAAGGTGAGATAGAAAGTGCGCTGTTCAGTGTAGCAAACATCAAGGTCAGAAGATCGTCTTCATGCCATTTGCACAGACAGAAACACTCTTTGTGTTCAAACAAAGGATCAGTGAAGGCACGTCGCTCCACATCTACAGAGTTGTTTGCTTTTGTGTCACCGTATTTCCGAACATGCCAAGGATTACTGAAACTTATATCACAGGCACTGAGTAGATTACTGCTCCAAAAGGAATGCATGGCATTAATTTATTGTTGCTGAAGAGACCAGCTGAGGCTTCCCTGAGGCTGGACGATACGGACAAAATTAAATATCACAATATTTTTGACCAAGTACCTTGATGTCAGTATTGTGACGGTATTGTAGGGATGGCTATTGGTGTTTTCACAAGATTTATACAGTGAGATTTTTGATAAATAACCATTCAGTAATGTGGATATAATGATCTTTAATGCAGCCCTTTGAACCTGGAAAAGACAACACTTAGGCTGTGCCGGGTCATGATCATACGATATCCAAAATCCCATGTGAGATCTCACTTTATATCATGAAATTGGTACAATATCAATAAATTGCCCGGTCCTGGGTTTTCTTTATTAAAAGTAATCATTTTTAAAAAAACACCGTAACATGGATGACCTTTTTGCTCAGTAGCACTCAGGGTAACAGTTTTTTTTTTAACTCTATTTTACAATGACCTCATTCAACTGAATTAACCATACAGCTGTGGAACAATAATTCATACAGCTGAGTATAGTGATATTTCCTGCAATGCTATATCCATTCAGTAGCTACGTGTATCCATATGTATCACTCATGCTCTTTATTTTTATATGATGTTATAACAGCTACATTTTAGTCGGACTATGACGAACAATATATATATATATTTTGGATTAATGTATTGGTTATTTTCTGATTAGTCGATTAATCCTTTGGTTAACCTACCAATACATAATAACCAGAGGTTGTATCAGTTATCGTTCAACTTTTTATCCAACCATTTTCTCATAAATACATATGTTACAAATAAAATTTCACAAAATAAAAAAAGTGTCAGGAATTAAAAGGCATCTACTGTTTATACACAACATAATGTCAGCCCAACAAATATAGTGCCATAAAACAAACACACAACCACAATAACAACAACAAAAAAGATTTTAGGCCATCATTCAGTGCACTGTTAATTGCATTGTGCTAATTTTGTTTAATAAATTAGAATGAAATTTTACTTTAGATTGTTTTGAGTCAGTTTGTCACCTGATGTGTCTGTAATAATAGATGTTATACGTTAGGTTGCATTTTTAAGGCAACATGATGCAGATAAATAGTTTCTGACCTTATTACACGTGTGACAAGCAAATGATGTGCTGTCCTGCTTGTCCAGGCCTCTGATTTTAAACGTAATTGTGAGGAAAAGCGACCACTATTTCCACGTGTGCACGCTACACATCCCCGAGGAACAACGAGGAACGTGCTGGCAGCAGAGACAGATCCCATGAGTGTTTTCGCTGCTGATAATAATGAATCAGGTCTGATTAAGTGGTTGTTTTCCAGCAGTGTAGAGGAGAGCGTTGTCACGGCACCTTAGCCTGCAGGTCAACAACAGCAACAGGTTCTCAGAGCTGAGGCAAGCTCTCATTGGTCTCTTCAAGGAGTGATGTGACGGTGGAGACTAAACAACCGCTGATAAAGACGAGATTAGGCTCCATAGTGCTGTAATATCTGTCATCACCTGTCTGCAGTGGGTGTGTGTGCATGTGTGTGTGCTGATGTATTGGGAGGAGAGTTTGGCCTCTGGTTGCCAAACAACCCTCTCCATCTTTCTTACTAGTCAGTGAGCTGTCAAATACGCTGGTTTAATCTTCAAAAAATACCACAGAATAAATATAAAATGTGTTTTTATATGCCTGCACCCATGCTGCACAGCAGTTTGTTTTGGCTTTGATTATCATGAAGTTCAGATTTGCATTCATGCATCCTGTTGTCATCCTGTGGAATCCTACATCCGCAATTTGGTAAATGATTACACTGGCTTACATGCTGATGAGTGCGATTCACTGTCGAGAAATGAACCGCCTCAGTTAGAGGAGAGGTTATTTAACAAGTTATTCAGTATCTGTCCTTGAATGAACAGTTAAATTCATCACAAACTCTGTGCCTCTCACTTTAATGCTGTGCACAGCTTACATCAGCATTAACTATTTCAAATTTTTTAAAAAACAGAGACTGAAAAAGGAAAAAAAAGAGACTGGAAAAAAAGGAAATGAAAAAATGTGATCCAATTGTTGCACATGAGTTATTCCCGACCATAAGAGCAATATCCTCTTAATCTCTTGAACCCTCTCTCCCTCGCCTTAAAAGACCGGCTGCTGAAAAGGCAGTAAATGGACAGTGGGTTAGTAACCAAAGAAACCGGTTTCCCAAGCTTTTATGCTGCACTGTCTCAATGACGGATTTTTCAAAGTAAAGCCAGTTTAAGTGTGTATTTGTCTGGCTTTGCAGGCAAGACAAGTGCCCTCTCAGTTAGGGCTGCAGCTGATGAGCACACATGTAGGTGGGCAGCTTTTACAGATCAAAGAGACTTAAGGAGCAGGCACACAGTCTGCATCATGTGGACTTCACTACATGCACTCACATTAGCATATAATATTTTTCTGCAATATAGTAACGCTTCATGACAAAACACTCATATTTAATTGAAGTGCAGGTCATTTTTGGTGTTTTGCATCCAGAAATGTCATTGCTGAAGAACACAAAACTGTAATAACAAGGTTAATTTTCTCTATTCAGTTCTTCATCAAATAGTTATGTAAGTTTTAGACGGTGACTCATTTTTTGGTTTGCAGGAGTGACACAGCAAAAATGAATATTTAAAAATGAATGAAAAATTGATGCTGGCTTTTGTTTCCATTTACATATTTCAGAACATAACAGAGATTATTTAAATGTATATTACAGGGATTGAGTAGTTTACTACTGAGAAATGAATGGGTGAGATTATTTTATCATTAATAAAAAAAAAGACAGCTGAGTTTCTCCATGTTTTTTCTTCAGATCAGAAGTATTACTAGTAACAAAAGCGTTTATTTTTGGTAAAAAGAAGTATTAAACTATTTCTTTTCACCTTAATTTCACCACCATCTTACAAACTATAAGACAAATGTACACAGATTAAATTCTTCTGGGCTTCATTTCAAATTAAATCCATCCTGCTGTTTTTTTCCCACTGCCCCATAAATACTGCTGTTGGGTGATGTTGATCAGTTTGCAGCCCTCCCTCTTTCACCTGCACTTTTCCATGCATTATGCAGGTTTCGGTCAGTGTTGCTCATGCAGTGGGAGGTGTAGCATCTGTCCCTGTGAGTCAGGGCGGTGACAGGAGGAGAGCGGCAGGCGTTGCGGTGTGACGCTGATCGCTGCATCTTAGCTACATGGTGGTGTGTGAGCGCAGCAAGGGGTGAGGAGTTGGAGAGGAGCAGATTCATGCAATCGGCAGCCTTGGAAACAGGCTGTAGGCGTCTGCTGCTGCTCCTCCTACATAGCAACGGATAATGCCCTGGCCTCGAGGGAGAGGTTTTATATTAGGCTGCACGGTATCGGAAAAAATGACGTGGCGATATCTTTTTCTTCCCTGCAATATATATTGCGATATAAAACAACACGGGAAATTCTACCAGATACGTGCTGTGTGTTATTCACAAAAAGATAAGTACAGATCATTTGGGTACTTTCCTTTTCTTTTCTCCCTCTAACAAAATCAATCTTCTCTCCTACTTCTACCACACTTAGTCCACATACCAGTGTGAACCCCTCTACTTCAGTATTACTGATGCGATTCTGACTCCAGTATGGAAAAGATCACGTCTCTTAATAAACTTTACAAATGGACATATGTGTCACAGTTGTGTTATTTACATGTAATCTGCCATTTCTAAGGATATTCAAATGTAAGACTAAGCTGTGTGGTGGAAGATAAACCGGCCTCCCGGTGCACATGAGGACGGTAAAACTCTCAAACTCAGGCAACAGATTTATTTATGTGTCGGCAAGATGTAAGTGCAGATAGATCCGGATACTGCAAGTTTTATGTGTGTGTGTTAAGTGTTTCCGACATTAGGGCACGGACGAGCTCTGTGACAGTAACTTTTTAACTTTTAACCAGCACTGGGTCGAGGTGCTGCTGCTGACAGTGGGAATACGCACGCTCAAAAAGCTGCCTCTTGTAACTGAACGCCTGTCTCGAGCATCCGAGCGACATTAACTGTGGCAGTAGCCGTGTCTCATGTTTGTTTACAGGCAGGTGACATGCAGGATCAACCAAAACAGGCCCCACTTTTCACCGACCACAACCTGAAAACGAGCGCTGCCTGATTTGGTTGTTTGATAAACGGATCAAGTGCACCCCTTTCCCCTGAGCACATAGTGAACTGATGGCTGTGCATTCAGAGTCTCTGTATCACTAGTGACAAACTCTATATCCAGGAACCCTTAAATCAGACTAAATTATTTTCTCCATTAAGTGGTAGCCTAGAGGGTATTGTGTTTGGTTGTGTGTGTGTGTGTCTAAATAATCTCGTATACTACTGTGCCTATCAGCTCAAAAGTCTTTGTGCACAGTTATAACTGTGAACCTCTTGCGGTAATGGTGATGTAAACCCTTTGAAAAACGTTTGTTCTGGATACTTCTGCCCTCTCTCTCTTTGTTCACTGTCTAGCTCGCTTGACCCACATGGTTCTCTCCCTCTCTCTCTCTCTCGCTCTCTCTTTCTACAACCTCCGCATGGGACCATCAGCCTAATGTTTTGTTTTTCCTGTTGTGGCTGTGTTACTCTGATCATGGGTGAAAAAACACAGGATGTGCGATGATTTTTTTGGGATGAGTTTATAAAACACACTGCTGACCCGATTTCCCCTCTGGGATCAATAAAGTATTTCTGATTCTGATTCTGACAAAGAAAGTCAACAGAACACAGAGAAAACACAGGTAAAAGTGTTTGAAGTAATCTATTTACATGGGGGGGATTAAAATAGCCTGATGCTTCACAACTGTAAAAAAAAAAAAAAAAAAAAAAAAAAACTGGCGTGTGTGTGCAAAGACAGACAGACGGACAGAGCTTAGTAGTAATTTTGAACTTTGCTATTGTAATTTGTGCTCTTTTTGAAATGCGGTTTCAGTCAAAGGCCATATGACTCCTGGCAAAGAGCCAGATATTGTCGGCGAACCATATCTTCTCGACTTGTATGATGTGTGTAATAAACTGAAACAGATACAGAGAGAACATGAAAAAGTGAACCTTGAGAGGCTTTGGGAGTTTTGCAGTGTATTTTCTTTTCTGCACTATATTGTGTTTGAGTCATACAGTAAACTAATTTTCAGAGTGTTTGGCAAAACAGTTTGCTGCTGAGTCTCTCCCAAGGTTTGCTCAGCACATAGGGTAGCTCATAGTCTGCACTCTTCTGTGTGCTTTCGTCTACTTCAATATCAGATGATCTTTTCTTGTGGATTCCTCCTGGAAAATGAGAACCTTGCAAGTTTTCCTTTGTTGCATGACGCGTTTGAGTTAATTTGCCTTACTTGACATTGCACGTCCTGCAGTGTGACTATTGCACATGCGCACATCACAGTGTTGATGCTGAAACAATATATTGTGCAGCCTTAGTTTGCAGTGGAAAGAGAGCAGAGCAGCCACTTCAGCTACAGTACCCATCCACCGACCCCTCCTCCTCCTCCCCTCCTCCGCTCTCTTTCTCTTTCTCTCCCTGCCTCCCACCTCCACCAGCCTCCCTCCCCTCCAGTCTAATCCCATTCTTTTATAATGTGGTAACCCAAGGCAACGCTTGTGTCCATGTCAGCTGATGTGTGTGCACAGAGCCTGTTGGTACACAAAAGGGCCCAAACAAGGCTGGGTTTGCCGCCGCCAGAGCTTCACTGGTGCGCAAAGTTCATCCCTCTGATGAACCTGCGTGAATCAATCCCTTTTCTTCTGTGCGACTCGGAAGTCGGTGAGCAAATCCTGGCTTGGCATTTTTCAAATACCCTGTGGCAGCTGATCCCACAGAGGAAGTTTGATGCAAAACTACACGTGCACCTTGCAACAAGAGTATGCCTGTGTGTGGGTGTCCCATTAGAGAAGAATAGCAGTTGAAAACAGAGCCTATTAATAGCCCAGTGTGCTCTGTCTGGGTGAGGTAGAGCTGAATAAATGATTCACCACCACCGGGCTCCTCCTCCTGTCTCCCACAGACCAACCCAGTTTCAAGTGCTGTTAAATCAGGCAGCCGGTGTATCGTGTTCCTGGTGTTCCCCCCCCCCCCCCCCCCCCCCCCCACCCCCCCCCCCACTCCACCGCCGTCACTCCAGTCCTGCCAAAACATTGCAGTCACAAGGTGTGAAGCCAGATTTCGACATTTCTGGCACAGTGGGAAAGGTCAGTTTCCCTGTTTGTTTCATGGCAGCCCCATCTTGCGCCGGGACTCAAAACACAGCTGCCTCGGACCAGACAGACACTCTGTGATGACACCGTGGGGTGAAAACCCCCCAGCCCAAATAAAGCCAGAGCTCCCTGCTGATTCCTGTATTTAGCATGCTGACACAGTGCTCTGTCATCTAGACTCTGATGAAACACTTATATTTGAATCCAACTCGGTTGTCAAGCTTTGACTGAAAATAGACAGTCGGGGATTCTTCTTGATCGTGTGCAGTAGATGCAATAGAGCTTTCTAGGCTTTTTCACCACACATGGGGCCTCGTCGTAATCAGTTTTCCTGAGTATAAGCGACAGTGGAGCTATTTAATTTTGTCAGAGGTGTTTCAACAACACCTCATGTTCTGTTGTGCCTGTAAAATCAGATTACAAGTAGTAATAGTTGCCTTTGAACTGGTTCTTTGTAATTTCATGCTTAACAGATGTGCGAACAGGTTTTGTATGTGTTAAGTATTGCATGTGTGTAACCTGTTTGCCTGCATGTTTGCGTGCAGATCCTCTTCTGCACCCTGAACACCCACAAGATTGACATGGAGAAGCTGCTGGGGGGGCAGATTGGCCTGGAGGATTTTATCTTTGCTCACATCAAAGGGATCAAGAAGGAAGTGGAAGTGTTCAAGTCTGAGGATGCTCTGGGCCTCACCATCACTGACAACGGAGCCGGCTACGCTTTCATAAAGGTGAGGAGGAAGGGCAAGCCTCAAAGGGACACAGACGAGTAAATCCATACAGTGAGTGGGCGCAGAATATCAGGAGGCGGTATACATTGATAGTAGTGGGTTGATCCCTAAATTATGCTAGCTTTTGATTTAAAAAAAAAAAAAAAAAAAAAAGTCAACATCTGTTTCTTGTGTAAAAACAAACTAACTGATGGCATTGTGCAGGTAAGATATATGTGCTGTATGTCTCATATAAAACCAGTTACAGTGTACGGTAATATTGTATCAGTCACACAAGTAATCTTCTGAAATGTCTCCTGCACTAGAGGAACATTGTGATCACATTTAATCTCTCTTATGCCGAGTAGATGGAAATGAATATCATTGGATATCAAATTATATTCATGATAGCAGCTGATTAGTAGTTAGAAGTTATGAAGAAATTGCATGTTCAGTCAGTCACTGACTTATCATGAGCAATTTAAAAAAGAAAAAACTTCCTTTCAACTCGGTGTTTTGCTTCTGTTGATGGAGATTGGTGTAATTGGCTCGTTTGAGTTCAGTCTGCTCTGCCAGAACAAATTGCTCACATGTGCCATCCTGTGATGCTGCAGCAGCACTGCATCCTGATGACCGGACGGCGTTCACAGCACACTGAAGTTGGATCAGTGCGGTGATTCAGTCTGCAGCACTTTGAAGTGTCTTCACAAGCTTAAAAGTGGCTTTGAAGGCACTTGGATTATTATTATTATTATTATTAAATTTGAACTATTTCAACTCATCAACTCAACCACTGTTCAATTCTTGTGGCCTCAAATAAGGCAGCATACATAGCAGCACATACTATACACAAACAGAGTGTAGTATATGATACTAGTGGGCTGTTTTTGTCCCATGTTGTAAATTGTTGACTATTTAAATTAGAGCAATCTAAGTCAAGGAGCACACGATGAGAGTAGCTGAAGGTATAAGTTTGAAGACTTGAAGACAAAATGAAGCACGGCATCAGGAATATTTGTCTTCCTGTGGAGAAATGGGCCACACATAAATCATTCATATTCACAAGATCCCAAACCCAAGCAGTTCAGATGCTCCTAAATGAGCAGACAGATTTGCATCGCAAATGTCTGTTTCTGTTTTTTTTTTTTTTTTTTCAGGCTTTTGAAGTCTCACACAGAAATAAACTGGGTTTTTTTTACCCTCTGTGAAAGCATTTTTAATAATAACAATTTTTGCATTCTGCTGAGACAAGTGGTTTCATATGAATGAGCTCAACTGAAAACACATGAGAACAGATTACTTGGTATAACCTGATGAATGAGCAAAAACCACAGACTGCTTTGCGCTTGTATTGTCCCACATACACACATGTATATACACACACACACACACACACTTTTGGTCTCTGTTGGGTTTGTGATGCATTTGTTATCTCTTGTGTTAATGTATATTTTTATACATTGTTGTGCTATAAAACACTCCCATAAGCTCTTTATTAACTTGATTTGGTGGGTATTTTTATTCTTATTTTGTTTTGCCATTGACTCACACAACCCCTTTATCTTTCCTCGGTTCCCACCCCTTTTCCCTGCATTGCAGCGCATCAAAGAGGGCAGCGTTGTGGACGGAGTGAAGGTGATCTGCGTTGGCGACCACATAGAGTGCATTAACGGGCGCAACATTGTAGGGACACGACATTATGAGGTCGCCCGCATGCTCAAAGAGCTGCCCAGAGACAAATCCTTCACTCTCAAACTGGTCGAACCCATGAAGGCCTTCGGTGAGTAAGACGCAGGATACGGAGAAATGGGGTCAAATAACTTTAATACAACAAATTTACAGGAATTTGTCTGGGTGGCATTTGAGCAAAACATCAGGAATAAAGATAGTGACACATTTCATGCTGACCCACATGACACAGGAAGAACAGGTCATCATGCACATGATAGCCTTGTCTGTGAAAAGCAGAAGTAGCAGGGAAATGAATCACATCTGCTGTTGGTGATCATATTTGTGCATAAAAGAGACATATCTTCACATCTCGTCTGCCTGTCTGTGTGTCGACACATTCTTGTGAACATAATGAATAGAAAACTCATTAGAGAAAGTTCATATTTAAACCACGGGCTCCCTGTAGAGCAGATGAACGGATTGGATTTTAGAGCACCTTGCTGCATAATATTTACATACCCATTTATGAATTCATCAGCCAGCCATGTATAAAAATGACTCACTTTAAAAAAAAAAAAAAGTTGCTTAAATTAAGAATGGGATCTAATTAATAAATGCAGTCCGAGTTTAGTTGCGATGTCTCACTGAAGTAGGTTTAATAGCATAATGGGAAGATATACACCCAGTAATGACAGAGTGCAATCAAGAAAGGAAAGGAAGAGCAATATTTATTGTCACACATAATCAGGAAATATATTTAGAAAGGAAACTAAACAAGACAGTCTGTAGCTAGGGTGAAACACTAACAGACTGAAAGGAAAAAAAACATTTACATGAATACAAGAACACAACTATCACTTGATTACAGCTTTAGGTTTGCATGATATTAGTATTCTTCTTTAAACTTCTTCCACATTAAACAGCCAGCCTTTCTGCTTTGGATAATGCTAGTAATCTGCAGCGTAGTGTCTTGGTATATTTTTGTAAAAAATTTTTCTCTCCTCTGATGAACAGAAATGCTGGAGCCCCGGTCAAGAGGCGCCAAACCTGCCAACGACAACAAGATCGCCGCAGGAAGAGGAACCCTCAGACTGCGCTCCAAGGGCCCGGCTACTGTAGAGGAGGTGGTAAGTTTCTGTCTGTGACACTGAGGCCCGACTCCAGCAGAGACGGGGAAATACCTCACTGCTCCTGATAACACCTGCACAGTTTTACTGACGCACAAAAAGAGAGCTAAGCCAAAGAGAGAAAAAGAAAATCTCACTTGATGGTACATAATAATAATCTGTGACATTTTCACATGAATAAATGTCCATTTTGCTAATCTCTGTCGCCAGTTCATACAACACAACAGCTTCCAGTTTTTACATTTGCTGTTGTAAACAGCTGGTGTGAGGGTTAGTCTGTAGTGGGGAAAAAAATCCTCTGCTGCACAGGTTGTGATGCAGTTTATATTTCTGGCTCTTTTAATAAAGAGAAGATAATGCTGCATTTATTACTCTTTGTGTTATTTATGCATTTTGTTTTGTGCACACTTTATACTAATGTTTGCTGTTTTTTATGCCAAGTTATGCCTAACCTAATTAAGTAAAGCATGATTTGTGTGTGTTTTTAGGTAGGGGATTTTTTAGGTCTTTTTAGGTAGGGGATGTGACACAGGTTTTGATATAGGTAGATTATTTCTCTTCTTTTCCTGAATTCGAGTTTAGTCATGCTGGCATTTTGGATCTCAGTACTCTTCTGTTAAGTTGCAAGAAAACTAGAGTGAGTTCACTCACCCACATGCAGCTCAGGCAGGGCTAAACCCACTTAAGACGCCACTTCACATGTTGTTTGTCTTCTCCAGCCGACAGAATTTGAGGAGAAAGCAGTAAAGAAAGTGGACGACCTCCTGGAGAGCTACATGGGCATCAGAGACACTGAACTCGGTGAGTAAGAGTTTTAGCAGTGGGTGTCACGCCTCCAGTATTGATTAAGTTCTTAAAGTGGAACTGGCTGCTGATAATCCTGCACTGAAAATGCACAGAGAGATTAAAGGATGAGCTGCCTGTACATTTCAACTGCATTAAGTCATTTTATCTTCTATAATGTTTTTATGCCTCTGTGCCGGTGACAGCTGTGGCTAAGGGTGTTATATTTTCATGTTGTCTGACTGTCCCCTTCTTGTGAATGCACGGATGAACTGATTCGATTTTAGAGGTCAAAGGTCAAGGTCAAGGTCACTGTGACCTCACAAGACACATCCCTGGCCATGACTCAACAATTCATACGCTAATTATGACAGAGTTTGACACACATATCAAAATAAGAATGATTATATCCAAAAGGTCAAAAGTCACTTTCACTGTGACATCATAATGTTCTGCAAAAATACTTTTCTGGCCATTTCTCGACACCATAACTCAGCGTTTTCACTTCACTTCACTTCTTCTGCCTGGGTGACAACCACTCCTTTAAAATAGTCTCTCAGTGAAGACAGCTTGTTTCTCACCGGAAATTATTCATGGAAATCGTACATGTCAAAAAATATACTTAATACCTTTTTTTAAATTCCTTCAGACTCCTCACTACAAATATTATGAGTCTGGACAGAACAGATGTCAACTGCAACTTGCCAGTTTTTTTATGTTAAAATATTTAAGTCCCTTCCATACCATTCAACAGTGAGTGAATATGTTTTAATGAGTCAGTTTTTGGTAGCTTTTTCATTTTGAGTAGATGATGAGTCTTTCTAAGGTGCTCAGGACTCAAAAGTATCCTCAGTGAATGGAAGGAAACCTCCGCACTGTCATAAAAATAAGGTTGAGGGGTTATGTATGAGAATTACAAGAAGACAAACTCTTTGGTTATTTGGGCTATACACTAACCAGCCTCCCCCCCTGCAGCTGCTACCATGGTCGAGGTCGGCCGAGACAAGAAGAACCCGGATGAATTCGCCATGGCGCTGGACGAGGCCCTCGGAGACTTCGCCTTCCCGGATGAGTTTGTTTTCGACGTGTGGGGGGCCATCGGAGACGCCAAGCAGGGACGATTTTAAATTGGCAGCGCCCCTCCCCACCCCACCGCTCCCCTCCTATCCCAACTCTCTGCACCTAATATCCTCAAAAGCCAACTGGACAAATTTCAACCAGCACAGGAGGGGGTGTGGGGGGGTGGATGAAGTGTTCTTACTATCACTTTGTTTTTAGGTGTAGCGTTGCACTTCGATGGAGTGTTTTGTATTAACGCATCGACTAAGGTAGAGGGGGTCTACACAGGAAATTTTCAATGTCAGCGTCTCAATGTTGACTTCAAAAGATAATCATGAATTGTGGCATGCACCTCCTACACTGGAATCGTCTCCGGCATGCTGAGGAATTGGTGATTAATTCCAGATGTCGCATAAACCTCGTGTAAACCCCCTCAGAGACGGGACAGCACATGATGCCGTCCTGCCTGAACAAACCTGGTCATACCTGGTCTTTTACACTGGTTACAAATGGTACGTACACACCTCTTTGAAACATGTCTTAAAATTGTAAATGATTCACTCAGTTTTAATCACACTGCTTTATAGCTGTGGTTGTTTTGAATATACCATCACATGTATGACACAGCTTTTTATAGGCTTCTTTTTTATATATATATATATCTATATATATGTATTTTGTCAGAATGCTGCTGATTTAGAAACAGCATCATGTAATTAGTGTAATTATAGTGATTATAGCAATATTTGGTCAGGCAAATGTTGTATTCCCCTTGTCCTCTCTTTTTAATTTTCTAAATGACCTCACTTTGGAAAATGCTCTTTAGTTTTGATCGTGGTCGTATTGATGTCACTTTTATTCTTTCACATGATTTTATTGAATTTCTTCTGTGCCCTTACACTTCTCAACCCGGGCCTTGCCATCCTTCTGTCAGTAGCTGGATTATAAAGCAGAGACAAAGCAAGGCCAAGAGAGCAAGAGGGTTTTTTTTTTTTGTTTTGTTTTTTTGAATGCCTTTAGCCAAGTTGACGACACAAATCCAACCAACATTCCTTCCCTTTCTGCTATTTTTGTAGAAGAATTGAGGTATACTATAGTAGATGCACACTTATTTTTTGCGGTAATTTATTTTATCATGGAAAAATTTTATGCTGGAAGATATTTTTACAGTCTTAAAAAAAACCTAGTTCTTTGATAATTCAGCCATCTTTTAATAAGGCTGTTTCTGGAATGGGATCACATGCAATCCAACGACTTACATGCACTCACATGCTGTAACTGCACTATTTAAATCACTGTCAAACTGAATTTAAATAGTGACTTGATTAGTAATGTCATATGTTGACTGCTTGTGAATGGCTCAGTCATTTCAAGACAGTTGCACATTGTTTTGAACCATAAGGGATCACTACTGTTTGTTAGAGAATAAAAATTTGATAGAACACTATTGATTGCTGTGTGATGAATGTATGTCTCCCACAACAGTGAACACACACACGAAATTCAAACAACAAACTTTATTTGCACACTTGGCTGTGTACATGTATAAAATACAGCAAGACAGGACAACTTCACCACGTTGTTCACCCCTTCTTCAGATAAACAGATAAACAAGGCCAGTAAAAATGAACCAAATGGTACCACTTCACAAGCAGCAAAACAAACCAAAAAGGAACCATATAAAGAGATGATGTATATTTAGCTAAATAAGTGTGTCTTGGCAACATTGAATGAATAACTGAGGTAAAACAAAACAACAACAAAAAGGTTTCTCCTACTATAAAAGTACGGATGATAACAAATCAGAAGTACAACGCCCTTTTTTTTAATATATATAAACCAGGGCAAATATTGTGACTTGTAATTTCAGTACTGTAGAGGATTTTGGAAGCACATCAAAGTAGGCATGAAGACATTTCTCTCTACCAGTATGAAGTACCTTACTGTATCTGTCGGGTGAAAACCCACAAGTCCAAGTTCTGTTGATTTCCATGTTCATGTTTTAACTAAACCTGAAGGAGTATCTCCCTCTGATTTGATAAAAAATTATGAGTTTTCTGAAAAAAAAAAAAAAAAAAAAAAGTAAGAAGCTCAAATTTTGGAGCTATGAGGTTTTCACCCGATGACAGAGTACACAGGTGTGGGTTAATATCAAATACTGCAGTAAACTGGGCTGGCTTGAGTTGTTATTCATCCTCTACAGACAGTAGGTATATGGCATTTTATTCAAGTACAGTAGATCTGAACTATACACAGTATTTACCACAACGAGAATGGAGAAGAAACTTCTTGAACTTAGACAGGTTTTGAGAGAAGTGGATGGGGGGAAATAATTCTTCAGCACCGGTGCTCTACATGGTAAGATGGACTCCACCTTCCAAAGTGTTGACTATAAATAGTGGGATGGGCTGTCTTGAGGCAAAGGCTCGGGTAATGGAAACGTAGCCCTTGCAGCCTTATGCCCGTCTCTGGCTCCTTTACAGTTCATCTCCGACGTGCGACTGCCTGTAGGCGTCGCCTGTCAGCTTTTCCTGTGCCTCCTTCATGATGGACACAACTAGGAGAAAGAGAGGGGGAAATAAAAAACAGTTTGAGGTATCCATCCTGCATTTTTGTGTCATTCCAAAAATGCTTCATATCCATTGGGAAACCCGTTGTCTGTTAATGGCCACATAAAAAAGGTTAATTGCATCCTTCCGAATGTCACTTCTCTATGCAAAGAGCTCTAGATTGCTTTTGACTCTAATAACATTCAATATAGTTTTATTTTTTATGCCTGCGATCATTTTGAAGGGTCAGATATGTCATTTTGAAATGAAACTAATGCAATAAGAACGATAAGGACTGTTACCGTGTTCTGCGTTGCTGTAGAAATACTTGTAGTTGGGATTCCCGTTCTTGTTGGTGATTTCGGGGTGCACTTTACCAGCGGGATCTGTGGGGGTGGTGGTGGGTCCAAATTAATTTCCAACAGATGATATCTGAGTTTCGCTCACTTCATTCAAATCCAGACAATATACTCTGTGTACTTGCATGGAAAGATGTAAATATTCTATTAATTTTTTTCTATTCAACCCACACCTAATCTCAAACCCTGATTTGTGCAGCATTGCTGTACACTGTTGCTTCCTGTGATTGATTCATTTTATTTTTTCCTCCCCTGCACAGCATCGTGGGTAGTTTACTGATCCTCGATTACTATTTTGAAAACATCCTGCCATTTCACTATAATCTCAAACCATCTCAAATCCAGCACATGGAAACTTTCCAATATAACAGGCACCGTGCACAACACTGGCAGGCAACCGTGTAATCAGCCTCTCCAAAAGATTTCAAAAAAATGTTTACAAGACGGCTGACACGACCCCCCTCCTTACCAAGGAAAAGAATCCTAGGAATGTATCCACCATCGGGGCTGAAGGCTTCATCCTTTGGCTCCTCCTCATCCTGTTGAAATAAGAGATGAATGATGATGTGCAGGCCTGGCAACAAACCTCACCTTCCCACTCACAATGATAAAAACAAGGGGAAAAAACAGCTAATGGGTGCAGGAAAGATGGAAAAAAGTCTCAGGGTATACAGTTTTAACATAACACCTCAAACAAAAAAGAACAGACAACTGAATCACATAAACTAAGTAACAAAATGGCATGGAAGAAAGTCAAATAACCTTTGCCCTGATGCATCACAGTGGAAAAACGTCATTTTCTTACCTCCAGGTTGACCATGACAAAGTTGTGAGCAAGTTCAGAGATTTCCTTGGACTCAGCAAATTTGGGCTTCAGAGCTGAAGTACAAGAAGAGAAACACGGTTAATGTTTATCCAGAGTCTGACAGATGCAGAACCTGTGCCCTGGTGTTATGGTACCAGCTTTAGTGTCTACATGTATTCCCTGTGCGCCAAGATTTAACAGTTCATATGGAGTCGGAGTTGATATGTCACTAGGTATGAACTTCTTGCTCTTTATGAAAGGGTAACACTGATCAGTTTCAGAACTCCTATGTATTCAGATGGTCTGGGCAATCTAATATGTTAATGACTGTGACCTACTTTCTTCTAAAGCCAGAAAACAAACATGCATCTAGAAATTGTGGTACTGAGGCATGAGTTTTAATACAGACGAGGGCATCAAGGTACAGATGTTTCTCCCCTTGTTTTTCCCACCAGCTTCATCTTTGAAAAGTATTGCATGAAAACACTTGACATCATTCCTTCTCTCAGAAACAGGAATTGTAAGGAATTATTACTTCAGTCCCAGCAATATAACTGCAGCTGCCATTTGACCCATTTCTGTGGGCGTCAGAGGGTCTACAGGGGGAGATAAAAGGCCAAATAAAAATGGTATGTATCATCTGAACGCTGGGAACATGAAGATTAATTTGAGATGCAGCACTGTGTCAAGTTATTTTAGTCATAAGTCTGTAATAAACATAGTTTTTTGGTAGAGTGTCTATTTTTTTTTTTTTTCTTTAGTGTATAGGGGTTAGAACATTATGGTCATTCCTATGCTCAATTATTTCAATTAAGTTGTTGCAGCAGTTTTTGATTTTTGATGCCATCTGTCACACAGATTTGGTGCAAAATTTAAGCATTTTTGACCACTCAACAATTGATAAACATGGTAAAAAAAAAAAAAAAAAAATCCCTCCAAAATACCACATTTGGACACCAAGACACTGAAGAACACCACAGGAAAAGTGACACTGTCATTTGGTGACAAAAACTTTTGACCTCTAGAGATTTCTGTAAGAATTGCATTTTTCAGTGATCGGCTGGTGAGCGTTCTCTTCTTGAAATTGCTCAGGGAGTCCTGTTTATTGTCAATATCCCTGGAAAACCAGACATCCCCTGTATGCCCTTGGTCTCTAGTTTGTGGATGTAAAGTTTCATGAGGCTGTGATACTCCTAGTGGTCACTATAGGTCATTTTATACAGCGACATCAAGTTTTAAGAAATGGTCTCACTACAATGAAACTATGGGGGGCTAACATCATCACACACTAATTAATTGTGGCTCATTCAATCCACAAGAGTCTCAGCTTTCCAGTCAAACCCAATTTATGCAACTCCAAGACTGTTTAGGCCACAGTCTGCACAAAAACACCATTTTAGACTAGGTGAAAATAACACAACTGTACTGCATGCAAAAACCTGCATGGTTTGTGGCCCAAACTGCATGGGATTAGCATGAGGTGGGTAAGTCTGAAAAGAAGAGACCCAGTCAGAGGTCAGCAAGTCCCTTTGAACAGCCACACTAGTTTTTCCCTCGCCAAATTTCGCCTAACTTCGGAGTCATATTAAGTCCCCTTGTCCACCACCTAGAATGACTTACTAACCAGTGGCATCCTTGGGTCGTCTAGTTTCCCATGACACCAGCATCTTCACTCTTTAAAACCCACTACATCCTCTGGGAGACACTATGTTGGCCTGCAGTCGACCCCGGCTCAGTTTAAGAGGTTAAACTGTTTCCTTTGTTATCACCGCTTCTAAACATCAGACTGAAGCTGAATTATTACTGAATCCCCGCCCGAATCCATTTTGTTTTGTCATAAGTCATCACTGTCCCGTCAGCTGACAGGAGGACCCGCTGAGCTGATGTAGATGAGAAGTGGCAGAAAAGATTACTGCCACTGAAGTTGACGTATTCCCTCCTGACGATCTGAGTTTCTCAAGCAAAAACATGACAGGACCAATGAAGACGACCTTTGTTCGGTTTCCCTGACAGTTTATAAAGCAGCACCCAGGCATGAAAATTCACAAGCCGCGTTTTTTTTAAAGGGAAGGGAAGATGCAACTGAATTTTTTTGCAGGGACTAACAGAAAATTGATGTTAAATAGTGTAACGTGAAATGGGTTAACAGTTAACGAATTATTAGGGTTTTTTTTTTTTGTTTTTTTTGGTTTGTTGTGGAATAATTCCTACAACCAATTCCAAATAAGTAAGGGAATTCTTGAGTTGACCCACACAAATTATCTTTCATCTGTGCTGCAAGTGGAGGAAAAAAAAAAAATTGTTTTACCTTTGCAGGCTCCACACCAAGTCTTGTGGATGATGACCATAATTGGCAGCCCACTGTACAACACAAACACATGAACAAGTCGGCCAAAGCGGATATCAAGCACTGGACTACCACTATATCTGAGGACTGATGAATAACACTTCAATATATACACTGAGTGACAGGTGTTATTTCTATGGAATAGGACTGGCCAGTATATGCAAATGAAGTGGCCTAGATGTGTTTAATTAGTAAAACAATAAGTGTGTGTAATCTTTTGGCAGTCAGTACAGTATTTACCTGGCTTCTGCCTCTTTCTTCCCATCCTCCAGCGTTCTCCAGTGAATATTATCTCCAAAACCTGCGGGTGAGTGAGCTGATCAGCACACCAGCCTCATGTAACAGGTGTTATATTTCTAGGTCAGGGTGTGTCTGCCTCAGATATCAATGCCAGTAAAGGAGGACTTCCTGTTAACCACTGCTACTACCTTGGAATTCAGTGTAATTCAATAGGAAACCACAGACAAACAGGACTCAAGGCTCAGCTCTCACCTGTAGGTATGTCATTTGATTTGGTTGTTGCACACTACTCATGCAGCAAATGATGTTCACCAGTAACAGATTAGGATTAGATTAACTGGAAAGAGATGGTAAAGCACACCAGGATGAAGACTTTGTGGTGCATCACCTTGGGTTTAAAGAGACCTAGCCTCTGCAAAGCTTTGAGGATGCACAGCTGTGGCTACCAACAAGTATCCTGCCGCCTGGCTCTGCCTCCCCGTGTGAATGTGACTCACCTCGGCTGTTTCCTGCAGCCACAACCGCCTGGAAACAAGACAGGGAAAACAGGACCTGCAAAGATGAAAATAACGCAATATTCACTAGAGACGACTGCATTTTCAATGGCTTCTCTTGCAATCTACGGCTACGAGCTGCTCGTCACACAATGACCCGGAAGCGATGGGGTGGCCATAAAAAAGGGGCGGCGCCGTAGAAATTTCCATGGGCGGGACATTGAGCCGTCACATTTCACATTAAAAGTCCATCACTGCACTCTGGTTGCTTTATAAATACTGTTTGGTTTGGTGATAGATTTTGATATAAAACTACTGCACGACAGGAATAACGAGATGAAAGATGACTCTTGCGGCTTTCAATAAATAATGACCCTTTCGGCTTCCCTTACCGTTCAGTGCAATTAATAAAACAATTAAAGGCAGACAGCAAGCACACATTCAATAAATATTAAATTAAATTAAATTAAATTAAATTAATGTAAAAGAATGGAAAACGCACTTAATTACATTGTGTTTTGGGATTAGAAATCTTGTTTGTTGTATTTCAAATGTTGTGTGTCTACCTATATCTATATGTATATCTACCTAGCTTTGTAAATATATCCGTGTGTGTGTGTGTGTGTGTGTGTGTGTGTGTGTGTGTGTGTGTGTGTGTGCTTCCATTTTTGGAGCTGGTCACATGACATTACATCCATACCGTAGACCTATAATCCATACCATAGACCTGTAAAACCGCGTGTTCCTGCAGCTTCTGGTGCGTCAAGTCAAACACAACAAGTCAGTACAACACCGGAAGTATTAACGATTCCGCTTGCAAATAAAAGCACACACTTGTCCAATTTTAGGAAAAAAGAGGACTATATTTCAATTTTACAAAACATAAACCTCAGATATGTTCTTAGTTTATAACATGTTTTCAATAAGCAACCCTTAAAACGTTGCGACGCGCGACAAATTCATGAATATGAGTTTTATTTTCTAAAAAAATGTAACCGGAAGTATTGTTCTTATTCTCGCTGACTTGACATGTATTTCCTTTCCCTCAGTTAGCCAGCCTTGCCTCAGCTTCATGAGTGGAGAGAGCAACCTCTCGGACTGCTGCTTTATCACTTTCACAGGTAAATATGAATATAAATAGCGAGGTAGTTCTACTAGGAGTGTGTTTTATTATATATTTTGACGCTAATGTTAGCTGTCTGGGTGGTCAGCCAACAAAAAGCTTGACCATTTGCTAACTATGTTGCCTAGCCAGCCGCTAACGTTAGCTAACGTCAGTGGTACTCGTTTAGCTAGCAGTCTGGCTTTAACGGGTAAAGATTTGTCAACTTAAACTTTGCTCTCAGAGGTATTTCGTAAACCCGTGTCAGCTATACTTTGTCGGTATATTTGCCTTCAATTTAACCAGCTGTCAGACGATACGGCCAGTTTAGCAAACAAGCTCAATCGTTGTCTCTCGGGAGAGCTTGGTTAGCAAGTTTTCCGGTGAGAATAATGTGGTATAATTGACATTTTTAGTGTTTCTAATTAACTTTTTCAGTGTTTTACTCTATTATTTGTGTGCAGCTGTGATATTTTGGGCTATATATTCATTATTTCCCCCATATCTGTCGCGGTTTTGGTCTAACATGATTAAAAATGAGGTTTTAGTGTCTAAAATGTGTTTAATCCCAATATAATCATTATCCCTGAAACATCTGAACTACATTTCTTTTAGTTATGGATGATAGTAATACTAAACTAAAATGCTAAATCAAATTTTACATTTACTCTTGCAGTGGTGGTGTACCAATGAAACACTGTTAGGCGTTTTTCTCTGTGAATAAAATGTAATCTAATAAACACATGTTGATGGTTTTATTCATTTTTTCTGGTTTTATTCATTTGCTCTTTTTTTTATCCTTGTTTATGCCGTTTTTCTCTTCAATGTGCTTTCCATTTTAGTCTCAGCTTTTATGTATTACTTTATTAATCTTGCACATTTGCATTGTAAATCCTTCTGCTATGATTGTAAAGCACTTTGGGTCAACTCCTGCTGTTTTTAAATGTGCTGTATAGATAAGTGACTTGACTTGACATGCTCTTGACTCTGTGAAGGTTGGTTGGGTTTAAGGAGTAGGTTGTTGGCCTGTGTTTCGTTCAACATGTCTCAGCTTCATGTCATTTGGTTTTAGTCACACCGATGGACTTCATCTCTGTGTAACTTGTTTTACAGATTGAGCCATGAATCAAGAAAAACTCGCCAAACTTCAGGCGCAAGTCCGGATAGGCGGAAAGGTAGGACATTTGCATCTCTTTAGCATGCCACATTCCCTAAAGCTTGCAACGGCAGTGTCAACATTGCAGTTAAGCCTCTTTTGTACCTTGTTAGTACAACTTTCCTGAACTCTCTCGCCCATGCTCCACACGCACACACACACACACACACACACACACACACACACACACACACACACACACACACACACACTGTCGTAGCGTCACTCAGAGTCTTTAAGATGTAACACCCAGTTTTGTCCTGTTGGGTCAGTTGTTGCTCGGTTGAAGGAGTTTGACGGCATGCAACATCTGCCAGGTCTTTCCTCCTGACCTCAGCAGTCCCTTTATGGGTGAGATCACTGACCCATTCAACTGTGGCTTGAGGCATTGTTCCCGTTTCACTGTGAGGCCTTCACCTCATTCATACACTAGATGGCGCTATTTGCCATTTGTCTGTGACTAATCTCACCAGGGGGCCCTCAGCTCCCACAGAGAATAGTGTGTTACAGCTTTTCTACAATGTCATTGTAGCCTAAGTCGAGTCTTGTGTTTGTAACTGCTTCACATGAACTTTTTTCCCCATAAAAATGAATGAAAGGGTGTATTTGTTTATTACAACTAAAAGACTGTAAAGGGTTTTGGAGGGTTTCCTTAAGTCCCGCTTAGATACAAAAGACAGCTGGTAATGTGAAGTGTTTTGGTAACTTTTGTTTACTCAGTAATTTTTTATTCCTCTTTCCCTCGACTGACGTGACCTCCCTGCCCTTCTTCTCTTTAGGGAACAGCCCGCAGGAAGAAAAAGGTTGTTCACAAGACAGCAACAGCTGATGACAAAAAACTCCAGGGTTCACTGAAGAAACTGGCAGTGAACAACATTGCAGGAATAGAAGAGGTAAGGTCTTCTTGAAAGCAAAAAAAAAAAAAACCTAACATCAGTGTAAAGCTTTTTCTCTTCTGTCCTGGTCGAGTTATAACTGTAAAGTGAGATAAAAGATGGTGAGAGCTGAACTTCAGCATACTCCAGTCATGCAGATGTGTTCAGTTTATTTATAGAGTGCTTTCTAGCCAACAGGTTGGTCACAAACTGCTTTAGAGAAGATAAAGACACAGAAATAACAGATAAATGCTCAGCAGTATTCTTCACTGGTTCATCAGCGATATTGCCTAATTTACCTGTTGTATTTCACAGTCAGTGACCATTAAAGCAAGCTTTTAATAATTTAATTAAATAATGTAGATGTCCACATTTTGCTGTCAACATTTTGATTCAGTACTTCCAGCTAATTTATATCCATTAAATAAACACTCTATTTTCTTATGAAGAATGGAACAACAGAATTACTCAAAAATTACTTAAAAAACATTATTAAATGCCTGTTTTTTTCCTTTTTTTGGAGAACCATGAAAGATTTGATTCAATGCTTTTCATTTTGATTCAGTCTGAAGTCGATTCTTTCCATTTATTTCTTTCAGCAGATTGATGCAGTTGAATCGGCAGAATCTATAATTGCGTTATTGAATTTTTTTTTTTTTTTTAACAGCCCTACCTGGTTACCTGACGTACTAATTTAGAAATTTCATGAGTTTGCTCGAGTGCTGTGGCACTGAGAAGCCACTGTGCTCAGCTAAAAGGCTAAAACAGACCCAAAAAGATGCTGTAAGCGTGACTGTCTTTTCCTCTCAGGTGAACATGATAAAAGACGACGGGACAGTGATCCACTTCAACAACCCCAAAGTGCAGGCCTCGTTGTCTGCCAACACCTTCGCCATCACGGGCCATGCTGAGACCAAGCAGCTGACAGAGATGCTACCAGGCATCCTGAGCCAGCTAGGAGCCGACAGCCTCACCAACCTGCGCAAGCTGGCCGAGCAGTTCCCCCGGCAATGTGGGTGTACACACACACACACACACACACACACACACACACACACACACACACACACATATCCATGTAATGAGGCACAAAGTCAAGGTTCCCTCTGGTCTTATAATATCTAGTATTCAGAGTTTTGAGAAGTTATTAATGGACAGGAAAACTCAGCAGATTTGATAACCATTGATAGGTCTGGGTGATATGGACAATATTAAATATCATGATATCTGTGCTTTCATAAGATATCTACACACAGGAGATTTTTGCTAAACATGGATATGTAATGTAGCAGTGTGGATATGATGACCAAGCAAGTGGAGAAAAATAATACAATGGCCACAGCAGTCTAATAAGTTCAGAAAGCTGGATTTCTTAACTGTAAATTCAGCTTTTAAAACCAGGGAAAGACAGCACTTATGCCACATCACGATATTGCAATATCTGAAATCCCAGGTCATATGCAGTTTTATATCAGACATTGATAGGATATCGATTTATCACCGGACATTAACCACTAACATGAGGTGGAGCATGAGCAGCAGGATGAAGGACTGGGGTTCAGGCCTCTGTGTTGGCAAGTGTCCACCCTGCTGAAATGTAATTGAGTTAGACAATAAAGGCAGCGGTATGCTCACAACGAGGTCAAACTTTCCCAAAATAGAAAGGCAGTCGAACACGTGGCAGCATACAAATTAGCGTATATTCACAACACATTCGCATTGTTTTCTTTTGTCGTCCTCCCAACGCCAGTCGAGGTAACTGAGAGAAACAAATGTTCGGAACAACAACAACGGCTGCCATGAAAGCGTGAGGGAATCTGAGGGCTTAGAGGTTGTTTAATTGCTCATAAAGGTGCAGATACGCACTAACGAGGTCAACAAGCCGAGGGCCCAGATGATTCATTCTGAAAGTCAGCACAGAGATGGAAACAAAGGCAGTGAACCAGAAAAGGAAGTGGAGATGCTCTTCCACAAGGCAGCACAATCAGTCACGTGATATTCCAGACCAGCTACAGACGTTCGCAAAGAATTTGACCACATCAGCAAGATGTTTTTGTTCATACAAATCTGTGGAAATTTGCTTCCGGGGCAAGTGTGCTGTGGCCTCAAATCCCTACCAGCACCAGTGAAGATGCTCTGTAGATGACCCTGATGTCTCGTTTTACGGCACAAGGGAACAAAACAAAGAAAAGGGAGATTTACCCTCAGGGATCAGTGACGTATTGCTGAAAAAAAAAAAAAAGCTTAAAAAATGGAGTAGCTATGAATTGTATTAGCTTTTTTTAAATATTCAGTGGCAGCTTTTTCTCAGCAATGGTAGTTAAAAAGGGAGAATTTATATATTTAAATGTGTGGAAGGAGTGAGAAAATTTGAGTTCATTGCATCAGTGCATCACATTCATGCAGACCCATAGATTTGTACATCACACATGAACATGAAACTGTCGTCACAAACAAGGAATTTATTTTTTTTATTCTTGTTGTTGTAGCCAGAATTGTATGTTTTTCATGTTGAATTTGTTTTTCTTTTTTAAATTTCAGCAATGGAGACAAAAGCAGTCAAGGAGGATAACGCTGATGAGGAGGATGATGATGTGCCAGGTACAGATGCAGATGATCGATTGTTGTCTTATTGCCTTGGGTTATCGATCTATTTAATTTGATGGACGAATTTGAAATGTTCTACACGAGACATAATTAGTTCAGAGCATTTTGAAAGTGAAGCATCTTCATTTGTTAGGCAGCACTTATAAGAAAGAATCAGTGTTTGCAAATTTTTGATTTCCTACCTTAGAAGAAAACTCCTTTGCAGCAGCTGGACTCAATTCCTTACTTATCCTTCAGAAACTGTTTGTCATTTTTACGAAATACTGGATGAAATCTGATGTGCTTCCTTATCTTCCCCTTTACAGATCTTGTGGAGAACTTCGACGAGGCCTCCAAGAACGAAGCGAATTAACGAATAAACCTCCAACCGTTTTACCTCTTGTGCACTCACAGAAGGGCATTTCCTCTTGTGGGGAAACGGTTGTCAAAGAACTGCACTGTGTCTTCTCCGGAGACGCAACCCACATCAGTGTATCTACCACAAAAGCACAACATGCAGATACATCACCTTTTTATTTCAGTAGGCTATCAGTATTGTGGACCTGCTGAAAGACCAGGATCTGTGCAGCTCTCAGCACCCAAAGGACTCAATTGCCTTGGAAGTAAGCTTTCTACATGGTTACACGTTGCTAGTATTTAAAGAAATTGTTTATTCAAGTTCAATAAAAATGACTGAAGAAGTCACCTTATATAGGAGGGTGATTTCTGATTTAATAAAACATTTGGGCTATTGATGTATTCCTTTTTTCTTGAGTTTTAAGATTTTTTTTTTTTCTTTCCCATGTGGGTCAGTGGAAGAATAGTTGTCACCTCAGTGCCAACTAATGGGAATCAAATTGAACACTAAGCAGTAATATTTTTCTACATAGTTGCTTTGATGGACAGTTTTTAAGCAGTGGGTGAGGTCTGTATAGTATGTGAAGTATTTGTAATTGGTGCTTATTTCATCAGTAGAATAAATATTGCAGACAAAAGCCATGCAGCACGCCTCCCTTTGTTTATTTCTGATACACCAGATTGCAGCTTCATCAATATCGTCTGAACTATTACATACTTAACTATGCAGTTTCAGCACTATGCCCTTTCCTTTAAACTTTGCATCAGTTTGATATGACTTTCTACTATATTGTGCAATATGGATTTACACTGTTAATGTCAGATTAAAAGGGAAATTAAACTGGGATAGGCCAACTCTAATGTAAATATTTAGATGGGTTTCCATCCGCCGTTAAATCCCGTTTGTTTTCGCTGATCACTATCGGTGACGCTCCACGGTCCTCTGCTGCATCACCTTCATCAAGGGGCGCTGTGATTCACTGACACAGGAAAGCTGTCTTACAAGGTTACAGGGGATGAATGCCATTTTGGCTCTAGGGTGTCGTAACATGAGCAGGACCGAGCTGCGGGGCTCAGCATTTGCCCGGTTTGAGCCAAAATGTCTCTGCTGCCGCTGCGGCTGGAAGTACCAGAACCGCTTTTTTAACCTGCGTCAAGTCACACAGCTTTAGTAAGCGCAAACCGGAAATCCATTATTGCTGCTTTCGAAATAAAAGCCCACAATCTAAGTTGCGGACCGTATGACAGAATTTAAAGATATGGATATGTACAAAATATTAATTGAGACATTTTAGATCAAACGTATCGTCAGACAAAAACTACCATTTGCATAGTTTTCCATTAAGGTAATCAACAATATCTTTATTTTGAAATACGTGACAAGAAGCTGTTCCTTTTTGTTTTGGATAGATTGACGCTGGTCCTTATTTTGTACCCATATTAAACCTTGGGGGAGGGATTCGTGAGAGCTGTCGCACAACTACGGTAGACTACGGGCTGTACTTTCCGACTTGCACTGTTGTGAGTCTGGTGGTAGTGGGCTACACACAGGAGGATCCTCAAAAATAGCGTTCAAAGGCGATTAGGTATGACGGATTCCGACGGAGCGGTTTCGTGGCACTGTGCGTAAAGATGAGGATTCCTCCGGTGAGCACTGAAATTGTTTTCATGACATTTCACAGGTCTGTTGTGGCACTACTAACGTTACACCGCCATTGCAACGGCAAAATATCATATTACCCACGGGTTGTGTGAATTGATTTTATTTGTTTAGTGATATGATCTGTTTGAACGGTTGAGAAGGTTGTGTATTTTTTAAAATCCTACGGTTACACGTTAGGTACATGTAGCATCTTTGCTTTACGAGGTCTGTGCAAACACTGCCTGAAACATTAGCAGTGGGTGGCTAGCTTGAGTAATTATTGGAAATTGATAGGATTAGTCCAGGAGGGTTGCATTTTAAGTATATTATAACCGCTTAAATTGGCTATTAGCCCACAAAGCCACCGGGTCAACGACGATATGTCTGTCCGTTGGAGCAGCAAGTAGCTGCGGCTACTCGGCGCACGACCGCCCGCTGAAACGTTGGTGCTAACAGCTACGTCGTTTCCCGGTACAACGTGTTACTATTTAGCGTTAGTATTTAGCCCTTAAGATTGCTATTACTTTCTACAGCAATGTTAAAGCAGCTGGCTTTATAATGAATAATTTTGAAAGTTATTCGTGGCCTCCTCGGAAATACGTTAGTGGACGTTGAATTCAGCTAGCACAGTCGGTACTCCTGTCCAAGTTCTATGACAAACAAACCGTCCACTGTGGAATTTAATGCATGCTCTGCTGTCACATACCTAATGTAATAACACAGTGCAGTTGTTCACGTATTTACCCAGTCTTCCTCATAAATAATATGTTTCATACAGGGCTTCTTTTGGCCTGTACACAACCACAGTGCCACTTATGGTTGCATAATCCAAGCTAATGGTCATCTCTCTGCTCTTGGATGCTGGTTTTGGTGGGGGGGCTCCTGGTGCCGTGTCTTTTGTCCTCCCTCATCATTTGGTCTTGCAGGCCTTGCTCAAATCCTGACGACATGTAGTCAATGTGAAGAAGCTGGCCCATCCCAGTGTCACCTGGAATAGCCATCATAACTGAGGAATTGAATATCAATTTGTTACTAAAGGGTTGACGAGGTGAGAGAGTGTAGCCTTCCCCCAAATAATGTGACATAATCTTGTTTGGGGGGGGGGGGGGGGGGGGGGGGGGGGCAAATTGCCACCACTTACCACCCATAATTCACTTGTCTGGTCCTATTTGACATCCCTCCTGCTTGGATGGTGTGATAGCTGACAGGCAACTTGATGTGAAGCATTTACCTGACATTCGAGATGTGCAGGTTTTGTACATATAGCAAGAGAAGCGAATATCAAAGTGGATCTTAAAGCAGTGTTCAAATCCAGGGGGATCACCTTAGTAGACTGATCCAACAGGCTTCCATGCGAAGTGGAGCTGTGTGTGTGTGTGTGTGTATGTGTGTGTGTGTATGTGTGTGTGTGTGTGTGTGTGTGTGTGTGTAGAGAGAGAGAGAGAGAGAGAAAGAGAGAGACACTTCTAAGATGTAGGTTACTGTATGCTTTCAGAACGTATTACAAGTCTCTCCCTGATGGCAGCACATCTTTTGCTGTTTTTTTTTTTTGTTTTTGTTTTTTTTGGTGTGTGTTTTAAATGTAGATCAAAACATCAGGGAGAAAGGAATCTCATAATAGCTTTTGACATTTGCTGTGAAGCAAGCAGCCTAAGAGCAGCTTTCTGTGACAGGAGGACAGCTACTCCCCTCACCTTTTCCTGTCTTAAAATCTCAGTGGATTTAACGTCTTTTAGCCTCTCATCTTGAAGAGAAATGCCGCCCCCCCACACACAACCTCCTCCCCACAAGCAAGTTTGACCCATTATTTCTTGGAAAGATACTAACCCGTGGCATATTGTTCTTTCTCCATGTCTTTTATGCTTCCTCAATCTTTAGAAAGTCTTCCTGAAACACAAAAATCAAAGTAATCGGTCCTCTTGCTAGAGGAGGGAAGACAACTCCCAGTCTTACACCCAGTCCACTCCCAAACAAGGCGTCAAACATTACATAATAATGTGTCATTCAGTCATACGCTCAAGTTGTTAGAAAGTGATGTCAGTCCATTCTTAAAGGGTGGAAGTGGTCGTTTGAGGTTTCCTGTGTCCACCCCGTACCGGCACGTCAGAGGCCAGCAGATCCTGTCTGGAGGACGAGAGCAATAACAGGAAATAGGGTCTTGCTCCGACAGAGAGGACTTAATGAACTCCTGCCTTTTAGCGTTATAACATGTCTGAGGTCCTTCAGCATACCCTTGGCTTGTTTAATTTTGCTGCCATGCCAGGATGTCCAGTCAGGCATGGTTATCGTGTTAGTACAATGTTAGGCCATTAGCATGTCTGGCCTACAGCGAAGGCCAGTGCAGGCTGTAGGGAATGGAGATCAACTGCAGTTAGCTTGACTCAAGAATAAAGTCCCTAGCTCAGGTCTCACTCTGTTTAGGGTCAGTGTTGAGTGATTGATGCATATTAAGTTGTACATTTTTTCACCAATTTCACTTTCTCTTGCATTTAGGACCACAATTAACAATTGTTTTCTTTGTAATCTATTGAAGTTTTTTTTTTCTTCCATCTATCAAATGTTAATGACAAAATGCTCATGGGAAGTTAGTGGAGACCAAAGTGATGTCTTCAAATTGGTTTGATCAGCAACCAAAAAACCCCCCAAAGCATTCATTAATTTTCTAATGATATGAATGGAGAAAGGTAAGCAAAAATTAGCATCTTAGAGAAGCTATTATTAGCTTATGTTTGGGATTGTTACTGGAAAAATGAGTAAAACGATGAATCGATCAAAAACATAGCTAGTTGATCATCTCAGCTTGACTTATCATTTCATAACTAGTTGTATTCGTGTTATGCGCTGTGATTTTGTTGTCAATTTGACAGAAATCTGTAGGAACTTAGGCAGGACACATTCATATTTCATTCTCTGTGCAGTGACGTTGATCTAATCCAATTTCCACAAGCAGTGATTTTAAAAAGAGGTGCATCCTAGGTATGCATTAGTGGGAGTGAACAATCACGCACAGTCTTGATTTTCATGTTTTACTTAAGGACATGCTACAAGTAATTGCTTGCTCTTCTTTGATGTTTTTTTTTTTTTTTAAACACGATGAAAGCATTGCATTGCCTCTTGCTTCTTGATAAGAGATTAGATTGTGAGTTGAGGGTCAGGTTGTTGGGAGAGGCATAATCTCACACAACTGAAGTTTTTTTAGACAGTCTAGCTTGTACAAACTATCCAGGCAGGACCCCGCACTTTCACTTTGACACGCTCTCTAACACTCTCTCTTGCACATATGTCTCCTTTAGAGCTTTATTCCAAGTTTACATGGCTAAAAATACAACGCCTCCACTTACTTTGACTAAAGATGCATAATTCAGGGCCTCTGCAGAGTAATTAAATCTTAATCAGGGACAGGCTCCTGTCCTGATGGAGGTGTGGCCAGTGTGTGTGTGTGTGTGTGTGTGTGTGTGTGTGTGTTGATGTGTGTTGTTGTGCGTGCACCGTCCCATGGTGCACCGGAGCATTTCACGCTCTCATGGTGCGAGTGGTTTTAGGGAGTCTTTCATTCACTCAGAGTGTGAGGGGAAATCTCTTTGCTGAGGCTCTTGGAGGTCATATTGGTTGAAATGTGCAGAAGTAGGACAGAAATGCCTGCCAACGTGCAAACAGGCTGTTTATGAAAAGGTCAAAGTTTGGTGCTTGGATGTTGTTCCTGTTCAGTGTTCCGTGGTCAGGTCAGATGAACCTAATTCACCCTTAACCAAATTAGCTCATCTCGTGCGCTTTGTTTGTATATTTTGCTTGTTGATTAAAAAGGCTCGGTCATTTTCATGCTTCATCCCCCCTGAGACATTTGCATTGTGTTTGTTCCACAAAGACCTGGCCACCACAGCGCTGCTTACACAGACTGCTGGTAGTTTGTCAGCACATCAGCAACACTGGAGTCTGACTGAAGCTGATGGCTCAACTTCTTTTTGACAGAGACAAATTTTTGCATGGCAGTAGTCCTGCTTAAATATCTGTAATTTTTTAAATTGTCAGCTGGTATGTCAGACCTCACAATACATTTATCATGATGCACGGGCTGCAGTACGACTTGTATCATGATACATTGCAATACTTGACAGAGTTGACTGAATTGGACACATCACATTGGACATCAACGACCTGAAGCAAAGGTGTATTAAATGAGGCAAAAAAACTTCAATACCTACTCCTCATTTTGTAATAATTTCCACAGATTTGTTCATTTATTTGCTTTTGTAATAAATTTGTTAAATTGTAAAGAGACTTTATGGACACCCGGTATGTCAACACAAGTGGCTAGAGAATCAATACAGACCTGTGAAATATAATATCGCGATACTCTGTTTTGATTGATTCATTGATTGATTTTTTTTTTAAATAGCTATAGTGGTATGTAAACTGTTGTCCTGTGTCACTCAGTGGGTAGAGCAGGTCACTCGGTTTTCCACAGGGGATATAGTCACTGAATTATGCACACATGGTTCTGTAAGGCTTCCACCAAATGACATGAGTTAAATTTGAAATGCTGCAAGATCTGTCTTCTTAATTATTATTTTGGCAACATCGTTGGTACTAAATAGTGTTCGATTTTAAGTTTGATTTTGTGTAGTTTACTCAGACATGATCACTGCTCAGACTTGCTATCTAGCTTTTCCTCTTGGTTATTCCAAGCAAACTCACCATTTTCTGTACACCAGAGAGGATTTTTCCCAGGAAAGACCCACCAAGTGCTGGATAGTTAGAACAACTACAAATCAAAAAGCAAATGAAAAGCTTTAATAAACTCTGTATAGATTACTGAATTATTATTCTTAGACCGGTCTGCAAATACAAAAGGGGGCTGATTTACGTGAAAATGTTGCAGATTATTATTATAAAAAGGACTTATGTTTATTGCTTTTTAAGTTGCTTGTTTGTATTGAGCTATGATGTTACCTGGTGCATGTTTAAGTGTTTGTATCTAAACCACAGTGCTTCCCCAAACCAAGTCATGCTGCCCCATCTGGACCATGCTTGCATGGTTTGCAGTGTGCTTTAATGATAACCCTGTTTTGTTGTTTTGTTCACTGCAGCTGGATTATTTATTTCATAGATTGGTTTGCTGAAATGATGCTTTTTTTCTGGGGCTGTACCACCTCTTGTCAGACCTGAGGGTGATTTTTATTTTGGCTCCAGCGCCAGGGTTTTACAGGAGGTCTCCCTCTGTCAAGCTTGTTCCTGGGGTGGCCGAATTGGTTTGACCCATGGGCGCGTACTACATGTGTAGCTCAACCCCTCCTGTCTTGTGCCTTCACGGTTTTGTGCTGACGGTGTGGCCAAGCTTGCATCTTAAACTAAGCGGAAAATGTGTTGACTCCGCTTCTTTCTCCAAGGCCTTCACTCCGCGGAATATTTGGTCTCTCGTGTAATCCCTTGTCCTTATGAGAATGACCCTGAAGTTCAGCCTGGCTGTTGTTCACTCGCCACCCCACCAACACCTCCTCCTTCCCCTCCTTCTCCCCCTCCTTCTCCCCCTCCTCCTCCTCCTCCTCCACTCTACTACAAGGTCTCTCCATCAACAAGGAAGGACACACTGGGCAGGATTACTGTGCAGTCATTCAGGCTTCACTTGTTTTCCCATTCATGAAACCAATTGTCCCGTCTAGCCTGGGTGCATAACAGCTCACTATTAATGATAATATGTGTAATACGCTGCGGTGAATGACCACTACATGTTAAGGTAGATGCTGTGCTCTGTTATCAAATTGATACAGAGGTTGTGTTTTTACATTATTTATAGGATTTTAAAGTGTCCCAGACTCAGAAAGTTCATTCTGACAATCTGAATCATACTGAACATGCTTTGTGGAGAATTTAGTGGTGAGGAGTCACTTACTGGTGGTGCTTTTCTTCAGTGGCTCTCTGTCTTCTCAGTGCCACAGCACACTTCCTTCTGAACAGCCAAATATTAACTGATAATGATAATGAGGTATGAGCTTTTTCTTATTTTATAAAAGCTGCGCTCTATAAGATTTTTATTTAATAATTAAAATGGAACCTTATCTTATCAGACTAAATCAAAGTGAGGCTGCAGTACAGAAAAGCATCGGATCCTCTCCTAATTGAGATGCTGTTCATTCGTCTTATTTGCCCAAAAAGAAATTCTAGTGCTGAACATTGGAAATTCCCCACCTGAAGGAAGCAAGGAGTGAAATACAAACGGTCTCCCTGTATGAAAGGAACAAGCCCTTCATTCAGAAAAAGCTGGTCTCACAAACATTTCCTCTTTGTTTTTTGATCTAAGGGCACTCAGACAATCACAGTCTATTTGTTTTGGGATTTAAAGTTAAAAAATTTGAAACGATTACCTCTTGTTGCCATTTGGAGCCACCAACATGCAAAGTTGCCCAATGCGGCTTCATCCATATGTTTCATGTTTAGAAGTTATGTTTGTATGATCTTTCCTGGAAACCATACTGAGCTCCTGGACTTTACCCAGCTTACATTAAATTGGATAAAGTTGAACTACCACACAATTAAATTGAAGTTAATGGAATAATTTAGTTTGACACTGCTGGGCAGTTGAGGAAAATCCCAGGGCACATCTGAGCTGGCTCTTTGGCAGACCAGCCGGCTTTATTTTCCTAAAGCCCATTTACTAAGCACTCCATTCATACATATGAGTGTGTGGAATTTACTGTTCTCGGCTGTAACCAAACAAGCGCAGCACCTCGTAATACAACCAGCAGTCAGACACCGGTGTGGTTGAGGAGCAGAGCTTCAGTGATTGGTGTTTCCTCTGTGTGTCTCAGGTGTGGGCGCTCGGCGCTTGCCAGACTGGATGAAGTGAGAGCTGAGAGAGACACCCGCTGAGACCAACACCGCCGCCTGGGACTGCTGAGGAGGACCTCTGAGCAGGTGAGAACCAACAGAGAGGGGAGCGCTGCTTCATGACTACAATGTGAATGTACTATACACAGATGTTCCAGCAGAGTCAAGAAAATATGGAGAGGGTTTAGATTATATTCAGCTCTTTGAAACCATGGAAAAATGTAAATTATCAAATTATCAAATGCCTTGATATTGATATTGTGACAATATTGAAGAGATGACTGACCTTTCATAAGATATTTATGCACAAGATTTTTGATAGACAACCAATAGTAATGTGGATATGATGACCAAGCACATAAAGGTTAACATAATAACTGCTAGAACAGTGTAATAAGTTTAGAATTTTTTTTGCATGTACTGCAATGCAGGAAAAGACAGGACTTGTGCCATATTATGATATCCAGAATCCCAAACAATATCTAGTTTTATACCATGATATCAGTACAATATTAATATATCACCCAGCCCTATTTATAATTTATCTGATAAGGTGGTGACCCTGGGAGGTAATGTGTTAACCGTTGTCAGTGCAGGAGCCAATAGAACATGACAAAGTGTGTCATGTTGAAATAGAAAATGTCAGTGAATCCTGTTTGTAACCCATATAGCAACATTTTACATCTCAGACAATTATCTGATGCTTTTATTCAGAATAACTTCTGAAGGGTGCAGCAGTCAAAGAGACATAGTTCCGTTGATCAGCAACATTACAAGCAACAACAGAAAGGAGAGCTAGTCACATTATTTCCTCAAATTATTGTGGAAGTGCTAAGAAGGAAAATGAGAGAAGTAAAAATCAAGGAGACAGTAAAAAGGGATATTCTTACCTCAAGACATCATATTATAAGGAGAAGAGGAGGAAGATAGGAAAGATATGATTCAGTGGGCAAGGGTGACATGAGGCTCTTCTCGAGATCCATGTCCGCCTCTGCATACAGCACAGAGGAAATGCAGCACATGGAATACATGGAAATGCAAACTTGACTTGATATTGCGGACATGCTCGTCTGAATGCTGACCGCTGTCCTGTCTCCAGGTTCACACGGCCGCCGGCAGGGTGGAGCTTCCTGACCCATGGAGAATTACTTCCAGGCCGAGGCCTTCAACCTGGACAAGGTGCTGGACGAGTTCGAGCAGAACGAAGGTGAGCCGCCGCCCGGAGCTGCTTAATAGGTGTGGAGGGGAGACGAGACCGTGACAGACAGCGAGTCGGTGCGCTTGTGAAATGCAGATTGGGGAAAGGCATTAGCTGCGGGGTTGAAGTTTGAACGGAGCCGTGGCTTGGATGCCATGATGTCACCCGTGAATAAATGGATGGCAATGAGAACGCAGGTGTCACACGATGTGCTGCCCAATGAGTTTTAGTAATATTTGCAGGTGGTGAATGAGGGTGGGCAGAGAGGGAATAGGACTAATTGGATTATTCATTTCCCTTGGGCTTGTGTGAGACTGTAATTGGTGCAAAGCAGAGGCAAGAGCGTAAAATTTTGTTGGTGTTTTTTTTTTTTTTTTTTTTTTCACACTTAATGCTCACACTAGGGAGAAAATGATATTAGGGCTTTTTGAAACACTGATTCCACAGTTTGTTTATGATAATTGTAAAGTAAACACTGCATTAGTGCGGGGGGTATCTGCTGGCTGTACAAACAGTCTGTTTATTATATAGGAAAGATTGCTCTTTTCCTGGATTCTTCATAGGTGACCTCTGAATAAACCAGCCAGTCCTGCTGCAGACACACACACACATGCACACACACACAGTATGTGATGACTACTGTATGTGCCTCTGCCATGGCACTGTGAGCTCAGTGTGTGTTTTGGCTGTGTGTGATTATCTGTGTCCTCTGCCAGAGTTCCAGCTTGGCAGATTAACTCTGTGTTTGTATGGTGTGTGATATGCGAGTGTATATGTGTGTGTGTATGTGGTTGCTTGAACCTGGTACAGCACATACTGAAACAGCTTAGGATGAATTCCAGTGAAGGGAGGTGAGCGATATGCTTATAACTCCATGGACTTATTTTGCTTGACTAACACAGTGGACTCTGTCTATGCATGCATATATGAGCGAGAGAGAGAGAGAGGGAGTGCATGTGTGTGTGTGTGTGTGTGTATGTGTGCATGTGTGTGTGTAAATGAATGCTGCAAGAATTTCCGCTCACATTCCCCAGCATTCATGTGTCAGGTTGACTGATGGCTCCCGTGGGAGCAGAGCAGTTTGGCCCACTTTCTCAGAATTTCCCAGTCCATCCAAACACTAATTTCCCAATCCTTGCCAGCCTAATTTCTCAATTTATCCCCTGGTTTCTTTCTCCCATTTTTAGCTCTTTCAATCACCTGGGAGTGTGTGTCTCTGTATTAGTTCTCTTTAGGCAGTTCGTTTGAGGATTCCTGTCTTGCTATTGTGGCTCATGATCTCTTTGTCATTAACCACCTATTTTCTCTTCTCCTCTTGAAACTGACAGGAAACCTGCTGTGAAAAATGATAGATATATTGTTCAGGGTTCCTACACTGTCTGGAAAAGTATGAAAAAGTATGGAATATGATTTTGATGATTTCCAGGTCTGGATACATATGGAAAAAGAACAGAATAAGGAAAAGTGTTGCCAGAATCTCTTATAGTTATAGTTATCTAAAAAGCAGTTTTCTAAAAGTATCATTCAGACACTGCAGTAATAAATTGATTTGATTTTGTTCACATTTAGAGCAGCCAGCTGAATGTTTTCCATTGAGTGGGTGGGACAGAACGATTCAAACACCTATCCATATTATGAAGCACCATCCTGCCCAAAGGCACAAGATGGGAAGATGCAAGTTTTCTGAGAATTGGCTTACCTGTCTAAAATCTAAAAAAAAAAAAAAAAAAAAAAGGTTGGCAAAGGACTCTAAAACAGAGAAAAGAGCATAGTGCAGACTGTGTATGAAATCATGTCTAGCATAGGCGAGGCAGCTATAGCAAGAAAAAAGCATGGTGATCTTGTGAAAGCAGCGCTAGCACCCGGAGGCTTATCATTTTTGCTAAAGCCACTAATGCAAGGCTGACAAGTGATGAAGCCGCTAGCACATGTAGCAGTTGGAATATGTATATGCATGACAAACATGTAGCTAAAAATCAATTGTGATGTCTTTGAATTTTGAATTGGATAATGCATAGAAACCCTGGATACTATACTTTTGAGCACTGGCAACATTTAACAATTCTGGGATCATATAAGATATTTCCACCTCAAAGCACTGAGCTTAGACATCAATTATGGCATCCAGCTAATCCTCTGTTTTCCTCTCCCAGATGAGACGGACACTCCCACACTCTCAGATGCGAAGTGGACCCAGATCCTAGCCCCGCCGGCCCACCTGCTCTCGCTGAACCCCGCCCTGGCCCACGCAGACCTCAGTCCCCAGGAGAGTCCGCTGCCCTTCAAGACCCTGCCAGACTCGTCCTCCAGTGGCTCCCCGGGGGCCGACCCTAAACGGCTAACCGGTCCTGAGCCTCCATCCTGGGGGGAAGAGAGGCCGGCAGACGTCCACAGTCCGCCTCTCCCCCAGCCTAACATCGGCAAACTGGTGGGCACCGACGACCTCTCACCACCCCCCGTGTCGGCTTGTAGCACCCTGGAGAACGGCTGCCCGGCAAGCCCTGCCAGCCCAGACCCCAAAGGGCTCAGCAAGGAGTGCAACTCTCCTCCTATCCCTGCTTCAGACAGCCAGTCTGCTGTTTCAAACCAGCAGTCCCATGAGGAGCCGAAATCCGCGTCAATGGGGGCAGGAGGCCCCCACGTCAGTCATACTCACTTTACTTTTGAAGAGGAATTTGGAGGGAAAGAGGCTGCAGCTGAGGACAGTCATCCATGTTTGGAAGCAGCATCGCAAAGCAGGGAAAGTGCCAAAAAGGAGGCTGCTATGGCTGTCTCACAGGACTCTGGTCAAGAGAGACAAGGAACAAACTCTGAGGAACACCACGGGGAATGTCTCCAGAATGGGGGAGGGGTCGCTCTGGATGGCTGTGAGGATGGGGAAAACAGTGTGCCAGCTGATCGGCTCCAAGTGGAGGAGAAGGAGACGACAGGTGGCCAAGAGGGACGAATAGATCAGCTCTCCGGGACAACAAGCCTCCCCAACGGTCTGGAGCAGGAGAAAGGGATCCATGCCAGGCATAAGGTGGCAGCGGAGATGGAGAGGGAGGAGAGCTTTTCTCCCTGTTCACTCCCCTCCAAAGAGGACTCTGTAACCGAGGAGAAAGAAATGGAAGAAAGCAAACAGGAGAGTAGCGATGGAGGAGCAATGGGGTCCGGTACTGTTCAGACAAAACTCAACAACAATCGGTTGCAGCCAGTCAGCGTGCCGTACGGAGGGGCACGACCCAAGCAACCGGTCAGCCTCAAGCTCCAGATCCCACGGCCGCTCTCGGGCCAGGTCCAAAATCAGCTTGGCCCTTCTCCGGCTGGCAAGAACAAGAACCTGGAGAACCAGTGTCGGGCAGGGGGACCCTCAGAAACACCAGTCGGTGTGGCTGATCAGGGTGCAGTTGGGATGAATGGAGAGGGTGTTGACTCTCCTTCCCTCATGCCCACAGAAAGCCCTGACAATGACCTCCAGGCAGGCCAGCTGGGGGCTCTGTCCAGGAAACCTGTCAGCTCCCTAGGAGAGGTGGCCCCTGTGTGGGTGCCTGACTCCCAGGCTCCTGTCTGTATGAAGTGTGACGTGAAGTTCACCTTCACTAAGAGGAGGCACCACTGCAGGGCCTGTGGCAAGGTCAGTTGGGCTCTGTGTCTAATTTAAAGGAAAAATCCATCCTAAAACTCTTTAACACTTTAAAAAACAGTCATTATGCTGATGTACATTTGACTTTAGGTGTATTTTTCTCATTCCTGCAGTTAACTAGCAAAATGTAGACAACATGACATCATTCAGCTTGAAGAGTAGAAATTTCAGCCATTTTAAACATGATTTTTTAAATTCCCCGTTTAACATTGATATTAAATAATCATACAAGCAGAAATCCGGCGTGTCATAAGAAGAGATATAAATATGTCCACTAACAGTTGCCTCAATAGACCAGAATTCAGCGCAGCGACAAGACACATTACATTTTTTGCGAGAGTGCAGCTCACTACTCTTTACGGATAAACATGCTCTCTTGCACAGATTGATGATATAAACATAAGGGTGGAATTTTCTTTCAAACTTCTACCATGAGCCATACATCAGTACTTAAATTTTGGGGACTTAACTGGCGTTGCTTTCCAGAGCGACTTAAAATAGTATGTGGCACTTCAGTGATTAAACCTGTGATGTTTGGTTTACAGTCCAAGTTATGAATGCCATTCCGCAATAAAGACTTTGCTCTTCCAGGACTTACTCAAGTAAAAACGTATCATAAAACCACTTTTAACAAAACAAAATCACCATGAGGTGCTTAACAAAATATGAAACATGAGTGCAAGGATGGAAATGAGAGAAGAAGAAGCACATGGCAGATTTTAAAATATAGCTCAGAGTAATACTCCATCAGTGACTTAAAGAAGCTGTGTTGGACTTAATGGACCAGGGAAATAATTAAATGCAGTAGTCTGATGAATGAGTTCCTTTTTAGGCCTTTCTGAGCAGATTAACTCAGCGGGTGTGCAGATAGCTTTCTGGCTGGCCACACTGTGGTGCCGCGCATCCATGCAGTGCTTGAAAGTGGAGATGCGGTCGCTGACACTGCACTGGAAAATGGCCGAACTGCTGCTTAGTTTCCCAGGGTGGTAAACAAACACACACTGCCACTTGAGCAGGGAGGAGCTGGCACTGCAATAACACTGACACCAGCACTAAGCAAACAGTAGACACAGTGGGATGCTCAATACAGGACCACCACTTGACCAGTGGTTCAACAAACAAGCTGATCATGTTGTGGCAAGCTGATTATGTGTAGGCTAGGCACTATCTATTAATTTACCAAATGAGTTAGAGGATAATCATGTATAATGAGGTGTTAATCCAATGAAAGTAAAGTGCCCTGTACACAGCTGCAGCCCTTTGAGATGTTAACAAAGTAAAGGAGATCAATGTCTGTAAAAACTTTAGGTTTGCCACACACTTAACCATGGCTTTTTTTTTATTATTATTATTATTTTTTTTTTTATAATTGTTCATAATAAAATCATTTGGAACAAAAGGCACTTTGTACATCACTAAGTCTAGTGTGTGTGAGTGTGCAATTGAAAATGCATGTATATGCTTTTTTTCAGGTATTTTGCGCAGCGTGCTGCAGTCTAAAGTGCAGGCTGATGTACATGGACAGGAAGGAGGCCCGCGTCTGTGTCACCTGCCATTCTGCTCTGATGAGTGGTGAGGGCCATTACATCATAATTTCCATTTTCATTGGGAAAATTTCACTGCATCTTTGTAGCACCACAATACCTCATCTATAATGTTAATTTGTCACATGTTACCTTATCAAAAAAATTGCAACTCCTGCAATTTGGATAATGTTGTGATGAATGTTCAGCCATAGTTAATTCCTATAGTTCCATTCCATAGTTCCATAGTTCCATTCCATAGTTAATTATTCTTATAATGCATACATGTAAAAGCATTTTAAAATGTTTTATGTTGAAAGATCATAATCAGTAAATGTAAGAGTGTGTTCATTTGTTCCTTAAAAATTCTTCATACAAATGTTGGTTTCAATCAACCAGTCTAATTGGATGAAAATGCATTAACATCCATGCTAATAATTTCCATAAGGCACAGTTGCTTGTTCATCAAAACTGATCCAGTGTTTATATTGTAGGCATTGCAGCCTCTGTTATTGTCCAGAGCAAATTAGTTAGACCATGTTGTGTTACCCCCTTTTTCAACCCCTAGTCATAATCTGCTCTTGTCACCCTCAGCTCCATCATGGGACAACCAGGCAGCTGGAAGCAACCAGAGTCCAAACCCCAACAACCCAGCGGAGTACTGCTCCACCATCCCCCCCCTGCAGCAGGCCCAGGCCTCTGGGGTGCTCAGCTCCCCCCCGCCAACCGTCATGGTGCCCGTGGGAGTCCTTAAGCAGCCGGGCTCTGAGGGTACAACCTTTACCAGAGATAAATCCTCTTACCACTTTATTTTTCGCCTTTTACATTTATAGTCTCAATCTGTCCCCACCACATTAAAGTATGAAGCATCGCTTGATTTCTCCTGTTAGTTCCGCCTTTGCGTTCTGCTTTTTTTGCCACTCCTGATAACAGGACACCCTCTGTTGCCTGAATCATTTTTTTGTTCCAGTAACCTTGCTGTGTTTCACAGTGTGTATGTGTGTGTGTGTGTTCATTTGCATATTCATGGAGATAAAAATATAAACAAAAAAGACATTGCCTCTCTAATTCTTTGCATGACTCTTACCTGCAGGGTCACTAACACGGGAGCAGAGGAGGGTGTGGTTTGCTGATGGGATCTTACCTAATGGGGAGACAGCAGAGCCCCCCAAACCTCCAACCACCAGCCAAGCCCCCTCCCGGTCGCTGGCAGTCTCCCCATATTCAAACAAATCCTCCGGTTCTGAAGCCTCAGAGGTAGGCTTGGCTCCAAAGGTCACTAAGTCACCTACAAAACAATGCATTCACCCACGGCTAATGCTATTTGTTGAGCTTGTTTGTGGCGACTTAACCACTTAGTAGTGAGCTAAACGTTGCCATAAAGAACTCTTGTTTGGGGTTGTTGGTGATTTCCTGGCTGGGTCACGAACTGCAGTGAACACGTAGTAAACGGAGATAGAAAAAGACATTCCTTGTTGGCTTAATCAGAGTTGGCAATGATGTTAAGCTTAAATGCTCAAAACTGCAATGTACAGGGTTTCATATAGGCAGTTGGCTAACAAGTTTAAGTTTGCCCCGCAACATATGACAGAACAATAAATTGAATTCAGTTGTTTTTACGGTTGGAGTCGTGTGGAGTTCGAATGCCAACTGTCAGGGTGATTCATGGCCCGATGAACAGAGTGATTGTTGCAGTTTTTAAATGGCTTAAATTCAGATGGCATTCTTGGCAAACAGCTTGTGGCCCCAAACTTGAGTATGAAGTCAGTCTTTCCCATGACAGCCACCATGAAAGTCATACTGGCTTGAACTTAGTTATGCATGGTTTGATCGCCAATGGTTTTTGCTCAGCGGGGAGTTGACCAGCTCACAAGAGATGTGTGCGTAAGCAACAGTATTCTAAATGCTAAATGGTCAACCTCCATTTTCACTCCTTGCTGCCATGTTTTAGAACTGCTCTCCCCTGTTAACACTATGAGATTAACTTGAAAAGAAAAGAGAGTCAAAAATAGAATGCATACATTTGTTTTTATGGAGAAAGTAGGAAAGGCAGGTGTACTCACTCATTCCCAGGCCAATAAAGGTATTAAGTGCTTCACCACTTCTGGGCTCAATCAATTGTTTTAGTGTAATTTATATAGTGGGTAGTTACAGACAAGTAATCTGAATAGTGAAAAACACATTCCAGCCTTGCTGATAATCCCCATAAGGGACCTCTAGCCTTGCATTATTTGCTGCTAAGCTAACTTTTGTGTAAAACTGAGAGCTACTTAGCTATCTGTCTTGGCTCTGCTTAATATATTTCTGCCTATAAGAGCAATTTAAAAAATATACCAGTTTATGTTATTACCTCTCCCTCTGTGTTATAACCTCCATGTACCCCTCCTCTCCACCACCAGGCAGCCCACACCCCCGCAGCCCCGGTGGGCAGTCCTGTGGGCAGCTCCCTCAGTCTGATCCCGGAGGACGGGCTCCCTCCCATCCTCATCTCCACTGGAGTCAAAGGAGGTACGGGAGGCCACATCACAGGTGCTTGCCTTCATCCTCACCATTGTGCTGCCTCCTCATTGCTCTGTTTGGTTCTTGTGCTCGCGCTTGTATTAGTTGAGTCTGTTCTATGTGCTCTGTATCCTGGCTCATGTCACCATTACTCATTAACTGTTGGGGGAGGGGACAGAGAGGATTTATACATAAAGGGGTTTGCTGAGATTGATAAAGGCGGGAAAAGGAGACTAGCTGTTAACTTTGGAGTTTGTTCTGATTGTGTATTTCCTCCTGAGCTACCCTCTCTTACCTCATCTGTGACCCCCACCACCACCACCACCACCACCACCATCTTCACCCTGTTGTTCCCCCTTCCTCTTCCTTGATGATCATTTTGACATGTCCATCATTTTGCCATCATCCATTATTTGTGTTCCTGTATCTAACTTAACCTTGACTCCTACCTCAATCCCTCTCTTCTTCATGCCCTCCACCCCACCCCTCCTCCAGACTATGCAGTGGAGGAGAGGCCATCAGAGATCATCCTTATGCAGCAGTTGGAGGAGGGAGGAGCAGACCCATTGGTCTTCGTGCTCAACGCTAATCTGCTGGCCATGGTCAAGCTTGTCAATTGTGAGTTCCCCTGCAAACTATTAAAGCAATACTGCATCGCCCCTTTTCCACCAAAAAGTTACAGGGCCATAGTTCCCAAGTCTTGCCTTTGGAGCAGCGTTCCAGGGGTAAAGGGAGCACCCTAAGCTCTTGTGTGTTTGCATTTCCACTGCACACAGCAACAGCCGAACAGCAAGCTTATTGCAAATAAAGAGGAGGTGTCTAGTCATTCTGTGTGCGACTGACAACAGCAAAACCGTAAACAGGAGAGACATTCCGAGGTTGAAAAGGAGATTGCTAGAAAAGCAAGAGCTGAAAAGACAAAACTGCATTTACGCAGAGTAACGGACTTCAGCTGCGATATAGTGTAGTCGACTCTGTTGTCGTGTGTTCCTGTTTTTAGAGGACAGTGGAGATAATACTGCTTTGTACAGTAAACTAATCAGAGATTTTCACCACTAACCAAAAAAAAAAAAAAAACCCTCGGTTGCAGGGATAGTTTTGGGACCCAAGACCCCCCTGGGGCAAAATGAACAACCCTAACCCTCCAGTGGAAACAGCAGTTACAGTTCTTGTTAGATTGAGCGTTCTATCTCCACTGACCCCTCTCTCTCTGACCCTCCTTGTACAAGGGCTCAAAATATGTGTTAGGTAAAAGTGTTTTATCTGTATTTTGACGCTATGAATTATTGAGTATTTTCATTAATAATGGGCTATGATGGTGCCAGGAAACTTGAGTCCAGAAAAAGGTCCAGAAAAGGTCTTTCTTCCAAAAACATGCATGAATATACCCCAAAATCAGATGGTCAAAAATAAAGTGGAGTTCTTCTTATTCTTCTTATGAATTGATTGTGGCTCTGTTGCAGCTGGATAACTATGATTGACTGTTTTCTGACCTAGTTTCTGATGCTCCTTCAACCCACAGACGTAAACAGGAAATGTTGGTACGTGACGACCAAGGGCATGCACGCCGTCGGTCAGGCAGAGGTGGTCGTTCTGCTCCAGTGTCTGCCTGACGAGAAGACGATCCCCAAGGACATCTTCACCCACTTCGTGCAGCTCTACCAAGAGGCGCTCACTGGTAAGAACAAGACCAGCAGCTCCACCAGGAGGCCCACTAGGAAATTAGATGGTCTCCACCATGAGCCCCCCTTGGGGAAAATAATAGCTCATTAGTAGTTGAGTCCAGAGGTCCACAGGTGAGTCCGTCTGTCCCAGTCAGGTGCTGCCCAGTTAAAAATGAGGTAGCCCTAAAGTAATGTGATGCAAGGGGAAAATGTTCTAGCTCTACTTTTAGGTCCGCAGAGATGACAGGTGCACCTTGTCGTTCTCTATTTGGAAACCAGGTTACCGTCCACTGCTACTGAACTGTGTCTTGACCTCCTCTGGAGAAATGGTGCAAACATTAGTGTCCTGCTGGCAGGTCGCTTCCCTCCAGGCTTGGCACCCCACCACCGCTTGTCCTGCGTTTTGCCGCCGTATGCTGCGGTGCGAAAACCTGCTAATATCGGGTGACTTTGACAGCTTGCTTGCCTCAGGCTGTTTCTTTTTACATATTCACTGCACACTGTGGCAAATTCAGGCCATATTGTCTCTGTCATTCCTGGTTAGTTTGCTGTCAGTCAGGCCTCAGGAAGAAGTGCTGGCTTTAGCATAAGTCCCAACCACTAAGCTTTGCCTCACCATTTGGGTTATTGTGTTGTGTGCCATGTAAAGCTAGTGATCTCACCCAGAGATAATTAGTAACATGAGCCCTTTGTGTGTAATATGAGTCGTAGGCCGACCATGCATGGCTGTCAGAGAGGGTTAGGCAGCGAGCAGCTGCAGAGAGATGTTTTCACTCAGTCTTGTAGAACTTTATACGGACTAAGCAAGGCTCTTTGATGAGAATAATTTGAGAATAATCCAGGGATCGTATTGAGAGCTTCAACATTGTATGTCACCTTTTATAGGATGAGAGTTCCAGTTTCTCTCCTCCTTTCTACCTTTACTTCTCATTTGAGTTCAGTTTCTTTTTCTCACTTCCTCTCCTCCTTTCCATTTTGTCCTCTACATTCTTATTCTTTTCTCCTTCACTTCATAAACCTCCCTGTTATTATACCTATCTTCTCCAGAACTCCTACGCCATTAAGCCATTGTGTCTCTCCTCCCCTTCATGCTCCTATCTCCTAAATCACCAACTTCTCTCTCTTCTTCCTCCTCTGCAAAAGGCAACGTGCTGAGCCACCTGAGCCACTCGTTCTTCACGCAGAGCTTCCTGGGCAGCAAGGAGCACGGCGGCTTCCTGTACATCAGCCCCTCCTTCCAGTCGCTGCAGGACCTGCTGCTGCCCAACCCACCCTACCTCTTCGGTATCCTGATCCAGAAGTGGGAGACGCCCTGGGCGAAGGTCTTCCCCATCCGACTCATGCTGCGGCTAGGGGCAGAGTACCGATGTGAGTTTGGAGGATTACTGGGCTTGGCAATATTCTAAGAAAAAAACAATAAGTCTAATTTATGTAGCACCTTTCAAAATCAGAGTTTAGCAACACTTGACAGAGCATAAAAGGACAAACAAGAGACAACATAAATGTGACTTATTCTAATTTTAAGCAAACACACAGTCATGTTGAAGAGAGCTAACATGCGGTTAAAAAGGTCAAATTGTGTCATCTTGTTATTGGTAAGTGCTATATGATATTATTAAAATGTTTTGTTGATGCCGGACCTTAGAAAATCTTTCCATTGAGCATGCAGCCGAGCTGAAACGTTGGTCAATAAATTTATGTGGCGCTGAGCGAGAGCAGAGAGGATTTTCTTCAATAGGTTTTATTAATATGGTGAAGTATGAAGATCCGACTTAATTTACAAAGCTTAGTAAGTGAGTTGTCAAACGAAGCCCGCAGACCTCGTACCAATCTGCTCATTCATATACACCTCTCATACATTTCTCACAGCTCCTCACATTAACCATGGAGTGTTGGGAGGGATTTTGTCGGAGAGGCTCTCTTACACCAAATCCCCTCCTCACAGAGCCGGAGCTGCCAGCACCGAGCACCGCCTGGCTCCGTTAAGCCTCATACATACTTCCAGTGTGCGTGGATAGAATACATTAACAAAGCCACTTAAGTTTTTGAGGCTCTTAGACACAAAATCTTTACATCACTGTGAAATTAATCTGCCACACAAACGGTGCAGGTGCCTGCTCTCTCACCTCCTCACCCCCAGCAGTGACCGACAGTAGTTTGGGTGTCTCGTTGCAGAGATACCAGGTGAACTCTGGTGATATTGTCTTTGTTGCTGATGAAAGCTTGTGGTGAGATCTTGTTTCCAGCTGTTTGCTGAGATAAGACTAAAAATAGTCATCTAAGGCGCTTTGGTTTCTGGTGAAAAGCGGCCTTATTTTTCACTTGTGGATTAGTAGCCATCCTCTCAACTGTAGGCGCAGTTCACTGTTTGAAGCTTGTGTGGGGTCTTCTGCTTGGTTTATTTGCATATTAATGATAAAATATTGAAAGAAGGGGGAGGGGGTGCAGATCATGCAGTTGAGATGAAGAAACATGGAAACCTCTCACTTCCAAAACAAAAAAGGCAGCATACTAACATTTTCTGCTGATTGGACTGCGGAAACTGAATTTCAACAAAACTCATCATGTAGGTATACAGTATAACAGCAACAATTACCATAAATGTTTCATATTCATAAGACAACGATCAACCTAAAATCAACAACTGACATTATTCTGCTGAGGTAATTCAGACAATCAAAAAGTAATTGAATATTAACAATAACCGAATTTAAAATAATAAAATAAAATTGAGAAGTGAAAGCATGGTGGTGAGAATGTATCTGGTAATAATTGAACGTTGTGTTTTGCAGTCTATCCGTGCCCACTGTTCAGTGTGCGATTCAGAAAGCCCCTCTTTGGAGAGACCGGCCACACCATCATGAATCTGCTTGCAGTAAGTTAATAATTCAGTATTTCCACATTTATCTGTTAAAGTGTTTTCCTTTATCATTTTGTCAAACAGGGTTATTACATGACACTTATGTTACGTGTTGTTCATTAATAACTACCCTGATTTGTTTCCATTTCATGATGTCATTTTTTATAAGAATTTGTGGTGGACATTTTTTTTTTTTAATGAATTTTCTTTCTCTTCTCTTCTGACTGTCTCTCTGCGTCTCAGGACTTCCGTAACTACCAGTACACGTTGCCAGTGGTGAAAGGTTTGGTGGTGGACATGGAGGTGAGGAAGACCTGCATCAAGATCCCCAGCAATCGCTATAACGAGGTGAGAACTAATGCATGAAAATGGCTCACAAACCATTTGACAGAATGTAAAACAAACCTTCCAAGTCAACTGGTTGGTTTACAAGGCCACTTCAATGTCAGAGGTTACTCTCAGCTGATGGAGAGAGAGCTGTGTGTCATGTGTTGCTCAACTGACCATTCTGATCGGGACTGGTGGCAGTGATTGTGCATCAGTTTTGAGGCGGAAACATAATTTAAACACTCAACTGGTGCTGTGACGTCAGTGGAGGAGCCCTTCAAGCTCGCTGACCGTCACAACACACACACAGAATGCGTAGGTGATACGTGACAAAAATTCCAGGTCTGTGTGGTGCGAACGCGAGGCGTGGGTTGCTGACTTGTTATAATGGTGTTACCTCGGGTGTGATTGAATGTTATTTCCTCGTCCAACTGCAAGAAGGGATGCACATGAAGCGCCATTTGGCGGAGAAGTAAACCATGGTGGGTAGAGTAGTGCTGCTTGGTTGATTGGTTTGTAGCGTTTGGCTGTTGATGCAGTGACAGATGGGAACCCAGTAAAATGAAGTGGGGACCATTTCACAACAGCTTGCAGGCGGGCCCTTAGCACAGCGAGTGGTTAAAGCCCTCCAGATTTTCAGTTTTATTTGTGATTTGTGAAGGACAGCTTCAAAGAAACGCGGAAGAGGGGATTTAGCGGAATTAATATGTGGTATCTTTCAACTATTGATATTCATGAGCGTCAGTGTCTTTCTCCACAATCTGTCATCTCAGCGCCATCCCACTTAACTTGAGGACTTTACCCACATGCCCACTGCAATTAGGCTTAACCAAGCAGCCACTCTTAAGCCCATTTTCCTCACCACACACCCACAGGGCGGCTTAATTATACATGGATATTATTTGTCCTTGCAGTTAATGAAGGCCATGAACAAGTCCAATGAACATGTGCTGGCCATGGGGGCGTGTTTCAACGACAGGGCCGACTCCCACTTGGTGTGTGTCCAGAACGACGATGGAAACTACCAGACGCAGGCCATCAGCATTCATCATCAGCCGCGCAAAGGTACACACAAACACCCTCACCTTGCCAGTAATGCTGAGAAGTCGTCACTGGACACACTAAAACATCACAGACACTAGGAGTCTTTAGTGTTTTTATTTCTCTTACCTGGTTGTTCGCCAGGTTGCCTCATACTCGTTTGACCCCGGTGGTTGATGAAAAGTGTTTAGACAAGCTGAAGTTATGTTTTCTTTTGCTCTTTGGTTTTTCAGTCACAGGCGCCTGCTTCTTTGTGTTCAGTGGTGCTTTGAAAGCCTCGTCGGGCTATTTAGCCAAGACCAGCATTGTGGAAGGTGAGAATTTTCGGTTTAATATGCTCAGCTGTTAAAGAATCACTGCAGTTTATTGGACAGTCAAGTTTGTTTACAAAGCTCTTAATCACAGTTACAGTCTCAGCAAGCTTCACAACGCCCACATTTTGAAAACAAAACTGGAGTCACATGGTTTAAGAAAAGATAGTGATGATGGATCTTTTTTTTTGCCCTCATCAGACGGTGTGATGATCCAGATCACGGCTGAGACCATGGACTCTCTACGGCAAGCTCTGAGGGACATGAAAGACTTCAGCATCGCCTGTGGCAAGGCCGACCAGGAGGAGAACCAGGAGCACGTCCACATCCAGTGGACAGAGGACGACCACAACTTCAACAAGGGGTGAGAGAGGGAGGGAGTGAAGGCATGAAAGACTCCGGAGGGGAAAGGAGAGCTAGAAAAGGGACAGCTGAAGTAATAGTTTCCCAACCACTACATTTGCACTTGGCTGTGAAAACATATTATGCATGGCTGGTGAAGCCCTCTACAGAATGATGTGCTCTCACATTGCTTCGAGATACTGACTGATGCAGTTGATTTCACAGCAGTCTGATATTATCTGCAAACTAAAATGTAATTTTAAACATTAAATATAATTTATGTATATTTAACCAAGTGCTGTATTACATATAATATTCTCAGCAGTGGTATATTCTCTTCTTTTTAGTCCTTATTTAACAAGGACAGTTAACTAAGCACACACGGTGCAGTAGTTGCTGAAGAAAATGAGTTAATAATTTGCATCATCCACGCAGATTTACTCTGATTCACTAAGCGCTGTTACATTTTCTACAATTCTCTATTTTACATTGCACTTGTATCTGTATATATGCATACTGAATCATTTTTGTTTGATTGAGCACTGCTGTGGTGTGTTTCGGCTTCACAGTGTGATTAGTCCCATCGATGGGAAGTCCATGGAGTCCATCACCAGTGTCAAGATCTTCCACGGCTCGGAGTTCAAAGCCAACGGCAAGGTCATCCGCTGGACAGAGGTACAGCACAGCAGGCACACAATAAGTGGACTTAATTGATTAAAAATAAAAAGAACGTGTCACTGCATAAATCTGATTCAAAGATGCATGTGAGTGTGAAAAACCCACCTGTTGTATCAGACTTAATCTTGATATGGGGGTGCAGAGGAGAAGAGAATCTGATGCCTATCACCTGTGACCAAATCCAGTTCTGGTGTCAGTACAGGCAGGTAATCTGTGTACTGCACATGAAGGGATGAATCAGAATTTATTCAGCAGTCCTCAAAATTCAACGTTACTTCTCGCTGCCAGTTGGAGTCTCTAATGTGCAAAATTACAGTGCAGCTTCATGACCATATTGCTTTTCTTGTTCTTTGTAAGCAACCCAAAATAGGCATTCTTTGGACTTTTATAATTTTGCATATATCCAAAAAAAAAAAAAAAAAAGTTTTAGCACAGAAGCTCTTTTCCAGCACTGCCTTGTTGAAGGGCAAGTCAGCTGAGAGGAGAGCAATACTCTTTTCTTCCCATCTGTTCCTGTGATTCAAACCAGTGACTTTCAGGTCATCTCTCCTCTAACTGAGGCCATATTTCCTCCATTCCTTTAGGTGTTCTTCCTTCAGAGCGAAGACCAGCCCAACGGTCTGAGTGACCCGGCCGACCACAGCCGGCTGACTGAAAACGTGGCGAGGGCTTTCTGCATGGCGCTCTGCCCACACCTCAAGCTGCTGAAGGAGGACGGCATGGCGAAGCTGGGGCTGCGGGTCACACTGGACTCCGACCAGGTAGGACAGCAGTGATTTGAATATTAAATGGGAGCAGGCTGTCTTTTCTCCTCTGCACTATTAGTTTATTGAGATCGAACAAAAGAAACGCACAAAGCAGAGAGAATCGTCTTGTCAGTTCAGTCTTTACCCTGGACACATGGCTTGAAATCTTTACAGTCATCTGGAGTTGCTTTTTTTTAAGCAAGACTAAGACAATCCACCCTCTTTGAAGCATTTTGTTAGGTTTTATGACAATGTCTGGAGAAAGAGAGATGCAGCCACAGGACTTGAATGGGGCTGCACAGTCATTGTACTTCACTCAGGTTCTGTGAATGCAGCAGAGTGGCATGTTGGGCTTCAGATGGAGGCCGAGCACATGGTGCCTGCACTGGTCTGAGCCACCAGACCACTCACATCTACATATTTCATGTTTATGTTTTTATTTATAAGGTGGGTATTTTTAGGGCACGTTGGTGGGCAAAACACTTCCTCAAACAGATTTGTTTCCTTTGTTATTTGAAATAGTGTCAAGACTGGATTTTAGAGGCCATGTCATGGTATAGCTACCATAAATAAATCTAAGGCATCTGGATATTTCGCTACTCATCCAAGAAGCCTACTCACTTCTCATTTGGTATGGAGTTCCTTGGCATTTAAACCTCTGTGGGCAGTTCACACCTTGATCTCATGACAGCTAATGTTTGTTAAGGTCACACACCTGAGGAACCTTCTCAGATGAATAGTGAAACATCTTCAAGATTATGCAGAAAGTCCAGTTTCCTTTGATGTAGTTTTTATGAATCTGAATGCTCTCTGGTGTGATGACAGCAGCCAGCACGCTGCCTGACACTTCACTCCGGTGTTGCAGGTGGGCTACCTGGCAGGTAGTAACGGCCAGCCCCTGTTGCCCCAGTACCTGAGTGACCTGGACAGCGCCCTGATCCCTGTCATCCATGGAGGGGCGTGCCAGCTGAGCGAGGGCCCTGTGGTCATGGAGCTGGTCTTCTACATCCTGGAGATCATCTCGTAGGGGTCGGAGAAGGCATCAGGAGCTTGGCCGCTACCTTCTCTTGTTATTATTATTTTGTTTTTGTTTTTTACCTCCTGTCGTTATCCCACACCCTGGTTCTCCATCTCTTCACCTCTCCGCCAGCTCCCTTCAACCATTTGCACTTCAAAGAGCCTGAAAGCTGTGCTGTGCCAGGCGGGGTAGCATTCCTCAACTCCACCTATGCATCCACCGTTCCTTCTGCTCCAGAGGCCTGGGGCCCGAGGAAGCTCTGAGCAGGACCGTCTGTTGGTCTCACTCCGCCCTCCTCACTGAGTTTCGTTCACAGGATGAGGTGCTGTCGTCAGCTGCCCCGACCAGGCCTGGGTCAAACCAAACTGGTGATCAGCTCCTGTTGGTTTTAACCTGTTTCTGGTGTCTGAGGGGTGGGCTTCACTGCAGCACGATGGGTCAAATAGTGTCAGATTAGTTGCAAATCGGACTAAATAAATTTTCATGTTTTCCTGTGCTTAATATTTGTGCCACAAATTTGTAGCATTTCCTGTGAACCCCACCTATCGGTGCTCCAAGCAGGCTAAAAAATGCGCTACGGATTATTTGCGCCTACTCTCTGACCCAGGTCTGACCCCAGCATTGTGTTCTCCACTTCTCCTCTTCAACACTATTACTTCCCATCCCGGTTCACTCCAATGCCACTGTGGTAGCCAGGGGTCCTGAGGGCAGAAGCACTGCACCCTGGGTAATAATCTGCAAAGGCCTCTGTGTAGCACGGATGCTCTAGACTGCCAGGGAGAAGCATTTCCACCACTGAAAACTGTGGACTTGTCATCATAATTTTCCTCTGACTTTGAAAAAAGATTTTTTTAAATCATTGAATGTGGAGAGAAAGTGCCTCTGTGTGGTGATAGTGTTTCTTTGCACCCTGGTGCACAGTGCCTGCAGCAGCGATTCATCAAGGAGGACACAGGAAAAAAAAAAAAGACAACTCCTCTTGGCTTCAGACTCGCCTCTTAAGCTTTATCCATTAATCACCAGATGCTTTACTTCATGACACGGACAAATGCTTTGATTTGTTTTGGTTTGTACATAATAATTTCTGGACAGAACACTTTCTCCATTATAGCCCTGCAACTGTAGCCTCCAGAGATCCCAGACAAAGGGTCTCTGATTCTCGATTGAGCTGCAAAGCAGTCGGACTACAAGGTGCAGTAAAGACAGTATTACTGAAGTGGCTGTCATGGACTCGAAGCAGGCCAACTCTTTTGACTGATGCTCTGTGAAATCAGCTGTGCTGGCTGTGTGATTACATGCTAACTTTTAAATCAAAGCACCCTTTTTGTCCTAGACAGAAAGTTTGCTAACAAAAAAAAAAAAAAAAAAATGGTTCCAATGCTTTATTGAGAAACTCTGAATTCACTAATGAGGGGAACAGATGCTGAAAGGATTCTCAAAACCATAAGCAAGGCCGAGCGTCACCCTGAGTCCGCACATGAAACTGGAAGGCAGAGAAGTGGGAAAGCACGGTTTTTACTCCAGAGTGTCGTCCCGTAATCCTAATCTCTCACCAACAAGCTCCTCCATCTTCAGCAACATCAGAGCTCTGTGTTCGTCCAACAGTGGTTAGAAAAACCACTTTACTGATTCCGATGTCTCTTTACCATACAAAGAAAATAGCTGTTGAAAATGTAAAGATATATACATATATAAATAAATAAATCTATATATAGATATATATAGATATATATAAAGAACTGTATTAAAATGCAGAAGCAGTGCACTGGATTCTAAGCCATTTACAGGAGAGAAAAAAAACGGAGTGGGACTGAGTCTAGAGAGGATCACTTAAACCAACAGCTGAAGCTAAGTTCAGTGCCAGTGTCGATCCAGGGTTCCTACACATTTTTTTACTTCATTTGACTGATAAATCGATCTGAAGATTTTGGTCAGTATTCAGTATGTACTGTCACCTGGGCCAGGGGTTTAAGACTTTGTTGTGGTCCAGTCTTTCCGGGACTTTACTATGAAAAGATAGTTTCAGTGTAGATGATTAAGTAGATTTTATACTTGAAAATTGACAAATATATTTGAAACGGTGAGACCAAAACCCAATATTAAAACAATCATTGCTACATTTTTTTGTAGCATCATTTTTAGTGAATTAAAATTCAAATTGTTTGGTGGAAGCCCCTGTGGGACCCCACTTTGAAAATCACTAACTTAGGTCATATCATGTCATAACTTGACTGTCAGTATTCACAACAGACCCCATATCAAAAAGCAAGTGACATGAGCTGGAGTCTTTAACTACATAATAATGTGTAGCTGTGACGTTTTCTGCTGTTTGAAATCTTTCCCAAGGCCTTGAAATGATCCCTTTCAGCTTCCATAATTTCCAGGACTCCCCTGGCCCGTGTAGGAACCCTGTAGATCAGACACTTTGCCCTCTTCAAAGGTCTCAACACTTTCCAGTGTCCCTATAAATAATTAGTAAGCGAGCTTGGGCTGTTGAGGTCTAGTTGCTTTTCAAAGAGAAGCCCTGGGCTGCCCTCTCTCTCCTGCAGTGACATGGACCTGAGGAAAAAAAACAAGAATGTATTTATGCTGTTTCTGTTCAAACCTGTAAAATGTGTTCTGTTTTTTTTGTTTTGTTTTTTTTAATCGGACCTGACTAGACCCAAAAAACACACCGATCCATCAGATTTCCATGTATAGTAAACATCCTGCATACTGTAAGCAACATCTCTCCATCCTTTTTGTCAATGGGACTGTGAAACCAGAAGAGGCTACTCACACAAGTGGCATAACTGCAAACGGTTTTGTTGAGCATTTTATTTGAGTATAACAATCTTAATATGACAAGCGAGGATCTCTCCACCTGCAATCAGCAGCATCCGAGTCAGACAATCACATGAATATCTGCAGAAGAGCCGATGACGCGTCGACAAACAAGTTGAAGTTAAACCTGTAGCTGCACCATATTCATTTGTTACACAGTTTGAAATGTTTTAGGACCTTCTGTAGCACGATGTTAGTGGAAGCTTGATCAAAGTGTTGGGGAAAAGAGTGACGGAGGGGTCGAAGGTCAACAGTTACAAATTAATTGCTGTGATCGTCTCTGCCCGAGTTGCTCATCACTGTGTCTTCACTGTGCGACACGGCTTTCAGGGGAGAAGCTTTCACCGACCACCATCGGCAGTTCTTTCTAGAAATTAGCAAAACCAAGAGGAGACGTACCGAGGATTTATTTTTGTGACTCTCGCTCCCTGTTTTCTGTTACCTTTTTTTTTTTTTTTTGGCATTATCTGAAGTTGTGCAATATGTCCTATATCCAAAAGGTGCAATTTGTTTTATTGAAAGTAGCATTTTCTTTTTTTTTTTATTCAGTTGTAATATGTTACTATCCAAACTATAACATTGCATGCATACAGAAACGAGCTTGCAATGGTGACGAGAGCATATCAACTTTGCATTTTGACAGTATTTTCTGTTTTGTGGATTGAACTGAGGAAAAAGAAAAATCCATTCATACAATCCTGTCATTGACTGGGTTTTGTTAAAATCCTTAATATTTTCTTTTTAATTAAACACTGACATCAGTCAAAAAGAACTGTATGAAAAGCCAAAAACCCTGTACATCTTTTTTTTTTTTTTTGTCAATAAAAGCGGTCTTTATCAAAAAACTGTAGTATATGTATAATAAAAAACTTATAGAAAATTGAAATGAGTGCTTTATTTGTTTTATTTATTTTTTGCCTGTTCAGGGTCATCAGCTTCTGATTGACTGAATCCTCATGAAGCCTTCAACAGTGAGCAGTCTCAAAAATAACATTTCCATCAGTTGGAAAATAATAATCTACTCGTGGAAAATAACTGACAGTGCAGAATGAAAACAAGATATGATACTTTTCTTGAGGAAAGTAGATAATTTCAGTCCACAGTAAAACAAATAAAAGTTATGTATACTTTAGAGATGATTTTTCCCAGGTGAACACGAAACATTTTGAAAATGTTGTGTCCACAAACAATCTGACATCATTCATCTTTGTAAACAAGCAGAGGGTCAAACATGTTCTAATAGGAAATAAAAAAAAAGATGGGTAACAATATTTAAATGCCTTAATTTGTCGCTGAATTAACTGGGCCAGTTTGTAGTAAACCTCAGGTCCCATTTCCTCAAACCAGTACAAAGCCTTCCTGAAAATGCGGCATAAAATAAAATGGGACAGGGAAATGTTGCGACCACGGTAACACAATAACAGTGGGCAGCGGTTCACTGCTGCCATGTTGGAGGTATAACGGCTGGAAATGGGCTTGAATTGGCTCAGCGTATCATATTATGGCTTCCTCTTCAGCAAGTCTTCAAATGCCACCACTCCTTTAAAACACTGATGAGATTCACTCCAAAATGTGATTTCACCATATGGAGAAAAAAAAGATGCAGTCTTCAAAAATAATTAATGGCACTGAAATAAAACATATGGGATGCAATTTATTTAACTTTAATCAGTCTGTGACCTTTACTTCCAAAGTTTGGAGGACCGCATCATCGGCCTTTCTGAAGTACAGATACTTCTCAAACTGCAGACTCTTTTCCCAAAATGGATTCATCACTTTCTGGAATGAAACCCAGATCTATTTATTTTTTTCCCTAAAATAGTAAAAGCTAAAAAAAAAAAAATAATAATCAGCTAAATTCAGCTCAGTCATCTGATTCTGATGTGCGCAGCCTGGTGCTACACAGTGTAAACCAGGTTTCATGAGAATAAACAAATAAATCAAACAGTCCCAAACCCGTTTACAGGTGACAATGTTTTAAAACTGTTTAGTGCCACAGTGAGAGGACATATTAATCAAATTAAACTGATATGTGTCAAAGAAAAGGGGGTGTACTCTTCAAAATAATTATCTTTAAGTATGACATCTCACATCTCACACCTTTTAGTACCACTGAGAATTATCACTTGGCTTATTCCTATCAGTTATAGCTATTTAAAACATCTATAAGGCTGCCCTGCATTCTTCCTTTGCTGTGAATTGTGTGGATTTGTGAAAAAAAAAAAAAAATAAAATAAAATAAAGACTCCTAACAGTCAAAGTGACAACACTCCTTCCCGTGTTCAATCTCACACACATTATCGTGTCATTGTAACAAGTGTGGCAGCTGAATGCAAATTCAAATATGCAGGATCTTACAGCAACAGTGATTACTTTGGTATTAGTGCATAGTGCAGTTCTAGAAACCAGAGCCGTGTATATAGAAGGAATATGTACACATTTTTTGATATAAACTTTCATCTAGGGCAGCAGGATCAGGTTAGCTCAACATCAAGCCCCTTCAACGAGAGCCAAGGCCACACCTCGGTTGTCAAAGTTAGGAGTGATACATGGGGCCAACTTTTCAGCCAAGAGTGAAATGCTGCTTTAAATCACTTTGCCCATAAGTTTTGCCTGGTGTATCACCCCTTTAACCCTGCGCTCACCCTGCTAGCCGCTCGTCTGATGGCTGACTTGACACATCATTGATTGCTGCTGTGTCTGTGGTGTATATTTATAGCGATGTTGGTGCACGACGCGGCGCCCCCACGTCCAGCCGACAGACGAGGGAACCGCGCTTTGCATCGGCCAGCATCTCTGGTCACAGGCAGCGATCGGATCTCCGTCAACTGGCAGCACAAGTTGCTAGCTGTGTGAACGCTCGGTAAGAGAATGTGCACGTCCCGCAGCGTCTTCCCAGACCGCAGAGAGGGAGACGAGAGGCACGCCAGCGAGGCAGAGCAGCGAGAGGCCAGCTTGCCTTCCACAAGGCGGCTCCCTGTCTCCTCCTGGTGGGCCGCCGTGTCAAAGAGAGCTCTGTGTCTTGCAGTGTGCAAAGTTTCAGATGGCAAAGACCCGTGTGGGTCCGGGTCAGACAGCCAGAGTGTGGCGGTCCACACCGCAGACCCTCCATCTCATCTGTATCTCTACATCCTCCCTACCTCCTCCTCCTCCTCCTCCTCCTCCTCCTCCTCCTCCTTTTCCTCTGAGTGTTTTTGATTGAGTGCCTTTAATCTGGAAGACAAAGACAGGTTTTGTGTTGGATATCTTGAGAGAAAATGTAATTTTGAAATGTGACTTCTGAGGTTAATTTAATCATGTTGGGGTATAAAAAACAATCAGATAGAAAAGATCAAATCTACTTGGAGGAAGAAAGCACGATGCTTTGTGAAGGGTATGTGATGCACAGCCGTCCTGTCTAACATGTAAAGGCTCATTCATTTCAAACAAGAAAAGGAGAAAATAATTACCTGTATAATGTTAGCGATCTTTAATGTTGGAGCAGCATCTAAACAAGAACCTGGGAGACAAAAACACACCAACTTGTAGAGTCTCACAGAAACATGCTGCAGTTTGTTAGATGTCACACTAACTCTGTGGAAACAGAGGAATGCTGGTCGTGTGGCTACCTTTGATTGGTCGAGGACTAGCCAGCGCTCCGTGGAGGTCTGCATGTCCTGTCCACTCAGCGGCTCCCGCAGACGGACCCTCACTTCAACACGACCTCCTGTGGGCTTGCGACCGTCCATCACCTGATGCAGGAGACATGAGAGACAAGACGCTCAGTTTCCCAACCAATCAGTGAGACTTTATTTACAGAGCACTTTTCATACAAATACATGCGACACAGAGTGCTTCACACAGTAAAACAATAAAACGATACAATATAATACTGGGATTCCTGTCTTTAACATAGATTCAGCACAACACGGATAAGAATAAACTTTCAAGGGCTAAACACAACAGAAAAGCTGCATGCTGGGAATCAACTCTGGGTGTCATTTCTGTTCTGAATGCACTGTCTGTTAATTGAGGCCTCCTTGAGTCAATATCATGTACACCTTATCTTTCAGTATTTGAATTTTAGTGGAATGCTACTCAGTACAGTCAAATGTTAGGACGTTAGGGAACAAGACTGTCGTGTCCACAGCTGCTGACTCAGCATCAAACTCAGCCACAGCAACGAGACAGAAGTAAAATCACTCAAGACTCTATGTTCCTCTACTGCTGCGCTCAAAAAGCCTCACCTCTACGATCTCCCTGATTTCGCTCTGCGTCTCCAGTTTCTCCAGCTTCACGTGGGCCGTCCCGATCGGCTTGTCACTCCGCAGGAATCCCCTGTTAGACGACACATAGCAGCAGCAGCATCACCGCCGCAGTCTCACCGTCATGACACAGCACAACACACCGCTCCGCTTCAGCTGCTCTGACACGACTGCATGTGTAAACACCATGACCTCAGGCTGCTGTTTTCACTCTCTGACCATGAAGGATGTGCTAAGTCTACTGACCACTTCACACGTGTAACTGCAAACTGTCTTTTTATTTATGTCGCCTGGGCAAATATGATCAAGGTCCAGATAATATGTCTTTCGTAAACACATAAGGCATTGTTATGCGGTCTTTGGTTTTTGCATGTTCTCACATTTTGTCCGTGCTGACCACCACGCAGCCTTTCTGACCACGAGCCAATCAAATCAAAGCAAAACAATGGCTCTGTATCAAACAGACGGCTGATTGGCTGCCAGTTTCACTCCTGGCTCGACATGAAGCTGTGGCATCTCAACTTCGGCAAGCTTTCCCTTTATTTCTGCACTGCCTGCATGTTTAATGAGCCTAGCATCAGTGGAAACTTATTTTCAAGAAAAGAATAATCTGTTTTTGAAATGCTAAAAAGAAAAGAAATGGCAAACTGTGATTGAGCAAGCTGAAAATTAAAACTTTTTACACAAAAAACAGTGGAGTAGGGTGATGTTTCTGTGAAAAATATACATTAATCATCTCGGCAAGTAAAAATTCTTGGTAGTTGTCTAGTTGTCCAGCCCTTGGCAGGTGAGTTAGAAGAGTTAATTTCAGACACTGTACACAACAGCATCAAATATACATGGGTATTTCGTGGAAGAAGACAAAGTGCAGTGTCACCTGAGGCAGTTTAGATTTCAGCGCCACATTCACATTCAATCGCAAAAGAGATGGTCAGTAAAATAAACCTGCAACCCTCCCATCGCCATCTCAGCTACGATAAATAAACCCTCCTGCCGGGGTGATAGTTAAAACCAGCAGGAGGCTCATTAGTCAGCCTCTGTGTCTCCGAGCTAACCTGCTGTTTTGTTTACCCGACTAGAGGGCAGTTTTGCTTATTCAAGGTCACAATAAATATTCAGCAGCCGAGTGAAGATTTAGGAAAGTAGTGTGAGCGGGTCTGGAGCGACTCACCCTTTGTGCAGCAGCTCCAGTTTGAGGCCTTTGGACAGCAACACCCTCTTGAAGCCCCGGTGGTTCCGGTTGATGGACAGCGTGAAGCTCTGGTTGTACTCTGGTTAAAGATAAGGACATGCAATTTTATGCAGTGCTACCATTTAAGTAGAATATAAAATATTTAAGTCCTTCACTTCAGTAAGTCAAAAACAAATGCTTTTATTTATTTATTATTAAAAACAGCCCTTTTTGAACAAGGTCAGAGTGTGACTGTGACTTCAATGCTAACCTGTAATATGCTGTACTTTTATGTGATTTTGTCAGAATAGACACCATTTTCTACAAATGGTGGATATCTCGCTTTGGAATGAAATATATTTAACACACTCCTAAAAAATGTGTTCTATTAGGAACTTAAAAAATGAACTTTAAGATGCGAAACAAAGATTGCCATTTTCGTACTCTCTAATCTTCATTATAGCAGCAACAGCATGAAAAGCTTTGTCTCAAAATGAAATCAACCACTTAAGAAAAGGGACACTCAAAAAGTTAATGGTAATGCAAAATTAAAACAATGTAATTAAAAAACAATGTAGCAAGTTAAATACGCTGTTGACAATATAACACTGCTTGGAGACTCCACATCATAAAATACTGAGTGATGATCATCAGGACAGGATTTACCTCCACAGTGGATATATAGCCTATAGTTAGTATAAAATTGTTGTTCTTTTTAGATCTCTAGAAGTTGCTCTGAAAATAGCCATGCTGTCAATCCCAACAGATTAAGTCACACCTTCACAGAGCTGCAGCTGGAGTCCTGTCTTACCTGGGGAGTTAGTGTTCTTGATGACAGCTGTTTTGTGTTTCTGCGGTTGTTCCTGTTGGTAACAAAAAGGAAACCAAGAACTTGTGAAAGCGGCATCAGTTAGCGACCTCTTGGCACACTGTATTGATTGTGAAAAGGAAATGAGCCGTAGCTTTAGCTCGCTCACCGCACTGGGGTAGGGGAAGTCAAACTTGACATAGGCATCCAGGTCATTTGTCTGGATACCTGAGGAGGAGAGAGAAAGAGATTTTAAAAAAGCAATCAACATTTTGCATTTGAATATTCTGTATTTCTCCCTCAGTCCTCGTTCCTCACCACATATTAGACAATTTGAGAGTAGTAAAACAAAATTTGTTGTCGTTTGTTGTGTTTACAATATTTCCCCTGACAGTGCTTTCCATACTAGAGACATTTCTACATTTCCTTAACTTTTCATTTGAGACCTCTTTAAAAAAAAAAAAAATCTTTCCATACTTTCTCAAACAAAGTTTGGACTCATTTGAGAGCAAGCTGCTTAAACATAAAGCAAGTCAACGTTACCACTGGGAGCAGGAAGATTCATCCCTCTTACAACAACCACCACCATTTCAGTGCTGCTCAGCTCTGGGAATATCCTGCAAGCAACAGAGGGAGGAAAAAAAACATTAAAAGCGGCAGAGAAGGAGTGAGTGATGTATTTCCTTGGCACCCTCGCGTGACTGATCGAGATACAGGAATGTTAAGAAAGAGATGGGCAAGAAAAGTAACGAAAAAGAAAAGAGAAAACACAGGTGAAATAGAAGCAGAAATTGTTATTTCCTTCCAAAATAATACAATGAAAAGGCAAACCTCTGGCACCACCTAACTGCATAACCTCACATGATTAGCAGGAGGTTTTATGGTCCTGCTGCCATAAAATCTCATTAAAACTTTCAACCTCTCCCCAACAAGGCAGTTTTCCATTTTACCTTGATAACTCCTGACTCAAAACACTCAAAACTTTCCGAACATGATTTTGCTGAATATACTAGCTGTACATTTTGTCCGAGTTTGGTACCTACCTGACGGTGTGGTAAGTCCTCTCTTCAAAGTGATGCTTGGGAGGATCCAACCCTCTGGCCTGAGACAGCTTCAGGATCTCCAGACTCTTCTTACAACGCTCTGCCATCTTCTCGAACCTTAAGTCCACACACACACACACACACACATATGAGTGAACATCCTCTTCAAGACACAACCCTACCCCTTGTTACCTATATATTACATCAGGCTTTTGTTTTTCAGTGCTTATCTCAAGTTTTCACTGATCAGGAGCTCAAAATGCAGCAGTAATCTGGTGCTAGAAATGGGGTTTGTGTATAAACATGGAAATGCTCTGAGTGGTACAGACGGCTTACTTTGTTGTTTCTGTGACATTCCCCAGGTGTGTGAATTGCTTGGAGTAAGTCATACATTTCTAAAAGAGGAAAGCGAAAAGAAATGAAAAAACATCTTGAGGATTAAGTTAGTCCTGAGATCAGCGAGGCATTACAGAGCAGAGCAGAGTAACCAAGTGGGGTGTGGGAAAAGAAACCATCAGAACAGATTTTCTAAAGGTTCATCTAAAGCTGCGGAAACTCAAATCCTTAAGAGTGGAGCTCAAGTTTCCTTCTATTTATTAGGGATTCTCACTGAGGAAATTAATTAGGCATGGTGTCATCCTGCATAGCAGATGGCATGCATAAAAGTTTAAAGTGGTTTACTTGTACACTGAAATATTCCTCCCACGATCACTTAATAAATAAATGCATTGAATTAAAACATCAATTTAGAACCCATATCCAATTTGTTTCAAGAACTGATCCAAGTATTAAGGAGAGCTGTTCATATTATTTTGCACACCCTAAATATGTTAACATCCCATACATTCATCCAGTCTAGTGCTGAAATTGTTAGTTGCGTATATTTACAATATCAATTTGCTATATCCCATACTACATACATATACTACTGACTGCTGCTGTGTTTTCTGTCCAGGCATAACCAGCCTTACAATTAATTTTGTTTAATTAACGCACCACAGAAATGTAAGTTCTTGAACAAACATTGTGGTTGAAAATAGTCGAATGTTGTTATAATTTCCAATAATATAAAGTCCTTCTGTTCCTGATGTCTTCAAGATTAATAATCAACAGTAATATTATGAAGACAAAAACGGTCATGATAATTGGGGTTATGACTTTAGTCCTGTTCAAGCAGCCTTACATCGTACTGCTCTTTGAGTATCTTGGCCAGTTGTGTGTAAACCTCCTCTGCTTTCTCTGAGATCTGCACGTCGCTGTGGTGCACGAGGATGAAGTCCTCATCTTCGTCACCAGGGGGCGATGGCACCTGCAACGCAGACAGGAACAACAACAGAGGAAATGTAATCCTGCCAGTGGTTTTAAAATAACTTTAAGAAAAATTAGCATTACTCATATCACTGATGTAAGGCAGAAGCCACCAGTCATCTCAACCATGGTCTATATTTGCTTATGTTAACAATATCCAGGAATCATAATCTATTTAAAGACATGCTGATGTTTACAAAAGCAAAATTTAGCACCTTACAATTGCTGCTCAAGACATTTTCCCAGCTTCGCACTGATTAATGGCTTGAATTTCCGCTTTTATAATAGGGTTTCACATTGTTTTTAATTCCTTGTTTGTTTTGGGAAAATACTTTGTGATACTTGAAGTGAAGTTAAATTTGAATTTAGACAAGTCATCTATTACTTCCTCTGTCTTTTAGAGTTGCTCAGACAGATTCAGAGTTGCAAAATTAACTTCTCCATACTCCATTTCACAAGATGCTGCAATTTTATCTCAGCATGAAAGGTGTGTCAGTTTACTAAGGGTATTCTGGTGCAGTGTTGGTTATCTGGCCAATAAATCATGCTTTAATTTATTCAATCTGAACAAGTTCTAAACATCGGCATCTCGTATTCTCTCCTGGCAATTTTTTTAAGCACTGAAAAAGGCAAATATACAAAAAAGGCTGTGCCCATATCTACCACAATTAATATAACTGCAATATCCAGGGAAAAAAAAGCTAGAAACATCATTTTGCATGCTTCCAAATCTCTTCCCCCTGGTGGATCTGTGTAAGACACATGCCATTTGGAGTAGCAAATGAGGTTGGATAACTCCATTACAGAATCATTTCAGTTAAGAAAAACACGAGAAAACTGCAAGCAGCAGAGCGGGTGTTTTTTTCACAGCAGGTTCTAACCTTGCTGATGTCCACAGTCTTGCCGCTGCGGGCTGCCTCGATCATGGGTTCAAAGCCCTTGGCGGTGCGGAGAAACTGCTTGGCCTGATCCATGTCATTCCTCTGTTTAGCCTGCAGAGCCGCCTTCATGTACTGCTTCCTGCGGCCCTCCAGGAAGTCCAGCTGCTGAACGGCTGCAGGATTAACAAAACAGAAAGAAAATCTAATTCAAACTCACTGTACACCAGACTCTGAAACTTAGACCAAGTCGTATAGTGTGAACTTGGCCCTGTGTCTTGTGCTCTCATTGGCCCATTAGCTGTCGCTGGTCTCTGACAGATAGAGATATTTAACCTGGTGGAAAATGAAAGCTAAAACAGTCCAGTGTGAACTAGGCATAAGGTGTGTGAACTAGGTAAAAGATCACCCCATAGTGTTCTTCTCACTGTAGAAAATTTGCTGATCTGATGGTGTTTTGGAGATAATTTTTGTTGCTCAGACGTTTTCTGCGGGGACCGACCTGTACTGGAGAGGCCTTCCCTGGTGGCCGTTCTGTCAGGGGAAGGAGAGGGAGTTCTTTTTTTCACCGGAGCCGTTGGAGGCACAGCTAACATGGGCTTCTTTGGCTTATCTGGAACAGGAGGCTTGGACTGCAAATAACAGAGAGCAGACAGATTTAAGACACAGGTCGAACATTACTGATCTAGAGTAATAACTTCTAAAATATTATGCAGTCCTGGTTCATGCAGTTCACCAGCCCACCTCCTCCTCTTTCTCCTCATTTTCTTCGTCATCCCCTCCTTCGGTAGCATCAGTAGAGGCGAGTTTATTGGCTGCCTCCAGCACAGCAGCAAATCCCTGCTCAGCTCCTGCCGCCTCCTGGCCAGGGATTGGAGGAAAGCCTGTAAAATACAAACAAGATCATTTCTCCTTTTTTTTTCTTTTTTTTTTTTTTAAATCAACGCAGGCTGACAGTTTATAACATGAGAATCACTTCATTAGCAGAGTACAAAAAGCGTGTGCGGGGATTTGTTTTGGTTGCACTGATATAGAAAAATACTTGCAACTTAGAAATGAATATGCAATATCTATGCCATAAATTCTGTAAAACACAATTTGGCAGAACCAAATGAAACTTCAGAACTATGTTGTCTGTACAAAACAGAGATGTCATAAATAATCTCACCTGGGGGAACAGGGAGCTCCTCAAAGTTGACAGCTTTCCCTGCTTTGTGAGCTCGGATGGCACTCTGGTATTGCTGCAGCAGGGCAGAGGTTAAATATTTAGAAACTGAACGTGTTGTTGCTACGGGAATTTCCTGTGATACACTGAGGGGCAGTGAGGGGTAACTTTTTTAAGGAGGAAGGGAGACTAGACTAGCAACAAAGTCCTGACAAGCAATGAAAAGCTCAATATTTATCCCTAAATATGTAAATACATAAACCTGAGTAATTACAATATTAGCATGGACTTTGTGCTATTTCAATTAGAGCTGAAATGTCTCATAAATTGCATTACCATTAACTTGTTATCAAATGAGAGCTATACACCTAAAAGACTGAACTGGACAGTCAAAACAAACTGTGTTGAGCTTTACTCTGCTCATTATTAGGGAAATGTATCACCTGACTCTCATCAGAAACGGTAAGGAGGGCTCAACGTACCTTAGCGATGCGGTCATGCATTCGGGCCTTGCGGTCGTCTCCGCTGGCCTTGGCCTGAGCCGATGCCTCCGCATACTTGGCTCGCCTCTGCTCCAGGGCCTCCAGCACGTCCTTAGGAGGTGCAGGGGCTGATGGGACAGCAGGGGCTGAGGGAGAAGACAACATTACATTGTTTTCCCTACATTTGTTTCTTAAAAGTGAGTCCTGGGTATCTTTAACGTGATGAAATATTATTTTAAAACAAACCAACCAAAAAAATCACCTAAAAACCAGTGTTATTAAGTAACAATGGAAAAAATACAGCTAAGAATAATGACTCAGAATAAATTTAAGATGAGCAAATTTTACTGCTGTATGAAAGATGAATATAATAGAAATGCAGCTAATAGCTTCAGTATAACCACAGTAGCTTTGTCACTGAACACATCTCTTTTTGCCTGGTCATACAAATCTGTTTCCATTTCTTGCCCCGAGCAGTTTCTTCTTGTTCCACAATGTTATTTATCATGTTGAGAGTAGTTTTGGAGACTAGATCCAAACAGCTTGTCAACATCGGCTTAAGTCTACTTCTTCTGTAGCTGAGGTGAATTTCAGGAGATGATGCTGAAATGCACGACCCGTGTCATGCAAAGGTGTGCAAATATTTTTTACTAAGCTACAGCTGGATCTGGCCTCTTTACAGTACAATTTACAAAACAAAATGTGTGCAAATATATTCCAGTTTGGCTGATAATAATCTTACAATGGCAGGCTGCCATAGGAAAATACACAGAGAGGCAAAAAGGAGTATCGATTCACACAAAATGTACACCACTGATGTTAGACTTACAAACCTCTTACAGGGTGAGGTGTAAAGATTAGAAAACTGAATGGCAAAACAACTTTTTCTTAAAGAGGAGTATTTGTTATCACCTGGGTCTGCTGCAGCCGGCTGTGTGGCCTGTGTGCTCTGACCAGGGGAGGGTTCCTTCACTGGCGCTGCACCTCCCTCCACTATGGCAGAAAAACATGAGGTTCACTGAATCATACAGTGTTACATACAAAAAACAGATACTGTCAACTACAACTACTACTTAAAACACATCAGGGAAAAAAAACAACTTCACGCATCCCCTGCAATTTGCTAAATATGCTTATTGGTGAACTATTAATATTCTCCCCATGCGAGATCCTCATAAGCTCTCTCAGTTTTTATTTCCCTGTGTATTTCACCTCAAGTCTCTTATTTTTCCTACTATAATCTATATGAGTGATAAAAATATTCCAAATATTAAGGCTTTGAGCTGATTTTTATTTCCTGTTATTTTTATGGATGTAATCTATATTCTTAAATTCTGTTATCCAGTGCAATTCTGTCTTAGCCTGACAATGTGATTTTGTTGCTGTTATGTTTGTGTTTAGGTGCGATGCGGTTTATAAGTCCCTCAGGGTTAATTTTATTTCACCTGCACATATTACTGATTGCATCTCCTGTTTCAATATTTTTATCCTCTCATATTATTTCTGTTTGATAAATTCTTTGCTTCAGGGTTTCATCTCTGGAAATATGCAAAAAAAAAAAAAAATTAAAAATCCTTCATTAAGATCCTGTCTTACCCTGTCCTGGAGAGGGAGGTATGCCACTCAGGTCAACTGGCTGTCCTTTCTCCAACGCCTCGATCACTGCATCGAACCTCTGCACCAAGAAAGACAAACAACCCTAGACAGTCAGACATAATAGTGGGCTTTGTCATCTTTCAAATGGCTGGCATGTTTCACATAGCTGAGAGAGTAACGAAGCAGTCAGAAAGTGCAGCCTGAGTCTAGAGCTGCACTAAAAGTCAAGAATAAATGCGTATATCATATATAACTGAAGGATACTTTAAAGTGAGATCACCTCATTTTGTTTCATTTCATTGGAAAAGGTTTGCGCAAACATCAGGTTAACAAGCACACTGCATCGACTATCACCGCTGCTCCTCATCCTACTGCTACATTCCCACGCTCAGCAAATAGATGTGGAAATGCTGCTTCCACTTCCAGCAGAGACCATGCCTCATTGCACTGTGTGATTAGTTTGTAAAGGCACACTGATGCATCAACCTCACACACAGAATCAAGGAAAGACTGAACACAATGGGACTGACTTCCACATCAGTCAAGGGTGAGATTAAATTCAGCTACTATACGATTCAGGAAAAAACAACACAGGTAAACAACTGGTCATCATACTGATACCACACTGTTTAAATTCACACAACTACAGAATATGACATTTATATAAATGTGAACAGATATTGCCAAGCCGTAAGTTGCTGGTATCTCTCTGCAACCCCATGATGTGCCAAAATGTGTGCCTTAAAAATATGTTTCCGTCATCTTTTACTCAACTCTAAATCATTTCAGTTTTCATGGACTGTACTCTTGTTGTCAGCCTTTTGATAAAGCAAGGTAAACCAATGTTTAAAGATGTTTTACAAAACTCTGAAACCTACCTAACTGGAGATTGCAATTGTTTGTGCTCCTATCTCAAACCACAAGCATTCACTGATTATATAAATCCCCACCAAGCCCAGTAAAAATGAACAATGTCTTACAGGATTTAGCCAAAAAGTCCCACAACCATCTAACCGAACCCCCCTCCCTCAGGATGCAGTGAGTCCTTTAACTCACCTTGCTGGTCCGTATGTAAAGCTTTGCCTGCTCCACATCTCCTTGCTTCTTGGCTTTCAAAGCTGCCATCTTGTATTCCTTTTGCCTCTCCAAAAGCATCGCCTTGGTGGCCTCGCCCACTGTGGATTCACCGGACAAAACGACACAACAGCCACAACAATGAAAGCCTGTATTCACCACATATTCAGAATGCTATGTGTTTTAAGGAGGCAACGGCTCAGCCTTGACTGTTGAAAACCTGTGATTTAAAAACACACTGGTGAAGCTTACAATGGAAAAAACAGGCAAACCAGGTAAAAAGGTAAACTGAGAGAATAAATTCACCAAAGTGTGCCACTATCACAAATAATCCTACATGCCTGTAAGTTCGTTTCTGTACTTACAATTTTTTAAGTATATCAATTGCACAATTCAATGTAACAAAAAAAAAAAAAAAAAAAAAAAAAAAAAAAAAAGCCCACAAAAGGGTCTGTTTAGTTTTTCCAACATGCTATATTATGTCTTTGTTTTGTTTCAATAGGTTTTATTCTGATTTCAAACTTTTTTGCTGAGGTGGGATCTGTGCACTAGTGAGCTAATGCACATGAGCAACACTGCCATCTACACCTTCTTTGTTGTAGTCTGAACATTTCAAAATCATCATTACTTGGTGAGACCAAGTGGGTAAGTAGGGGAAAGTAAATTTGCCTGCTCTGCCAAACCCTTAAGCCTGCAGCAAAACCAACAGATCTCTCTTCTTTTTTTAATTATAAAAAGCATTGGGATGGTACCATAGTAGACAAACACTTCCTATGACCAATGTATGTGTTTAGGTTTATATTAAAAAGCAATCAATATTACTATGAGTATTGGTTTGTACAAACTAAAACTGACCATGTGACTGATTGTCCTGGGACGGGCTGCTGGGCTCCTCTGCCTCCTCCTCTGGCGAGGGCAGGCTGCTCAGAGTGGGCAGGGTGGCAGAGGATGACTGATCATCCTCAACGCTGGGCTCGACAATCTCTGGTACAACTGATGTTGTCTCAGGCTCTGCCTCTGCCTGCTGCTCGGGGGGAGCAGGCTGAGGTGGGGAGGGTACCGGGGGAGGAGGTCGCTGGGGAACGGCGGGTCGAGAGGGAGCACCAGAGGCAACAGGCGGAGGGATCTCAGCCTCATTCACAGCCCTCCCTTTTTTGACAGCAGCTAACATGGTCTCCAGGGTCTGCAGGGAGCAACAGTAACAAGGAATCATTACTCAAAACTAGAGCTGGGTAAAAATATTCATTTTCAGATTAATCACAATCGTCATTTGAACAATCCAATAATGATTATTAAAATCCTGAGATCGCTCTTTTAATCAGTGCTCTTTTTCAGTGGATGTGTGAAGATTTTTGGTAACTGTCATCTGTTTAACTACTAGCCAACACAAACTCATCTGACCCAATTTCATGTTTTGACCGAACAAATTAACACTGGCAGGCGCTCCCCCTCTGAAACCAGCACTACTGAGCCAAAAGCTGGAGGTCTGTATTTTGGTTTTAGAAACCATGATGGCAAAGAACAGTTGGGCAAAATCAAAGCTATCTGGAAGCGAGGGAAACCTGGTATCATTACTGAAATATCCCTAACTAAATCAATGTGGAATCAAAAATCAGTACTGAATCGAATAGGGAAATCAGCACCGATACCCGGACCTACACAAAACCAAAAAAATGAATCAAAAGCATATTTATAAAAGCAGAAAACATTCCTTTTACTTTTTTAAAAACATATCTGTAAACTGATTACACTTTTTGTTCAAGAACTGTGATACATTAAAAGACATAATCCTGTTAGATGTGACCCTTTAGTACATAACTCTGGGTGTAACTCTTGTGTCTCGGCAGTAATCTCACCCACCTTCAGGCCTCGGTCATATCTCCTGACTTTAGAGGATTCTCCTGCAGACTTGGCATTCTGTATGGCTGTCTTGTACATAGCTATCCTCTCTTCTAGGGTGTGCTGGAGGCTGCCTGGGGCTGCAGGAACCTTTGTTTCCTGATGCTTTGGAAGAGTGAAATACCAGAGCAACAGCTAAGTATCGTCAAGATTATTAAAACTGCTCATACTGTAAAACTAAGTTAGGTCTAGAAATTACTTGGTATATGAAACTGTGGGTTGATGTAGAGTGTTTGACAGAGGGAATAAAATATGGCTTGCAGCTTCTGCTTTTCTATATTTAGTTTAGGATAGGTTATGAACACATTTATGTCAATCAGCAAGCCACGTCACAAACCTTTTCAAATACCAGCCAAAATGGCATTTGGATTTAAATTTATACTTTTAGTTAACATACTAGGCAGAATAAGGAGTTTTTTTCTAATACACTGACCAAACATAAGCTGGCTGTCTACTAGCAAATGTGACTAGAATTAAAGACAGACTTACCACCAAGAGTAAAATATCTCCATCCAAATATGTGTTTTTCAGCGATTTGCAAGTTTGTCTAATCTGCCAACCAATTCAGCAAGTAATCGAACATTGATAAGAGGCGTTATTCTACTAAAAAAAATGGGTTGTGAATTTTCAAGAACATCAGCCACAGTGGCAGCTAAATGAAAATGCTTGTCCTCATCTGACCCATATTCTGGTGGCTAGTGTCAATTTCAGGGCTGTATCAGTGAGGCAGCTGGAACGAAGCAATATCTATTTTACCTGCGGCGACAGGGACTCCGGTGTATTAGCTGGAGACGATTCAACAGTGTCAGAGGATGTGGAGGTAGCAGTCACAGCATCCTCAGTTTCCTCCTCACCCACCACTTCCTGTAGCTCTGCCTGATGGCAAAAAAAACAGCAACTCATCAACAAGCAAACTTTGGTTGCTCATGTACAATGCCACATTTGAGAAATACACTGGGATGCAGGCGCATACTTTTAGATATGAATGCACAGTACATGAAACACCAACCAAAAGATCTTCATCATCTTCCAAGTTGTCATCATCTTCGTCCTCATCTACATCTCTCATACAATCATCAGCCATTCTTGCAATGTCCTCCATAGGCAAGGGAGCTAAAACACAAACATGGTATTGTAGTTGATACTGTGCCACTGTCAGAACCAAGATCTCTTAAATCTCCCAAGAGGATGATGATGCAGGAATTCGTCTTGATTGCTTTCTTGCAGGAGCATATCAGCGACTTACATGCAATCACAACTTGGCACGGGGCACAAAGGAAACATCATCCTACATAAAATGCAAAGTGGAAAGCATTAAGTAGCTCCCAGCCACAACAAATCAGAAGTGGTGCACTCACTCCTCGCCTTCTGCTTGGCCTTTCCTCCAGCAGCGGCTTTATTTCCTGTAATAGCAGCGAGTTCAGCCTCCAAATCCGGATCGTCCAGGTTCTCCTCCATACCCATCATCATCTCCTCGGGGTTGAAATCTACAAACAGACCCATCTGGAACGAGGAAGTACACACAGATTCCTCATACCTCAACTACCACAGTGACTAATTTGGCAGCTTACAATAAATTCCTCACCAGTTGTGTATGTCAGTGTTGTTGTTGTTGTTGTTGTTGTTGTTGTGCTCACCTGTTTGGCTGCAGCAGCGCCCTGACCCTTAGGCACAGGTGCCCTCTTCTTCTTAGCAAACATGCTGCGGCTTGTTTTTCCGACAAACCCAAAGGGATACCGACCGGACCCGGGTAAAACCTACAAACACGAACTAATTAAAAAAGACTGTCCGCTTTGTGGTGTTAACAAGCTGGTCTGTACAGCAAATCATGTGAACGGCGGTCAGGTGCCTCACCCAAACAGACAGCGGCTAGCTAGCACAGTTATCCTCCTCTGATGCTAACAACCAACTGACGTTGACCGTTAGCTCGCTAGGCTAACGCTCCTGAAACTCCCCGAAAAGTTTATTTAGCAGCGCATAAAACTGCGAATACCGGCGGTGTGATCATCCCGTCTTTAATCCCCGCACACTTTCAACCGGCGTGTTTCTTTACCTGCTCATTCAGCACTTGTTCAGCCGGTTGTCAGCCCTCAGATGAAGAGCCAGCTCTGAGGTTTTGACTGTTGACATGACACAGGACGTGTGGGCTGAGTGCGCATGCGCGGTCGGCGCAACGTGGGAGCGTTGCAGCACTTGAGTGTTTTTCTGTCAGGTTTAATTAACTTACATTTATTTTCTACAGCCTGTCCTTAATGCTAGTCACGGCCAACTTATACCTAACCCTAACCTTAACCACTGAGGCAAACAATAATGTTTTTTTTTGTTGTTGTTGTTTGTTTGTTTTTTTAAATAATAATAATAAATAAATTAAAAAAAAAAAAAAAAACTTTAACTTTGATGGAAAAAAATTCTTCCGGGACAGATTTAGGAAACAAGAGCCAGGGAGGCGCTGGTGTGCGGTTTGCTGCTGCTGTTTCTCTCTGAATGTACTGAATTATGTACCCTAATTTATTTAACCCCCGTTTCCCTCAAACTTACTAACATTTTTTTTTATCAACTGGGATCCCCAGTAATTTAAACCTCCAGAAAAATTCAGAAAAATCATTATAATAAAAACTGATACCCAAATGTTTCTGTCAGGTACGTTGTGTGTCTTGTTAACTCCTTAAATTGCACTTCAAATAAAACATAATCTCCCACATTCACCCCATTATACATCAAAGTTCCTCTTCCTTTTTCATCTCAAGAAGATTTTTTTGTTTGTTTGTTTGGGTTTTTTTTTTTTGTTTGTTTTGTTTTTTGGGTGTTTAGAAATGGCATGTTATAGTTCATCACTGTCTTTACAAAAAGCCAAAATGAACATGTAAAATGTTAATGTTTCTTATATTTTTTATTTTTTAAAAATGCGTGAAATCAAATTGACCCCAAAGATAAGGGTTAATAGGAATGTGAAGAAGCACAAACAGCTTTATTTATTTATTCATTCATTTTACAGATGCATACAAAACATGACATAAGTGTGATCATTAACAACCCAGATCAGAAGGTGTAGGCTACAATGTTACCTTCTCTTAGTTAGTTTTAGCCCAAGTTTAGTGCAAATGAATCTGATCTGGGGTTGTCTAAAAAAAATACACTGCCTATGGACTGTTTCTAAAGTTATAAAAGATATATCTGCATGACAGCTGTAAACTGTTTTCCAGGCCAGAGAGGTGCGATGTTACAAATCTCTGTTGTTACTGCTGAGCAGCTTAGGGAAGGAGGTGCCGATGGACCGCCCATGCCGGTAGACCACCAGCTCCATCACGTACTCGTCCACCTTCACCACCTCAGACGTCATTTTCTCAGTCGATATGAGGAAGAGTATGGTGAAGAGAGCCATCTCGAACTCAGGACTGACCCCGATGAAGGAGCCGCCGACCGGCTTCACCAGCCCCTTCCAGCTGAACTGCAGGTTCAAGACATGGTCATCTTCATCAGGCTGTGAAAAACAAATATAAACAAAAAATCAGTGTTAATTATGGTGTAACTCGTGTCTGATGTGCTGATGTTTCAAACTGTGAGGCAGATACCAGCAGCAGTTCACAGGATGTGGATTTATTTGTAGTAACCACTGATCTATAATAAATAAAATAATAAAAATCCTTGGTTTCACAGAGAAGCAGTGTGTTCAGCAGACATGAGATGGTGCAGTAAGGATTATTTTCTTACTGTGTCTTTGTTGTCCCTCGCTTTGTAGCCCTTGTAGTCCACATGGTCGTGCTTCTCTTGCAGGTAAAACTGGACCCAGTTGTGAAGGCCCATGATCTCCTGGCCGGACTTGGTTTCCCCGACAAACACATGCTCAAACCCACAGGAATCTTGACTGCAGGGGAGAGACGGTCATTACTTTCAGAAAACAGTCAGTCGAGTGGTTGAGTCTCCACATGTGTGCCACCCCCGGTCCACATTCCACCAAAACTTTGTTTCCTCTACTCTAGTGAATTATGACTTCAATGCCATACAACATGTATAATTCTATAGATTGACTATTATTACACCTAAAGCAAGGGATGTCGCATTTTGCAGATTGGAATTTTTTTTTTTTTACACAAACATTTTAGATGGCAGGGGTTTTCTGCAGGCAGAAATACTCCAAATGGTGGGCGGAGTCAAACAACAGTTTTGCAACTATGGGAACCCTGCCTTCAATATACCATATATCCTAATATATAATTTTTTTCAATTCATAGCTTCATAATATTTGCTGCCTCTTCTCTTACAGCTTGTCTTTTTCACTGGGCTTCAGTGTTTTATGATTTAGAAAAATCCACTGCAATTTAAACCAGCCACTGACATTATTTCTGCCTCCAGAGCAACTCCACCTCCAAGAAATGTTTGTCCTAAACTAAAATCCAGTCTGCATGGATTTTTTCATTTGTCTTTTTCTCAGACACAAAGCATCAACTCTGAATAGATCTGAGCAGTGAGCAAATGTATACTTGTGAGATTTATTTACATATAAATTTCTGATTCTCTTCTGATGCTTGAGTCATGTCATCTGGTAGGATTTTTTTTTATTTTTTTTTTAAATTGTTTTTCATGTGTATTTTATGCAGTGGTTTTCATATGTGTCATTTTAATATACTGTGTTCTTCATATGCTCTGTTTTTAACTTTTGCTCTTTTTACACGTGCCTCAGGTGACCTTTAATTTTTCAGTATTCTCTCTGTATGTTGCACTATGCTGTTGCAAAGCCCTTTGTGATCAGTGTCTGTGAAAAGCACTACTCAAATAAACTTTGCTTTCTTAGTTTGTACTCAGGGATTCACTGTCTTACACAAAGATACTTCCACAGGTCGCTCTGCAGGAGATTAAATGTGGGTCTGTCTAAATGTTGGGCTGCTCTTGTGACACTAACCCTCCGCTCCGGTCTCTGTGGTAGAGCCGGAACCAGATGTCGTACAGCTGCCTCTTGAACTGCGTCTGGTCTGATGGTGACTGCCCCTTGCTCACCAGATATTTGTGAGCATGCTGTGAGGGAACAGAGATATAATAAACCTTAAATCTTCCAGGCACAGAAAAGGCTTGATTGCAGCGGCAGAGGAACAATCAACCCCATTTGGTGTGGCTGCAGATGCAAGAAAACAGAACATATCGAAGAAAAAGATGATGGAAGAATTATTGCTATGACAAGTCATGGCAGATTTACAGGTTAACAAATAGTTGTGGCTGAAAGACAAATCTAAAGTTCAGTGCGTGTAAGCAGGGTGTGAAAAATAATGTAAACTGGGCACAAATCTCTAAGCCATGCTCCAATTAAAAAGGATGCACAGTCTAAAAACCAGAAAAGGGATGTGGAAAATGGTGAGAAAAATAATCCGCAAAGTATTCATCTTGTTCCCATATTATACTATATAATATTTCCAGTGAAAAGAGAAGTTAGAAGGCTCGAGTGATAAAGGTTTTTATAGGCTAATACCAATACCAATATTTCTCTAATGAGGCAGCCAGTAGCATGTATTCCCCGCTGGCATAAAACATCTTTACATTTTCTATTCTTGTTCCAAAAACGTAAGAGTATTGAGTACTTTCCCCTCTATTTTATCCTTGTCTGGTTATAAAAAGCCTCTCATTCAGCATTTAGACAATCCTATAACACTAAAACTCTGCTGAAATTTAGATTAATTAAATTATTTCAGGTTTTCATGTCTTCATGGCAGGGCAACCAATTCTACACTGTAAATCATAGGGAAACTCTGGGACACTCTAAGCCAGTAATGGAGGAATTACGTAAAAAACAAACAAAAAAACAAAAAAAAAACCTATCATTGAACAATTAAATCAATGAATACAATGTGGAAAGACATATATATCAGCAAATCAATAAATCAGTTTGTAGTACAGTTGTAGTAGGAGGAGAAGTATTCATAGAAGAAATATGACACATTATTACACAGAAACATAGTGGAAACAATAAGAAGCCACACTAAGAAGTTGGCTCAGCTATACACCCATCACATTCATTTTAAAGTCTGTAGCTCCTGCACCTTCATGACGTCGGTCTCCAGTATGGCGTCCAGAAAGAGGTGGTTCTCTCTAAGCTCCTCTGAAGTCACGGTCTCCGACACGCCTGTGGACATCTCGTAGTTGTCCAGCAGGTTGATGAAATCTGCATGAGAGGAGAGTTGGTGTTCCTGAAGTGTATTAAAGGGTGGCTCTAAGAAAGCAAAAAACAAAACAAAAAAAAAAGAAAAGAAAAGAAAAGAAAAAAAGAAGGAGGTAAAGATGCTTACGAGCGTAGGTCTCAATACTCTTCAGTTTGTCTTCATTCACGTAGGAGAAGAGCGGAGCCCTGGCTCTGTCTCTGGCATGGTGACTTCCCTGGGCCACATAGCCTGCCCTCCCCTTTAAAAAGAACAACATACACACACACACACACACACACACATACACACAGACAGGAATATACATATTGACTCTATGCACGAAGGATGTTGAGCAGAAATGAAAATAAATAAATAGATAAATAAACAACATAATAAATAAAGATAATGCGGAAAGTTGTGTAAAAATTATAGAAATTAGAGGAAAAGTCCTTTCTTGAGGTAGCATAAAAAGAAAACAGTATAGAAGTAGTAGATAAAAGTATAATTAGTCTAAGAGAAAATTCTACACATATTTTTAAAATAAATATGACCACTATTTATGCAACATTTGTACATGGTTGTCTGTGTAATCCTTACTGACTGCACTGATGGGAAGAAAAAATTAATACTAATAATAAAAAAATATAAACACTGAGCATAAAAAAATAAATACATAGAGGTATGTAACAAGTTTTTATTTATTTAGTTACTCATTTTACTTAATGTTATTGTGTCTTGAGGCTTGTTTGCTCGTTTGTTAATTATAAACATAATTCATAAGTTATATAGAGCACATACAGAGAGATCCATTTTTGTGGCAGGTGAGTCTTTGGATAAATTGGCTTGTGGTTCACACAGAGTCTCAGCCAGGCGTCAGGCAATGTTTGTTAGCACCCGATTCTTTTGTTGAATGCCCAAGGACAGACCGGAGTCAATCTTCAGCTCTCAGATATAATATTTATTTGGTCACATATAAAGCAAGGCAGCGCTGGTCTCAGTGTGACAGAGCTCTCGCAGGATCTCAGTCAGAATGAGCCTCGATATTAGGAAATGATACACATTTATGTTCTTGGGCTTGGACCTGCCCCGTACATACACTACTCACAAAAAGTTAGGGATATTCGGCTTTCGGGTGAAATTTCAGGATGAACCTAAAATGCATTATAACCTTTACAGGTGAACTTAATGTGACCTTCTGTAAACTTTTGAATGCACATGTCCAACTGTTCAATGTTTCAGTACTTTTTGCACAAATTGCTGTTCTCTAACAAGGAGTTTAACGGCAAAATTCACATCAGGTGTTTGATGCTCCAGCTCATCGAGGTCGTATCATTAGGGAATGGCTGCTGGAGACTGGGGTACCTCAGATGGAGTGGCCTGCACTTTCTCCAGACCTGAATCCCACAGAAAACCTATGGGATCAGCTGAGTCGCCGTGTAGAGGCTCGGAGCTCTGTACCCCAGAACCTCAATGTCCTGAGGGCCGCCCTTCAAGAAGAGTGGGATGCCATGCCTCAGCAGACAATAAGTCGACTTGTGAACAGCATGAGACGTCGCTGTCAAGCTGTAATTGATGCTCAAGGGCACATGACAAGTTATTGACGCTGACATTTTTTGTTGTGGTATATCCACCACTGTTGTTGGCTTTTGTTTCAAGAAATTGTTTGAGATGAGGAAATCACCAGTGTATGCTTCTACTTAAATGCCCTACTTTCATGATATAATATCACTGTAGCGTGAACATTTTACATTTTCCATAAATTTCACCCAAAAGCCAAATATAATAAACGCAACCGAGAATAATTGGCCAGTTACCCGGACATGGACAGGCCAACCACTGTCCATGCCTTGTTCCCGGAATGTGTGATGCTAGTGTGTGGATGTTGACTGGGCGTGTATCTAATGCAATAGACCTAACAAACAAGATAGAGAAAATATGTCTGGCTCCAGCTTTATCTGCCCTCTGCTAGCAGTCAAGCTGTTCTGAATAATACAAGAAACATTGAACTTTAACATACATTGGATACTACAAGAGACATGAACTATAAGGCCAATTATAACATGTTCATGACAGATTTTATGCTCAATCTGAGTTTCCCAGCCCTGACCTGAAGAGAGATGCGGTAATCCGTCCCTGGTTTGAGACGGTTGGTATCCAGACGCCAGAGCTGGTTCAGCACCTCCGAGAGCTCCTGGTTCACACCCTGCCTGAGGACAGAGCAGAGACAAACACTCAGCCTCACAATGAGCCAAATAGAAAAGCCATAATGGGATACCTGGGATTAAAATATATCAATTAAAAATGTATAAATGTATTTTCATGCCTAAGGGAGAGTTCAGAGAAGGTTCTTCTGGATAAAACCGTAATCCCAATCTCAATTTGTTTCAGGAAAGTCGGGTGACACTCTTCAAACATAGAATTAAATCACATTGCCACCAGTGATGAATTCAATCAAATTCAAACACACAGTTGGCGGGACTTTAATATGCAAAACATGACACATTTACCAGACGCATATCAATTTGATCTAATTTTCCATTCTTTTGAGGTTAGATTTTAGTTATTTACATGTGAAATGGGTGGAATGGGACTTTGCAGTTCATGTCTGAGAGCTCAGACAGCAACAGGTAATGCTTTGAAAGTGTCATAGTACATCCTCTGTGACCGCCGGTCTGCCTGCTGTGTGTGTGTTGATTGTTTATTTCAGCATTTTCAGTGCGAGTTAAAATCTCTCACTCTACCTGTCACTTTACACACCTGATCAGTATCCTGTGATCAACACACCTGCCAGCCATCAGCTCATGAAGTCCTGCACTACAAATACCCCACTGCAGCAGCCACTCTCTGCTGCATCATTGTGCAACACCCCCAATTTTGATGGGATTTTTTCCTGGTTTATTTGACAGTCAAAGCAGAGAGAGACAGGAAAGGCAGGGGAGAGAGAGACAGGCTGACATGCAGCAAACGGGGCTGACATGCAGCAGATGGCGAGGTCGGATTTGAACCCAGGACCCTCAGCTCAACTCTGCTTTTCAGCTCTGTCTGCATTTGTACCAGAAGTTAGTTTAGCATGTTGATAATTTGCCTGACCCTGTGTGTTATTTTAATACAATACTTGGTATTCTAATCAGCTCTTTATCCTCAGCCCACTGTTGAACGGGTGTTAATATTTAACTATGAGCTGCTCAACTGTAAAACTGGAAGCACGTGATTCAAATGTTATAAGCGATGCCTCCAAAATAAACGCTGTTTTCGACCGCCTCTGTAACAAATCAACAAAATGTGTTTTCACTTAAATTTGTGCATGAGAAGTTCTAGTTGAGACTGTGAGACTGAAAGTAATAGTTTGGGTTCTGCATCACAATTTGGTAGATGTTGCATTTTTTCCCCTCCCAAAGGCAGGCCAGAAAAATGAGGATTGTAATTTGCACTTTTTAATTTAGACCGTCGCCTGAAGCCTAAACAGAAAACAGGAGACTTTGTTTTTTAATTGTTTTAGTCTGCACAAACCCCTGTTGGTCCATATAGAGTTTAGCAATGCCTGGCTCTCTGTTCAAGTCTTGGTTTATACCAAAACCTTGATGCACTGACAGAGATTTCCATAGCATGTAAAGCAGGATATTGTCTATACTGTGTTCATTTGATGCTATGGGTTTGAGCATGAATTGAGCATGTGCATGAATTTTGTTTGCAGGCACCCTCAACTGTTTTCCCAGCTTTCCTCTCACAACCTCCTCTGTACACTATCAAATAAAGCAGTAAAGCCATAAAAATAATCTTTGAAAATCTTAATCAAAACCACACCCTTGCTGTCATCTGACAGGGGAAAAACAGCCAATAGTGTGTGCAAACTTGGCAAACTATGAGTAAGACACAAATGACAGGAAGGAGCATCTGACAGAAACTGTTCTTTAAATAGCCTGAATTCAACTCTGAATATCACAAGGAAGAGCACAGAGAGAGAGAGAGTCTTATACTGAAGCGGAGTCTGTTTACAGTCAATTGTGTCCTGATGGTTGTGTTGTATAATCCAGGCCACTAATCACTACCAGACTTGCACACAAACACACACACACACACACACACACACACACACACACACACACACACACACACACACACACGCATACTCGCACACCAACAACAAATACCAACTCTACTGCTCAGTCCAGCCGTGGAAACATAAAGAAATCCACTGTGAGACACTTGGAGCAGATCTATACTCTTCCTTAAGAAGTCACACACAGTTGTTTCAGCAGAGGCCATTTGTGCTTTAAAGGCACAGCAAAAGCCAAACCTGAGCAGAAATCTGACTTGTTCTTCACAGGAGCCGCAACAAAGAGGAGCATCAAGTTACACTGCAATCTGCCTGTTTTCAGCAACTACATCTGGCATGAATCAGAAGGCAAGAAAGTGGCTGAAAGCATCAACACTTGAACTTATTATAAATGTATTATAAATACCGCGTCTTGTATCATCCCAAACTCACCTCCTTGCCATGATGTCGCTCAGGGGAAGAAGTAACTCTTGACTTCTCACATCCCTGAGGTAATGAACATTACATATGAACAGTTATCTGACACGTCAATCAAGAAGCAGCCAGGGTAAACAGCCAATCACGGGCCAGGGAAACGCCTCCCGCCCACCTCTCCTGTTATGGGAAGGGCGGCTCCCATCCTGTTGCTGTATTATATTGCAGTGGGCTTACGTGGAAGACAAGGGGGCTGTTTTGTAAGAGCGAGTGTCAGCAGCTGTGGTGTTGAAATGCTTCAAGCAGACATTTTGCACGACTTTACGTGCAAATTTTAGTTCCAGATCTCAGCAGAGGCTTTCTGTTCACTTCTACAGTCTAATGCAGTTCAATGCAACAGCGATTCTACCTTTTAACAAAGTTTTATCATGATCAGTTTTTGTTGACATTGTGGAAAATGTGTCAGTTTAATTCTGTGTTCGTTATTGAGGTTGTAGTTTGCAGAGTTCTTGCACTGGATTACATTATATCGAGAGGTGTTTCTAGTTTTTTTGCCCCTTCCCATGTACATACATGAGGGGGGACAGAATAGTGGAAACACCTCAGTAAAATGCAGTCCAGTCCAACAGCAGCACTAACTATGAGCTCAATGCCAAACACAGAAGTGAATGAACACCTCTGTTACTGTGATAAAAAGAAAATATGAGCATTATAGGCAGCAGAAAAGGAAACTTTATGGCAGAACATTTTCATTGGATTCTTTTGGATTGTGCAGGTGGACCTAATAAAGTGGAGACTGAGTGTGTATATTTAAACTTATACATGCGAGAATGACAGTAAGCTATTGTTCATTTTGGTGGAATCCCCTTGTGACATCGTCCAAAGCAGGGACAGAAGTGGGCTGTAAGGCAATTATAGATGTGGGAAAAACCCCTTTACAAAGAGTTATCCTCAGCTGAACCCTGAATGGTCCTTATTAAAATTCAAAACATCTCCCTCAGTCCACCAAGCTGCTCTTAATTTACAATTTATCCTTTTTGTCATTTGTAAGGTTAAAAATCCCCTGTCGTTGAACTGACGAGTAACAAATGATAAACAAGGAAAATGTTTTTTATGTTTTTGGAGCTACCGGAGCTGGAATAAATTAATGGGACGATAGTTGACTGGAACGCACCCAACGGACTTTTATTTTGAAAATAAAAAACCTCCAACAACCAATGGGACGCAAACACCCTGTGCGCATGCGCGAATTGAACTCACGTTGTGGGACTTGTGTGCTCCAAAAACAAATGTGAACGCTGGTTTATATCGGCGTTTTGCGTCGTTTAATGTCGAACTGTTGCGGGTATATTTCTGTGTCGCGTTGATTTTTCTGTCTTTGTTCACGGCAAAGTCAGAGTTTAAAACAATTAGCTGAAACCTGGAGTGAGCTTACTAGCTAGCTTAGCCCCTTCCAGCTACAAGTGGCAGCATGGCAGCTGTGGTGGAGCTCATTGCTGGAAGCTACGAGCAGATTGCCTTTGGTTATCGAGTGGGCACTGGTGAAGCAGTAAGTGTGCACCTTTATCCGTCTGTTACCCCCATGTCTGTTGTTTTGTGATGAATAAATGTCATTGTTGTGGTGATTTCCTCTGAAGCTGTCTCTCCATCAATAGCCAACTGGGATCAGGGTTGAAAACCACACTAAACAGTTCAATGGAGTCAGTGTTAGTTCCCTGCAAAACTACAGCAGCATGTCTGTGTGTAATTCCATGATCTAGTGTAATGGACAGTACAGGATTTGATTGACCTGGTGGCACAAACCAGAGCCCCATGCTGTGACAGCCATCACTGCTCCTCATCCTCACTGCTCCTCATCCTCTCATCCGTCATGCAGGAATGGACGGCCGAGGCGCTTTTCACACATCACGCCCACACTGCCTCCATATCCGCTGTGGCCGCCAGTGAGAGGTTTGTGGTCACAGGGAGCAAAGATGAGACCATCCAGGTGTATAACATGAGGAAGAAAACTGAGCATGGAGCTTTGCTTCATCACGATGGTAAGGACAAGATGCCAGATTTCTATGGATTTTTTTTTTTTTTTTTTTTCCCCCACTGAGTTTGATGTTGAGGCCAATATGCCACCTGGCTTCTGGGTTTTGGGTTTGAATCCCACTGGAGCAACCAAAACTGATGCTGACTGCTCCATGGTTGTGTAAGGTGTTGGAACAAAACTTTCCACCTAATGATATCTGTTAAGTCACTATTTTAAATGCTATCTCAGGTTGTTTGTAGTGCTCAGAAACTTAAAGTGATAGTTTGGGTTCTTACCTATGTAGTCCCATATAGGTAGGTTAACAAGTACTTTGAATTACTTTGAATACACGTTGAAGTTCAAAAGTTGCTGTCTTGTTACGGGTATTTTATTTAACTCAACATTTTCAGCGCTCTGGGTTTTTAGTGGGGCTGGGTGATTTAATGGTAATGTCAGTATTGTGATATGAAATTAGAAATTCTCTGTGATTATGGATATATTGCACGAGTGTTGTCGTTTTCTAGTTTTAAAGCCCACAGGAAGTAAGTAAAACTAGATGCGCTTTCCTGACCTTATCATTCTTTTGTTGCAGTTCTATAATTTGCTTCTATCTGCCTGATCATATCTGCATAACTAATGATTATTTATTAAAAATTGTTTGTGAACATCTTATGAAAGCATCAGCAGTCAGCCCTGAAAAATATCACTGAAGTTTTGATGTCGAGATATTTGATTTTTGTCCATATTGCCCAGCCCTAGTTTTTATGATTTCTGTTTTGTGGATTGAACACACTCATTAGGATATAAAATTACATATATCTTAAAGGCGCCTGTTTGTTATTTTCAGTTCCGATCTCTTCCCCTTTTTTTGGTTTCTGGATGTAGATAAGTAAGACTGAATTTTGTTAAGCCAATCTGCATACACTTTCAGTCACATTGCAGATGGCTTTATAGACGTTGTTGTTTCTCTGGGCTGCTGCAGTGGAGAATGTGAAATGTCATCAGACAGACAGCAGATTGTGATTTTCACAGCTGACACACACTCGTTTGCGCACCACAGGCACCATCACCTGTCTCGAGTTTTATGGCGACTCTCATTTACTGAGCGGAGCGGAGGACGGCCTGGTGTGTGTGTGGAGCACCAAGAAGTGGGAGTGCCTCAAATCCATCAAAGCTCACAAGTAAGCAGAAAGAGGCGACCTGCAGAGGGCAGTGAGATGTTTATCTTCGCGACTGTTATTGAAGTCAAAGCAACACGGTTAATCCTGACATGCTTAATTCTCCAGAGGCCATGTGACGTCGCTGTCTGTCCATCCGTCCGGGAAACTCGCCCTCTCCGTTGGGACGGACAAGACTCTCAGGTAAATCCCAGAGTTTCATGAAACAGTCAGTTCAGGCAAAAGATTTGTTAAACAGACCAAGAAAAGTGACTCTTGCTTCTTTCATCCTATCAGAACGTGGAATCTAATTGACGGAAGATCGGCCTTCATCAAAAACATAAAACAGAGTAAGTTGTCTCATTAGTCATGAAATTGAACCGATAAGATTACAACTTTTTTTTTTTTTTTTAATATTTGTACGTTTATCATGACATTATCTTTTTCTCTTTGCTTTTCTCAGATGCACACATTGTCAGATGGTCTCCTGATGGGGATAAATACGTGGTGGTGATCGCCGATAAATTGGACATCTACAAACTGGAGACGGCCTCGCTGATGGGAACAGTCACAAACCCCAAGAGGATTTCCTCCATTAAGTTCTTAACTGTGAGTTCAGAGTCATATTTTGCGTCAGACTGTGTTTGTAGCTTCTTCTGTGGTTTGTGGTTTATTTTCGCTTACCTAAGTGCAAGCCTGGTAGTGTTTGCAACTTACAATAACATCTAAATTGTCTTGATGCAGTAAACTCCACCCATTCGTGACTTAATACAAGTTAAAACAGTTTTTAAGAATCAATGCAAGCACTGTTTGACCCAAATCTGCCATCAACACTATTCAACCCCTAATTCTGCAGCTGATCCCTTATTTTATATATTTTTAGCTTAAGTTCAAAGGTGCTGTGTGTATTGTTTAACATCAATTAATCATTACTACATTAATGTTTCTACATAATTCTCATTACTGTTATCAATCCAGACCATTGCTGACAAGTGTGACAGCAGCTGCATTTTGTATTGTGTGCCATTGGTTCAGATTGGTTGAGAAATCTGGTGGATTGTGTTGAAGTGTGAGGGGAGATTGCATGACAGCACAACACAGGAAGAGGGCGCTGCTTGTCCAGAGGAAATGGACCAAGCAAAAAGATCCTCTTTATGCCCAGGAAGCAATGGGGTATATGGGAAATGTGGTCATAAAGGAGGATGATAGCTTCAGTTGCTTTGCTGCACCAAGCTTTCATTTCCTACAATTCATGCTACATGCATATATTTAAAGTTTTGGGCATTTACTTCTGTTTTGCAGGTTAGAAAAATGGTGTCAGACTGAGCTACTGAATGTCTTCACTATCAAAGACATCCTAAATGACAGCAGATATGACAGTAAAGTTTATAAGGTGTCATTTGAGGCTTTATTTTCTGATGGACATCTCTGTTTGATCCTGTGGGTGTCTGGTGATTGTTTCTCAATATGTGGAAGAATGAATCGTATCAAATTGTTTCTTCTGATGGGAGGAACTTTGCCCCCTTTGCTGATGATGTGCACAAAAAATGTAAAGAAGAGGGACGAACTACAAGATTACCATAAACTTAAAAAGAAACAGCCAGTCATCTCCACTGTAGTTGCACTTGTTTACAGTAATTATGAAGTATTAAGTGATTATTATTGAATATGTGTTTTAATTCAATCTGTTTTCCAGAACTCCATCCTGGCCGTTGCAGGAGACGATGAAACAGTGAGGTTATGCGATGTGGATACACAGAAATGGCTCTGTGAGTTCCAGGCTCATGAAACCAGGTAAATCCAACGTAAATCCAAACGAGGATGTGTGTGGCTGTAAACATTTCAGGCTCAAAGCTGGTGCAATAATCAGATCAGCATCAAAAACAATTGAAGCAGTAGTCTTTTTATTAGTGTTTGTTTGATACCACTGATTCTTTAAAATCAGCACAAATTATCAGAACAGCTAATCTCACATCTCACTGCTTCTCAGTAAATAAGTAAAAAACACATTTGCAAAAAACAAAAAAAAACCAACACAAAACCGTGTGTATCATGTGATTTCAGGGTGAAAGCGGTTGACGGTTTGATTATGGAGGACTGCTGTGTGCTGGTGACGGCTTCAAACGACGGATTCATCAAAATGTGGAAACTCCACCTGAAAGAGGCATGTCTCGTTTTCATCTTCATTTTGCGTACTTAAATAAGTAATTTACAAAGCCTTGACTTACATGCATACACATTTACATTTGCAGTGCTTCAAAATCCTGCACATTTTCAGTGTGATGATCAAAGCAGTAACAAAGTCCTTCTTTGGCAATAATAGTTAAAATCTAAGGAGATACGCACTAAAAATGCTAGAGATTTATTTAAAAAAAAAAAAAAAACTCCAGGCAGAGTAGAGAGGCAGGGCTTCCCAGGGCCTAGGGGGCACTGTTTACAATCTATTAATATGTTCCCTACGTGCCCACCAGGAGCTGCAGTCTCCCACCCTCCTTGGAGAAGTGAACACAACAGCCAGACTGACATGCCTGGCTGTGTGGAAGCCTTCATCAACGCAGGAGAGCACCGAGTCTTCAGCCGCAAAGGCAACAACGTCTCAAGGTGGTGTGCAATGCAAATGGAGATCTGATTTACTTCATTTTATTTTGAAACAAATCGAGAGTGGATATTGGCCGGGGATACTGAGGAATACACACTCAGTGGCCACTTTATTAGGTCCACCTGCACAATCTAATACAATCCATTCCAACTGTTCTGCCATGATGTTTACTGTTATCATGCCTATAATGCTCAGGTTTTCTTTGTGTCACAGTAATAGAGGTGTTCATTCACTACTATGTTTGGCAGTGAGCTCATAGTTAGTGCTGCTGTTGGACTAGACTGCATTTTACTCAGAGGTGTTTCCACTATTCTGTCCTCCCTCATTGTATATAAATGAGGGAGGACAAAAAATTAGAAACACCTCTCAATGTAATGTAGTCCAGTACAAAACCTCTGCAAACTACAACTTCAGTAATAAACAAAGAATTAAATTACACATTATCCACAATGTCAACAAAAACTGAACATTATAGACTATTAAAAGGTAGAATTTATGGCAGACGGCTGATGAAGTGGACATCTTTCGCTTTTTGCCAACCCAAGGAAATTTGATTGCTCAGTGCTCACTTATTTCTATATATATCTTAAGTTTTAATTCACATACAAACAAATTGCCGAAAATACCACTCTCTTTTGTAAACAAATATGGTGATATTGGTGTGAATATAACTGCTCGTGTTAAACTTTTTTACTGTGGGCTGCTGTCATCGGTGGATCCCCTGCAGTGTTTGCTGCCTGTGTTGACTCTCTTCAGTTTATGATGCCATGTGGGCGACGGCGCAGCCTGCAAAAAGTCCCCACATATTGTAGTTATCAATAGGAGGCGGATGTTTTTCCTCCCAGTTTATTGTTCATATTTACAGTAGATCCAGCATGCAGTGGTAAATCCCGAGCTGCTCCGTTGTTGCTGCTCTGTAGTCAACAGCTCCAAGTTTGAATGTGTGTTTTACTTTATGAGTGGGAAGCTGCAAAAGAGTGTGTGTGTTCAGTCATGTTTCTCTGAGGCAGATCTCGTATGATACCTGTAGCACTTTGTCCATGTAACACAGTCCATCTGTCTGTCCGTCTGTCCGTCCACAGAAATTGCCCAGGAGCTTTCAAAGTCGAAGAGGGTCAGAATTGCGACCGAAGAAGTCATTATGGAAGATGAGAGCAAACCTAAGAAGAAGAAAAAGGACCGTGGAAAATGAAACGAAAAACACAATAAATAAATGTTTTATATCCAAGCACTGTTTGCCGTCTGCACTCATTTGATCTGTGATGCATTTGCCAGATTGAACTGTTTTATTTCTTGCTAGTGTATTTTCTGACACTTGCCACCAGGAGGGGATACAACACAGCTTGTACAAAAACTCCTCTGAATGTACAGGTTTTATTGAATTGAAAAAATATATTTGCTGACCTTGAGACCAGTTATGACTCAGTCTCTTTCTTCCCATAGCAGCAGTGAAGTCAGCTCATTGGGGATTACATTAAAATAAAATAAAGATGTGTTTGTTGTGTTTCCAATAAAAGGAAACAAAGTGGCTTTTATTTCGAAATGTAGCCAGATGACCCCGGAAGTAAAGTTTTCAAAACAAACATTTGGAACCTGTTTGGAGCTGGTTGGCTGAACACAGCTGGTGAAAAACAGGTATAATTATGTTTTAACTGCTTTCCTCGATGTGTTGATGAGCCAGGTTGACTTTGTTATAACCTGTTGTTGCTTGACTCGAGTGTGTCGAGCTGCTAACTCGCTCTCACTGTGTTGTCGGTAAAACTATTGTGTGTGTGTTTCCCTGGCCTCAGGACTCCTGAACATGGCTGTGGACTGGGTCGGGTTCATTTATGCCGCCCTGGTCTCTTCAGGAGGGATTATGGGCTATGTGAAAGCAGGTGGGACTGACTGACTGATAATTTTACACAAGATTTTGACCAATTTTGACTTTTGAAACCTGACAACCAGTGGTGGAGAGAGTACAACTCCTCAAGTAGAAGTACTGTCACTTTGCTGATAATTTACTATAGTGTTACAATTGGCCGTATAGTTCAGTGTTTCTTGCATTATCCAATGTATTACATAGTTCAGGGCAGCTTGGCTGCTAAGCAGAGGACAGACACAGCAGGAGCCAGATGTACTTTCTCTATCTTGTTATTTAGGTCTGTTGTATTAGATACACGCCCAGTCAACATTCACACACATAGCATAGCACATTCCAGAAACAAGGCGTGGACAGTGGTTGGCCTGTCCATGTCCGGGTAACTGGCCAATTATTCTCGGTTGCGTATAAGTCAAACCTATGTACGGGGCAGGCCCAGCCCAAGAACATAAATGTGTATCATTTCCTGATATCGGGGCTCTTTCTGACTGAGATCCTGCAGGAGCTCTGTCACACTGAGACCAGCACTGCCTTGCTTTATATGTGACCATAATAAATATTGCATCAGAAAATTGAAGACTGACTCCGGTCTGTTCTTGGGCTTTCAACAAAAGAATCGGGAGCTAACAATAGTATCCAAAGAGGTAAAAATCTAGTTATCATGAAATAGAAGTTAAAAAAAAAAAAAAAAGGAAAAAAAGAAGCTCATTTAAATGGAGTAAAAGTGACTGAGTTACTGCTTCACAACAGTAACTGTGTTAGGTGTCATCTTTTACATGCAGTTATTAAAGGATGAGTAAAAGATTTAAGCTACATTCTTTTAAAGGTACATTCTGCAAAATTGCTGAGTTTGGTCTGAAGTGAAGACCCTGTACACTCAGTTGACAAATGTGGAATAAGCACATAATATGATGGTGGAGTCTACGTGTTATTCTCCTGTAGTCACTTATTCTACATTTTTGCTAGTTGAGTCCAAATGGTGATGTTCTGTTTTTCATTGTGCATCTTTTATTGAAAATTTGGAAAAAAGACAAAAAGTAGAGCCAACGATGTAGAAGTAGATCGGTCTTCTCATCTTTGCTGATTGACATTTTATTGTGAAAGGTTCCACAAGCTGTCATTGGTAATTTGTTCTGTAATGGATCTGATTTAAAATGTAGTGAAATACAGTACTCAAGCAAAAATGTACCAAGAAACTTTGATGTATGGGTTGTAATTTGCACAATAAGTGGAACATATGACTCTGCATGTATAAATAAATAAATGTGTGTGTGTGTGTGTGTGTATGTGTGTGTGTGTGAGAGAGAGAGAGAGAGAGAGAGAGACCCATCACACCTAACCTAGAGGACACTGAAACACATTACTGACTCTGCATGAAAAATCAATAGACATAATCATTACTGGACAATTAAAGGAAAAATACACCCTAAACATACTTTGCACTTCTGAGCCGATTTTGTTGTTTGGTGCCAAGTTTTATATCATGTCTCTTGTTGTATGTCGTTTTAACCCGACTGCACAACAAATTTCCAAATCAGGACAGCTATCGACAGTAGAGGACAGAGCTGATGTTGGATAGAAGGTGTACATCAGTCTACAGAGAAAAGGTCGACTGATTTCAGCTGCGTTTGTGACTTTTTCCTGTTGGTGTCGCTGTGTTTCCTCCACAGGGAGCGTCACCTCTCTGGCCGCAGGGCTGCTGTTTGGGCTCCTGGCTGGAATCGGTGCTTATCTGGCATCTCGAAATCCCAAGAATGTCTGGCTCTCACTAGGTGAGCAAGTTTAGTTTGTCGAACTTGACGGTCTGACTGCAGCTTTTACAAACACCCGGCAACACCTCTGTCTCTTACTGAGAAATGCAGGAACCGCGGGAACGCTGGCTGTTGTGATGGGAGTGAGATTCCTGAACTCCTGGAAGTTCATGCCGGCCGGCTTAATGGCTTTGGTGAGGTAAGACACCCTGGGTAATTTTAGCATCAATGTGACTGTTCAAAGGATAATTAAAATTATGCACCAGTTTGAGTGCCAGATTTAGAAAAAAACATTCAGTTAGTTATAAACAAATAGACGCTGGTGTATTTCCTCAGGCTTTTTAGTTTCCTGCCCTGTTATAAACTGTTTTTGTCTCTTTGCAGTGGACTGATGCTGGGGAAGATTATCACTGGAATGCTAAAGAGACCACATGAGTCTTGAAAATGTGTAACAAAGCCATTTTTTTTTTGTATATCAGAATATATTTTGAATGACATGACAAATCTTCACTTTTAGTGCTGAATGTTCACAAACATTCCTCCGGTGTTGTTTCCTCTGATGTTAAATCTACATGTAAAAAATGTAGTATAAAAATACATTCTCACTACAAATGTTTGGTAAAGCACAAAATGTATTTGTTGCAATAACTTGATGTTTTGACTCATTATGATGATTTTTTTTTCTTCTTTTTTTAGTTTTTGTTTGTACAGTGTATAGGGCTGGGCTTCCCAAAAGTAAGCATGGGCTAAAATGATCTTTGCCCCATTGTCATTATCAAATCTATTATTTTTTCTGTGCCTTTTCAGTGCCTTTAAAATGTATATATTTATATGCATGTATGTAAATGATGCTTTCAAATCTGCCTGAGAAATAAAAGTCTGGATGATTAATTTACTGATTTCAATAATAAAAATAATTATTTTATTTCAATCACTAGTCATTAAAAAAATAACATATACATAACAAATACTGAAGCTCGATCTCCCACTCGACCCTGATTATAAATAAGTGAACACAGAAATAGAATAATAGAAAACATTAAAGACACAGGACAGTGGATAACAGTTGATACAAGGACAAAAAACTAGGAAGAAAACTGCTGCACACAGCGTGCCGGCAGCATGAAACTGCTCTTGTGCAGCAGGGATTTCTCCCATGAGTCTCTGGGTGAAGTCTCTCGGTGGACTGTGCTACCGGTGACCTCCGTATTTGGCCGTCCAGTCGACTCGTCCGTGCACTGGCTGCACGTGCGGGTTCCTGGACCAAGTGCTCCTCCCTGCGGCACTGCTGCTGGATCCTGGGACGTGATCTTTCAAAGGTTTGCTCCTCCATCCTGCGCACTCTGGGAGGAGACAGAAACTTTTTTACCAATAAATTTCCATGACTTTTCCAAATGTTTGAGGCAAATTTTCATGACCATATCTTCTCTGAAACAGCGGCTTATACATGAACAATAACAATAAAAATCCTCAGTTCTCAATTCAATTCTCAGTTGAGCTTAACTGCAGACATAAGTATTTGTGAAGCAAATTTCCAGGATTTTTCCAAAACGTTATGGGCTTATTTGTTTCCCCCAAACTTCCTTCATGTCCGTAAAAACCTAAATTGTAAGACAGTGCTGTTGAAATTGATGTAAAACTTCAATTATTACACCCATACAGTGCAGTACTTTTTTTTTTTTTTTTTTTTTCTTACCTGCATTGACGGAAGACAGTTTACTTGAAGAAGGCTTGTTCTTGGATGACTGAATTTTAGCGTCAATTCTTAGATCAGCAGCGGATGTAAGATCAACTGAAGCAAAGAGAGAAAACCAAAAGAAAATTAAGAATCAGAGACGGAAAGGTTGAAAGACAAGACACTGATGAGAGCAGGTTAATCAGGTCACGGTCAAACAGTGCTTTTTCCAAAAAAAAGTTTATGCGCCCTGACCTCATTGACTTCACACCACATCACTCAGTCACATTAATAAATCACTGGCAGTGATAATGGGCTACTCCTTACAGATTAAAACAGATCATAAGAATAATCTGACCCACAGCTAATTCATACCATAACTACAGATCACATATCAAGTAATTCTGACTTCAGCAGGGATTACACTGTCCACCTCAGACTGGACATGAGAACTCACTGGCAGAGGCGCCTCCTGTTGGTGCCAGGACAATCCTCTGTCCAGCTCCTCCTGCTTCGTTCTTCTGGAAAGGTGACAGGTGCGTTTTAGTTGGGCTGTAGGTGTCGCTCATGAAAAATTCTGAAAATAAACCATCAATTCAAAATATAAATATATTACGGATTACCTGGTTAAAATTGTAACTAGTAACATAAAGCACTAAGTAAATCCTTAGTATTTAAGATGACCTTCAGTTATCATCTAGTTGTATTCAGATCAGTTATTATTTATCTTATTCAATTTTTATTGGAATACCTATCTTATGTTTTTATTTTATGTGTTTTTGCATACGTAACACCTTATCCAATATGTTGTATGATCCTTTTATTTTTATCTAGAAGCACATTTGTATGAAATGTGCTGTATAAATAAACTTGACTTCAGTTACTTTTAGATTACGTTAGCTATGATAAAGTAGTGAAACAATCTGTTACACATTAGTCTGTAATTTGAACAGCCCTTTGATCTAGCTCACGATTCTACAGTGATTTCATTGTTTTTATCTACTTGTATCAGTGTAATCTCACAACTGAAATGTTTTACACTTCCAATCTGAGCCTCGATAATCCAACAAGTAAACTCACTCACAAGTAAACTAACTTTTTTACTTATCAAATGCTCTCATAAATCCTACAAGAATAAATTCTATGTACAATACCACATAATACACAGTACTGGAAACAAACATACAGATAGGTCGAGACATCAGTCACAAGTCAACACAAACACCACCTCTAATCCTATGAACTACTGTAGTTATAGCTCTTTCCTCTGCAGGAAAACTGGGAGATACCTTTGGACAGCTCAAGATCCTTGAGGGTCTTTTCTTTTAGAGGCTGTTTGTCTGTTAGTTTGGGGAGAGTAACGTCTATATGAACACCAAGAGAGACAAAATGAGAGGAGGGATGCAGGTGAGACAGAGGTCTGTGATGTGTGTGTACTGTGAATCAGTTTAAAATACATCAAGTGTCATTGGAAGGAGGTGCTGGAGGAGCGGGGGGATGTTGATAGCAGTGCGAATGAATCTGTCACCTGTTTCCATGTCCAAAATGAATCTTTCAGATAAAGAAAGTGATCTGACGCCTGATCTGCAGCCTCAGTCTTGGATGGACATGTGATCTTGTCCTGGCTGCTTAACACTCCCCTTGATCTCATGAATAAGGGATAAAGGGGAAACAATATGTGCTTTTGGTGCAATGGGCAACTGAATAAAACAGGTTTCCTCTTTTCATTACTATGTGTTGCTTGAGCTCGTTTCAAAAACACTGTTCCGATCAGCCACCGTGAAATGGACCGGAGACGAAGAATGGCAAGGGGAAGCAAATTCACACGGACCTTTCCTGTGTGATGCTGTAAGAGCTGCTGTGGTTACAAAACTGTATTAGCCTGGCCTGCAGTTAGTAATCTAGAAGTGGTTCAGTAGGTAGAGGTCATTACATTGTGATAAGAGGTTGAGTGATAGTACGAGATAAGTCAAAATGGAGGCATAAACCTTTTACAAACATTGTTAAACTAATCACTTGTATGCCCATTACTACATATTACGGTAAGACCTGGAGCAGAATTTCAAGCAATTATTTCCAAATAATTTAAAGCATCATTTAACCTGCTTTGAGTACAGAATTGGAGGCGTTTGATGCTGCATCAGGACGTGAGGAAATTCAGACAAGAGTCCAAAGTTAACAAATGCCACGCACCAAAAGGAGGTACAATTTTATCACTTTGGTAAATAAATCATTTCAAAGAGTTGTCTAGTAATTTCGAATTCCGTTGCACGTCATTAATTATGACCCTGATCCATTGTTAAATAAGTGAGCTCATTTACCTTGAATTCAAAGCATTAAAAACAGGCCAGGTGATATATTTCCAAGAAAAATGTATATTAAGAATTACGGCTACTGAAAATGTTCTCACTGGCAAGGAGCTGGGTCAGACTCTCACAGGCGATATAAAATATATTCATCTTAGAAATGATTATACTTTTCTGTGCCTGCCAGCTTATCTGGCACTTTGTGTAAACCCCACCTGACTCAAACTCAAACAGGGAGCTACATGGGAGTTGTTAGACAATTCCCTCCATGAACGTCATTTATCTGAGAATATTTCCTACCTTTATTGAGGTAAAACCCCTGTCCTGCGCTTAAGCACGAGCCGCCCCAGAGGTTTCTGCCCGCCGCCTGGCTTCGCACCGAGGAGTTGCTTTTTGGATTTACTCCTGAAAAAGACGTACAGCTTCGAACAAAAGAACTCGGATCACGCCAATGCCATGCACGATACAGACTTAGCACCTACTGTATGTGGAAAGTGGATAATTTGTCCTCAGAGTTATCACTTTCATATGATACAAGAGCAAGTGCCAACTAAGTAACAGCTGGAAATTGGGATCAAACCCAAACAGTGTGCACCAAGAGCTCCAACACAATCAGCAGAACATGTAGCGAGAACCAAGAGTCTGTTTCTGATTTCTCTTTTCATTTTATGCATCTTCTTTTTACCCAGAATGTTTTTAAACTCATTAATCAAATTCACTTCCATCTATGCTTTTGTGTGTTTGTTTGTTTCAGTTTTGAGGAGAGATGTTCTAATCAGTCCCTAATCTCACACAAATCTGTACTTGTTTTTTTTTCTTATTCCTTTCTTTTTGATAATTGTATTTCATCACAGCTTTTAATTGCTTTGTTTCAGTGTACAACTGACGTAAGGTAACAAAACAGAATGTAAAATAAACATGGCACTACTTAGGGAAGAAAAGAAGTTCAAATGCAGATTCTGACAATGCTATTTCTTTTTTTAACATTTATTTAATTTATGTCATTTTTTGGTCAGGTGTACACAAGGTTTACACCCTATATCCAATCACCAGGGAAGGTTTTTTTTTTTAAAGCTCATTTTTTTCAGGCATTTCTGCTTTATTAGACTGGTGCAGTGGAGACATGCAGCAAAGGCTCGGGGTCAGATTTGAACCCAGGGCGCTGCAGCTTAACCTCAGGGGAACATGGTGCGGCTCTACATGGTGAAGCACCGGGGCGCCCAAGTCACCAGGGAAGTTAAGCGGCTCAGTCCAGAGGTAGATCACGTGGTCTTACCAGGCAGGTATCTGGACTGGCGGAGGTAATGCTGCTTGGCGGACAAGGTGGTGGACTCGGCTCTGTTTAGCCCACTGATTATTGCACTTTGCTTACTGTAGGACCTTGGCTCTGAAAATCTAAGCAACAAGAAGGCATCATTATAATTTTGCAGCACTGTAATGAAAACGTTTTTTTTATAGGAGGTAAAAGCTCTCACCGATGGCTGGACCAATCCTGTGCCCCAGCCCTCAGAGAACTGATGGTGGGCTTTTTGGAAATAGAAACACCAGCATCTGCATCATCAAACTCTTCCAAACTGTCGGCAGATTTGATGGAGGTTTGGCCCCATCGCCTGCGTCCGCTCCTCACTCCGGTTACGCTATTTTCTGCTCCTGAAGGCGCTGCTCTCTGTCATAGGAGGGGAAAGATGACTTTTTCTTCCTTGCTATGGTTTGTTGTGAATTCATATTTCACATTTTATATATGCTGCTCTCATCTCTCTAAAATGACAGGCCTACCGTGTAATTATTTTGCTCACAATCAAATCCACATTAATGCTGGGATTTATGAGAAACTGATAATAATGTCATTTTTCTCTGATAAATCAAAAACTACATCTAATTTCAACCATTATCCTGGGCATGAATAGAAAAGATAAGATTTTACAGTTTTTTGTGTTCAAAGAAAAGGTTGGAAACGTACAATGGATATGAAAAAGCAGTTCAACCAAAACAGCAACAATGAAACCCTAAATAAGAGATAAGTACATTCTGCTGGCTCCCCGGCTGCTTGTTCTTCACCAGGCTGAGAGGCTCAGGCTGCTCAGGTGTCAGTGTGTGGGGGTCCATGGTGCTTTGGTCCATGTTCTCCTGGGGAAGGGGGATCTGCTGGAGGGGCTGGTGGTGATATATGACACAGGTCATGGGCTCAGTCTGGGTCTTACTGGGCTCGCAGGACTCCAGGTCAGCCTTACAGAGGGACAGGGGTTTAGCTTCTGCAGCCAACTCTGCGGCCTTAACCTGGGCCTTTTGGTGCTCCAGGTACTTCAGAGGAGGACCCAGCGCCTGGCCCACGTGGAAGTACGGATACCGCAGAGCCTGGAAAATACACAACATACAACCCAATGACAAAATATCACCAGGTATTTCACAAATTGCAGACTTTGATATATTAAGACCCTGGCTTGTGGGCAGCAATTAAACCAATTTAGCCCATCCACCACCCAAAGAGTCCCACACTGCCACTGCACGGCCAGTGGGGGGCAGAGGGGTGTAACAGATACACCCTTTATGGGATGCTTGCAGCAAGACATAAGATACAACACACAATACCGCCAATATCTGAGTATAGCCATGCTTGCGATATTTGCTGGCATATGCATTATTTTTTTATAGTATCAAGCTGAAGTGCCTCTTTGAATTAATACTGATTTTTGATGCACATCCATTAATCTGGATGTGCATCTGTCTCGTATCTTGTGTAGGTAAATGTGTGTGCACTGGCTTAGTGCAGCTCAGTGTGTAGAGCCTAGTGTTAACACTGCCAGGTTAAGGTGATTGATTCCCACATGGGCCAGCCAAGCTAAAAATAGATGCACTCATGATACCCGAAGGAGCTTTGGATAAAAGCATCCACCAAATGGTCATGTTACTTTGCAAATACTGTCACCACCCTCAACATTAGACTGCTGTCTTTGTTCTCACCGCTGTCATCACTGTATCCTGTTTCACAGCGTGCACCAATGTATGTTTAAACTTAATAGGTTCAACTGCACCTGAACAGCTGTTGGCCTTTTGTTAGGGTCCCACTGCAGCATGTCTTTCATCAGAGCGATCGCCTCATCACAGGCGTTGGGGATCAGGGATCTCAGGCTGGTGGGGACACACCTGGGGAAGCGGAAGTCCATAGAGGCAGCCAGGTTGTAGCCCTCTGGCCAGTCTGCCTAATGGGTGAGAAACATAAGGAAAATAACAAATTATTAATCTGTGTATATTAGGACTGAGACGATATGCCCATCTCCTGATTTGATACCATCACGATAGTTTGGTGACGATTCCATATGCATTGTGATTCTTAAGTATTGTGATTCAATTACAATTTATTGCAATTTTCATTTTTTGAATTATCCTCTAGTTTGTGGTTATAAAGTTTCACGAAGCTGTGATTTTCCTAAAGGTCACAATGGGTCATTTTAAACAAAAAATGGCCTCACTCTAATGAAGTGGCTACTATGGGAGTTGACATCATCACACATGAATAACATTAGGCTCTCTGAATCCACAAAAGTTTCATCTTTCCAGTCACACCAAATGTATGCACCTTCAAGACTGTTTAGGCCACACTATGCAAAAATACACCATTATAGAATAGGCCAAAATAACACATTTGTAACACATTTGTACTGCATGCAAAAAACTGCATGGTGTGTGCCCCAAACTGCATAGGATTAGCATAAAGTGGGCGTGTTTGCAAAGGGGAGACCCGTGGGTGTCCATAAGACCCATTTTCATTCTGATATCTTAAGGTCAGAGGTCACAGGACCCCCTTAAAAATGCCAGTTTTTCCCTCATCAAAATTTAGCCTAGGTTTGGAGCAATATTTTGTCACTTGCCAACAACCCAGCATGACATGCTTGGTACCAAACAAATCCTTAGATTGTGGAGTTTCAAATGATACTTAACTGAAAATCAGCTCTCTAATAAAAAAAAAAAAGTCATAAAAAAAAAGTTAACTGAGTTTTTTCCCCACCCCTTGTGTATATGCTTCTGTGTTTCTACATGCATGCGTGACAGCATCAAATACACACAAGCTATTACATTCTGCTCCCTTACCTTCTTCAGTGTTCCCAGCACTTGACAGATCTTGAAGATCTCGTCCACCTCACTATTGCCAGGGAACAGCGGCCTGAGTGTGTAGAGCTCGGCCATGATGCAGCCCACGGCCCAGATGTCGATGGGCGAGCTGTAGGTGCTGGACTTCAGAAGAACTTCTGGCGCTCGGTACCTGGACAGACAGGAGGCCACCAATCATTGAACCAACTAATGACACTGCAAGTTGTGTGCCTGTAGAGCTGGGAAGAATGGAAAAATACCTTCTCCTTGTCAGGATCGATTTAATCACTTCATCAACAATTGATCATCAACACATAAATCAACATTTTAAGTGTTTATGCCTCTGCTTACGGAGCATGCTGTGTGACACTACCCCAGGTGTTACTGTACGTTAAAGGTTCACCTCAGCCCTGACTACACTTGTTAAAAGATGAGTCCCAACACAAGGAGGGAGGATGGCAGCAACAGTCTTACCATCTTGTGGACACATAATCAGTGAAAGGTGGCTGGGAGCGGATTTCTCTGGCCAGCCCAAAATCTGCTATCTTAACCAGCTCTGGACCCATGCAGAGCAAGTTCTCTGGTTTCATATCCCGATGGAAATAACCTGCAACAAAAACAAGTATTCACTTACTTTTACTTAGAAAATTTTCTTAGAAACACAATCGTTGCTGTAATCGTTGCTGTATGTGACTACCACTGCTCCTTCTACTAGCAATACTAACACTATGACAACAACTAATTACAGCATTAAGCTGAATATTCTTGTGCTCTTCTTTCCATTGGTGTGCATCACAGTTTTATACATTATTTGTTCATATTTTTAATTTCAAAAACAGCTCAAACAACTCATTACTTTAAAAAAAAAAAACTGCCACAGCACGCTCAAGCCAAGTCTTAGAGTGACAGGGAAGGAAATGGGAGAGGAAAAGTCTCTTACCATGCTTATGTACAAACGCTAAGCCAGACAAAATTTGGAATAGAATGTTCCTTATTTCATTTTCAGAAAACATCTTGTCTTCCCTGGCAGCGGCAAGATGGTAACAGATAAAAGAAGGAAAGAAAGGAAGAAAGAAAGAGGATAAAGGAAAAATGTATAGAAAAAAACATTCCTTGCCAAAGTGAAAGTGACACCAACGCCATGAACATTAAAAATACTTTTGAAGTAATTTTGGACAGTTAGGCTTTGGTACCGCTCACACCTCCTCTTCTCAGTGAGGCACAAAGAGAAAATGAGTCATTTTTGTTACAGTAAAGAAAATCCTGAGATATCTTGTTTGATCAACCATCCAGCACTTCACCTTTCAGGTTTGACCATGCTCCTTGTCATAGTTTGGATTTGTTTACACAATTATTAACTATTTGTGCGTAGTTAATGCTGGACAGCCTGATGACGGTATGTCTTTAGTCTCAGTTTCTCTTCCATCTGCACCGGAAGGCCCTGCTCAAATCACCTACCATGCTTATGAATAAAGGACAGTCCCTGTAATATCTGAAATGTCATGTTTCTGACGACTGCCTCTGGGAACAACTTGTGTCTGTGAAACGGAGACCAACACACGGTGACCCAAATACTTCTCATGTTCAGAAATAAGCAGAATTAAGTCAGAAAAATGACTGAATCTGAATAATAATAATAAAAAATCTGCCTTTTGTGATGTTTAATGTTAATGCTTAATTAATGCTTAATTTACTCTGTTGCCTGTCGTGTCCTCACCTTTCTTTCATGAGCTGATAGAGGTTTTCCTTCATATACTCAAAGACGAAGTAGAGGTAGTCATTTTCTCTGATGACTTCTTTCAGTTTCACCACGTTGGCATGGCTCAGCTTCTTCAGCGACTGATGCCAAAACGATCAAATTATGCAAAGCAGACAAAAAGTAGATTTATTATTATGAGGTTATTACCCAAGCATCAAAGCAAGTCTGGCACATTTCAACTTGCCTCCACATGTCGTCCAAAACGAACCTCTTGGCTCACCCAGCGAGTTAGTTTACCAGCCAAAATCATTTATACACGTCTTTAGTACAAGTATCATCTCCCTACCTGTTTTCAGCTCATTTTCAAGTGTTGAATCACTTACTATGTTAATTTAAAACGTGCTCACTCACTTGCACAGCGGATCAAGTTTGCGATTTATCATGAAGAGAGCATTTTGAAGCTTATATTTTCTTCATTTTTAGCTTATATCTAAAATAAAACATTATAGGAAAATAGATTAAACAACTGTTTCTTCCCCAACTATCAGTGGCTTTACTGGACCCAGAATTCCTTTATGAATCAGGTTGTAATCCAAACTAATGCTGCACTGATAAGAATTTAATTTTCCTGGCTGAAGGATTGGTGGTTTGAGATGCATGCCGGTGACGCCTAGCTGCAGCTACTGGTAATACAGTGTGACTCAGGCTGTGGTCATCTGAGGGAATTACTTGGCGGATTAATTTTCGCTGCGATGATTCTTACCTTCACCTCTCGCAGATTCATGCACTCATCCCAGGAATAAAACTTCCGCTTCATCCTATCAAAAAAAACAAAAACAAAAACAAAACAAAAAAACAACATAATGTCAAAAACTACTCATTTCACACTTTTCACCTAAATTTTTTCTTCTCATTGGCTGATGGAAGGCACGGAAAAAAAAAAAATCTCAAAGGCAAATTTAGTCTTCGCTGGTGAGCCCAGATTTGTGCGGACTAAGCCTTTGCTCGCTGACGTTTGGGACAACGTTTTGTATTCTACTTTTTTGCTGCAGTTATGCACGTCCTGAGTGTGGAGAAATGTACTCACCTCAACAGAAAAATTTAGCTTGAGCAGATGTTCGGGGTTTCAATTAAGGAGTAATAGGACAGTTTTCTGTACTGCAGCCCCCCTTCATGGTTTAGGCTGAGATGAGAGTATTCTTATATGAAAAACTAGGATTTTTTGCCGATATCAAACATGCTGATATTCTCCAACTCTTTTGCCAGATTGCCGATATTGTAATTTTTTCCATCTAATTGCAGAGAGCATAGAGTCTCTCCTGTTCTGGAATTAAAATATTATTATGCCTAGTCTTACTGTAATGTAATGGCTCAGATGCAGACATAAAATGCTTGTTTTTCAAAATGTACACATTCAATGGGCAAAATACAACTTTACTTATGTTATGTAAAACATGCTGTATTTCTGTTTATGTAACATTTTCTTTCAAACAAAATTATAACATTCATGTTTTCCCTGAGACAGTCCTGACGCCAGCCCCAACCACGGGCAAATTTGACCTATTTCACACACCACCATGTCAAATCAGCTGAAATTTTCACTTTGGGCCAACGATATTTCATTGTAAAATTGATATTGGACAGATGAAGTGCCAACATTATCCCTAATAAAAATTGTGCCTGGTGTAGTTTCATTGCGGTGTCATCAGCCCTGCTTTATTTATTGCTTGTGAAAACTTTTGTGGGAATCAGTGATCTAGGTAGCTATCTCTCTGTTTTTTCTTGTTTTTTTCTCACGTATTTATACTTTACAGTCACCACAAATGTTGGTAACCATTGTGTAAAAGCTCTGGACATCCTTAACTGTGATTATGGATACGCAGCTACACCTCACACATGTAAACTACACTATCATGGCTATATTTTCCACCTGTAGTATAACCTGATCTTCTATCATTTCTTTTCAGTATGACAAACTTTCATATTGCCTTTCCCTCACTCCAGGGGCATCGCTGTGCGGTCGACTTTCACTCCTTTCACTGTCATCAGTAGTATCATCTTGCACGATAACCTTACATTTACAAACAGTGCCTGGCAGAGCTTCTGTGCAACATTCATTATTAACTCCAGCCTAAGACAGACTGATTCTTAAACAGCTGATCCTTAAAATAAACTCTTTGGGAATGCAGAAGACATGACTGGACAGAGATAATAAAAGTACAACATGGTAGGCTGACAGGCAGCTATTGTGCTTTACTCAACACAGCTCAGGGCACACGACATTTTCCTCAATAAACCTGCATCTAACAGGTTTGCAAGTAAAGTCCAAACATTCAGCTTGAGTTTTACCCTTATCTATTCTCTTCGTCTTCACGTCCATGTGAGGATTTATTGGATGTTTGAGTGTAGCTCCTCAAAGTACTCAGAGGTTAATCAGCTTAAAGCTTCAAGACAAAACAAGACTAAGACACAACCACCACAAAACACTGCGTCCCTGGCATGTCTCCATGTGCCCGGAGCAGATACCAGAAATACTGAATGCAGCCGGTGCTCACCTCTTGATGGCCACCAGCTCTCCGGACTCATTGCTCTTGCCCATGAGCACGCTGCCGTAGGTGCCGTCGCCCAGCTGTTTCAGCGTGGTGTAGCGGTTCATCTTCCACAGAGGCACCGGGCCCTGCCTGTCCTGCAGCGAGGACCCTTGACAGTCCCACACGGCCAAATAGTCAGTCATCACAAGCACAAAAGCAATGTGACCTCCCTCTACAGATCAATGACTGAACGGCCCTTCACTCTGCTCAATCCTGCTGCTGCTACTACCTCCCTACCACAGTGACGCTACCCACTGCCATCTCCTCTAGAAAGACTGAAATAAAACATGAGCTGTCACCTTTACCTCTCTCTGTGCAGATCCTGAAGGGTGAGGATCTATCCACCAAGAAAAACTGGAGCTGTTTCGATTCTGCCTGTTGCCCCGGCTGAAGTATTCTGCGGTGTCTCACCTATCCTCGGATAATCCTTCATGGCAGACAAAGGAAGGGTGATCCCCTGTGAAGGGAAGTGGATTAAGCTGACATGCGCTGGAGAAAGTGCACCAGGACACTGGCTCATGTGGAGAGGCCAGGAAAAAAAAGAGATTTTACTTTATTAAGTTCACTGAATTTGAAAATGGGACCACACTGGGGGATACTGGAGACTAATATTGGATTCATGACTGGATTAACAGAGTGGTTTCCCACAGGGAGGAACAGGGAGAGGGCAGTGTCATCACCACAACCAGAGCTCGGAGAAAGTGTCACATTGCAAAACTGTCCTCTCCTCCTCAGGTTGGAAACTTCTCAGTTGCCACTTAAATTTTGCTGTGAAAGCCTTTGGCCCATGGGACACTGACACTCTCCACTCCAATTATTCAATGACAGAGGAAACTGGGATTTATAAATCCCAAATGTGCAAAGAAAATTAATCCCATGTGCAGGTTTTACAGGCTCCATAATGTCGGTATTAGGTGACACTGACTAACTAATATCTGATACATCCCCAAGCTGAAATCTTGGGCTAACTCTAATTCTGACAATTATGAAACAGGACATAAAGCTTTACTTTCCTGTGTCTGGCAATAACACCTCAGTGTGTCAGTGGTTTTGAGTAGCCTCAGTAGGCATGCCAGTCCCTGTTACTGAAGTATACATATATACCATTTGGGGGATGCTTTCATCCAAAGCACCTCACATCACAAACACACACATATTTTTCATATGAATACCACCATGCAGGGTAGACACACAGCAGGATACTCAGATTTTGTGGGGTCAGCCCTGAGTTCACCCTCTCACCAGGGGCCATACTTAAAGCTGTGTGTGTGTGTGTGTGTGTGTGTGTGTGTGTGTGTGTGTGTGTGTGTACCTGGTATTGCTAATGTTGTGGGGACATAAATCTGTTTACACAGTCACGTTGTGGGGATCTCGCCTCCCTTATGGGGACAAAAAGCAAGTCCCCATAAGGGAGCACCATTAATTTTAGGGTGAAGACTTGATTTAAAGCTAAGATAACTTTAGGGTTAGGTTAAGGTTAGGGTTAGGGTTAGGGTTAGGCAGGTAGTGGTTAGGGTTAAGGTTAGGATAAATCTCCAGGAAATGAATGTAAGTCAATGTAATGTCCCCAGAAGTGATGGAAACCAACATGTGTGTGTGTGTGTGTGTGTGTGTGTGTGTGTGTGTGTGTGCATGCCATGTACTTAATGTCCTATTAACCTACACTTTGCACCAGACAGGATTAAACAGTAGATCTTGGCTAGAGTCTTAAAAAAAAACAACAACAAACATGTCTGCTCTACTTAAATTTGGTTCAAACTGTTAAATGCAAACTTGTTGGTTAGGATGATTTTATTACCTACTATCAAGATCCTAGCACCTCAGTAGGCCTACAACTTTTCAAATTTTGACTTTTTTCCCTGCACCTTTTACAAAACTGTTGTATTGTACTGTAGACTCCTGAAACATCACAAAATCCAGCCGTGTTAGACGACCTCACTATAATCCCGGCTGCACACTTGATGATGTGCACCAAACTTGACACCAGAGATGCTGTGTGCACATTATTTGGGTTAGTCACAGCAACTAGCATCACCTAGCCTAGCTAACGTTAAGCCCAGCTGCAGGTCCTGTGCTGCGGAGGAAACCAAGCCTGCACTTTTATCGCGATTAACATCACAAACACGGCTGTCATTTCTCGGAAGAGCAACACTGAGAAATGTACACCTACCGTTTAAGGCATTTGCGTGCTCGCTGTGGCAGATTGTGTCGATAAAGTGATGCTGGGTGTGGAAAACTGAGATGTGATGTGAAGGTGAGGGTGGCTTCTCGTCTCCTTGGCAACGTGGAGGGAGCGTTAATAAATAAATAAATAAATAAATAAATTTAAATAAAAAATATGCGAATGAAAGCGTGTGATACCATCTCATATATATAAAAATACGTTTTATAATATTATATAATTTCAAGAAGCTGTGATGCACATACAAGAGAGAGAAAAACATTTAATTTTCTGAACGTCCATTCAACACCAGACTGCAAAAACTGTGATCACTCTCTCACTCAGTGGTGGACATGGCCTGCTTACATTTACAATATACCATAATTTGTTTTAATGAAGCGCTATCAGTCACTCACTAAGGGTAGGTGTCATTTTAAGAGCAGTTGCTGGAATTTATTGAATTTTTAATTCTTGCCAAACAGAGGAGCAGAGAAACTGTGTGCAAGATGCATTTTGCATGTAGCCTAAGCCATGTTTACATCTACTACCTGATGTATTCATAAAAGTATTAAGATTAGCCAGCTAACATAAATTCGAGCTGCAACTATATTTCCATCTTATTTATATCTCACCTTTTTCTTTCACAAGCCTGCAGAAATGCATACAGGAAAATTTCAAATGTAGCCTGTATCTGATACATGTGGACTACAATTAAGTTACAATACTGATCAATTATCCTGAAAAAGGACAATAAAATCTATCTATCTATCTATGATAAAACTGGGTTGGCTGTTAAAGCACCAGCATAAGTCAAATCTCTGCACATTCGCTTTGTAATTGCGCCATCTAGTGGCTGTTTTATATCCCTACAACTCACTGGGGTATACATAGTCGGGGTAAAGCTAAACTTTTTCGATCCCAAGGCAATTTACAGATAGAAACAAGGACCTGAATTTGTGTTACCCCTCCCTGGAAAACATCCAGCAACATTTTGACATCAATTGGATTTACCTCACAACTAACTATAGCTTATAGTAACTGTGGAGATAACAGTGAGGTGTGATGAAAATGTATTGTCTGAGCTCACTGATTATGTTGCTGCTCTTGAATTAAGTTGTTAAAGTGTTTCTTGTTCTCCCTGGTGAATATCTAAACCCTTGGGGATCATTTAACTTTGAAAGTCCTGGTTCAAACTAAAGGTGTGCGCCTTCCTGGACATAAATGTTCGTGGGTACAATCTGATTGGCGGAGGTTATTTTTTATGATTAAATAAGGACATTTTCATGAGGCTGTTGAAAGCAGTTCATCGGAATGCAGGCTGTGTGGACACAATACCTGAATTATTATCTGTGTATGAAGACAATTGAAAAGTCTTGTTAAAATGTTCCACAGTCTTATGTTTGTGATATTTTTTTTTCTAGTAGGCTTGTAGGAAGCGTGTAATTGAATTAGTGGAATGGAAACTCTCGAGCTTAATTGTACTAAATAAGGGAAGGAGCATGCTTACATTTCTCAGATTGTGTGAAGGGCAGGTTCAGTACAGTACAGTAGTTTCTCAGATATGCAGGCATGAAATGTGTGGAATGAAAATCATGACCAGCATTCTCGAAATGGCCATACTGTAGTAACATGACGTGCCGTGCATTGCACCTAACAACTGTGCACTTAAATTGTTGACCATCTGCACAGCGGATAGCAGCGTTTTTCTCCAAGGCTGTGCTTTTGGTTACTTACGGTAAGGTGGACCCGCAGTGTCCACTAAAGGATCAGGTGATCCACTAACTACGAAGCGTAGGCTGCCTGGTGAAAATGCAAAATGACATATAGCAAATGTCGGAGCATAATTCATTCACATTTTCGGATCAAATTCGGATTTAAATCACACCACTGGAGCTCCAATGTGAAGATGGCGCGTTAGGGCTGGTGGCGCAACCGCGATTTTTGATATTTTAATTTATGAAAAATCACATTCACAGACAAATATTGGTTTCAACATGGGGCTGTGCTACAGTTTGCGTCCCCGGCTCTTCGGGGACCTGAGCGGGTCTATTTCCAACGCTACCTCGGACTCGGACCAGCCTCCGGACGCAGCCGTGCCGACCCGCGCCGGGGGAGCTCGCCAGGAGGACACCGGGGGATGCGGGGAGACTTCGTCGCTACGCGGCGGCGGCGGCCCGGTGCGCCCCGGGGACCCAGCCAGGCTCCCGGCCGGGGAGCACCGCCGTGGAGACACCGGCACTGACGGTGTGCTCATACAGAACGGGGGTGGCGGAGGAGGAGGTGGCGGTGGAGGAGGCGGCGGAGGAGGCAAGGGGACAGGGAAGGACCGCGGCCGACGCTTACAACTGCTGCAGAAGACTAGCACCCAAAAGCAGAAAAACTGGGACAAATTGCTGGTGGAGGAGAAGGAGGCCGAGAAGGAGGCGAAGAAAGTCAGTAAGAATATTGACAGGGCGCTGAAGGAGCTCAAAAGGGAGTACAAACAGACGCATCGGCTGCTGCTGCTCGGTACGTTCAGCCTGTCTTGTTGTTGCTGTTGCATGAGCGCGTTTTATTATTAGAAACCAAAACGTAGCCTGTCCAGAAATTATGCCACTGCTTTGTTGAGGCCTATTGCTACAGGCTGTTGGCTGCCTTGGCTGTGAAGACTACCCCCTGCGGCTGTCAATGACAAATGATGAAGATGGACGTTCAGCCGCACACCAGTGGGCCTGCTGTCCTATTGCAGTTACATAGTAGGACATAGTAGGGTTTTTAAATAACCATTAAACACAATGTGTCAAGATGGACACTCTGAGAAAGAGACCAATTACTTACCAAGTCATATTGGCTCTGAAAACCAGCATAGTGTAGAGTAGTGTAGTGTAGTACAGTATAGTATAGTACAGTGCAATACAGAGGGTAACAAGTGCAGAGGCTATAAATCTGTGGTGGGATAAAGGCATAGTTGGGTCCATATAAATCACAGAGCTCATATTCCTCTTATTAATTATCCCACGTGACCTATGGAAACGTATTAATATCACACAATCAGTCACTGGCCTCCAAGGAGTTATATGGCTTGTAGTTTATCTGCAAATGTCAGTCAACATCCCAGTAATGTCCCTGGAATATTTTTGTGTGTTCTGAGATGCAGGTGCTTTATTAGACCAGACATCTATATGCCTATTGCCCTGCACCAGGTTAGGACACACAAGTAGCAGGTGGTTTCTAAAACTGAACATGCACATTCACTATTTCATCAACCAAGCTTTATTTATTTATTTATTTTTTATTAAAGTAGGAAAGAGAATAGGCTTCAATAGGACAGAAATATCCTCAAATAGGACAAAATGTACAAATGCAAGCGCAATTTAATTGCATTTATTTGGCTTGTGGTTAGTGTTAATTTACCTCTGTGCCATACATGTGGACCCATGCCGATTTTAATACTGCACATGTGATGCATCAGTTTTCACCTCAGCATCTGAATGATAAAGTTTTTGTCAGGAGTACAAGGGCTGTGAGTTTCATACAAACTACATCAATCAAGAAACCAAGGTTTAAATGGGGACACATATAGTATAACAGAGAAGCATCACTCATCCACTTACTGACACTGTTATATCACACCTGATGCCATTTTGCATTTATTTCCTTTACTTAAAAGGTGCTATTAAGTCATGAATGATAACTTTGTTGTTGCTTACAACCAAGTGGCTATACACTTAATATCCTGTGCTGACACCTGTCCCTAATTACACACAGGAAGGGCTATATAATCCCCAGGGTAATGCTCGTCCTAAAGAACGTCCACTAGTCCATCAGACAAGTGTTACACATTCCTCTGTGACCCACTGTAGAAAGCCACAGCTCTTCTTAGACCAGCAAGTGTTTCACCTGGGTTGCTGGGTAATTTCAACCTATTATCTGTCATTATGGTTTGGGTGTTTGTCCATCACCACATAGTCGCATTTATTTTGGGAGTTATCTGTCCAGGTACACCCAGGAGCCTCGGCATGAGCCTCAGGCCTCTGTGGGTTTTCTTAAGAGGCCTTGGGACTTTATACCCTCCAGGTCTCCACTAGGACTCTTGTTGCATGCCAGAGGACTGAGGTGGTTTGTGTTCCTCTGAAAGTGGACACCTTCCAAATAGTGTTACATTTCAAGGCGACGTATGCTAGCTAATCTGGGTCACTTTATCTGTTTGTATTGCTGCAGGCGTTTAGTTGAATAATGATAGCCATAAGGAACTACAGTATATACTAAATGGGCTGCAATATCCCACCTGAGCTGGAGCTGGGATCCATCTGTTTATAGCCACATTAGTTGATCAGTTGAACTTTTGGTTAAATTGAATCAAGTTTGTGGCGTCTTACAAACCACAAGCTAACAACTTGCAATTTAGACACAGTTACAATAGCCTAGGGAAAAAAGACAACATTTCTTTGTAGTTTTCATAAAATGGCTGGGACAAAACCAAAAACTCGCCTCGAATTACATTGCAAGATCCCAAATCATTACGTTTTCATGATTTTATTTTCAAATATACTAGGGCTCAAGATAAGAAGAAGTTTCGTCATGATGGTTTGCAAATAAATGTTATTTGGTAAAACAAGTATTTATTGAATGAATGTCAAGAGTAAGTCCTCAAAGGCAGAAGGGTCATAACACTGGACCCTGATTGGCCAACAACACCAGCTCATATAATTTATTTGAGTGGAGGCCTTTTGAGAGGCAGTGTCAGTACAAATGCTGTATGGTCAGGCCTGCTTAGAGGAATTGTCTTTTTTTTGTGTGAATCAAAATAAAGTCCATGCACTGCATGATGCATTGACTAGTGTTAATGTTTTTTTTTGTTTGTTTTTTTTAAATGCAGTAACCTTTAATCCAGTTTCATCACTTAACATCTTTGAGCTTATTTGTGTGTAAATAGAGGAAAATTTGTATTCCTACATGAATGCAGGAATGGGAAACTGGGAGGCAAGTTCCTATTATTTCTTGGAAAGGAAGTTACTTTATTGTTAGGCCTCATGGAGCAGATTCTTAGTACAGGACTCTGTGTGATAACATCTGTTACAGCTTTCCTAGATGTCCTTAACTGACTGTTTCATATCTCAGCCTTATCACCCGCTTTCATGAGCCAGAACAACAGGCTGGTAGCAATGTAGTACTGTCAAAAGAAATGATCACTTAGGAGGGCAGGCTGTAACCAGTGAGTAGCTTGTTGGATGTCACCAATTGCCATATTTTGCCAGTTTTTCCTGGCACTGTCCAGTATGCATTTCACTTACCAGAAATGTGAAACCAATTTTAGGAGGAGCTTATTCATCCACAGAGGCACAGAGTAGAAGCTACACTATCATCAGCCCTCCCCTTTAAATGGAAGAATGGCTCATGTAAAGTCAGGTGAACTTTGCTTCTGTCTAAATGGGTTTTATCATTGACTATTGCTGAACTTTGCTACTCACTGCCTGGAGTTGCAAGTTAATGTAATGATCAACAGAAGTTACTGAAGTATGAATTATTGTCATATTTTATGATATTGATTGCAGGGCCACAGTGTGAATTGTCTTGATACTTGTATCAGCTGAAAGTGAACTACACTAAAAGGACATTGGACTATGTTTTTTTTTTTTCCCCCTTCAGGATTTGCTTACCGCTTAATTTACCCTGTAGCTTGATCAAGACCCTCTACCTTCTACTTTGTCCTTTCTAGCTTCAGAATGTGAGGGATTGAAGTAATTTTAGCCTGAGTTCATTTGGATATTTGTGTGTTTTGCATGCTTCAAAGAGAATCTGGGTTACCAATAGAAGAATGTAGAAGATCTTCACTGAAAAATAACCGTTGAAATGTTGATATATTGTCTGTGATTTCCACAAGCAATTGTCATCTTTAACTCAAGCAAGAAAGTCCATTTGTTTTACTACAGCCAACTTAAGTGCTGCAGGAAATGATTTCCCAGAGTTTCTGTTATATTTCCTGGATGCAATGATGCATTTTTGGGAGTTCGTAATTGAGTCTACACCAAATAGGTGGCTCATGGGTACATATATCAGAAGACGCATGCTTTTATCTTAAGTGCCTTACACTACCATGAGTGTGTTTTAGTTTTCAATATGGGCAGCCCCAGTGGGAATTGAACTGCTAACCCTGGCTGTGTGCTAGCCATTGAGCAATTCAGGTCCAGCATGTAGGCCTGTACGTCTGAGGAGAAACAAATCCCGCATCAGTGTGTTTTGCAACTCACATGAGAACATACAGAGATTAGGGAAAACAACTTTGTCACAATTAGGTTTCCCATAAAGCCAGCTGATTTGAACAACAGAGCTTCATTTTATATCACCCAAAAGGGGCTGCAGTACAGTGGCTGTGCACGAGATAGTAGCCATGGCGTGTATGCTTTACTCCCTGTCACCACTAGAGAGCGATGTGGGCCAGTCACTTGTTTTGACCTTGCTATCTATAAGGTGGAGAGACAGGAGAAGGAAGGAGGACGGGGAGTTTGATTTCCCCACCACCACAGATGAAGTGAGGGCTCCAGTCTGCATTTGCATGCTGCACAACTTTGTTGCACTCTTTTCACTACATGAAACAAGTGTTTGCATGCTATTTGCATAATGTTGACAATAGCTGTACATTCATTGTTACACATGACTAATAATCATTGAAGGTTTCCTTGTGCTACAGGGTGACGTGAACATTTGCAGTGCAGGTGTACAGTACATTTTGCACTTAGTTCTTGTTCTGAATTGAATCATTCAATGCCTTGAGACTTTCATAGGTTGAGTGAGCAAAGCAATTTAGCCGTTTCATGAGTTGTACAGCCAAATCAAGACTTAATGTGTATGCAAGTTGGCACAGTTGCTCCTTGAACAGTTATGGCACTCATACAGAGTTTTCCTATTTCCTGACAGTTATTGAAATGTAACTTACGGATTATGTGTACAGTACGTTGCCCGGCTGGCTTACTGATAAGGCCAGACAGCCCAGCTTTACCAGTTGCTCTTCTAATGACCCTAAAGACAGTGATAAGCTAATCACTTCATTTATCAGTTGAGCAAGAGACCTGCTCACTTTACTGAAGTCATTCTCTATCTCACGCATGCACGCATAGTGAGAGAGATGTCATTTAAGGAAAGTATCTACTGCTATTAGCTACAAATAAGACATTTTGGTTGAGGGCAGTTTCAGCATTACTCACTGAAAAGTTTAACCTCAACAAGCTCACACCTTTCGTCCGTCTTGAGAGGAGGCTTCACCAGGCTTAATAAAAATATAAGGCATTTTTCACAACATTGAACATTTGTCTAACCTCATAGTTTTTCACTAAAAGTTGCACAACCAGTGTGTAATTTTCATGGAGCTGACCCTGTTTTCACACGCATTGGATACGACTTTATTGTTTATTACCAACATACATGCAAAAAAGAAAGAAAAGAAAAGAAAAGAAAAGAAAATTAATTTGTCTAAGACTGGTGGATATCATAGAATATTGGTTGCCAAAGTGGGGTTCAGGAACCCACACGGTTCCTTGAGATGATTACAAGCTGTCCCCATCACAGTGTGGATTATTAATATCAGTATATTTTCCATTTTAATTTAGTACAAAGAGAAAAACGTAACGGCTTTGCTGATCAGATGTTTTCATTCTCCACCATGATCTCCCCCACCTGTAATACAGTCAGGCAACAGAAATATTGTCAGGTGTAGGGGCCCTGTGACAAATCCTTTATAAAATGGGCCTCTGTAGTATGAACTGTATCTTTATCAGGGTCTGTGACAGATTTTGGGAACTCTTGCTATCAAACATAAAAATTAGGGGGCAGGAATTTTAGTTTTTTATATTTTTTTCAACATAACATTATATTTTAAAAGATAATATTTATACACCTCATTATCTCACATTTATATATAGCTTCCCAAACAAGTAATCTCGTCCTATAAGGATTTATAGTGGGGTCAGTGACGTTATTGTACTTGATGGTATTTTATTTTTATCCCTTCTGCCGTTGCTATAACAGTCCTGTTATATTCCTATAGGGACCCATAGTGTCTTTGTGGTATTCAATAATGAATTTATAGTGACTGTGTCGTACCTGATTAATTTTATCTCCTTTGGTATCACTTGAATATTTCTATTGGATAGTATGTATGGTTAATAGTTTTGTTATGATGTTATTTATGATTTGATACAATTTCTTGAGTCTCCAAATGGAAAATAATTTTTAACTTTTATCCCTTCTGGTTGCGGCACAAGGTCAGCCAGGTGAGTGTAACAACCCTGGATCAAGGGTTCGGTTTCTTGCTCAGCGGTACTTCAGCAGATATAACAAAAACAAGAGATTCAGCTGAACCCTAGCAGGTTATGAAGTCTGTAGGATACGGTCAGAAGGTCTCATTTTTTTTATAGCACAGAACCCTAAATAGACACACACTTAGCCACTAAACCCAGACAGTATCTTTAGTAAGATACTGTCTAAGGGACCCCCATTTGAGACGTTTTTTTTTTTCTTTTCTGTGGATTTAACATTGATTTAGCATTTAGCATTTTATGACTGTACACTGCACATGGCAAGATAACAGAGATAAGAGTGGAACCTATGACTATAATCTTCTTTTTGTGGATTTTCAGTTTGGCATAATTCCTCCTTCACTGAATAACACTGAAATTAATGTAAACTATTCATAATTTGGCTGGGCACATTTTTGGGTGGGCCCCTACCAAGTAAACCCCAATTAAAAACAACAACAAAAACAAAAACACGGTAGGTAAAGTCCAGGCAGTACACAGGAACAGTACGTGGGTTGCCAGTTTGGGTCAGGGCCACCCCACAGACCCAGCCCCTCCATAAACGCCTGTGTGTGTAGCTGCGTAAAGTTTCCACCCCTCGTCGATTAGTTAAGATATCAGGGTTAGAGAGGCATTTTTATTTAGTTATGAATGGCTCCCTTCCCTTTGCCACAGAAGTTATAAAACGCGATATGAGTGCGGGCTGAGAGAGCGTTACAGTTTAACGCAGGTTTTGTTTTCCACCTCCACGGTTCACGGTTACTTCCTGGTGCCACAGAGAGAGGCAGTGCTGAGTTAAAGAGACAGAAATACTGATAGAAATTCAGATAGAAAAAAAAAATACTGAGAGAAGAGAGGGGTTGGAGACGAGATAGGAACAGTTGACTGGATTCCCAGAAATTGAAAACCCTCTCTCCCTCTCTCTCTCTCTCACCCTATTTATATTTTTTTGACATTATTTCTGTTTTTAACGGCTCGCCATTCTTCGTTGGTTTGCAAATCAAGAATCCGTTTGGATGACGGTTGGTTGCGGCTAAAGCGGAATTGTAACGGGGAACATATTCCTCCCTCCGACGGAGAAGCTTCGCACAGATTTTTACAGCAAACCTATTCCTTTTGGGTATTTTTTCACCACCACATCACCCCGGGTATTATTGTTTTTTTAAACATTTTTTTACGATTTCACAAGGAAGGGTTAGGGCGACGGAAGATGGGTTGTTTAGGCAACAGCAAGACTGAAGATCAACGCATCGACGAAAAGGCACAACGAGAGGCAAATAAAAAAATAGAAAAACAGTTGCAGAAGGAAAGACAAGCGTATAAAGCCACACACAGGCTCTTATTACTGGGTAAGGTTGGTTTTTAAACGTAACGGCTTGCAGAAATGTAACCCATATCCCTTTTCGTTTACTGAACACGTAGCCCCATTTGACAGCGCTTGCAATAATATGTCATGGGGGTGGATATTGATGGAAGCGAAGCCCCAGAGCCTATAACGTTACAATTAACTAGCTTCGTTTTCCAAAACATGTTGTTTTCTCTCATTCTATGGCTTTTACGCTTGTCAGGGTGTTATCGGTCGTGTTATCCGGGTGATATTTTTATGTATGTATTTATTTTTTTGGTTTATTTTCGAAGGTGCGGGAGAGTCCGGAAAAAGCACCATTGTGAAGCAGATGAGGATTCTACACGTCAACGGCTTCAACGCAGAGTGAGTGTTATTCAGTGCATTTCTTAAACACATTTATGCCTCAAAAAACTACCCATCGCTTATTTTTGTGGTCTGTCTTCCCATGTATGAGACTGTCGAGGCCAGATATTAGCTGTGAATGGATTTTCCTCAGGCACTGCAGCGCCTGTTGGGCCCACTATCCCATGCAAAGCAGCTAATATACCTTCCCATTTTCCTCCCTTTTTATTTTAGATGGTACAGTATGCGAGACACGAGATTTGAATATAACAGCAGATGCCAAAAATTCACCGTTTGCCGTTTCATGTGAAAGGGTGATAGGTTGGGTTCGATAGGCCTATTGATGATTTGTTTTGCTGCAAGGCCTTGCATGGCATTGATCTTACCAGTGGTCTATTTTAAACAGGCCTACAATGTCACAGTCCTGTAATTGTATGAATATCCTGTGAATGTTGTATGAATTTAAAGTATCTATCAAGGGGTAGGCTGGATCATCGAGGTTAGGGAGATTGATCCCACATTTATTTTGAGATTATATGTGGGGAAGAAAATATTTACCGTCCTTTTACATTGCAATCTACCGAACCCCGTCCTGCATTTCATACCTGTTTGCTCCCCATTCTCCTCACCAGTATGTTTAATTGCATCAGTGATAATGTGAAGCCTTGCAGTAACCTCTGCCCTACTCAAAACCACACTGATGATGCATCTTTTGTGGTTTGCTGTAGTCTACACTTCAATAATTGTTTCCTCACACCGCTCTCCTGTTCTCATGCAGAGAAAAGAAACAGAAAATCCAAGATATTCGGAAAAACGTGAAGGATGCCATAGTGGTGAGTCTTATCTGTATCAGTCTCCCTTTTAATTGAAATTGTACTCAGTTTCCCTTTTTTATTTTTTTAGACTGAACACAGCAATCCCATTTCACTGATTATACAGGCTTATGATTTGATTTGTCCTGTATTTATCCTGCTTAATGCTTGTTTTTTCCCCCAACTTCTGCTTTGTAGACTATAGTGTCTGCGATGAGCACTTTAATACCCCCAGTCCCGCTAGCCAACCCAGAGGACCAATTCAGAATCGAATACATCAAAAGCATAGCGCCTCTCTCCGACTTTGACTATTCACAGGTAAGATGTTCATGAAGTTGAGTCTGTGTGCATGTGTGTGTGTGTGGAGGGGGTGGGGGGTAAGAGAGAAACAAGGGGAGACGGAAGACTTCATACATTGTTTTAGTCTTTGTTCTTGTCACCTATGTATGTGTTGCATGCATGTGAAATGTGTGGGTGTGCCAACAAGAAAGAGTGTGGTGTATGTGTGGTTTTTTAGGGTCCCATGGCCAGTAATAGATATCTTAGCGCTGCAGCTCAGGAGCTCAGATATAATTTAACTGTAGCAGACAAAATCCTGCCAGGCTTCTTTATTTTACTCTTTTTTATGTGTATGGGGGGGTCTTTTTAATAAACCGAAGCTAAAGGCATTGTCTTCCCCTCCGGGAATATGAAGGAGAAATGGAAATGACAACTCTATGAGATCAACAGTTAGTTGATTCGAGTGCCTGCTCAAGGTTTGAGTCCACTCTAGCTGGAGCAGACATATTTGGATTTGAATGCAAGTTGAGGAGCATGGGATTCTTTTCAGTTGTGATCGGCCAACTGATAACGCGAGGTCATGTGTTGGAAATGCAGATAATGTTTTACATAATTTTCAAAGTCTTCCTTGTTTAAACTGAACAGATGCAACTCCACAAAACAGGAACAAAAAACTAATACAAAGCTGTAGGTTGATACTTGGAAGTTTTTGATGTTATTTACAGAATTATCAGTGCTCTTTGCATTTTCAGCTGGCATGTAAACAAAAATTATTCACACTCTATGCTGTTATGTATGAAGTAAGAGTCGAGTTTATCTCCATTTGGTGTACTGATCAGCGTTTTTGGTGTTACCTGTAGTGGGATTGGCAGTGGTCCCTATTTTCATCATGTAATAACTAAACTGCTAAGCAGTACATCGGTTGGAGCAACTGGATGTAATTCTTCAATATCAGAAGCTTATTTTCTCTCAGCTTTATAAATGAAGATTAAGAGGAACAAATTTCATATGTGTTTTTGACCCTTGAGCTGTTATCTGGCACATGACTATTCCAACAGCTTTTACACTGGCTAATTTTTAGGCATTGTGGGCTGGATGCTCAGAGGGTTTTCTGGTTATTTAGTCTCAGTGCCCTATTGCTCAGATTTCTACCATTGACCTCAGGCCTAATACATACCATTACATATAGCCATACTTTGTCCTATAAGCAGTGTTGTTGTTGTGGTGTCTCTTTAACATCTTGGCATGGTATTTCTTCTTTATATCTCTGTCCTAGCATGTTTATTTAACAGCACATCATAAGGATATCCCTTAAAAGGATTCAGGTATTAATTTTCTGACAGGGCCCACTGTGAGGGTATGAACAGGGCAGCACTAGCCTGTGATGTTGAAGCCTTGTGTTGTGTTGTGTGAGGGCCCAGGCCATGGGGAGAGCCGGCGTTGAGTTCCCAGGCCTGGCCAGGCTAAGGGGAACAACATGGCTCTGTTTGGAGTGTCTGCACTTGTCATCAGTCTCAGGCTTCACTTGTGTCGTCAGTGTCACCACTACATTGTCACTCAGTGCCACCAGGCATGCTATCTAATACAGCAGTGCAGGAACACGGCCAAGTGGCAACCTGTGGCTTTCACCTGTTGGCGCCGTTTTGAAATGTGCCGGTGTGTTTTACTGTAACTTAAACGGTTGGAGAGATGATGTCATGGTCAGCCAAGTTAATTAATTCCAAAGTCTCACCTAAAAAGAAAAATTCACCCTCAGATGCTCTCATGCTGTTATATATCATCCGTCTGTGATGTTCAATACATTCCAGGAGTTGTTTTGTGATGAAGTGATGTTATTAATGTTTTCTGGTGTGCCCACTTTCCCACAACCTGCCTACTCGACTGATTCAAATGAAGGACGTAGACGCTGATTTTTCTAGGTTTCTTATATTGATTTGCGACAACCCCCAATGGAGGGGGGCTTCTCTGTGTTGTATATGTATTTGTGGAGAGAAAGTTAGTGAACGTTTTCCATTCAAGAAAAAGTGAGAGAGGAGAGAACTGAACAATGAGACACATCAGGCCATGACGTCAGTTTACAAAAACAAGTTGTTAAAGAGGATGACCAACAACAGATATGCCAAATATAAGCCATGGCTGCATTGCATTGTGGTCTACTGCATTGTGGTCTATTGAGGCTACTGTTGATGGAGATTTTGGCATCTTTTCCTCTTCTAGGATGGATTTCTCCCTGAATAATTGTTAACACTGGTTCAAAATAGAGACTAGAAGTCCTTGCTCTTTAATTCTGAGGGACTAACACCAAAAAATGATATTTTAGACAGTTGAAAATTTTTCTGCTATCAAGCATGATTGTAGCTGCTCTGGAAATATCTTACCAGGATGTCACATCACCAGTGCTTTTCAAGTTATCCATAGAAATAAGAAAAACACACCATCAATCGAAAAGGGAGCCCAGAATTGCAAGGTACATAGTCATTAGTTACTTTATAATCAAGTGTTTTTGGGTGGATTTTACTGTAAGGTAGTTAACATTGGTCCTGCACACATTTAAACAACTGACAACTTTATATCATACTAAAACAACATTTTCTCTGCAACAGTACATCTAAATTAGCTTCCAAACTTTTAGTAGCCCATAGTCTTCACCTTCAAACCCTTTCCCTGTTTAAAACCTGAGCAGGGCGGCGAGGGATAACAGAGGGCCCATGGAAAATAAAGGACTGATACAAACGGTTGTCTATGCAAAATGGAAACAAATGCCGCTGCGGTGGCTATGCTAGCCAACTGACAGCCTCTGTCGGCTGAAGTGGAGCAAATTCAAATGAGCCCTGGCTCCTGTTAAGCACTGTATAGCTTTCTCTCCATCAGACATGTTAGAGCCCACATGCAATCTCTTCTGTTTGATGCTAAATCCAACAGATTGCATTGCCTATTGGGTGTCATTGGTGATCTCTTAGGGCTGGTTGCTTGACCAAGAATTCAGCCTAGTACAAGACTAAGAGTTAATTTACAACAGATATTTTTGCTCATGTGAAGTTTTCAGTCTGGACTAGGCTGAGCAACAAACCCTTAATGTTTTGGGTTTTGTTTTCTCAGTACTTTTCCAATAATAGGACAAGGATTGGTCCAATAGAGGACTCAGTTGGTGGAGTGTTCTTTCTTTTGGTGTATTGGGTTTTTCTATGGATAGTAGTCCATAGGAAAACCTGTTGTGTTGCTTTGGAAGGTGAGACGTACTGTACATGTTGTTTTTTTCCCTCAGTCCAGCCCCACCCATTGTTGAATAGACTTACTTTTTATTGGGTTTTAAGACAGAGTGTTAAAGCACAGTTATTGATCGATGCGTTGGGTTAGTCTCCCACAGCAGCTAACCCTGAGAGTGCATCAGTGACTGTCAGCTAGTGTGTTAGGTTATTCAGTGTTGTTTGATGTCAGGGTGTGTGGGTCAACCTGTAATTTTGACTTTCTTTTTAGGAACATGACCTGCTTTGTGCTGCTCTTGTTCTACACTACAGCTGTGGAGGAAAACACTTTAAAGCATCCCCTTTTTGTTCGGTTTTGCAGATTTTTTTCTGGGGATTTTCTCATGATAAAAAGCTTCAGCCCTTAGTAGGTTTGTTTTTCTGTAATTGATTACTTGAGGATCTGCAATGTTTGTGGGGCAAAGGGTGGCAGGAAGGGCTGCTCTGTTTTTGGAGAGATGTTATGAAAGATGAAATCTCGAACAGTTCTCTCCTTTTCCTTTTGCTCTCTTTCAGCTAAATTTGTCTGTACTCTTTAACTGAAGTAACCCATGAAAGTCAGGTCTCTGTTCTGTGGTGCTGTTATCTAATACAGATATTTTATTCAAATCCAATAAAAATTGTGATAATGGCTTTCTGAGGAACTTGGCTTGCTGACTATGCGTGCATGAGTTAAGGTTATTGGCTATAGCTGTGCATTTGCTCTGAGGGAAGACTAGAGGTCACTTCAAAACTTTACCCAAGGGAATTCCAGTAAAGGCACCCACTTGAGATGGAGTACTTTGGCCAAAGCCCATCTGCTCCCTTTTGTTTCCATCAAATCAGATTTAGGCCATTTTGTTCACTTTGTCAGGCTGACCTATATGATTCAAGTGAAATATTACATCATGTACCCAGCGCGTGTTAACATTGAAACTGCTTGGGTCGCCAGGCAGACTTGAGAACCGGTTCTGATTGAGACGCCGGACAGTGGTCGGTGATGGACAAGGGGTGGAAGTGGAGTATGACTGGGAAGAGCACAGGAAAGAGTTAAAAAAGTTGTGTTAAAGCAAATTCCCTCCTGGTCTCTCTCTGTGTTATCAGTTCCTCTGTAGGGCACTGCAGCACACACTGCATTTATTCAAAGGCCCAGTGTCACACGCCTCTGTGGAAAAGAGCCCTGAGGACCATACTCTGCTTTTTTTCCTCTCTGCCCCTTCCACCCCACCACCCCTCGTCCTCCCTCCATCAAGTCTAACATTTGCTTGCATTATCAGGCCCTTCCCTGTTTCTTGGGTCCTCCATTGTCTGCTAGTGTAAAGAATTTTAAATTGGGCAAGAACTACACAACTAACACCACAAAAAAATGAAATCAGTTTAACTAGACCCTTACTGATATTAGTTAAGGTGGGTGTGAGGATACGGCTGCAACAGAAATGAAAGCAAATACAGGCAAGAAGGCAAGTACGGCCCCATGTCCTTTGCTAGTCATGAGTGAGAGCATGGGTGTGTGTGGTGTGTCAGTGTTGTAGCAAGCAAAGTTACCGTTCGTATCATGCTTTGTTGTAAGACACTGAATCGGCTGTAAAAATAAAAAAATTGTTAATGCAGCACTGTGGTGCAAGAAAGTTAATGTCAATCATGATACTTTGATACAGGAAGTTGTGTAGGTGTCGCAGTTAACACGGTAGCATCACAGTTATTCCTGTCTGCCCGACTTGTGGCCATTTGTGTGCTAAAGTCAACGCCTATATTCATGTGCACAGTATCAGAAATGAAAGTAAACAAATATCAATGTCTGTCTGTGAGATCAGCGGATTCCTCCATGTTGAACTTAATCACCGGATCTGCCGAGAGGAGATCTCCTGGAGCATGTGATCATTTATCAGGCTCCTTCTTTCCCTCTCTCTCTCTGGTTCGGGGCTACTTTCACCCTCTCCCCTGTCTGAGCGCAGAGCAAGTGCGGAGTGCAGAGGGTCATGTGGTGGTTCCAGGCTAGAGGAGGGGCCCATCTGAAAAACATGTGCACAGGCTAGGAGGCGAGGAGGGATATAAGACCAATCATCTTTGTTTAGGGCATACAGAGAGTCCTGGGAAATGTCTCAAAGTCATTGATAAGATGAGCTCCCCTCATAATGCTCCCCATTGTCCAGGAGCAGGAAGTCAGCTGAAGAACTGAGACTGTGTACAGTAATTTACAGCATGATGTTTATGGATGCTCCCTTTGCAGCAGGAACGCTAGCAACATTTGTAGGTTTTAGGCCATGTAATTAATTGTTTTCTCTCTAATTTTGTTAGTAGTGTTATCCAAAGAAGGACATGGTTGTAATTGTTGCTGAGTTACAGTGTATCAACATTAGCTTGGAGCAGAAGGTGTCCAGTTTTGAATTTTGGATAGCTTGGAAAACCTTGGTGGAGAGAGTGACATACAAATATTCCTTTCTCCCTCAGAAGCCACTAGTGAACTGAGCAGGTCAGCTGGTCTAGTGGACCTGCAGTAGAGATCAGTGGTTGTACTGGACAGCTGGTCTCTGTGAATGTACACAACTGTAACTGTGACACTGTGTTTCAGAGAAAGAGGTACATCAAGACAGTTTTCTATGAATAAATAAATGTAAAAAATAAATAAATAAATCTATATCTATATATATATCTATCTATCTATATCTATCTATCTATCTATATATATATCTACATATCTATCTATATATATATAGATAGATATATAGATATAGATATATAGATATATATATACATACATAGATAGATAGAGATATAGATAGAGATAGAGATATCTATATAGATATCTATCTATCTATCTATCTATCTATCTATCTATCTATCTATCTATCTAGACAGAGATAGATAGATGGATATAGATATATATAGATATAGATATTGCCAAACATTTCTGGGATATTTCATGGTTTATTGAGCTCAATAACCTCTTGTCCTGGCAGCATGAGTTTAATCAGGTGTTAATCATATTTACGTCTAAGGTAACAATTTTCAAAACTTCTAAACAGTTTCCTTATCATGGTTTCATCGTATGTGTGAGTGTTAACAAGCATGCAAGCAGGTGCTGTACATCCTTTGCATTTGCTATATGTGCAGTGTATGTATATGCGTGTCTGGCAGTGTAACACATATGTATACTGTCTACACAAAGTGGCGTGGTTTTGACATTTTTGTAATACTCTGAAATAGGTCCTGTAGTATATTTTCTGCATTACGTAAGTTAACGTGTTCTATGAAATTAAAGCATAAGGATTTACATGAGCTCTAAAAGGAGACTAAAGTCTCCCTCACTAAGTTTATGTGGGTTTACCCTGAGCTGCATTCCAGAGTACATGCAGTGTGTATGTCCCAGTGCAGTTTGCATCAGTTTCACTACTTCAGCTGTGTGTTTTAAGACATCCTAGGTTTCACCTCATGATACATTTTCCAAAACTACAGGATGCTGTATGTTTCAGTCTTTGTTGTCCAATATGTATGTCATATGTTGGCTGGTCCTTAATAGTATTCTTTCTTTTTGAACAGGAGTTCTTTGAACATGCGAAGAAGCTGTGGGACGATGAAGGGGTAAAGGCATGCTTCGAGAGGTCCAATGAGTACCAGCTCATCGACTGCGCACAATAGTGAGTTCATCTATTCCAGACATTTTATGGTTTAGTTCTGAGCTTTTAATACTAACAGGTTAAAAAATCTTTATAAATACCTTGAATTATGTAATCAGTTATTTGATATCATGATGGGTAGGATACTTTATTTTTACAGCTTGTAAATTATTGTCAGACTACAGCTCAGTTTGTCCTCTTAATGCTGTGTTTGAGGTGAGAGCTCTCCTGTGTGTGCCGGTGTCATGTAATGTATGAATATGGCGCAGATATGTTTACACTGGGTGTGGCATGGCAAGGGACACTTGTGTTTGTCCTGTGGAAATTATACGTACATATCTCCTCACGTCAGTGGTTTGACATTTCACCATGGCAATATGCAAAGCCTGATCTGCCCTTATTGAAATACCCAACTGCTGAAATGGATGGGCCTGGACTGGTAGCAGTACCTTTTTGCTGCAAAGGTTTATAAAGCTGTAATAATGCTGTGGTTGGTATAAGATAGGCCATTCCATTAATAGGGGTTGTAATATTTTACTCTCAGTGTGTCGATAAACTAAATTTCAGTGGCCCTAAGGCTGGACTTTTTGGTTTCATTGACAAATCTATGTCTAACAAGTTTGGTAACCTGTATTGAGTCATGGCAGAGTGTTTCCTAACAAAACTCTCCTTAAGGTACTATAGTTAGGAAATGCTGATAACTGTAGCATGGAAAAGCATAGAAACCATGGCCTTTTTCCACAGTGGCCCAGAGTGTTTGGATGGCTCCTACCTATGCTGGTTGTACATGGTGGTGGGCCCCTCTCTTGCCTGTAAAAGGAAGTTTGGATATGCAAAGTGAGTCACTGATTACAGCGCTCTCCTTCTGCTTCCTCTCTGACTCACCTCTGGATTCAGATGTAAATACGAGGCCATGAACAACATGGTGCGCAGCCTGGTGGAAGTTGTCCCCTCCCATCCCAAAGGTTGGCTCCCTTTATCTCCCAGGGTTCGGTCAAAGGCATGCTTTATCAGTGACTAGGAATATTGTCCCGTTGTCAGCAATCTCTGAGATGGGTGTAGTGTCGATGTTTTAAGATGGTATAGCACGTAGACAAACTGTCTCTATACTGTTTTCCTGATTGTCTTCCGTTCCTTGAACATAAATTTGACTTCGGGGTCAACTCTTCCCTGGTTGCCCTGCCTGAAACCAGCTTCCATAGAAAGAAGGGGAGAGAGAGAGTCAGGTGATGGTTAGAGAGTCATATGAATCTGTAAGGTGGAGCTGATACAGTCCAGAGCCTGTGTTTGTCTTTGCTGCTCTGAGTCTCTCTGTGTTTGTGTGTGTGTGTGTGTGTGTGTGTGTGTGTGTGTTAGGACTGCACACAATGTAAAAAAAAAAAAAAAAAAATCACATTGCTATTATTGTAGTACTGTAGAACTGCAATTTTGATTTGAATAGAGATCTGATAAACACTTAGTTAACATTTTTTATTTCTTCGTTACAAGGCCTAAAGCATAGATGCAGTGCATAAAAGCATAGAAATACATCATCAGAAGGAAGATACATTATCATAACTGAAACCATTTGAGCTATTTAAAAAACTTTCACTGGAACTAGGTGAAGCCCTCAGCAACTTCTGAACAATACAGTTGTCTAGTGACATGAGAAAACATGATTAATGTAACACCATGGAAGATGACAAGAATTGATGAATAAACTTTAATAGTTTAGCAGTTTTCAGATGAAAGTTTGGCGATTGATGGTTTACTGTTTTACTGGTTTCCTTGTACTTGCTCACTATACAGTTCTGTACTATTCCCCTGGTGGTGTAGTGTTGGGATCAATTAAATGTGACCACAAATGCCCAGCTCTTTAAAAAGTTTTTATTTATTTATTTAGCTGGAGAGTTTGTGATACATGTTGTCATCCTCTTTGTAACCAACAACCTCCTCCTCCTCCTGCCATTTACTTCCTCCATTGGTTTGCTTCTCCTCTCCACCCTCCTTGCTATCTGCCTATCAGTGTCTGTCAGGCTTCTGATTGGTTAAAAACTGGTAAGGCATTGTTTGCTTGGCCAGCAAGTCAGCATTATGGACAGTGTGTCTCCTACAAACTTGGATCAAACTAACGTTCAACTGGTAGGGTGTGAAAGAAAAAAATATTATAAAAATTACATCCATTGCAAATGTGCAAATAGAGATTTCAGTTTTACTTTGATTAATTGCGCATTGTTAGTGTGTGGAGGTTATCTTACAATATGCAGAAATTTGCTGTATTTCTCCTCATTGTGCAGTGTTTGACATTTATTATATTTGGGTTGTGGTGTTACTTGCACAAGTGCTTTTTCATGTCTATAGGAAAGTTTGTTTGTGCTGTAGCGCTGAAAAAAACAACAACAACAAACATAAAACAAAATTGTGATACTGAATATTGCAATTTCCAAATCTAAAAGATTCTGCAGTTTGTAAGCATGGAGAGTGTAAGGTGTGTCAAATAGCCTCCTGAACAGCCAGAATCTCTTTTCTACAAATCAAGTTGTGCATCAGACAGGATCTTCCATTTTATTCAGCAATAGCAAAACCTGAGCTTCAGCATCCAATTTCTTTCTCCCACAATCTTTGGAGCAGTTTCTTTGTGCTGGATTTGAATTTCACATTTCACATGTTGCAAAATTCCCGTTGGCACCACACTACTCAGCAATAAATAAATAAATAAATAAATAAATAAAATCTCAATATGTTTCTTTTGTCAGTGTTGTGCGTTTGAGTGATGCCTGGAATTTGTCAGACAGCATGGCCTCTCACTTACTTCCTCTCTCAGTCTTAACCTCCGTGTGAACTCTTTGGAAGCGGTTGGGGGTGGGAGGGGCGGGAGTCCACAGATACTATGTCCTACATGTCAGCAGACCTGTCCGTGTGTAAAGGCCTCTTCACACCCTCTCTTGTTGTTACGACCATTTATAATGACTGTTTTCAATCCAGGGAGTTTGTCATTTCATCTCCCATCCACTTCTGGTTCTTCACACCTACTCTCATATTAGGAGCCACTGTGTTCCCTCACTCTCTGTTTGGACTGAAGCAGTTTTCTTCCACAGATGTAAAGTTTGTGAAGTAGGCTACATCTTGGATCAAGAATGTGATAAGAGTGGCTACAGGCCCTCAGTCATGCTGAAAGTGAATTATAGAGGAAGTTGGCCTACAAGAGGCTGTTTGTACAGATTGGCTGTCTGCAACCAAACTCTACATGCTACAGTAACTGCAGTCAAATGTAATATATATTTTGCTATAAAACAGGCAAACAGGCTGTATCTCATATTTTAAGACGTGAATGTGATCAGTGGTGGAAGAAGTACTTATCTTTTACCTAAGTAAAAATAGCAATACCATAAAGGGAAAAAAATCCAATAAAAGTACACCTTCTGCACTTAGGAGTTTACTTAAGTAAAAATATAGTATAAGCAGCACAATGTACCCAAGAATCAAAAGTAAAGTAGTCATTGTGAAGCACAGTCCTTTCAGAGTGTTAAATTATTAATGTGTTAAACTGTTAGAAGTATACTGCTTCATATATTGTTGACTACTTTACACTTTAACAATGCAAGGCATCTTTGTGTGTAAAATGTTATTCTGCTAAATAGCTAATAACTACTGTCACCAGATAATTGTAGTGCAGTAAAAAGCACCATATTTCTCTCTGGAATGTAGTAGAGTCAAATTTTAAACTAACAAAATGGGAGTCTGAAAAAATGCAAAAAATGCAAAATGCAAGTCATACATTGTATGACTTGCAACTTCCTCCAATAAAAACAGTAATACAAAGTCTCCCAAAATGGGAATACACAAGAAAAGTACCAGTCCCTCAAAAATCTACTGAAGTACAGTACTGGAATAAATGTACTTAGTTATTATATATTGTTATAGATTATGTACATCCACCATTCAAAACAATTTTTTGTCTGTCGTCCTTCACAGACCTTGCTCCACTGGCAGATATGTTTTTTTCCAGCAGGGCTAAAGCTGGACGGCCCATTTGACAGAGGCACTGGAAATAAGTATGGTGCCAGTGGGTAAGCGCTGGTTATGCCAAATAGCACGTCCATATTGATGCTCTGGGATCCTGTCACCCTGTCACCCATTGATTCACCCTCTGCAATGCACATTTATACATTTTAAGAGCACAGACATGTATGTTGATTGATTATGAGCTATTTTCAGCGGCGGCGAATTGGTTCCATCATGATGCCTTGGACATGTCAACGGCAAAATCAAACAATTTTCCACACAAATACAGTCTTAACTTCTGGGCCTCCTGCATTTTTTTGCTGTGTTCGTTACAGTCACCCAGCCAATATGACACAATCCATATAGTGAGTTATTTTTAACTGTAGAGGACGATTGTCATTCTGTGTTAGAAGCTGGTAGGGCTGGTATGGAGCTCCCCCTGTGTCCGTTGCTTAGTGGAGGGTGTGTTGCTCCAAGGCCAGGCAGCGGCGGGCACTGAACCAGGGGAGAGCTGCCCTAGATGGGACTGGGGTTGGAGCTGCAGTCGGGGAATACAACAAGGTTGTAAAGCAGAAACGAGGCCATGAGATCAGATAAGTAATGTAGCTGGGTTTGTAGTCCTACGAGGAGGATGAGGCTTAGGAAAGAGACAAGGCTGAGGCTCAGGGTTAGGTATAGGGGTAGGATGGAGCTGGGGTCAGGGTTTGTAATCAGTAGTACAATGATTCCAGAAGATTTCGTATTAAACATATTGTGTGGGCTACATCTCAAATATTACCTCTCTGTTTACTGAACCATGACACTGCTAGTGCATTTTGAAAGACCACTGACTGTTTGGCCAGCACCATGTGGTTCACCAACATGCTTTCTGTGTTTGCTAGCATGAAAGTTGTCTGTTCTTTGAATGCCAAATTGCAAAGAAAAGTCAGGTTTTTGGGGTGGCCCAGTGGCCCGGTGTAGATTGCATACCATGTAATACTAAGGCTAAGCTGCAGCGGCATGGGTTTGAATCCAGCCTTTAACCTTTGCTGCATGTCATCCTCCCCTCTCTCTGCCCTGTCTTTCCTGTCTCTCTCCACTGTGACTGTCCAATAAAGCAGAAATGCCCAAAAATAATCTTTAAAAAAGTCAGGTTTTCAATGCCACACATATCACAGCTAGTTATTCAGCAATATATCAACAGACTATATCAGCTAATTTTAGCTGTAAAAAGTAACATTGTGTAACTTTTTGTCTGGTTGTGTCACTTAATACAATTCATCAGGATAAAATTAACATGGCGTTTTGCAGTATACTAGATTCTTACAAAAATGCACATTTGTTTTGGCTGCTATGAGCAGGAATATATCAGATATTGATACCGGCCTAAAAAACTATATTGGTGCACCCTAGTCACAGCATCTGAAATAAATCTCAAACAAAAAAAATTGCATGAGTTACTTCATCTGGGCAGGCTGCTCATTATGTATTATGCTTATGCTATTAATTTGTCTCTCCATTGTAATGATAAAAACAGCCAAACCAAAGCTGGACTAAATTTGTCTCAAGCATTGCAAATGCCATACCTTGCTGTATGTTTCACCCATACTTTTTGTCCACTGTCTTTTTTTCCCAGTCCAAATGATCATCCTGTTTTACCTTCAAGTATTAATCCCCTCAGTCCTGCAGAATGTGAGTGACAATCAGATGTCTTAATATCACACATCCTAATAAATACACATGTGAAGGCACAAAATATTGGCTCACCCTGAACTCCCCTTCCAGCTGGGGCAAATATCAGATTCCTATTGTTGTAGCCATCCATAAACATTCACACTAACGTCAATGATGCTAATGGGGGTTAAATGACAGGTTAAAGATCAAATATTGAGGAAAAGTCAGAGCGATTTAGGATGGATTGGGAAATGGGTGTTATCATTACAGACCATTATAAGCTGTTTATTACAAGAATATATCTTGAATTCTCTCATGGCTATGCTCAAAAACATTACACTGAGCAGGGAAACTGGCAACATGGTCACTGTTTTGAAGACATATGTTAAAATGTTCAAACCCATGTCTTCATTTTAACATTTTGACCTATGAAATCTTCAGCACATCTGAACTTTGTACTGTTGTGCTTAGTGCATTTCTGAAATGAAGTACAATCGCTCCAAAAATTGTAATAAAGTTGCCTTTAATGGTAATTTAGATCCTTTATATGATATCACAAGAATGATCATGAAATAGGGGATATGGGCATGGAGCACGATGACTTGTCCTTCCTGTCTGTGCATTGATATATCAGTTAAATTAAATGAATGATTCGAAGATATTGTCTTTCCTTTATGTATATATGATTTATCAACCTTTCAACATAAACAACAACCTTTTATGATGGAAAAAAATTCACATTTATGAAAAATGTTTAAATTGCAAAGAGAGTTATGGCATTTTTGTTGCTTTAATAGCACAAAATAACAGTCTGGCAGAACATGGGTCTACCTAAGCCAGCCCATGGTGAGGTTTTTTTTTTTTTTTTTTTTTTCTTGGAACGGGGCTGGGAACGGAGATGTAGATATAATAGTTTTTGGTCCAGTATGGGGCAGTGTGACTTAGGGTGGGATCACAGCTGTTCTGGAGCTGAGCTGGAGATGGTGCTAAGGACAGGCACATAGGCTGGGATGGCTATTGGCCTAGGCTGGGGCCGGGGTTGGGGCTGGGGTGTAGTGGTGGTCACGGGACTCTGTCACCAGCCTGGGGGCCACTGACACAGTCATCTGGGGCAGTAAAGCAGTAAGAATGGCCAGCATTGTCAGCCAGCCCCGGCCCCTGAAGGGCCTAGAGAAACAGAAGGGCTACGCTTCTCAAACACTGGCTCTCCTCAATAAGGAGCCTCTTCTGTTCACAGAAGAGCCCGAGAGAGCGATATTTATACACCGGCTGCATGTCACTGTTGCTTTTTTTCTGTCACCATTTAGTTTCACAGTATATTCATGTTTTAGCCATTTTAGCATCCACATACCATTTCAAGGCAGGGCTGCAGAATGACATGGACCGAGGCACTCTGTGGGCTATAGGCAGGCATGAATTGTTTACTACATCTTTGAGTGATTTGTGTGTTTATATTTCACTGCATTTGCTTTTTTGATTGGTTATCTGTTTTTGTTTGACACAGAAGTTAAGGATTATCTCCTAGACTGTTGATTATAAATTTGTTTGGTAAGACCTACCAACAGGTAGTGCTATAGGTAGTGCAGCATTTTAAATAGTATCATGTCAAGATTAGTTAATGTGTCCCCATAAAGTATCTGAAGTATTTTGTTGGCAGTGTTTTTGGTCTGACAATCTCAGGTCCTATGTAAAACATGAAGTTTTGCTTAGACAGTTATAGACAGGTAACACTGGCTACACAACCAAGTTGTTTCAACACAAGGGACCTGCATGAAAATGCATAATGACCAAATGCCAAGGAAACAGTAAAAGTGAATGTCAAGTTGAATTTCAACACTAGAAATTGCCTTGTGAAACAGTACCAAACCTTATTCTGAAAAGCGCTTTTGAATACACAGCACTTTCACAAGTTAACATGTTTTTATACACACACACACACACACACACACACGCACATATGTATACACACACACACACACATATATATATATATCTATATCTATATCTATATATATATATATATATATATATATATATATATATATATAGATATATATTAATGTTTACTTATGCCCCGTTTCAAACAGAACTGCATCATTAATTTTAGCCTTCTAAGAATAACATGTTAGCTCAAATATTTATCATATCGCAAAATAAATCACAATTTTAACTAAAATATTCACGAAATATGTATACTGTACACACAATCGTGCGTATTTGTGTGTACATAATATAGATAGATATAGATATACATGTATATGTTTCATATCAGGCAGCCCTAATCCAGATTAACAAAAACCTTTGTGTCACTTGTGGAAATCAGATGACCTGTGGTCAGCTGTCTGAGGAATATTCAAAGAAATAACTAGGAAAGTTTGTGTGTTTGTATGTATGTGTGTGTGTTTGAGTCTCTGTGTACATGAGCATCATTGCTGAGTGAAAGGAAGAGGTGGTTTTCTTGTCTGAAGTTGAGCTGTTCTGTAGAATCTGATCCAGTGGGAGCTCAGTGGGACTCCCATCTACACAAACCACTGTCCTTAGGTTGTTTGAACCCCCTGTGGGACTCTCCCTCTCTCTCTCTTTTTCTCTCACTCTGCCCCCCTCTCTTTTTCTCAGTCTATCTTTCTAGTTCTCTCTGGAGGCCACAAAGCTACACCAAAGAAGATGTTGTTGAACACATATAGATTCCTATATGAGGCCTTTGCCATGGAGTGTGTGAAAGGTTTTTCAGAAAAGCCATGTACATGATTTTGCAACACATCTTCATGTGTTTGAAGGCACTGGAGACACATTTTTCTAATAGTAACATTTTAATGTCAGTGATGAGTGTTTGTTGCTGTCCGTTTAGAGCCTTTTAAATGTTAAAAGAAAAGTGATGAGGGGAAGTTGTTGATTTTGAGTCTAGAAAGCTCTATTGTTTATTCTGGGCATTTGGGAATGGTTAAGAGGGCCTAAAGCTGCCCAGCATAGCATGCTACATGTCACAAGATTAGCTACACACTGCTGGTGTGTTTTTATTTTGTTTCTAGAGACCAGAGGGCTGTAAAGCTCTGACAACCTGTGTGCAGTTTAGTCAGTGATTTGAGTAATATTGGAAAAACAACACAGGAAAAAGGCTGTTGAAAACCAAAATGATCATTAGGACTATTGCTGATGGTGAATGAACACATTTTTTTTTTCTTTTGGGCAAATATTTAGTAACTTTCATATTATTGGTGTTTGTATTTTGTATCTAATTAACCCAATTGTTTCACCTTTAGATTATATGAAACTCTGTTAATCATCAGCTTTGTATGGCTAATCTATAATATTAACAGTGATGGAGGGAAAAATCTGAGGAAAATGGGATTTTTGTGTTCCACTTAAAGAAGGGGAATTGTAGCTATAAATAGATTTTTATTTTTGGGTTAAAATGTGCGTCCATTTTAAAGGACAGACAGAGACACAGAGTGGGGAATAAGGCTGGTGAATGGCGGATATCTGCGAGTCTGTAACTGTGTACCGACTGCGCGCGCGCACAAACGCACATACACACATACCTTTCTCTCTCTGTCTCGCTCTCTCTCTCACACACACACACACACACACACACACACTCTCTGCTGCTGACCAGGAGTGTAAAGGCACAGACTGCTGGAGGACAGCAGTGGCGCTGCAGGTTCCCTGCTCAGAGATTGTGGCATGGTCGTCCATAGCTTCCCTTCCCTTCTCTCTCTCTCTCTCTCTCTCTCTCTCTCTAACTCTCTCTCTCTCTCGATCGCTCACTGTCTCTCTCTCTCTCTCGTTCTCTCTTTCTGTCTCTCTCTCTCTTTTCACTGAGGCTCCCCCTCCTCTCCCCCCACCCCTCCATTGCTCCCTTTTCTCCCCCTCCCCCTCCACCCCCCCACCCCCCACCCCCCTTAGAGCTTATGTAAACTAGCTGTGGAGCCAGGGCAAGCTGAGGCTATTTTTAGCAGCAGCACTGCAGAGCAGAAACTGGCGGAGGGTCACGTGTGCGCAGCCGAATCAAAGGGAGTATCCCGCCAATGCGCTGTAAACAAAGGGAAGGTCAGTAGCAGAAGGTGAGACACAAAACGCCTCTGTGTTGGTTTTGCGAGTGTGTGTGTGCGTGCGTATATATACGTCCGCACCATACCTTCTGCGTTAATGCCTTGACATAAAACACATCATTGAAGTGAACACATGCAAGATTGTATGAATGCACCCATATGATCTCCTGCTCCCTCCCTCTGTCTTTCTCTCCTTCACACACGCACACACAGACACACACACACATGCACACACATGTACACACAGAAAGAGCTCAAATGTTTTTTCCTCCCTGCACAAGCCCTACTAAAGACAGAGAGGGGCAACTGAATTGATCAAAGAGAGGTTTGACACGCAAGGAGACATTTTGCTGTCTAATCATGACAGGGGCTCCCAGCTCCTCACTTCCTCCCTGTTGCTGCTGAGCCGGGCCTATCAGAGTGCAGCACCAGACTTAAAGGCATGCTAAATCCATCAGAAAGCACATGACCATTTGTGTTAGCATCGACACTAGCATGTTCTTTATCACATGGGATTTTAAACCCACAGCGGCTGCTGAAGTTTGGCCTGGCTAGCTCAGGTTTCAGCCTCTTCCTGTGGGTCTGGATAGCAGCGAGGCTAGCAGCTAGCGGTGTCCAGCCACACCCAGGCCAAAGGTCCTGCTGCTCCACCTCTGCCACCGGTCAAACAAGCCTAAACTTTCACCTCCTGCGGAATGTGGTCAAAGGGGGGCACAGGGCTATTTATAGAAACCTTTTATATTTTGCCCTCACTGCCGTTTGTTTACCAAGACAGTTTGAGCTGTTGGGTGTTTCATCAGGCTGGACTGCAGGAGGTAGCTTGCAGGCTAACTTAGGCAAACATTTGACTTGAGCACAAACCTTGGTTTAGCCATAAATTTGGATGATTTGCTGTTGTAGGCATTCTTATCAAAGGCTTCTAGAGCTTCTCTGTACCAAGAAAAACCTAATAGACGAGCATCCTATGTCAAACCTTTAGCCCAGAGGTGCAATATTAGAATTAGCTAAGATCAATTTACTTTCAGTCCAGTCAGTTGAGGAAGTGGAGCTTTGTCAGAATTTGAAGTGAAAACATTTCCTGTTCAAAAACTCACATGCAGGTTAAAAACAAATCATTGTTGCAGTTTTAATTTATATTTGCTGTTTTTACATTATATATTTAGCATTTCCTGCTACTGTGTAGAAGTGGAGTAAGCTAAGTAGTTGATTCAATCAAGGAGGATCATTGTACTAATCAGCAAATTGAATAAAAAGATAATATTTTGCTGAAGAACCACTGAAATCATCTACAGGACCTCTGTGGGTTTTCTGGCCCTGTTTTGAGAACCTCTGTTCTCACCTGTTCATTGTTCATTGAGTCGTGACATTGTGCCCTCATTACTTTGTACAGATGTCCCACTAATCACTGACGCATCAAATCTCATCAGATCAAATTCCCTTGATCTGCCGGTATCATGGAAATGATTTAGGAAACTACCTTAGTAATTTGTGCAGACTGGCTGCTGTCTAAGCAGCATGCCTTAAGCCAATGTGCTGGGTTTGAACCCTGTGTTTCCCAATCAGCACTTTGAACAGGAAGACCCTTTAAGAACCTTAGTAAATGACCTCATCAAACAGCATAAGCATTTCCTCTTTCATGTGTGTATGCATAGTATCTATCTATCTATCTGTCTATCTATCTATCTGTCTATCTATCTGTCTATCTATCTGTCTATCTGTCTGTCTGTCTATCTATCTATCTATCTATCTATCTATCTATCTATCTATCTGTGTATATAGGGAAGCATTAACCTGGCCATAAAACAGTCATTTTGTTGTGTGCATTACTATAACCGATCTAATCTCACAGGGGTCCAGTTGACTGAACTGTAGTATCTGTTTTAGTTATCCCTATGGTTCAGTTCTCAATTCTTAGAACATTGCTGCTGCATCTTTCAGGTTATCACTGAGTTTTGTAGCTTCTATCTTGTGTCTCTTTCCACAATATAGGCTACACTCCCCTCCTCATCTGAAATGGGACTTATTTTTGGTTATGTGCTTGAGACTGTGGCACTTTTTTTTTAAATTCTCTTCATAGGCCTAAATTTGCATTGCCCTCCCACCAAACACACACACACACACACACACACACACACACACACAAACACCACAGACAGAGCTAGCATAGATGCATGGTTCTGCTTTGTGTTGATGTATGGGAGAGTCTGGGAATGGAAGGATACAAGTGCGGCCTGGCTTAGGAAGAGACGGGGGGATAGAGAGAGAAAGAGAGAGAGAGAGAGAGAGAGAGGAGTGGTATCGACCGACTGGGGTTGCCATGGGAACCCAGCTGCTAAAAGCAGGCAGGGTCAGTGTGGAAGAGAGACTGTCTGTAGCAGGAGCGAAGGGATGCCACCCAGAGGCCAGTTTCAGAACTACACAAACAGCATTTGTTGCTACACCAGCACTCAGGCCTGGTCAGCCTGAGTTTCTCTGTCCAGCTTTGGCCAGATTTGATTGAGGGAAATCTATGTACTTAACATCTGATCAATATGAAACATCAAAGAAAAACATACTTTGGTTCTTGTGGAGCGCTTAATATCCTCAGTGTAGATGCAGTTATTTTCTAAGTACCCTCGATGTCTCTGTTAGGCCCGAGCTCAGCTCAGGGTTATGCAATCTGCACGGATACTGGAGACTCCACTGTCTGATATTGGATATTGGTTATTGACTTTTGATTAGGCAAAAGAGGAGAAGCTCATTTTCACTGGGTCATCAGTCGACTTCCAACCGGAACAACTTATTTGACATCAAGGCTGTAGCCGTTCATGGGTGAGGGCTTTGAAACCTTCCCAGTGTTGTTAGATTAGACTATTTTTACTTGGTTTCCTATTTTTACCCAGACTAATTTAGCACCTAGTGACATCTAGAGCATTAATATCAGACTGAAATATTATTTAGAGGTAACCTCAAGTCAGTTTAGTTATGAAATGTGTGGCTGGGAGTGGACAGCTCCACAGGCCTGATCTGAGGCTTTGTACAAGGAGTCCCCGTGTTCCCACTGTAGCTTAAACACTGAATTTGGGGACTGAGACTATTTTAAGCAGATGTAATGTAATGGTCCTTGTAGACACTGAACAGAGACAAAAGGGCATTACAATGTATTTTACATTTTTATACAACACCTTTCAAAACCATGACTTGATGCGGCCCTGGAGAGCGAATTGGCGGCCTTGAGATAAAGCAGGCACTTTTGTTTACACAAGATTCGGTTTGACTTTCAGGAGTGTCTCCGTTCTCGCTCCTATATTTAGGAAGTACCCACTGAGCCGTTGATGGATTTGTCTAGTTTCAGATCCATCTCCCAAACTGCACAGTGTTTCTGTCTGGATGAATGAGTTGAACCTGGGCTCAGATCTTTCCACCAGGTGACCAGGAGCCTACACAGCACCACCCTCACTTTGTCCTGCACGTGGATTCATCTGCTGTGCCACCTTTGTGTATCTGACACGGTTTGTCTTCTGATGAACATTGTTGTGTGGCTGAAGATATTGTGTGTGATTGATAGGAGCAGATGAAAAGTACAGTAAATGTCTTCAGACTAAAATGAGAATGCAGCTTGACTGTATACTACTTATGCTTTTGTAAGTAATCAAAGATTGGAAGTGGTAATCCATGAGGTTCTATTTTTTGTGTGTGTGTGTGTGTGTGTGATATTTTTGAAGCTAGGCTGTCATTACTGTGGTGTTTTTGCACTGCACTTCCCAGAGATCACCTGTCAGTCAAACAGTGTGTCCAGTGCAGTGACGATTTTTTGTACTTACTCCAAACAAACTGCTGTCACTGCTCCCAGTAAGGCATAATGCATCACTTCCTGTGTGCCTGTGGATTTTTCCCGAAGAAGACCTACCAGTCATCTGAGTGTTTAGAACAGCAAATGGAAAACCTTTTGTGATCTGTGCACAGGCTTCAGTCAGTCTGCATTCAGAAGTTGCAAAATGGTCATTTGTCAGTCTGAAAATGATTATTGTGTATTTTGGATTGTTACTTTAAGTGTCTCTTTTTTGTTTTTTTGTTGTTTGTTTGTTTGTTTGTTTGTTCTGCAAAATTAGCTTGCAATAGCATGATGAGTACATAATAAATGAAAATAGTTGCACATGGTAAAGGAATAGATTTGTTTAAATGCACGTTCACCCTAAGAAGATGCATTTAAATACTGCACAAGTTTTTAAACACATTTAATTACTTCCTCTACACTGCTGTGCTGTGTAGAGGAAGTTTAACAGTGTTACTGCCTCATCCAGCAGTGAGTTTTAAAGCGCTTGTCACTACTCAGTTGGAAGCTAAAGTGAAAGTCCATTATGCCAGTCTGAGCGGCTCAAAATATGGAAACTATTGATCGGACTCTCTCCACTGCTAATTAAAGATGGTCCACTATTTGTAAAAAGTCAACCCAATTATCAAATGAGCACATGAGGCTGGCCACTGGCACTGATGTGAAGGTTGCCTGTCTGTCCGTGGGGGCTTTTTTCCAGCCTTCATCGCTGCGTCGTTGCAACTTTTCACTATTACTTCGCTTTCATTAATGTTCCCTGGCAATTTTTGCTTTTTGGACACCACCGCTAGTTACAAATGACCACGTTCTGCTGTAATGCAGCCACAGGGCAAGGCCCTGATACATACTGTTTAATTTGGCACAATTTTTAATGTTTAATTCGGTTTGAAGCAATCTGTAATCATCTCAGTGTTGCCTCTAGGATGTCATGTCTGGCTCAGGCCTTTGCCAGTTGGCCATCATTGCTTGTTTGTTTGTAGCTTTGTTTGTATTTTGGCATGTTTGCTTGTTTGTTTGTTAGTTTGTAGCTCTCCATAACTAAGAGAAAACAACCTAATGGCACAGAGTGGCCTGGCTGCGGTGCTTGTATTGGTGCTCTGGTGGAAGGAACGAGCCCCTGTGGAGCTGGGTGACCCATGTCCCCAAGCCCAGTACTGAGCGCTTTACTGTCCTGCCCACACCACACACACCCCCACCCCCCTTATCTCCCCTCCACCCTCCTCAGTGCTCAATGGGCAGCAACACATGTGACCTGAACCACGTGGGAGTGTGGGGGCTGCCCCTTAGGCCCCACAGCCTCAACTGTCCCTACCCATACTCTGTGTCTGTGTCTGTGTGTTCATGCTTGTGTCTGTGTTTATTGGAAAGATGAGGCCAACAACACACAGAAAGACCAGGCCAAGTCGAGAGATACTGTCCACAGCCAAGCCTATACATAGCAACACAGACTGGCCCACAAGATGAGTACAATGTGAGTCGGCTAAATACAGAGACAACCCAGCCCTGAAGACACAAAGAGAGACTGTAAGATGTAACAGTCACAGTAGTGTATTTGTTTGTTTGTTTGTTTGTTTGTTTGTTTAATCCAACCTACCAATTAAAAGCAAATTCTTTTTACTGTGGTAGGATGGCAAAAGCCTCTTGATGCTGGGGTAGAAGACAGACAAGAATCACAATTGGATTAATGTTGCTTGTTAATTTCCAAAAGACTTGACAGGAGCAAATAAATGCCTTCAGAGTCATACCAAATAATAAATCATAACAAGTAAATTAAATGTATTGCAGACATACTAAGAACATAATGAAAAAACGGTAGCCTATTAGTAAAACTCACAAAGGCAGAAAAAGAGAGCAACTGCCCCAAAAATGCAGACAGAAGCACATTACTCAACTAAACCATCATGCAGAAATACACTTGCCCAGGAAGACCACAGGACTGAATGATCTTTGATGCCAATAGAGAATGGCTCTGGGAGGAAATTGGACAAACCAACACAGACCACAGATCTCACTGGACCTGAAACCCAGCTCGTCTATTTGCAGCACTGGACCAGAACAGCTGTAGTCCCTGAAACTGCACCCAAACCTTTTGATAAGGCATTATCTGGAAAGCCACTTGATAATCAATGTTATCTTTTTCGGCTTTTTTTCCCTCTGGATCCAGGACCCTTGTTCTTTTCTTGCTGGGTACGAGGACTATATTTGGCTCTCCAGTGCTCTACCAATAGCACTTCTGTCACATGGCAGTCACAAAGCGCTCAGTAATTATAACCTAGGTTTTTGCAAGGAAGGCTGGCTAAAAATACTCCCACATTGTTGCAGTGATGGGGCAAAAAGCTGGAGCTGTTTTGCCTGTTTGTGTGTCAGTGTCTGAGCATAGTTTGCATATCATTGTATGTTTTTTTGTGAATATAAATGTGTTTTTGTGGGGGAAGTATGTTCTTGCATGAATTAATTTTCTAGTTTGGAAATTTGAAACCCTGATACCATATATTCTATTTTTTAAACTGAGAGTCAAGGACTGCAGGATGTGTTAGCCTTGTTCCAACTGGGTTCTATTTAACAAATCGATTTCATTAAATGTGTGATTTGCTGAATTCTTCAAGGAACCTGCTGAGTCCTAAAGCAAGCCACAAGTTGCAAGGTTCAGGTTTAGGCATTAAGGCCTCCAGAGAGGTTGATGTTCAGGTCAGAGTTGATGTGTAATGTTAAATTGTTTGGCTTTGCAACTCGGCCAAAAAGTAATAACCCTTCTATGGACAGTTTCTGGGTTATAGAGGTACTCTAAAGTCAGAAAAGGATTGTGGGAATTTTACATACTGTCACATCAAGGCTAGATTGATCAGATTTGGAAGAAAACATAGCGCTGTCTTGTTCGATTAATAAGTACATGGTATTGAATTGTGGCCACTGGAATTATTTCATTGTAATTATTTAATGATAAAAGCTAAAAAAAAAAAAAATAAAAAAAAAATGAAATGAAATTCAAATATTGAAGTGTTTTTTTTTTTTTTTTTGTAGCTTGGCAGTTACTTTTTCCCTTGTGTCACATCTCACAAAATTGGATAAAATCATTATAGGCTACTGATTGGAGCATAACAATGTATATATTTTTTTCTTTACCACTTCCCACCCTCTGACCCTTGACTCTCTTTCATTTGCTGGTATCTGTTGTGCTGCCTGGTTTTAGATGCATCATTTGGTCTGTGATTTGAGAAACTCTTGAGTTCCTTAATACCTGTACTTCTCCTTTTTCTGGGCTGTGTGAGGTAGACAGACGCTTTCGGAGGTAGTAGGACTGTTTGATTTGATTAAAATACTGTTGTCGGAGCATGAGTGGTGTCTCAGTTTGCAAAGTGTAACCATTATCTAAAGGTTCATAACAGACCATTCATTCTCAGTTATTTAATAGCAGATCACTTTGTTGGGGGTTTTCACATTTGTAGATATCAAAAATCAGTTTCCTGGATGGGTTTAATTGACACTGAATTGACAACCAGCCCTGGTTGAAGCCATGCAGTGAACACTGACCACAGTAATTGTAACTTTATGTGCAGCTGCAGTGATGTTGTCTGTCTTGTGACATTCAGAGGCTACAGTCAGTTTGGGTGAAAAATAGAGGGGTTGTGTGTTAAGATAGCCTGTTTGACCCACATCTGTGTCCTATATACAGTAACCAGGAGTCATTCCCCATCTTCTGCTATAGGCTGGAAATGCTGGAAAACTTCTGCTATAGGTTGGAAATGCTGGAATGCTTCTGCTGTAGGCTGGAAAATCTCTTCAATATGTACCCGACCCTTCCATCTCCCCTCTACCATGTTCACCTTCTGTTAGCACTGATTTACTGTGACTGAAAAAGTACTTACCTTTCTCTTTAGCGCTTACTTATATTTCTCCTTCTAGAACGTCTTACTCACGTCTGCTGTCGAGTCACTAATATGACTGTGACCTGTGCTTTCCTTACAGTTGGCTTCTTGAAATCATGGGCATTTAGGAATTGAAGCATTGTCCACTGTGGTATTCATTGTAAATCAGCCTGAATAAGTACAAACCAAATTCTTGAAATGTAAACTGTAAAAGTAACCAGATGCAAACTGTTTCTAAAAGACTTAATCATTCTTCTTTACAATATCAAAGATCTTATCGAAGATACCTGGTGGTCAAACGGCTTGCTGGAAAATTACAGAATTTCAATCTGGACTGATAGAAGGAGAGACTGTGCAGGTCACATTTTTTTTTCAAGGTCAACTAGTTTGTTGGTTGTTCAAATGATTAGTCCACTAGTCACGCTTGAATAGGCTCTCCTGTGGATAGGCTCAGGAATATGTTACTGGGCTATCTTAATAATGAAAACGCATGAATTGTATGTTTTTGGGTGGCACTAATCATCTGTGTCATGTTAAATTAATTACATCTTTCTGTTCTATTTCTTCCTTTGTGCTTGTGTTGAACATGGGCCTACATCTTTGGTCTAATGTGCAGTCTTTGTATGATGACATATTTCGGATGAATGATGAAATGTTAATAGGCCATACTTAAAACTGCTTTCCACAACCCTTATAAAATTCGTGGGATACGCAACTTTTTCCTGGTCACAAAAAAAATTGGTGAAAGCATGCAGTGCTGCAGAAGTAATGATGTAAATCTAAGAGGATGTCTCTAAATGTACCATCCCAAATATTATTGGTTTGTGTTATGATATAAATCTCAAGCATAAAAAAGGAAAAAATTAGTAAGCTTCGCTGAATAGTCTATTGTTAACTAGTGGACTATTCTTGCCCGCCCCTAGATGAAGCTTCTGTCATCCAGTAAAAACAAATACATTATTATTTTTTTAAAAAATTTAACACATAAATGCAACAATATACTTTTTGATGAAACTTCATTGTTGAACTGCTGGCTTCCTCTCGAGTGGATCATGGCCGACCTTGTAGGAGCTCCGAAGTGGAGCTGAGGGTGGCAGGTTGGTTCCATGGCGCTTCATGTTCAACTTGGCTCAACTCTAGGCTGAAAAGCTTTGCTCATCAATGTCATTTCAACATAATCTAGCAAGGTTTTGGGCATTCTGACCATTCCAAATTATCAGAATCTGACAGGGCGGGACTCCCAGGAACCAACAAACCAATGCAACCGCAATAGAGGTTGTATCAGGGAAATTTCCATGGGGAAAGAGAAGCAGTATGCTTTGCTGCTTATGCATTATCTTAAGCACTGTGATCGCTGCCTTATTGTGCTGGCATCCTTGTGTGATCCAGACCAACCAGGGGTCTGTGTGACTGTGTGTCCTGAGCCTGCTGTGCTGCAGAGAGGCCCAGCTGCTGCTGCTGCCGCTGCACATGCTCTCAGTAGTGGAGAGACAGCAACAGCAAGCTGTCTAACCTCCACAATAACCGCCTTATGTAATCACTCCAGCTAGAGACAGACCAAAATAGCCCAGGCTGAGCAGCCCTGCCCTCTTGTGGCTGCATGCTGCCGTAGCACCAGCTTGCCAAACCTCCTACAGGGAGGCAGACATGGCGGCCGCCATCATCCACTCACAACATATACTGTAACTCATATGACAGTCTGTGTCGCTGTTCATATTCTACACAACAGATGAGTTTAGTGAATGATCTAACATGTGTTACATGTGATCAGAGGAGCCGGGATTTGTGATGCAGACAGTGTTAAAGGTGTTGTCTGGTTTTAACTTGCTCTGTTTTCCTATTGGTCTAAACAAAAAGTGGCTTAAGGGTTGTTTGTCCAGTAAGCAATTTTGACGGATGCCATTTTTCAAGGAATCTGTATTTATTGACACAACTACCATTCATTTCTTAGTTTTCAATAGTTATGCAGCTCTTTCCCTTGATTTTCTGTGTTCCTGAATCTTGATCATATCTGTTTTCCATGTCATTATGAAATAGCTAGACTGTTATGTGAAATCTAATTCTGTTTGGTGTTTCTCTTTGCAGTTTCCTGGACAGAATTGACTCTGTAAGACAGAGCGACTACACACCAACGGACCAGGTTAGTCTCCCTGTTAGTCTCCTAGATTCAATGCAAGGCATCTCCTCCAAAGTCTTGCCTGTATTAAAGTTACAAAATCATCTGTTCACTTCCCTGCTTTCCAGGACCTGCTTCGCTGCCGAGTGTTAACTTCAGGGATTTTCGAGACAAGGTTCCAAGTAGACAAAGTGAACTTTCAGTAAGTGTTCCTCAGATTTCAGTCAAGCACATTCACATGATAATGGTAACAGCCTCAGTGTGGTTACTTTGAGTTTGCTCTTTGGTGGCGTTTTAGTTGATTCTTGTCGTATTCATTACTGTGAAACATTTTATTTAAGAAATTGAGTAGGTCAAAAAAACAACAACAACAGCATTCTAGCTATGTGTCTATTTGCTAACCTGGGAGCTAGTTAGTGGCTGCTTTTTGCTGTTTGTATCTTAAATTTCTTATATATACTACCTAAAGCATAGATTTCAGATAACATGCATTGACACACATGCATTGGTAACCATGTAGAAGTGCAAATACCTTTGAGGACTTGCTTTTTGATGATCCTTGGGGATGCGTTGTGTTTCTAGCATCACCAGTGTTCCCATAATCATAAGTATAATGATTTTTTACTTTGGTATAATGTGGTTAGTTTTCAGAAGCCTTACCCCAACCTACAATTATTTAGTGACACACCAGCTCACACTTTCTGTTGTCAGTAGGCTGTCTCTCCCGGCAGCGGTTAGGAACATTTACTTTGGAGCTGTGTAGACCACAAGTGTAGAGTTGTGTGTGTGTGTGTGTGTGTGTGTGTGTGTGTGTGTGTGTGTGTGTGTGTGTGTGTGTGTGTGTGTGTGTGTGTGGACTTTGTTTGACTCTGTTGCTTTTCTCAGTTCAATATCATTACAAAATGTAAATGAACAATTTCTGCACATTTTGCACAATAAATGAAGGTCTCTGAGTGAAATGTCACAGTTCTTTTTGTGAATAAAATCAAGACATTGTACAAGATACAGCTGTGTGCGGGCCTACCTCCATTTTAGACACCATTCTGATTTTTTTTTTCTTGGTTGCTGGCCATTCTAAGGGAACAATTTGAAGACATCACTTTGGGCTCTTAGAACTTATGAAAGGCATTTGTCATGAGTTTTAACATTTTATAAATGAAATGATTAATTTAAAATCAATAACAATCAATATCAATAAAATATTCATTAATTGCAGCCCTAGATTTGTGGTGAGAGACTGAAACGTCATAAATTTGTTCTGCGCAACATGTCCATGAAGAAAGCACTGAAGCCCAACGTGCTGAGGTGTTGGAAAAGAGCATCAGCTAACTGTCTAAAACGTCAGCCCCTGCATTTAGCTGCAGTGATTTCTGAGCCAGTTAAGTTATGGACTGTTTATTACAGTTAAAACAGCAACCAGTAAAAGGCTCAAGTAAATGTTGTGTAACTTCTTTGATGATGTCAGTTGAGATGACCCATTGCCGTAGTCGCAAACATAGCACATTTATTCTACAATCTGAAACGGGCCTCTGTATCTGATTCGATGACTGTAAATGATTGATAGATAAGCAGCATGACATGACTGGCCTTTGGGTGTATATTCTTCACCATTCAGCTTTAATAACTTCCAAGCAACCAAGCAGGGTAACACCAGGTATTTAGTACATGCAAATAGGGAGGTTTCTGCATATTATTTATTCAATAATTGATTGTTTGCATATCCAGGTGTTTCCCATTGAGACATCTCGTACAAGGGAAACATGAGACAGGGAGCACATCAGCCTGAAACAGAAATACAATGAAATGTAATGATGGCAAGAATTAAAAATTTAATAAGAATAATCCTTTAAAGGGCTGCCCTGGAAATGCTTTTACACTAACCATCTATGTGCTTGAGGGCAACAGTGAGTGTCTTGTGTATGAGCATGACCCAGTATTTTGTCTCCTCCACAGCATGTTTGATGTTGGGGGCCAGAGAGATGAAAGGAGAAAATGGATCCAGTGCTTTAATGGTGAGACTTTCAGCCTCCTGTGTTTGTTGTTTTATTGAAATAAACACACTGTATGTTGTTTACCAAGTACAGAATGTGTCTCACATACCGTTGATCAGATTTTTTTCTCAAGAAATATTTTCAGCCCGGCACAGTATCATGTTAGCTGGAGTTGTGCGTAATACGTAGACAGTGTCTGATGGTCCTCTGCTCTCTGTCTAGACGTCACTGCTATCATCTTTGTGGTGGCCAGCAGCAGCTACAACATGGTAATAAGGGAAGACAATAACACTAACAGGCTACGGGAAGCCCTGGACCTCTTCCGCAGTATTTGGAACAACAGGTGAGTCAGTACTTTGAATTAACTTTGACCTTTTTGCTCAGAGATAACCAAATTGTCGATCTTTTTCCTTCGGAGCCACGTATGATGTCCAGCAGAGCATTTTCTCTCCATCCCTCCTACTTTGCTACTTTCCTGTTGTCTTAATAAAGACACAGAATTACATAGGTGGAAAAACATTGACTGGTTGATATATAGTATTTAATAAAATGTCAATATGGCCCTGATATCTGTGTAACTCTGCTCTGAACAGCTCATTTTGTGTTAGCAAGGTATCTCACCCCCATGTCAGTCAAAACTTTGAGCATCACTGTGGTTTGTAGTTTGAGGTCAGCTTCCTCCAAGACAGTTGAAGTGGAGGCAGTTCGGCTTTCAAGGGTTTCAGAACCTGCAAAATGTGCCCGTTTTTGTGAACATCCCATTCTCATGGTGTTTGGTATTTATGTATTTCTTTTTCAGATGGTTACGCACTATATCGGTCATCTTATTCCTGAACAAGCAGGATATGCTGGCTGAGAAAGTATTAGCTGGAAAATCCAAAATTGAAGACTACTTCCCTGAATATGCTCGCTACACCATACCAAATGAAGGTTTGTTACTTACCACGTACCTAGCATAGTACAAAAACACCAAACTAATGTTTCCTCTGTAACATAAAAATGATGAGATCACACAACTGAGATCAATACTTTTCTCCAAAATTAAACATAACATATCCAAAATATAACCTTTTCTGTGGTTCTTTCAGCAACTCCTGAACCTGGTGAAGACCCAAAAGTGACGAGAGCTAAGTTCTTCATCCGAGACGAGTTTCTTGTAAGTATGTGTGAGGCCTGACTCCAGTGCAGTGGTGGACAGAGGTCATAACCTGCCGGGTGCCCGAATTACCCACCGGCCTTAGCCTATATTGATACACTAACCAACAAGTTAATGAGTGAAGAAAACATCTAACAACAACAGCACGAGACAAAGCTTTCAGCACTCAGCATTCAGAGGCTTTTCAGCACCAAACCAGTTCAGTTGTAGTTCACATCATGAAATTACTGATGGTGGAGTGGTAATGAAACAAAACAAACGAACAAAGAAAAAAAAAAACAATTGCCAATTAGAGCCTTAGAAAACACATACCAACATAGTATTGTCTTATCTCACCTAAGACAGCATCAGGGTCCAGTGCAGCCTCACGACCAGTTTTCATCTGGTTAATTCATAACTGAGTATTTTTTTAGTCAGTGCCTCTGGGTTGTCTTGCATTTACACTTCTTGCAGCTTGATAAACCAGAGACAGCTGGCCGATGCTCACTTTTGTGGGCAGTTAAAACTGGCTGCAGATGAACTTCTGTGCAACATTACCTCTGAAGTTTATTACATCCTGCCCGTCATACATTCAGTCCTATTATTGTTACTATTAGTAGTATTACTGTATATATATATATCAGTTATCTCAGATCACTGAAGAGACATTAACACATCAGTATGGATGCCAGCTCGTCTGTATTTGAGTATGAATAGTACCCATCAGTTACTTTGTTAATGCACAGTAAATCCATTAATCCCATGGTGTTCAGCGGGCTCTAATGCTTCCCCTTTTGAGATTGTGCATTTGACTCCTGCAGTTTGGTTTACTCCTTCACCCAGATGACCATGTGAGAACAATATTTGTGCCAAATAACCACATTGAGATGCCTGAAAATGCAAGTCTCAGTCCTTTTTCAAACAAACTGCTGTGCTGTTCAACAGGTGTAAGAACATATTCCAAAGAAACTTAAGAAATCAACCCCAAAACATGCTGTCTTTTGAGTATACCATGCTTGGAAAATGTTGACAACAAAATGAACCAAGCACAAACTGAGTCAATATAAGATTAAATTCTTTTTACCCGTAAACAAAAAGTTAAACCGCAGTCTGGACGATTCTCATATTCAGCTGTTTGGTCATGTGCTTTTACCGATACGAAGCCTAGAAAAGGTAAATTCCAGCACAGATTAGTTCATCATGCTTAGCTAAAGTTACAGGGACTGGAACCAGATTTGGTTTTACGTGCCAGCGGTTCTTCTGGGTCTTCATTGTAACACCTTGTGATACTTCATTGATCTCTGAAGGGAAATTGTCTTCACGTGGAGGTCAGAGGTCAGGTTCAGCTGCTGGTAGGAATTCAGTGTCTTTGTTCACCGACACTTCAGCAGGCCGGATACTTGTCGACACAGGAGCCGACTCTCACAGCCTCTGAATGTCCCAGATTCTGTTTCAGCCCTCCTGACGTGTCTCGTCTCTCTCCCTCAGCGGATCAGCACTGCGAGCGGCGACGGCAGACACTACTGCTACCCCCACTTCACCTGCGCCGTGGACACAGAGAACATCCGGCGGGTGTTCAACGACTGCCGGGACATCATCCAGAGAATGCACCTCCGGCAGTACGAACTCTTGTGATGGGAGCGCCTCCATCAGCCTTCTGTGTTTTCTCCACCAGTCTGCATCCTTAACCCCCAGTCCCACCCTGCCCCGCCCCCTGCAGCCCACCCTCTGCCCCTCCAAAAAAGAAAAAAACAAAACCCACCCACCCCTGACCACCTTTCCTGTTGAGGACTATAAAGTACTACTGAAGTGTGTCAAATCCTCTTCCTCTTCTTAAGTTAGCTTTTTGTATTTTTCTTTTTTTTTTTTTTTTGTTTTTTGGAGACCTATTCATCCCCATTTCACCGATGTAAAAGGAAGGTTGGGGAACAAAGTTGTTGCGTGCCGCTTTTTCTTTTTTTTCTTTTTTTTTTTTTTTTGATCTTTTAATCCTTTTGAATGCCTTGATTTTTTTTGTCATTCCACTAAGCCTTGGGCTACCTCCTTATTTCCCCCTCCTCCCTCCCCCCTTCATGCCCTTCTTATTTGACATTAGCTTTGTCATTGGACCTGGACTGGTGGGTGTGGATACGTAAAACACACCTACAGGACCTCAGTGTAGAGGCTGTGTGTGTGTATGTGTGTGTATGTGTGTAAATGTGTGCGTCAGTGAGAAAGGAAGAGACAGGAATGGTGTGCTTGCGAGTGTGTGCTTGTGTGTTTATGTTTGTGTGTCACTTGCCGGTTAAAAGAGCTGGCATCGCCACCATGACCTTTGCCCTTTGCCCCGTCCCCCCCACCATAACAGTTCCTGTACTTCTCCTCTCCACGTGGAAGACGATGAACAGAGAGGAGAGGAGGGGGGGAGAGAAAAAAAAGAGCGGATGAAGAGATAATGCACTTTGCATCAGGTTCCTTAATAACTTTTTTTGGAGGAAGCATACACACAATGTAGCATCACAATATTTATTACTCTGTCACGATGTTAGCGCGCCGAGTTGCAGGGCGGACCGAGCGGCTGAGAGACACACATGTGGAGCGGATGGAGGGAGTGAGCCAGGGGGAGGACGGGAGGACGACGAGGAGGAGGAGGAAAGGGGTGGGGGTGTCAGGAAAATGACAAGAAAGAAGAAGGATTCAAATGAAGGAGAAGGACTGAGCTCTCTGCACCTTAGCCCTGCCGCCGCTTTCAGCCTGGTGTGTCCTGGACGGAGATGGAGCTGCCGCCTCCACAGACTCGGACCTGTCCCTTTTTCCACACAACCATCCTTTTAGCTTAGAGATATTGATCGGGATAGGGTGGGAGGGGTGGGGATGGGAGAGAAAAATGTATTGTTCTCTTTTTTTTTTTTTTTTTTTTTGGTTAACTTGTACACTGTGCAAGGTTGATTTATCCTGTACAGACTGTAAAATGTAATATTATTTTGTACAACTTTATTGAAAGAAAAACAAATCTACTTGTAGATCTTTGTGCCTTGATTATGGCTGTACCTGTAAATGAGCTCAGATGTAAGTATGTTTTCGACTGCGCTGTACAGCTTGATGTCAAACTCTATCGGCAGCGGAAGACTGCGGGTAGGGGACTTTCTCTGTAGAGTTTAGTTTTTTCTGGTTTATAAAAAAAGGAAATGCTGTTTAGTAAAAAATAAAAAATAGGGAAAAAATCCTAAAAACCTGTATACATTATGCAAATTAACCACTTACCTGCAGTGAAGACCAGATGTTGCAGCGCCATGCCTTTTTTTTTGTTTGTTTGTTTTGTTTTGTTTTGTTTTTTTTTCCTCCTTTTTGTTTTGAATTTCACAGCTTTAAACAAACATTGGAAATCCATTGAAAGTGTCCAAATTGCAACCTGGTGTTGTTTTAATAGGAACCAACGTTTTTTCGATATGAAGTATGTTTGAGATCTGTACTGATGTGTGTGCCTGTGCGCATGTGTACATAAAACAAACATAGACTCACAGACGCATTGTGTGCGTGCGTGCGTGTGTGTATGAGAGCGAGTGTACATTGTGTGTAATCTTTTATAAATGTATGTACATGTAAATTTATAGGTCTATATAAATATATATGTACAATTATACATGTTTAATTATGTGTGTGCCTAGGTGTACATACCTATGTATGTATACGGTAAATATGTATACATACACACATAGGAAAGCATGTTTAGAATGGAGATGAATAAATGAGAGCGTGCAATATTAGTAATTCTTTGGTCCTTTGGAGCCATACCCAATGGCACAGGCACTATGAATGTGTGAGCAGCACCCAACAAGACAAGCTCTTCTCCTTGTACAAACAGCATCAGCCTTTTCTTCTGCTACAGTACACGTCTATCCCCAAAAGAGAGTGAACTGACTGGAGGTGCGAAACCTTGTTTGGCCTGGGAGGATGATTAAATGACATTTTTATTTTCTTTAAATAAAGAGGCACATTAGAGGACTTTGCTTTATTTCCATCTTGGTGTCCAGTTGTGTGCAAATTTGTTACCGCTGGGTTATGTCACGGATGCCACTTTCATTTTATTGCAAAGGTTCCTACACAAGTTTTTGACAAGTATAATGGGAAGTCAACCAGAGGATTTCCGGTCAGGCTGGGCGGTAATTCAGTGCTTTTGTTTATCATCTTTCAACAGTCATATCATGATTAAATTATACCGAGTTACCATGACACACCAACTGTTGTCAAATGAAATCTCTCAAACTAAGACCTGATCCAAATTAGCACAAGTGTGAGTTGGGGATTACAGCTTGATCGTACTTTATTATCACCATGCGGTTCAATGAATGTACAAAATACTAAGGATGTTTTGCTCTTTTTAGTGAAGTACACTGATGAGGTGAAGCCACATAAAAGCCATTATTGCATATTGATTTCCCGTATTAAATCTATACCAGTTAAGCTTTTGGGACAACTGCAATGTGGATTGTGCAAAGGGGGCTGCAACTCAAAATCAGTAAAATGTCTACAATGTGTATTTGACATGATTTTGCATATGTTAGCTGATGTTGGTGTCAGAATCATTTCTTTTGATTATGGTAATATTTATTCTGTCCACCTCACCTGGCCCTAATTTCCATGTCTTGAATTATAAGGTGACAACATAACAGTTGAATGTTACGTAATGTATTGTGACATTTTCCAGTGTGAGGAGCGGTCCTCATCCATGCCTGAGTTCCCAATAATCAATCCCTCACACTTGTAAGATGGCAGATTCTGCTTTATTATTATGTACAGTTCATCACAAACTTTTTGGCAATTCAGAACAGTTTGGCAAAAACCCTCACAAACATTTGGCACAAAAAGTCAGCAATAAATATATTAAGATGTGCGTCATAAAAACGAAGAGAAACCAGTGTCAATCTGGATGCATTATCGGACATTAATTCAAAAACGGAAACAACTGTTCAGGATGTAAAACTATCAAAGTGCTTACATCAGATCACAGGTTAATATCAGAGTGAAGAGACATAAACCACCAACATACATCTGACCAGCTAAAACCTCATGTCAGGTCTGAGACAAATGGTATTTACATATACATTTTTGTCGTTTCATCTTGTGTAAATGCCAGATGTGTGAAGTTTTCTACATAGGCAAATAAAATGAGGGCCACACCATTTAGCCAATCACAGAAGAGTATTTGAAAGTCAGTGAAATTCACTTTTCTGTGCTTGACAGTTCACCTGACAGTTTTCCTGATGTAGCAAACCCATCCATCTGGTTCTCCAAAAAGAAGTTAAAACAAGTGTCAGTAATAATTTGAAAACTATTTGGCTCATGTCAGCTTTGTCATCACTATAACCCCATTATTATCATCATCGATATCACAAGTAATCAAGTTTGAGTGTTTTAAGACCTTTAAAATATACATTTTTATGTGCTGGATGTCCTTCACAGTGCAGCAAAATATTTTGACAACCAAATCAAGGTAGTGTGAACACATTTTTGGCCCATTCGGTAGAGGAACGTCACATTTGCAAATCCTCAAATCAAGTATTTATTTTACCATCCCCGGTGGGCTGGTGGCTGCGGCCCGGCGCTGGGTGAGCTGGGAAACGGAGTTCACAGGGACTTGTGCTTGCCCAGGAGGCAGAGGCTGAAACACTGCAGCAGGCCTTTCATCCACAGACAGTGAGCCAGGAACAAGAAGAGCAGGCAGGCGCCGGCCGAGCAGTAGACGGCGATGACCGTGCTCTCCTCCGGGAGGAAACACTTGGACAGAGCGTAGCTGCCGGCTGAGAACGACGCCTGGAGGAGGGGGAGTGGGATAGCACTGGTGAATTTTATGGGTTCAGAGGTGAGGATTTCAGTGCTGTCAGGACAAACAGATGTTTTGGCTCTCCTCACTTCACATTACTGGTGGATGACACACTTTGGCAACACTTTGTTTCAGGAGCAGACCGATAACAGACCGATACATCCGCAGACTTTTGGTATCGGGCCAATATCTGCTTTTAGAAACCACATTTGTATCGTTCCAATATTATTTTTACTATCTGTATTTGGCTGACTGTGAATTTGGCACTTGTGTGACCTTTATTCTTGGAGTGTGTCACTTAAGATGAGTGCAAAATTTTGCAAACAAAGTAAAACTAACATGATCTTCTGTTTAAACAAAACTGTCTTAAGATAAGCCTGTCAGACAAGCCAAACCTGTTTTGAACATGCATTTGTATTACGATTCTTAACAAAAATGCACATTATTATCAGCTCTTATGGGTGTTAAGATACAGTGTGTATTGGTATCAGCCTAAAAAACATATCAGTACATCCCTACTTGATTTGCATAGTTCAGTGTTCATTCAACTATGCCTCTTGTCTGTTTGACTTTAGTCTAATCCTAACCCATATTATCAATACCTCTAGATTTACTTTTCAGTCACATTTTTAGCAACACATTAGAGCCACTTGACAGTAAGATAATTATCAGTGCTGAACGTTTTTTTTCTTTGTTTTTCAAAAGTGAACCAAAAATGTGCACCTTCTCTTAATGTTTTTGCACATTTCCTCCCTCAGAGTCCAGCCTTTGCTGCACTTTTATAACATCAACTGAAGCGATAAAGGGAAAGTTTGCATAATACACAAGATAAAATAATAAGTTTGACAAAAGGACAGGTCATTACAAATAAATTAATTAATTAAAAAAAACCACAGGATTCTCACTCCATCAAATGTAAAATTCCCTGACTTTTCCATGATTTTCTAAAACATGAATTGTGAGGGTTTCTTTCCTTGACTAAAATTTAAAACACACCAAAACAATTAACAACAACAGTCATGTTGGTGGATAACTTGTTGCAGATTTTTTCCCTTATTTTCTTATTTTACAAGGAAATTAGTTATGCATTTATTTACTTATTTCAATACTTTGAAATTCCTTACTTTACTGATCTGAGATAGACTTTTCAAAAGCCTTATAGACATGGAAATGATCTTTTTAAGGCACATAAACATAAAAAGGTGGAGGGCACCTTTATGGGACTGATCTGTCCATGATGTCCATTTTTTTCCGGCACAGGTGAGATCACAGCTTGTCAAATAAATTAAACTTTGACACAGAAGTCTGGCATGCACTGAATTTTCTCTAATGCGCAACGATGCATTAGATATTTGATTGAACAGGTAGAGGTCGGAGGGATTACTCTCTTATTTTGTTCAAAAAAATTAATCAGCGTGAAAGCTACTGTTCATCCATCATCTGGACGGTTGTACGCCGTGAGGTAAACATGAGGAGTTTGCAGTCTGCATCCTTTTTTTTCTCTTCAAAATAATAATTCAGATGTTGTCAGATGTTGATGCTGAATCTAATAGAGGATTCTGTCTGTACAAGTGTTATCATTTTCTCTTCCCGGGGAATTAGGTTACCCACAATCCTCCAAATGCCATTTATGTTTTATTTTTGTCCTAACATCATTTCCTAAAAAGCATTTGTCTTTTTTTTTTTTTTTTTTTTTTTACACCATATGGTGGATAACTATTTTTGGAGCAAAACTCTTCACATCACAGCGGTGTCATAGTTACCAGGATGAAGCTGGGGTTGTTGCGGTTCCTCCAGTTGAAGGACGGCACGCTGATTTCTGGGTACTTGTTGTCATGGAGAACCTCGCATCCGCTGTGGGTGTGGCCACTCAGGATGAGGCGGGGCTTAAACCACTGCAGTAGCTGAGCAACAAGAGACAGTGGACAAGCCGGTGTTTTAACATGTAGCCGAGAGGAAACCGGTTGCTGCTCGCTTACATCATCAATTTCATCATCATCATCATCATCATCTGTTATTTCTGTACGGGACTCATTCTGACAGCAGGCAGCAGTGTTGTATTTTCACTGGGTAACGCGGCTTCAGAGGAAATCTGTGCTGCGAGAGAGAGAGACGGGGGGAAAAAAAGAAAAAGAAACGACAGGCAGTGTGGTTGGAGTGCTGGATGCTCACCCTCTGGGAGGCCTCTTTTGACAACACGTCGTACTTCTCTCTGAACAGCAGATGTCGCTCTTCAGGCGGTGCAGCGTCCTGGCCCGTGCAGCCGGCGTCGCTCACCCGGTACAGAGGGTAGTGCTGGGGAGCAGAGCAGCCAGTCAGGGGAACAAGCGACCTTTGCTCATGTGTGGAAAAGAAATATGAAGCTCTGACAACAGCCGCACATGTGCAGCCACTAACCAACTCTATTCTTTAAAATGGATGATATTAATAATGATAATCACATCATTTGTATTGGTGAGTTTTGAGAGGAGATGCCAAAGAGGACGCTGCGTTTGCCTGCCTGAGATCTCGAGGCCCGAACAGCACTCTGAATCTCTCTCAGCACTTCAAGGCAACATGTGTCGACCCTCTCCAGTGATTTCATGACATTTGCAAAACCCCTTAAAACTGTTCGCTGATGTATAATTTGGTGCACTCTAAAATCCGACCTGCACAGCGCCAGTGAAAAGAAAATCTTACTAATATTTCTGGCCACATTAATCATTGCATCACCTCATTTTTACCTTAGAATGAAGACTGCGGCTGAAGATTTCACTATATCAGTCACCTGTTTTCTCTCTCTCTTTTTTTTTTTTAGATTATTATTTTTTGGTATTATTAGACAGACAGTGAATCGAGAGAGGGAAGGCAGGGCAGACAGAGGAGATGACATGCAGCAAAGGGCCTGGGCCGGATTCAAACCAAGGACACTGTGGCCAAAATAGCTTCAGTAGTAAAAGTTACCAAGGCATCCCTCTTTTTTTAATCAGCTTAAAGTATAGAAATCCTTAAAGTGTTCAGTAATACATAGGAATAATTCATATCTGTATACTATTTCCTCAAAAATGTATGATAACTGCAATATCACATGAAACGTGTCATAAAATGCAGCGCTTTGGCCAAAAGAAGTCACTTTCTGGCAGGGGAGCTATTCTCGGCACCGCACCGGTCAGTGCCGTCCTCTCCGTTTAAATCTGGCACACAAACCAGCACATGCCGGTTGTGCTGTGCTGACTCAGCATTAGAGGAGAGGATGACCACGTGCTCTGCATCATGACGGTGACCACAGAAATAAACAAGAACTTGATGTCAGTCACACTGACACACTGAAAACTTAATGTAGGTCTGCTGCTCCTGTTCAGACCTGCAGTGTGAGTTTGATGTTTGGCCTGGACGGCACCACCGCGTCTCCCAGTGTCTGATCAGCTGGGCAGGAGTCATGTAGAGTATAAACTGCTTACATTCCATTTTTTTTTTTTGCCCTTGTCACCATGTAATATGCAGCACATCCAAATGGAGAGTGCCCATTATCTCCTCCAGTGACAGTCAAAATGATGCTGCGTTCAGGTGGATCTCATCTCCTGCTGAAGTCAGAAAACTGTCTCCTGACCTGCTCATCATCACCAGGTGTTTGTGTTTGGGTGGTAATGGACTCACTGATGCACACTGTCCACTTTATCAGCTCCACCTGTACAGTCTAATGCAGTTCAGTGCAGCAGCTCTGCCATCAATTCTACCTTTTAACAAAGTTCATCATGTTCAGTTCTTGTGTTGACTTTGTGGAGAATGTGTCAACTTAATTCTATGTTTATTATTGAGGTTGTAGTTTGCAGAGATCTTGCACTGGACTACGTTATATTGAGAGGTGTTTCTAATTTTTTGTCCTCCCTGTTTATATGCGTGAGGAGAGACAGAATAGTGGAAACACCTCTGAGTAAAATGCAGTCCAGTCCAACAGCAGCACTAACTATGAGCTCAGTGCCAAACACAGAATTGAATGAACACCTCTGTTACTGTGACAGAAAGAAAACCTGAGCATTACAGGCAGCAGGAAAGCAAACTTTAAGGCGAAACATTTGGATTGGAATGTATTAAGATTGTGCAGGTGGACCTAATAAAGTGGATGGAGCAGTATCTTGTGTGCTGGCTGGCCTGCACTGGGTTAAAATCATTTACACACATTATAAAGCCTGGGCTTAGTGCTCGTATTTAATTTCCACTGTTCGACTGCTGATTTCTGGCGCTGACAGGTGGGTGCTCGAGTTGCCGAGGATCATCCAAACGCACCGTGAGTCTGACCTGTGGAGCAGGTGTGACCTTTCCGGTAATTTCAAACAAAAAAAGAATAGATGCTCTGGCAGAGTCACTCAAAAAAACTCCTGAATTTCTTATGGATATTATTGGGTTTTTTCTGTCTCAGAATTTTTGATTTTCTTCATTTTTTTTATGCTTTTCCTTGCCACATATTTGCCATTTTTCCAGTTCCATTTTTGTTTTCATTGTTGGTTACTATATTTGTTTCATATGTAGAGTAATCTTACTTATTTACTTTGGCTTGTATTTGTCTTTTGGTGTTATCGATACAACGTGATTTTAATCATTGCTTGTTTTTATCGTTGCTTTTGTTGCGTGAACCTCAGGAAGCTTACAGACTTTCGGGAGGCTGATGGCAACCAGAATAAAGAATAGTGTGAAGTGTGACCTTCCTCAGGCTGCAAATGAGCAAATTACATCGCCTCGGCCACAGGTGTAATCAATGGGAAATGATTAGGTGATAGGTCCTTGTCAACTGTCTTGTCTGTAAGGAAATCACTGGTTCACCTGGTAAAATAGTAAACAGTAATACCAAATAGTACTATTAATTACTTAATTACTAAATAGTAACAGTAAAATCTACCCAGCGACACCTGGCTCAACCAATCCAGGCTGCTAATTCACCTGCCAAACTCATTGTGATTGGTCAGAAAATCATACATCACATTGTGAGATGAACTGAAGATCGTGAAATCACTGGAGTCAATGGATTAAAGTTAAAAAAAAAAAGAAAAAAGAAAATACAAATGAGCCAATGAAGAAGCCAACTTTTCCCAGTTCAGTTTTTGTGGCCGTGAGAAGTTTATTCCAGTCGTGTTAATGACAGCAAAGTGGAAACCACCCACGCTGACGTGTGTGTACCTGTAACATGACGGGCGGTGTGGGAGGATAGAGCTGCGAGCCTTCACAGTTGTCCTTCACGCTGCCGCTGGACTGCACGCTCTACACACACACACACACACACACACACACACACACACACATCAACTATTCATTGACTGTCTTGTCTGCAATCACATGCTGCACTCCTGAACACCAGTCAACATTTTTATTTCATGTCCGTCTCCTCCCCCCTGCCTCTGCTCGGGGAGGACGGCGACTGTTTACAGGCAAAAAGTCTGTCAACAGCCACTTTTATCACGCCGCCTAAACTCCTTTTCCGAGCCGTTTCAAGATCTGTGGAGGCTGCAGATACTGCTGATGTGTCAAAGAACAAAACTCTCATCCCAAGTATGATTGGATCACAGATATAGAATCAGGATTTTTTTTTTTCTCTTTAGCAATTCAAGAGTTTTTTTTCCCCCCTCAGTCTTTTCATCACTTGCCTCACGTTTTTCACACCACATGAGCACTTGTGGAGTTCGTCTGAGGTTCTGACAGGCTCTCAGTGTGTGACTGACTTCCAGAAACTAATGGGGATGTCGGCGTACTCGGAGTTTTGGTAGTTAATTACTGTAGTGCTTTCCTGTCTGGTCCACCTGAGAGCGCACTGGGCAGATTACAGCCCGCCTGCTGACAAAGACCAGCCGGAGACCGCACATTACCCCGTCCTAAAACCTCCTCGCTGGCTTTTAATGGCATTTTAAGATTCTTTTATGAGTGAATAAATCTCTAAATGGCCTCAGCCCCCGATACAGACATGTGCCCCGGCGGTCACTCGGGTCCTCCGGTTGCTCCCAGGAGAGGGACCAGGGCGTCTGGCGAGGCAGCATTTTGTGTCTTTGGGACGGCCTGCCAGAGGACCTGAGCACCGCGTCGCCACTTAATGCATTTAAAAGGAATTTTCAAACTCACCTCTTGAGCCTAGCTTTTAACCTCAGGAGTGGTTTTAATATACAATTGTATTCTTCAATCTTTTTATTTACTTCTTAATTATTTCATTAACTGTTTTAATGTGTTTTAAATTCCTGTGTTTTTATATTACCCTTTGTTTCTGCTCTTTTTTATTTTGTCGAGTACTTTGAATTACCGGTACATTTCTTTGTATGAAAAGTGCTATATGAATAAAGTTTAATACCAATCAATACCGGTGAAACTCCATGATTCTCAACACCTGATTTGATAGCACAGCGAAGGCTTGGTATAAATATTAACAGGGAAACAGAAACTTTGACCCACAGCCTTCAAACAGAAAACAAGGCAACCCAACTAACTAGTGGTTTCAAATCAGAGGAGCTGAATGAAAATGTCCTGTTGTGATGGTTTTATCTGCTCTCATTTTGATTTACACTCCTATAAACTGCAGCTTTAAGTGATTCAGGTATTTGAATAAGGCAATAAGAACACAGAGCGAGGCAGGGCTGGCCAAATTCTCCTATAATGGTATTGATATTTAGATCTTTAGTCCCTATTTTCTTCGTAAAAAAAAAAAAAAATCCTTGTGGCGATGTGGATATGATGACTAAGCAGGTAGAGGCGAATAACAGAGCAGCTATAAACATCTAATACGTTCAGAAAACTCCAGGAAAACCAGGAAAAGACAACACAGCATGTCACCATATTGTGATATAAAAAAATACCCTCATATTATCATAATACCCTCATATTACAATAACAAACAATAATAAAAGTCAATACTACTCTGGCAAGTTCACCTTAATTCAGTTTATAAGTATATATAGAATATATATCAACACATAATTAAAATAAATATTTACATCTATATATTTTTTATTTAATTATATATAGATATATGTTCTATGTATACTTATAAGCTGAATTATATATATTATAAAAATGTTTTTCCATACAGCTGACAGTCTCTGCCACCCAGTCAGCCACATTGAAATTATATTAAAAATCATAAATTATGAATTTACATCTATTCCATATATGCATTTTCTATTCTGATGTTTTGCAGATATATTTCATTATACATACAGTTTATGCAAAGGTTCAAAGGTGAAAGATCTATAGATATTCTGTAGATATATTTTAGTATATATATATATATATATATATATCTATATATATATATATATATATATATATTTTATTATTACTCTTATAGTGGAGGCAAAGGTTGTTCTTCTTTCTTATATTCTTTGTACTGATCCACTGTGTTGATTGTGTTATTTGTTGTGTTTTATTTTTCTTAAGATACAGATTTCTCTTTTGTGTTGTCTAATATTATTCCTGCATAACGTCTGCTCAACCTGCTGCTGCATGACTTTGGGATCAATAAAGTACATCTATCTATCTATCTATCTATCTATCTAAACAGTAGTTGAGTTGATTGGTTCAATTGGCCACTGGTATTGTTTTCAAAACCCTGGTGTTGACTTGCCACCACAGTATTGATCGTTGTCTTATCGCAGGAATCTGATCCCCACCTGAAGAGAGCAGTTGAGGTCTCTGGAGAGTTTGATCAGCTCCCTCTCCACCGACTGGCAGATCGGACAGCCGTCACCATGAAGGGCCACGCTGTTCACCAGCAGAAAGCTGAGGAGACACACAGCAAAGCACCATCAAACACACATTATCACACCGGGATGATTTCTACAGCGGCTTACTGGGGCCACTGCAGGGAGAAAAAAAAAAAAAAACTACAGAGCCGGGGGAGGAGAGGGTAACATTCTAAGGGGAAAAAAAAACAACAGAGATTAATGTCGTATATTGATGAGGAAAAAACCTCTGAAATTCTTAAAGTTTTTTTCTCTGAACAACACCCCTCTCCTCCCCTAGCTCCATAATTTTTTCTCTATGGCCCTGGTACGCCGTCGTAGATTTCTAATAGTTCAGAAATGTCGTGGTTTGATCCGTTTCTCTCAGGTGAACCAGACTCAGAACGCACACTGAGGTTCAAGTTAATTTCCAGGCTTCATCACAAAGGCCTCTCTGACAGGCCTGAGCAGATTACAGAGAAAAAAAATCCTGTTGAAATGCTGCTGCACTGCACAGTTTCATTTTTTTTCTTAATGAATTAAAAAGAGGCATCGACATGTTGATGAATGATGTTGTGAAAATGCAAGTTTTTTAAAATCATGATTATTATGTAAATCTGGGGTTTGTTTTTCTCTTTATTATAATTGTCTGGTTTCAGCTTGTCAGTCTAGATTAATTTCGTATTAGAAATATTTAGTTATAGTTTCTATTTAGTTTCAGTTGTTACTTCAGTATTTTTAGTTTTTATGGTAGGGGAGGTATTTTAAAAGAATTTAATCCTGGAAGTTAAGAACAGACATTTTGTAAATGTTTGTAACAGGTATTACGTAATACAAATATTAAATCAGATATTTTAAGGATTCCTATTTTTCCCATTCATAATTCCTTCTAAATTTGTCATTCCTAATCCAATTTTCTTCTCCCCCTCCTAACAAACAAACAAAAAAGAGACTAGACATGACTTCACCAGGCCTATATTCTTATTTTGGTTTAGTTTGAAAATAGTTTTGGTTCAGATTATGATTTTGACAGGGAGCTGCTTTATTTTTTATTCCAGATTACAAGTTTTAAAATTCCATCTGACAGTTTTTACATGTAGCTTTCATCCTAAATTTGGTTCATAATATCCATAATATATAATAACATAATAACCTTGTTTCACATGTGTCACCCAATGCAAATAAAATCCCATCTATCTATTTTCTTTATCGTTTCTCACACAGCATGCCTTGACTTCTCCTTTTGTGTGTTTATTGTCAACACATCAACACATATTTCAGGCCACAGGATGCTAAAACTGGTGTCGGGCTCAGAGGCACTTTGGCACACAGGGGATTAAGCCTGTGACCTCTGAATCCCAGGTCCTCCGTGCAGCTCTGCGTCAAGTCCTGGGCAGCCCAGTTTGACATTTGTTACTCACTTGACTCCCTTCTTGGTGACGATCCTAGTGGAGGTGGCGTTGAAGACTTTCTCGAAGCGCTGCAACTTGAACCAGTCCATCCTGCAGAGACAGAAGTGCACATCACAGGCCGCTCTCCTCAGACCTGCTGCGCTGTCGCTTTCTAAAGCTCCAGCCGTATATCATTCCACTGTTACATAAGAGGTGTGCCATTTTACTTCCTGCTGCAAATGTCGTATCAAAGCACATTTAAGCCACTGCATGTCTCCCTAATCCTGCCTATCCTCTCCATGAAATCACAGGCAAAAAGCACCATAGTGTATAGATTAGTGCATCTCAGTATAATGAGGCACGCTGCTGATTCCCTTTCCTATGATGTTAAGAAAAACAGTTTCCAACAAAAAAAATCACATATATCTGACTGAAATTTTAAGTATTTGTCTCATCAAATATTTTCCTCAAAGGAAATGTAATATGGAGGAAGCCAATCTGCTCTTTTTGTGTACCGGCTTTGTTGCATGAATATACAAGGCTTTGTGTGATGTTTTCAAGCAACCAATAACTTCCGCCTCCCTTGGAGCTGAACTTTTTAAGTCAAGGACTTCCCAGCAGACACACATGATAAGCTTTCATCCCTATGAACGCGATCTGAGAACACTTTTGTGGTCAGATTTGACTGCATGCATAATTTTGTGACTAGAATAATGAATCCATTAATCAAAACTGTCACTCTCATACATTATACCACCCTGCCAATGTCTAGGGAGTGAAGAAACAGTGGAATTAAACTAGGCTACAACTCATTTTGCTGGGGACCATCTTGAAACCACTCAGGGAGCCTCTTCACTCCCCAGACAGGAGTCTAGGAACCACTGCCATATGTAGTTTTTTTTTTTTTTTTTTCTCAGAGTGAGCCTGATAATGATCTACAGAGCCAGACGGTATCAAAGATCAAAGGTTGTAGCCAATAAAATGAGACTGTAAAGCATAATCTTACTCGTAATGGAAGCCGATGTCATGATTTCCAACAAGCACAACCAGTTCAGTGTCAGTGGTATGCCTGAACATCCTGTGGAAACGGCGCACATCATCCTCCCAGTCCTGTAGGATGAACAACACAGGCAGCATTGTAGCGTCTGCCAACAGTTTTCAATTATCCCTTATGGAAAACTCCCCTGGGAAACCCATGAGAGTTAATGGGATCCCTGCGGGTCACCACGGGCTTTGATTTAGATTCTTTAATCATATTTGTACCTGCAGGGGACCAATATCTCCTATTAAATACCTTCAGCTACATCTTGATGTCCACTTCTACCAGATTTACATCATGGTTTCCATAGTGATATGTATCGAAATTATCCCTGTTGCCATGTTTAATATTTCTCTTTCATTTTGTGTCAAGGACAAATTCAAGGGTTTGGATTCTTCCTCTGGCAAAATAGCCATGGCATACAAATTAAGACATGAATGCCTCTCAGTTCAGAAAATTAATGAGAATCTAGTGAGTGCTTCACTGCAATCATATTTCATGGTATAGGAATTCCCATGAATTAGAGTCAGAAGGACGCAGGTCGCAGCTGCCCTGTCTGTTTGGCTTGGAGTGACAACCTGCATGCTCTTGGGCCTGCATGGCTCACGAAAGCTGGGGACCGGTGGCCCTGTGCATGCACATATTGCATAAACATCATCAGTGTTGGAGACAAAGCAGCGTGAAGGAGCTCTGCATACCTTCTGCGAGCTCCACTTGCCTTCGTCGAAGATATCCCCGAGAATAAACACTATTTCGGGCCTGAGCAGCCACAGTGCGGTCTGGAAAGCCCTCTCCATCTGCCATTCCCTGTGCGTTTGGACACATGTCGGTCACCGGTGTTATTGTTGTTTACAAATCACTTCTGCAGAGCTGTGTTGACCACATGCAAGAGGGGGTGGGGGGTAGGGGGGGAGTGGGGGCCGGGAGAGGGGAGGGGGGATTTGAGGGATTGCATCGAGATTACAGCAATGAATGAGTGCTGAAATACCTTCTCAGCTTGTCGAACCAGTGTCCCCCGACGGCTCCGAGAAGGTGCGTGTCCGACAGCACCATTGCGCGAAGAGTTGAGTCCATCGGCCGGCCGTCAATGCCCTCTCCCCCACGCACATGACTGATCTTCGGCCAAGCACACTTCAGGATCGTCGGGAAATAAATGAGGTACTCGCAGAAGAAGAAAACGCCGCTGACCACGAAAATCAGCACGACCACAGCGATCCATCTGGCGCTAAACCTCGGCATTTCTTTGTTATTCGGCTTTTGGGATGCCCTGAACTGGCGCACTGGTGATGGAGCGGTCCATGAGGCATCTTCCCCTTTTCCAAACCTCAGTGTTTTTTTTTTTTTTTTTAGGTTTCCAGCCTGATGCTCATGGCACTTTGCTCGGCAGCCGCACCGGTTAACTATCCCGTCTGGTCTGGCTGAATGAAAAAAACAAATGTCCCCTGCGCCTCTTCAGCCTGTGGTCACAGAGCCAAACGAGCACTCAGCCGCTGATTTCGCAATCGGGGCGCTCTTCTCAGCTCTCACTAGTGCCAAGTTAGACCAAACGAATGAAGGACTTCCGGTCATTAATCTCGAAATAAAATCAGAGTCAGAAATACTTTATTGATCCCCAGTGGGAGATTGTGTCAGATGCAGTCGCTCAAACTCCCAAGAGAAGAATATAGCCTAATATGAGCACAAGAAATAAGCAATACAAAAACATGTCCACTGAAATTTTGTAGAAAAAATGCATGTGCATTATGTACACAAATACACTATGTAGGCCTATTACACCCTCATTATTGAACAGTCTTTCACCCTAACATTTAATCGGCCAGGTTTGCACATATAAGGACTGCAGCGGCGATTTAATCACATTACACATGGTATCAACTCAAAATCAAGCCTAATAAAGAAGAAGAGAAAATGGTGGCATTTAAAATAGGCTATAACTAACAGAACGAGGTGTCAGGTTTAAAGTAGTTGGGTAATTTGAATTTATCAAGTGGTACGTCCTAGGTTCTGTAGTTGCAGTAGGCTACGTTGCGATGTGATGCTCTTTACACCACAAAAGCAACTGTTCGTTCTGTTTTCGTGCCAACTTCACACTTTTATTTTGAAATCAAAACCCTACAACATCCGGGATTTTTCTGGGGAACCATCATGAGCTTGACGCAGTCTCTCTGCTGTATGAGGCACTCAGATTGGCGGCGGTTTTGTTCGTGTGTGTGTGTGTGTGTGTGTGTGTGTGTGTGTGTGTGTGTGTGTGTGTGTGTGTGTGTGTGTGTGTGTGTGTGTGTGTGTGTGTGTGTGTGTGTGTGTGTGTGGAAGGCGGGGGGGGGGGGGGGGGGGGGGGCGTCTCAAGGGACTGTCAACACTTAAACAAAAACGAGTGAAAGCCAAGTGGGGCTGTGCGCTGTTATCTCTCGGCCTGGTTACGACTTGACTGCCGTGTAAAACTATTATTGAACTATTAATAAATAGCTCTTTTGATCAGTTGCAGAAACTGTGGCATCTGCATTAGCAGGATGACAAAATTCCTCAGTTTGTACCCACAGTGTGAGGGATGGAAAGACGCCAGCAGCCATGCGACAAATGAGTTCAGCTGATTAAGAGAAGAAATCTAATTACCGGCGCTTGTTAGGAATAAGAGCCGATGAGGAGTTTTGACAGAGAGGATTTGCGTCTCAGACATTCTCGGCGAACTACTCCAACAAGATCCCTGCAGCTTCTAATTGTGGCTGTCAGCGCCGAGCAGAGTTTTACCTGCGAAACCAGTCGGTTTGCATAATTGCACTTGTTAATTTGCGGTGAAACACCTGCTTCTTTGTTCGGCTGCTTGACGCAGTTGCTGAATCTGGTCAAACAGCTGATTGTTCTTGATTTGGGCGCAACAGCAACGAGGCCAGCATTTGCTGCTGCTGCAGCCGCCCACTGCGCTGCTGTCTGCGGCTGAAACTCAAGGCCGCGGCGCACACACTGCGACTTTTTGTTCCTCTGCAATTCGAGGAAGTTGCAAGAAGAAATATTTAACAGAAAGAGATTCTGAAAACGGAAACTGTTGCAAGAATGGGAGAGGCAGCTCAGTTCACACTTAAAAAAAAAAAAAAAAAAAAAAAAAAGGATTTCTGTTGCATGAATCCAAAGGGTGTGGACTGGACTCTGATTTATTGCAGATGTACAGTTTGGAACTGCTCCACTGTCAACAGATGCAAGGTTTTATAGATATATAGACTCCTTGTGTTATATTTTGCACTGCGTGTCAAAGTCATAACACTATAGTGAGCTTCAAAATAGTTCACATGAAGATACTCAAGTTGCATTGGCCTACTTCTCTCCTTTTAGGCTGAGATTGTCCTTGGCCATAGCACACACAGCTGAATGTTGTATTTAAGGGTGTTCTCCTTTGGAAAAAAACAAAGAAAATAAATGAATGTCCCCTTGTGATACAAATCACTTGTTGATTTAGCTGTAGTGCACAGCACAGCTGGCCTCACAGCTAAAAATGCAACAGATGAAAACCACCACCAGCCCCCAGATCTACATGAAACCTCCAGCACACAACAGCAATCTGGTTTCTTGTGTGCATGTAAATGTCGTCGGTGATACAAATTTGTGAGGACCAACAGAAAAACAAACCGATGGTTAACCTAGCAAATGAAAGCATGCAAATTAGTTTCACATGGCAGCGGAAAGAGCCTGTGGCCTTTTCACCAGGCTTTAACATCTCACTGTGAGTGACAGAGGAAAAACGCTCTCTGTGGCTGCGGCAGACCAGGTTTCACTTCTTCTAAAACGAGACACGCTCTCGCTCCAGATCCTCACGAGAAGCAATTTGTTCAACTGATGTACTCGCACTTGAATTTGGACAGGATGTCAGCAGAAAAAAAAAAGAAGTAACACTCAGCTTGACTTTCCTCAGAGGTCCTAACAGTCTCACAGTGGGTGTATTTAAATGTTTCTAACCAGCTTGTTTGTTGAATAAAAAAAGATGGAGCTGAAGTATGTGATAATGGATCTTTAGTAATGCACCTGCAATTTGCTGACTATATTTTCCCAGAAAATGTGCACAGAGAATTATCTATTTTCTAGATGCGGCTATAAGATTCACAGCCAGAATCAATTTGTAGGAGGAACACAACCTTACAGATTCAGAAGTGGGTCATTTGTCCAGGGGCGTTTTAGTTCGATGTGCTGCTTGGGGCCATGCGGTTCGTGGAGATGATTTACTGCTGTTTCTTCAGAATATCGATTTATATTCAGCGTCTGCATTGGTGAAGCTTTTAAAATTTGCGCACACACAAAAATGTGGAGTACTGTTGTCTCTGTGTAAAAGATACAGTCTGCCAGGGCTTTTGGATCTGTGTGGCAGTAACAAGTTTTTTTTTTTTTTTTTTTTTTTTTTTTAAATATATATTTCTGTACAGATTTCAGACCAAACAAAAGCATTCATTAAAGGCACAAGTGAAGCTTGAAGGCCAAGCGATCAACCAGCAAGTAACAAAACAAGATTCTTTCAATCAGTTTAATTAATCCTCTATGTTACAATGGGATCTCCGTATGCACAGCTTTTCTCGATAGCCAGGTTGTACCAATTGCCTTTTCCTCCCTTGTAGGCACTGGTGACTATTCTCGCCCATCCATGCTCTCCCTGTAAACAAAAACAGACTATTATTATTATTTATGATGCATATAAGCGAGGCAACCTCTGTTAGAATAATCAGAAAAGTCACTGCTCTTCTGTCCTGAAAGAAACAATACATGAAAGATTAACCTAAACTCCATGAATGACAGACAGTGAATGCATGACTTGCTGAAGTGCACAGTGTGAAGCAATGAAGTGATGACGGGAGTGTGTGTTTACAGAAAGAGACCAACCCAAAACTCTCCCCAGGAATTTCTGACGATCCAGTACTCGGTCCCGTCCTCTGCCTCACCCCAACCGGCTACGGATATGATGTGATTCATCAAAGAGATGGGGTGAAACTCGGCGAAGATCCCCCCTGAGTACGCCTCCAAGCCCGCCGTGGCCATCACTCCACAGCTAAAAGAGACAGCAAGACTTCTGAAATCTTCTCACTTGACACATCGGGAGTCGCTGTGTTTGACATTTTCGGCAATCTTTGAAGCAGTATTTAAAATCGCAGCTGATGAAATCAACCTCAAGAATATGATACAGGAGATCTGCAGGTTTTCGGAAAGCAAAATTTAAGACTTGTAAGACATTTCTGATTCAACATGGAATTGAACTTAAAAAAAAAAATACAGTTATTAAAATTGAATGATTGGCTAATGAAAGTTCAGAGACTCAAATAGTCAGAATAATAAAAAAGTTCCATTTGGAATTAATTGTTAAGGAGCACGACGGCGTCTTGTGTTTAGTAAAACAGATAGGTAGGACACATTTTATTCGCTGTTCTGTATTGTATTTCTTAGATTATTTTTTTTGCCATCTCTGCTTTATTTGATAGTGACCGTGGAGAGAGACAGGAAGGGCAGGGGAGAGAGAGAGGGGACAATATGCAGCAAATAGGCCAGGCTTGGAGTTCTAATGACTGACTTTACCACTCCTCAAGGCCTTAATTTCAATAACTTATTCAAAGACCTTTTCAGAGTTTGAAGAACCCGCAGACATCCTGAATGAAATACACTTACAGGTACCGCCACAAAGTTTTCCTCAGAGGCTTTGAAAAAAGATTAAATATACATGACCAATAAGATGAAAACTGCCTCTTCACACTCCTGGCTTTCGGGGTGTGTTCGGTCGAGCCCGCTCTTTCACACAGGGGATGGAGGTAGGTCGATAATTAAAATGACATGAGGAGGAGATGACTTACTCTACCTGATAGGCCCGTTGGTGTAAATCTCAGCTTTCATCCGGTCTCTTCCAGAAACTTCTCCGTAGTCGCCCACTTTCCACAGCGTGTAGTTCTTCACAATGGCGCACGAGTCAAAGAAGGAGCAGGTGCCACACTGGTTAAACAGCTCACACTCTGTGGACAATCAGACACACACATATAATATTATTTTTAATGTGATGATATGTTTCAATGCACAGCGACATACAGAAAGGACTCTTTCACCTTGTACGCCGAGTCTCTACGTTTCGTATTTTCTTGTACTTTTATATAAAAATGCCATTAGTTGTACTTTCTGTGGAAAAAACAAAACAAAACACGACCTTCAAAGTAAAATGTGACTATTTCCATTTTCGGAAAACGCTGTGTTTGTGTCCTCGTGGCTGGAATGTTACTCTTTTTGAAGAATCTGAAATTTGTGACAGCTCGAGATGATGCACAAAACATTTTACAGCTTTTGAAAAATTTGGGAACAGTCTGTCACTGCATTACATCCCGCCACAATGTCCGGCTTCAAAGAAAAATACGCGCCTGTAATCTTGCTCCTGTATGTGTGCATGAAATATTGCAATCAGAGTCAAAACATGAATAAAATTAGATAACAAATTTAGACTATCTGAAGAGCTTTGTTCCAAAATGAAGTACCTACTGGAGAAAAAAAAGGCTCCCACTCCTACAAAACAAGCGGCAGCACATAATTATAACAAAGTGTAATACTTAAAAGGGTAGCTAACTCGAGTCTTTGGCTGACAAAATGACAAATACTTCATGATTCTTCATATTTTAGATACACTGAAACATGAACCCGAGGAAATGAGTTCTTTTCTTTTCCAAGGTTGATACAGTAACATTTTCTAAAACAAGTCTTCAATAGTTTAGTGCAGTGGTTCTTAACCTGGGGTCTCGGGACCTCCGGCAGTCCTTAGAAAAATGAGGAAAATTCTAATTTCACGATTTTTTCATTGACTAGAAGTTAGCCCAGTGAGAGAATGTATGGGTGTGACTATTCAGTTCACAGGTTTGACACTCTTCACTGTTAATCTGACAGCTGTGGAAGAACTAAATCTTATCAGATGAAGATCCCTGAGACCGCGTCCTGATGTGTATCAGTCTGGGAGTCCTTGGCACTAAAAAGGTTGAGAAAGACTGGATTAGAGGACAGTGCGAAGGGAGCCAAAAAAACAACGAGAGCTGTAGCGAATGTACAGAAACATACTTTGGTTTTTGGCCTGGTAGTTGTTGCATGTCTCATCAGGAATGCCTCTCTGGTGTGCATAGGCGTAGACTCTCAGGTGATCTCCTCCGAAACAAGAGCCCGCCCTCCCACAGTCAATCACGTTCTGGACTGACAGGTAGGCCGACGGCCACGCTCCGCCACGCTTGATGTTGATCCGGTCTGGGACAAAAGCAGAGAGAAGTCATGCAACAACTGCGTTCCAGATAGGTCAGATTCATGTCGTGTTTCTGGCGGGCGGGGGAGTGGGAACCTGAGTTTCCCTGCTCATGGTGCCACTGCTGCCACATGATGAGATGATGTGTAATACACGACGACTACATATATAATATCCACATTTTATTGTACAAATAAACCATCCAATGATAATATTAAAGCTATGCCTATTTATTACATTATCATAGTATAAATATTACATTAAAATATTGTATTATACATGAAATTGAAGAGATTTGGCTTTGAGGTTTAGTTACGTTTTAAGACCTTTCTAAGGCTGCTGAGAATTGAATTTAACCAGATTATAAATCAAAATAAAGAAACCAAGCTGTCGAAAAGGCCTGTTTATGACTGAATATAGCCAAGAAAAACACTAAATTGGATGTTTAGGGTGGAAAAAACAATGGAACTTAATCATCCAGGGACATTAAGGAAATTTGTGCTGGCAACACAGATCAGATGCACATTGTAGGCTACTATTAATTGTGCTCTGTGCTGAAAAAAAAAAAAAAACAAGAGCTGCCGTTTTCAACGCTTTATCTTTCGATGATATGCTTCATAACATTGTCAGAGCAGATAAACATGGCAACAAGCCGGTGAGGGAGATCCTACTCATTCCTATCTCTCCTCCGCTTCCTGCCTTCCATCATTCATCCCTCCCTTCCTTAATCCCTACCTCCCACTTCATCTCCATCTGTCTCCATAGTTACCTGCCAGCGCACTGGTGGCTCCCATGGCCCAGCAGGAGCCACAGTACTGAGGGATGTGCTGGTTTCGTGTAATGCTCACATAATTCTTCCCCTCGATGTTCCTCCAGTCCCACGACGAAGGGAGGTCCGACACGTTTATGTATTCGTGTGGCCTGGGATATGTTCTTGTGAAAGTAAAAGGTACGTCACTGTCAACATCTTGCTGTTATAATTATTTATGCCATCAAAGGACTTGTTTTGAGGCGGAAGCACGAGCCCGATCATCCCTTATGGAAAAGAACCGCAATAATCCTCAGATAAATGTGGCAGCAAACAAGAACCACAGGAAAATGTCATGTCTCCACAGCAATATTACAGGAATACAACAGAGACAGCCTGCCACAGAAATGGAAAACAAATGGAAACAGGCTTCACTGAGTACCTTCATCATGTAGTTAGAGCCTATGCAAATATAACAGGAATACTTAGCAATACCATAGGAATGCCATAAGAATTGCAATAAATATAGAAATATTAGATGAATTCTGATACCACAGAACATTAAAAAAAAACAACAAAAAACATGTAAGACGATATGGTTATTATAAAGTCACTGTTGATTTCCAGACACAGTATAACCATAACAATTTGTTCTTTGATAACTTAAATATGGGTTAAATAAAGGTTAGATATGGGTTAAGTAAAGTTTAACTAAATAAAATAAAATAAAATAAAATAAAACTCTTTATAAGAATATTGTAGGAGTACAGCATAGGGTATAAAATATCGTCTACCATAAATCATGATAAAGCTACTATAAACAATAAACTGAATACAATAATACTCAATTAAAGGCCTATAGGACTATTATAGGAATATTACACTATAGGAATATTACAGCGATGCCCCAGGAGACCTGACAGTAACATAAAGTGTGACGTAAGCCTCTGTAAAGTCACTATGGAGGATCACAAACACAATATGAATCTATCTATCTATCTATCTATCTATCTATCTTCTATCTAATGTCAAAAACAGCGCACAGGAACAACATGTACCCCCGGTGTCTGAAACAGGCTACATATCAATTCACTGTCACTTTCATGTATGAATAAATCAGTGTTTGGGTAACATGCTGTGTATTTGGAAAACAAAGTTACTCTGACGTAAAGCTGGGCGATGTGAGATATTGTTGTGCAGCAGCCTGTAGGTGTGTTCCTGAGTCACATCTCTTGTTTCTCTGTGCATCAGGGACATGAGCTGCTGTCCTACCTCACATGATCCGGTCTGTGGTCGCGGATGGGCTTGTAGCACGGCTCTGACACTCCGCTCCGGCCGTCACGCTCCGTCACTGTTAATGCAAACGATGCATACCACAATAACAACAGTGATACTGTTACTAACGACGCCATGTTGGACCGGCTCACCTCCTGTGTCACGTGCAGAGTGCCCCCTACTGGCCAGGGTTAGGATGTTATCCTGGTGATCAACTGCTGAGATAGGTGTGTGTGTGTTCATGGTTAGATATACATTTATATTGTTCTATACTGTTTATTCAGATGGGGGATAAATCAAAGGAAAAAACAGCATAAGGTGTCTTTGTATGAACAGCTTCAGTGCTCCTTGACACTGATTCTCCAAGTCTCTGGGAATCAACTGGAGGGATGGGGCTCTCTCCTTCCACAAGATATTCACTCATCTGGTGTTTTGATGATGGTGGTGGGCAGCCATGTCTAACACGCCGGTCCAGAATCTCCCACAGGATTGAGATTTGGTGACTGTGAAGTCTACAGTGTTATGATTTACATCATTTTCATCCTCATCAAACCATTCAGTGAGCCCTCGTACCCTGGAAGAGACCGCTTCCCATCTGCAGTGAGACTTCCCTCTAAGGGCACAAGTTAGGGGTCCAGCATTTGGGCCTGTCCCGTTCTCTTGTTGGACGCCACACATGCACTCGCCCACTTGTCCAGAAAATGGTGAAGGATGAGTTTTTTCCACCTCTTTGTAGAGCGGTGCCTATTGTTTTTGCTCCACTGAGCTCTTTTGTCTTCGTAATGAGGGCTTTATGCACTGCAGTCCTACTATGATATCCCTCTCTATTTACGGTATCTTTTGGAAGAATGGAGCTCCATCCCTCCAGCAGAGTCCCAGAGACTTAGAGAATCTATGCCAAGGAGCTCTGAAGCTGTTCTGGAGGCTCATGGTGGCCCAGCACCTTACTAAGACACTTATGATGTTTTTTCCTGTCATTTTTCTGTACGTAGCAAATGCTGTGTCCATATGGGCCTAAATTTACATAAATTTAAGTACCTTCCATAAACAACACATATCTTATAGTTTGAATTCACATTTAAGTAAGCAGTTGAGACCGTCAGTGACAACTACAATTAAATCCATGACTGTTAGTGGTCCATTTTTTATCGAAATGCATAGCAACATGCATGTTTTTATTGCTATTTTGGGTTTTAATTATGTCTACTGTTATGTTTGTATTCTATATGCATACTTACTGTCTATTTTCCTTTTCCCTGCTGAATCCTTTTACTTTTGCTGCTGCAGCAGCCTAATTTGCCCACATGGATCAATAAAGTTTCATCTCTGTCTTATAAATAAAAATAGGTGTTACAACTAGGGAGATTTTGGAGGCTCAGCAGAAAAACTTTAAACATCCATATCCAGTTCCTGCCTCCAATTACATTATACACCAACACTTAATGCAATACCTGATGACTGGTTGGGTTTTAGTAGATTATATCTGGGTCTTAACAAAGTTATAACAGAGGATGAGGCTACAGTCTAATCAAGGTCTGTTTTTGCATGGGGAAGCACTACTGCCTCTTTTTAATGATAAAAACTAGAATCAAATTAGATGGGCATTAGGCATCTAATGATTTATCCAACGATTTATCTAATGTCCCCTATCATGGGCTTTAGATAAATCACTCACCAGCTGTTACCTGTTACATAATCCATCTTCAGATTTGGGTCTTTCTTCTGATGATGGTGGTGCTGAGCCTTAGTTCTTTAAAGTAGGGGTTGGCATGCAGAATGAGTCATGGGCTGACGTCTGCTGGGTCCCTATGGTTAGACAGTCAGATATATTTGCCATTTTATCAGGAGGATATTTTACTTTCAGTAAAAAAAAAAAAAAAAAAAAAAAACTAGCAAAAATTGTCCTGTTCTGTCACCCATATCTAATGTGATGCAAGCGAAAAATCTTCAGTGAAACATTCCTAACCCTGCCTTGAATAAATATTGACCCTAATGAAAGTATGTTTGCAGCCCTGCATACATCATCAGTGAAAACATAGAATAAAAAACAAGCAAAATTAAGAACAAGTACTTAATGTTGCAATGTACTAAAGTGCATGTGCATAAAGTGATGGTGGAATCAGTAAAAAAAAAAAAAAAGCAAATAAATACAACATGCCGAAGCCATAAATACACCAGCAAAAACAGATAAAAAAGGCTGGCAGTTAGTGTATTATCTGCTGGATGAGTTTAGCAGCCTCACAGCCTGAGGATAAAAACTGTTAAATAAAAACGAGCCAAAAGCAGACAACGTCATGTGATGCTGAGATTGTGACTGTGAGACTGTATTTTAAGTGCAACTACAATGGAGTCTGATGTCAGAAAATGTTTCAGCCATCTAAATCAACTGTAAACATCAGGCTTTAGCGTAAGGCTATCAGAATGAACAAGCAAGTGCTTTTTGATGGCTTCTGGGTGCGCAAAACGGCTAGACTCACTGTTTTGCACTGACATTCGACAAATATACAGGGAAAAATCCATTGTAGAAGAGGCAGAGAGGCCAATTTCAACCATTCACAGCAGCCTCAGTGGAGCAGAATGTAGTTCAGTGGTGAGACGTGTTGCGTTTTGAGGAAAGGGCACCACTCTCTCTTTCTAGAGTGGAAAAACTCTCACTTTGATATCACTATCACATTCTCCACCTACACATAAAACCCACAGCTTGGTGCTACAAATTCAGACCTGCCCTCTGGGAGCTGTCAAAAATCTTCCTGGGAAATGTAGGAAGTCACTAACTGAAGAAGACAAGGCAGGCTGAAGGAAAGTGGGCACCACAAAAAGAAAAAAATATTTAAAAAAAAATATAAATATATATCTATATTTTTTTTACTTTTGTGTGTGTGTGTGTGTGTGTGTGTGTGTGTGTGTGTGTAATTATATATATATATATATATAAAAGTAAACCCTTCATCACAAAGAAACACACTGGAACAAATAGAGCATCTGATGAAACATCACAGTGTAAAATTATGGGTGGATTTGCCATCTCTAAAAACTCATTAGCCTGTGTTTGAATGGAGAGTTTTCATGTCTAACAGTCTAAATACCATCTCAGAGGCTTTTCCACCCTGAGAAAAAATAATAAAACACTATGGCAAACATTCACTCAGACCTCGCTGGTAGAAAAAAAGCTTATTCACACATACAAAATAGCAGGTGTGTTGGAGAAATGGCTCATTTACAGGAGTAATAGAAGGCTCCCACACACTGGCGATTTGCTTATTCAGAAAACAGCAACAACGCCTTTATCAAGTCAAAAAAAAAAACAAAAAACAAAAAACAAAAACACTCAGTACTTTGAATGATTTCATATAAAAATAGTCAAATTTAAACGTAATGAAGATAGATAGATAGATGGCTTTTTGCAAAAAAAAACTATCAGTAAGGATATACTACAATTATAGCTACACTAAATCCCTTAAATTTCTCAATCGGTCCCAGACAGAAAGATCATAAACCTCTGGTCAAGTGTCATAATGAAGCGTCGATGTGTTTTAATGTACAGACACATTCAGACTGTAAAAACTTCCCCCCTCCTCCGTGCAGCAGGGCTCGTCATGCCGCTGATTTGGCGAATGTTCCTTGAGAGCAGGAACCGCCCACTTCTACTGAGGAGTCTTTTGTGTTGTGAAACACAGAGACTGTTGTCTGCTGTGGGGCTGGAGGAATGGGGAGGAATGAAGTGCTGATGACCTTTGACCCCTTAGGCCATCGCTGCTGTGTTAAAAGTTTAAACTGTTCCCTTTTGTGTGTTCAGACGCACGGCTCTCAATAATGCATGGCCTCCTAGCTGTAATCTTCCAGTCTGAATGCTGTAAATCCTTCAGGATGTAATGTAGTGTAATGTTACTCACAAGCAAGAAGTAATACAAGATGACCTTCGAAATGAAAAAGCTTTACGATTAGGTCAACATTATGAAAATATGCATTAGCGAGGGCTTGTACAGACTGCTCATGAGAAGACGGTACACCTTGATGATAAATAGACCTTGAATGATCAGTCAATAAATGCTATTATCCTTCGTCAATTTGCAATAATAAAATAGCTTCTAAAGTTAGTGTCTTACATCCAGGCAGATAACAGGGCAATAATGCGGTCGGGAGTAAATCATTTGAGCTCTTTCCATTTATTGCTCAGCGTTGTCTTTCTAAAAGTCAGGGATCACGTCTCTAATAGCTGCAGGGAATATTCTCAATGACAGATATTAAAATGTATTAACAGACTTGTTTTTCCCCATATTGTCATTGTGAAATAAAAACACTGTATTTCCAAAATGTAAAGTTTTCATGATCTAAGAAAATTTGTCTTTTTTTTTTTTTTTTTTTAACCATGATCACCTTGTATTTGTCTGAATTCATGGTGAGAAACTAGTGTGCGCACAGCTGTAGACTGGTTTCCAAAGATTCATTAAAGACCGGGAGGCTAAAATATCAGTTTTATCATAAATCATTGGGAGGTGATATGCAGTTTTATGGACTTTACATTTTCTGCTATTTTTTCTGCTTTGCACCTGTGTTGACTTTTTTTTGTGTGTCTTCTGCCTTTCTAAATTTGTGTGAGTTCATCCATCTTGAGAGATGTCTGTCCTGAGAGAGTTTCAAAAGCCCAAGGGTCACATTTCTTCTCGTGATGATGGTGCTGAGCCAGCCACTCCTGTAGAGACTGTCCAATACTAAGCGGAAAGACCCTCCATATGTTTATGTCAGTCTGTGCGCTTGTTTCTTGAAGTAGAGGTTGGGATGACAGTTTGAAAAATGTACAAATGAAAGCTGTCTCATCCTGCCTCGAATACAAAATCCACCCCAAAACACTTTACGGGGATATGCATTGTAAATCTGAATCCATTGTGTTTTTTGCTTGTGAATCTTTTTTATTTCTCTGGATAAGGAGTCAAACACAGACATGATATCATGTTGAGATATTTAAAGTGCATTAGAAAAGGTGTCGCATATCTAAAACATCAACAGTATAACACAGAACTCACTCATAGACGACTGTGATCCTTCAGTTAAAAATTATTATTGTAGGATCAGTGCTCATATTTTTACATGATGCACTTTTTTTATTTTTAGTTCATCACAAATTTCTAATGCACATATCTTATTTGCTCTTTCTATTTCTTATAATTTAGCTTATGCTTATATATATTTTTCTCTTGAGAATTTTAGCAACTACAACTGGCCAAAATTCCCCTCGGGGATCAATAAAGTATTTCTGATTCTCATTCTGAATGCGTAAAAATGCCCCCAAACCTGGAGTTGTGAGGTTTTCACATGACAACAGGGATACGTACTTTTCTGACACAGCCATCTGCCCAGAGTCACCCTGGGAAGCCACTAAAAAGCTCACTTAAACACAGACACCTTCAAAGTGCATGGAGAGTGCATCCATGTAAATATTGAACACACATGGTGTGGATTTCACTGCAGATCAATGCTGAGGCAATCTGGATGCTAATCTCATTTGCTCCTCTGTTTTCCTGTCAGTACACACTGCTCCTGGCAGTGTGACATCTCCACTGAAATCTCATGAAATTCAGGATATAAACATATTTTTCTCATTCACTCGCATGTTTATGGTGGCAGGGTTTGTGCCATTTGATTTCAGTGAATATAATCAGTGCACTATTTATCCAAATAGCTGTGACAATTTGTTTCCCCAAAACCTTTTACTCACTGGACTGGGGTTCATTTCCAGAACACTTTTGGGGATGATAAAAACCTAACATTCATCAACGGTAGAGCATTAAAACTGTGGAAGTGTTGCTGTCATTTTGTAAACAGAACTCTCAGGTTACCAGCTATCCTTTACGAAGCACCATAATTTGTTTTACTTTTCACTTTTCAATAATTTTGTGAGAGCAGATGTTTTCATTTTCAAATGGTGGATATCTCATTTTGGAGTAAAATTGCAGGATATAGCCTGGCATGTAGAGACTCAACCTAAATGTGCTGTGCAGAAAGAATAAGATGTATCTCATTTTCCAGCATATCGCAGAAAGTCAAGCAATAAATCCTGTTCTGTGCAGGGAAATAATAATTCTATGTGCCTAAAGCATGCACTATCTCCACCATGAACTTTTAACCCTGGATAATATGTCTGCTATAAGCGGCACCCCTATAATATATATATATATATTTTATAAATGATTGAAGTCATCTTTCTTCAGCTGGGAAGCTGAGAGAGAAAACAGAGAACCACAAATGTGGAGCGAAAATGTTCAGTAGTCATCACTGGAAAACTGAATTGTAATCTTTTGGCTATGTCTTTATGAAAAAGACTCAATTTTCTGAAATCATATGGTCAACAGATATTTTTAGACTTATTTCCCCAGCTTTTATATTGCTATTATGAATATCATATAATTTTAGACATTGAATTTGTTTGGTGGCCTTAAAGGAAAAAGGATGGAGTATTTTCAAAACACATTCACTGGTGCAGTTATCATAATTTTAAAGGTAAGTCAGTATGGACTGATGCAAAAAACAACAACAATGACAAAAAAGCAAACAAAAACAACAACAACAAAAAAACAATGAGTACTTAAAACTGCTTTGTCCATTTGGTCCAGGAAGTTGTCAATAACTCGCCCTCGTGGTATTGATGAATAATAAATCAAAGACAAATGGTTACTTAAGATGCCCATTTCTGTGAGGGATTATGCCCACCCGTCTGCAGCTCTGAACTTCAAACGACAGAGACAAATCACTGCCTGACATTTTTTGTGGTTGCATATTGATTATTGCTGGCTGCCGCTCCGGCACCACGTTGACTTGCTGACTGCTCCCACATGCCGGCTGCAGCAGAGTATCCAGCCTGTGTGGATTTCCAGGGAAAAATGTAGCTCTAGGCCAGCGGTTGGTGGCAGGCACGTTGATGATCTCTCAAAGTCAACTTTTCCTCAGCAGCATTTAGCTGTTTGTTTTCTTATTTTCATAAAGCGTATCCATTTCAGTGATTAGGCCAAACGATGATTCATGGTAAGTAGGACCTCAGCTGTTTTAAGTGCCCTGCGTTTCCACGTCTAGGTATATGAAGGAGGGTCATTTGGCTGGATCCTGAATGCTCCCATAATGCCTTGCTTTTCCCCTACCCAGAGCACTTAGGAGGAAATGTCAGAGTGTGTATCATTTCCTTGTCAATACAGTCATTAAACCTATCAGGGCAGACAAATAATTGGCGACTGATTGTTTTTATTCTGATGCTAATGCTGCATTACAGAGTTTAAACTTGGCTGCTCCATTCTATCATATACAGCAAGATAACATAAGGTCAGCAATCCAGAGTAACCCATCAGACATATATTGGCTTATCCTTTCTTTAATAGTGGTAACAGATGGCTTTTGGAGCTTTTTGGTGTATGAAAATTAAAGGGGAAAACTCTTAATTTCAACATTCATATATTTTTTCATTGCCACATAATTAGATTCACATTAGTAGAAATACCTCACCTCATCTTTTATTCTTTATTTTTTATTTATTTAATCTTGTAATCTGTGGATACTGTTGAAAACTGTGAATTTCCTTCGGGATGAATAAAGTATCTATCTATCTCTATCTATCTATCATAGTTGCAGATTTTTTGGTTTGTGGGAATGATTGCTATGTTACTCTTTATGGAGTAATTTTTCATGCCCTTTGGGGCTTTCTAAACAGTTTTTACATCCACCTCTATCCCCAACTGTGAGTAATGAGGTTAAAATTTGTCCCACGTCTGTGATTTTACACTAATGTAGAGCCTCACTGAGAAGGAACTGGTAAAAATGGGGGAAAAATGACACTGAAAGACATAAAGGTTAGTGCTATTACAAAATGTAAGCTCTTTTGTGCGTTAAAAACTCAAGGGATCATTATGTAAGTCAACACAAGTTCTCAGTAACCATCACTTCAACAGTTCCAGACATCTTGATGATGACACTTCAGAGAGGACTCGCAGCACTTGAGTCCTGTTCAGGCAGTGTTTTCACAGCCTGTTTGAACTATAGCACAAACATAAGAATCACAGAAAAAACACACCAGAGACTAAAAACATAGCACAATCTGCTGAAACACAGTGCATCCAAAACGTAGTCGGGGATCACACATTACCATCAGAGAATTATTTCCAGTGGGGTTCTTGAATGTAAAAAAACAACCAAAAAAGAGGAAAAAAAAAACATGGTGGTAAATTAACGGTGGCAACATCATTAATGTGCACTCCTCCACAGGGGAGGTCAGAGGTTAGGATCAGCTAGAGCGCCCCCTAGAGCTGGAAGTGTGTTGCTAAAGGACACTTAAGCAGCTGTTACGGGGACTTGAACCATCATAATGATCTCCTTAACAACTTACTCCACCACAGCATCACAAAATTAGAAAATTTGGGAATGAATTGGAACAAAATCAGTTTGAGGTTGACGTCTGAGGCACATGCAGCCATTTCATACTCTGTCAGGTGAAAACATGCAATTACAAAATAATAAAAAAATGTTTTTCTGCTATAATCATTGCTATTGAAAACGTTGGGGGGGGGGGGGGGGGGGTAAAACAAAGCACCTGACTTCACAGAGTACTCTGGTATTTGTGGTAAAACATTGATTACACTGAAGTGGACAGGCTGCTGTCTGCAGGCAGACCAGTAGGCGTCGCTGTTTCACTCCAATAAACAGCTGGAGGTCAGACCTTAGAGGATGCAGTTATCAGTGTCCTACCAAAGTCCCCTGAAAGTTATAAAGACTTTACAGGGAAAAATCGGGCTTATTGATTGTTTATCTTCTGAAAATTCAGAATCCATTTTCACTTCTGTCTTTTTAACTGTCAACAGTGAGAATCCTGATTTATCAAATCACTGTTGGACAAACTATCGGAAAACAAGGCATTATCCTTAAATGAAAAAAAAAAAAAAGAAAAGACAAACTATCGGAACACAAGGCATTATTTTCAAATGAAAAAAGGTGGATTCGCCACACAGGACCGCATCGCCTCAGTACTTTTGGCTTGCTGCATTGACATCCATCAGCGGGTCCCACCTCTAGTTCCCAATTATCAGAGGGGCTGGACCACTAACTCATTGCAGACTTATGAATGGCTGGATCAGACGTCAATCACAGGGTCGTCCTGTAGACTCCTGTTGGCGCACACAGTCCACACCAGAAGTCAGAAAGTCAAATCTCAGCAAGAGGACAAAAGCGAAAGGCTAGATGTGTGCCACTATTGTGAATATTCTCAGCGTGTCACACCGTAAGGTAACATTTTGCGACTCTCTAATATTTTAGGATTTGCTCACAGGTGGTATTTTGTACAAAAAAGTGGGTTAATTGGACTTTAGGACTTGTTGGCTCATTTCTCCGGCATTTTTACGCGCTGTGCCAGTGCGGCTGTTGGCGCACCTGAGTCCCGCTGTTCAGTTTGTGCAGCGTCAACATGAATTGAATCCACTTGTAACAGATCAGTAACTAAAGTATGGTGGTGACAGTGCAAAGCGGTGACATACCTGGCACTGGGAAACTTGGTGAATGCCTAATTTCTGAGCATGGAATAGCGGCAGTCCAGGTGGCATCACGGAGAGCTGATGTGGACTGATGTGGCCATTTGGCAGAGCGCACCAGTTTGACGCCAGCTGGGATTTGACAGAGCACAGGACTTAGAGATGCCAGAGAAACCTTTGTGAAACAATCCCCGGCTACTTTAACCTGGATTCAACACGGGCTTCCCAAAGCGATGGCCTCTGAAGTGGTGTGTGGACTAGTCTTCAGGTTACTCCTGCCAGTGTGTCTTGCAGCCGGTAAGTTTTGGGATCCACACTTTTTCTGCGTCTCGATCACAGGCAGTCCATGCAGCCATGTAACACGGAGATAGGTGTGGAAACTGGGGGGGGACTGATTATCAGCTCAACCAAGCCCATGTCATCTGCCTAACACACATAGCCTAATAACTAAACTAATAATTCAAGTAGGCTATAGTTTTACCCACTCAACTAATTTAGATGATTATAGGATGTACTTTAATTGGCTGTTTATAGCAGATAATGTTGTAAAGCATTTTATAATTAGGGCGAAAGTTAAATTTGATCACCCTCGTGTGGAGAACAGAGTTTTCCCACATTATTAGGTTGACATCATTTTTATGGCATAAAAAATGGATAGTGTCTCCTAAGGTAAAAAAGAATAGAAACATAAATCACCTGAAAATATAAGTGATTTTTTTCTTTATATTTGCTGACACTCATACCACAACGAATCTTTTTTTTTTTTTTTAAATTTATGTATCATCACATCTCTACTGTTCTGAACCCAACTGAACCCGAGCAAATTGGACAGACTAGACTAAGCTACATTAAATTACAGACCGAGCAAGCCCATTCTCCACTTGTCATCTTGTGCTGCATGTTTGCTGAGGGAAACACAGCCGTATAGCAGAGAGCAGCTAGTCACTGCGGTGTGCGTCAAAAGCAACCTTTTGGAGCCACCACACACAGCGTGGCAGGCTGTCAGACCGCATGTATGGAAACGCACTGATAGGTCAGTCATTCCTCTCTGATGAAATAAAGTGCATCTTTTCCCCCCCTGCATGCATACACTGTCACAAGCTATAATGAAGCTCTGGGTGCCCTAATTTATGTCATCCCATCACAAAGTACTATTTTATGTAATGAACCATTTTTTCCTATTAGGAGAAAACAGCCCTTTGCAGTGTGCATGGAGGTGGCCTGAGTAACTTCTATTTAAGTTAAATTTACAATTTTTACACCGTATTAATTGAGCTTATGTTATTATGTTGTTGTTCATGTTCATTTTCAGGTTTATTCAGAGCCCAGAGTCACTGTTTACAATCTTAAAGGGTTTTACAGTCCCATAGGTTTGGCTATAACAAACAAAACAGGTAATACTGTAATATCAGTTTGTTTGTTGTGTGTCCATCTGGTTTCTGAGTTTTGCTGAGTGTGTATTCATGAGCCAACAGTGTCACTTGTCCTTCTGGCTTTAACAGTGTATTTAGTGATTGCTTTAGAATTAAGTGGACTTACACGCCTACTGTGTTATTATTTCTAATGTTTACTTGTGTTGTTATGATGATAATATCAAGGATTTATAGTATTGTGCTGTTTCTGTTTTCTCTGAGTTGACCTTAACTGGAGTCAGCCAGGAAGTGTTAGGAAGTGTTTTTTTTTTTTTTTTTAATATTGTTTACAGCACTTTGGCACTTAGTTTAGAAAAATGCCACACAGATGTGGTTATTATTATAATTATTTTGTCGTTTGATTCACTCCTTTGCCATGCAGATTCAGAGGATGATTCATACTTCGCTTTTGTGGCTTTGATGTGTCATATAAAGCAGGTTTCAAATGGTTAAAAGTGCCTTTTGATCATTTTGAATATGCTGGAAACGTCTCGGCAATCTCAGTGATCTTACCAGTTCCAGTGGAGGAGAAGACACCCACCAATTACTGTGACTTCAGACTGAGTGTGTTTGGAGAGATGAGGTGTAGCTGAACTGCATCACACCTGGAACGCAGCCTCAATTAAGTGGAGTTCACTTTGTGCTGCATGCTGGAAGCCGTGCGGTAGGCCACAAGTGAAAATGATTAGCATCGCACTGCCAATGAGGTTTTGTCTGCGCATGTAAGATGAGGCTTATGAGGCTTGAGGTACTTTTAAAGCCAACAGGGTGCTTTCTATACATGAGCCTCACTCAGTATGGCCATAATGCATCACTTGTCTGCTCGACGCCTCCTTTATTTCCAAAAGCAATCGTGAGGCCATGCATTGTCTCCATTAATTCGTGGAAAGTCGTTTTAACAGTATGAATTAATAATGTGGTTGCGAGGGAGAGAAGAATTGCCTTCCCGTTATCGTAAACATACCTTTTAATATTTTATGTTTTTTCAAAGTGCAAATGAGCCCTTGCCATTCACTGGAACTGTGCACGGTAGCTGACAGGCTGAGGGAAAGGTGGAGTGAGAAGCAGGGAATGTATACAGGAACAGGCCGAGTTAGGATGGCAGGAAAACAGTGTTGAAGCCTCCCTGACTTTCCTCGCCTCCCTCAGATGATATTTCTGTCATCACCAGTGGCTGATTTCCCTTTTATGATTTCTGCTTGTCAAACACTTGAAATGTAAGCCTTAAAGCGTTACACTGGATCTGGTTGATTTCCTTATCTTACGGCACACTGTCTGTTTGCCATGGCACAAGAGTAACCATTCAATCGAGGATCACGTCCTAATTTAGACTGAAAGTGATTGATCTAAACACCACAAACAGTCTAATATGTGGGGTTATTATTTATTTCTTTGTATTATTTGTAAATGTGATGGATGGGAGATTTTTTTGGTGTCACCTCTTGTCACTTCCTTCCTTCTGCAGCCTATAAATATTTTTACCTTTTTTTATTCTCGTGAAAGCACTAATTCTCTGCTTCAAGGTCTTTCATTTTGTGCATTTTGTGGGAGAATTGGATGAAAATATATGTTGAGTTTTCCTGTATTTTTCTAACTCATGGACATTTTGTAGTTGTTGCTGAATAAACACAGAGGAGACACGGCAGCACAGTAGATGTTATTTGACTCCAAAAACCTGTGTGTGTCTTCTTGTGTGTGTCCAGCGCTATAATATTTGCTGGTGTCCCTCGTTCTCTGGTGTCCCACTGAAAGACTTGTCTGGTGACGTCGCATCGTCTCTGTTTCCTGTTGGCCATCTGACAGCACCTCTATTGAAAAGCGCAGAACTGCTGGTCCTATGTTTACACAGTCGCTTTGGCACACACACACACACACACACATACACACATTTTTCACACAGCTACAGTTTCTCTGATCAAACAGGCTCCTGTTTATGAGTTTATTCCCAGAGTCTGGGGGAGGAAGATTGAGAGCATCCACTTTACCAAATGCCTCATATCTAACACACAGTGTGAGGTAGAAACAGGCAGATCAGCAGCGTGCAGTGCAGTCAGGCAGGTTGAAAGCACACACTGAGGCAGACAAGAGGTGCCAATTGACGTGCAGATGCCCAGGTAAAGGGCACATCACTGGCCTGCTTCAAAGGACCATAGTTTAGGCTCCACTTTAACTTAAAAAATACAGTTACTCATTAACCAGTGAGTCAAAGCAATAGGTAATTAATTGATTTTGATTAATCATCTTTGTTATTTATCAGGTAAAAATATCCCAAACATCCTCTGGTCACAGCTTCACTAATACTAAGGTTTTCTCGCTTTTCTCTATTAAGTCAACACTTACACGCAAAATAATTAGCTAATTAACTGAATGAACGATTGATAGATTAATCAACAGTAAAAGCTGTTGTTTGGAGAAGCCGTTAAATAACTAACTTATTGCATTGCTATGTTGAATACTAGATTCTGATTGGTCAGCTATGCTTTGTCAAGCTGCGGCCTCATCACCTTACCATTTTTAATTAATTTCAGTAATTAATTTTTTGTTAATTTATCTACATGAGGAAGATTACTTGCAAGCTGTCTGTAAATTATGCCCGCAGTTGCTATGATTGGCCAGAATATTAATTGCCTTCTCGCCCACAGGTACTGTGATTTGTCAGAAAATCATTTGTCTTGTTGCTCATTGGCTGAAACAGCTTTGATATAAGCGGCTGTATCTTTATCAGTCAGAACTCTGGGGGGATTTAAATCCGGCGACCGTTAAATTCTCAACTGTCACTTTTACTCTGCTGGGAAGTGAGGGGCAGCAAAGTGAGGGGGTTTTGACTTATTGATAAAATTGACATTTTTATGAGAGATCTGAGTTTTCCTGTAGCGCCACCAGCATGCCTCCATCTGCATTGAAATATCATACCCGTTCACCTACAACCAGCATACATCTTTATCTAGTAAGGTAATGCCGTGTAATATCACGTGAAACTGTAAAACACAATTTAGATACATATTTGGTTAAAAGTACGGCTACATGACGATTGCTAATAATAAAAAATCATAAGATGTAGCTAAAAGTTTTTGAAGTTATCTGACTAATTTGCTAATGCTGCTATAGGGTTAGCATAACTGTTAACGATCGCTACCTAGCTAACGAACCTTACATAAACGCGAAGTTATCTCTTTCAGTTGGTAATGTTAAATCAGCCCCCAGTCAAAAACGTCACATAAACGAACCCATGTCTGTTTAATTCTCTGGAGAGGGCCAAGTTGTTATCTAATTTTGCTCAGCTAATTTTAGAAACAAAATTAGCTCTGTTGTTAGCCATTGGTGCCCAGGAGTTAAATATTTTCACTACTGTGGACTAAAGCAAAGGCTGCGCTACATCACCTGAAAGCCCTCCTGTTTAAAGTTACCCAATAAAATGTTATTGTTAATTAAAGTCTGGGTCGAAAATAACTAATTGCTACTTTCCAGATGCTGGTAAATTTTAGGATGTAGCTGATAAATGTGCTGACTCTGCCAAACATCCATCAGCCGCTTTGAATTGCAGATGGGAAAGTTAGTGTCGTGCTCCGATTAAAACAGTAAACCTCTTCACTGCGGTGGTATTTTATTATTTTGCTTGGAGGAGTTTCAGTTCCTGTGTTATCTCTCGGTGCCTGGTCCGGCCAGACACAGCACCGTCTTATCTCTTACCACGACATTTATGTTTTGGGGCTCAGCCTCTAAATCAGTTGGACCGTATTTCAATTCCACATTTAAGGATGGATTAGTTTTTTGTGCTGTGGCTTTGTGTTGTATGATAATAGCTGCTACTGAGAGAGACAAAGGCATGATTCAGCTCTGAATGGGGATTTTGCAGTAATCTGATGTCTGAAAACAACGGCAGTTTATTTTCATTCCTTGTGTAAAAATCCTCAGATGGTGAGTCACACAGTGAAGCCAAACGGTCAGGGAGACTGCGGTCAAGTGTCTGCAGGCTCGCAGCAGGAGCTGAGTCGCACTCTGGTCTAGATAGATTGGATAGTGTTCTCTGTATCCCCGGATAGTGCAGATACAGAAGGACTCTTTTGGCCTTTGAGTCTGAACAGATGAATAATGGCGCAACAGACTCTAGACTGCAGACTTGGGTGAAATAAAAAAAATGAGAGCGTTTCCTGGCACTTTTAGAGATGCTAAAACACAAAGAGCAAGAAAAATAGAGATGATGCTGATTGTGAGAACCAAAAAATGACAGATGAGGAGTCAGTCCCACCCCATCCTCCCTGAAGGAGCTTGTAAAAGCATCTCACATAGTGTTTAAAAATGTGTAAAAAGGACCAGATATGAGTTTATTCTCCAAGTGGTGTAGCTGTCGTCCGTGGTTAAGCGTACATCTAAAACTTTATTCACATAGATATCTGTTTGAGGTCTGGCCCCAAGATGAAAGCCTAACCACGTCTGTCGTCTAATTGTTTTTGTTTGCTCTTTTCATTGGTCTGTGTGAGGATAGAAAATCCTCTTGCAAGATGGCCCGTGCTCCAGCAAGGGAAAAGGGAGAGCCAAGTCAAATGTCAATGAATAGCTCCATTGAGTGTGCGAAGATAAATAAAAGCGCCACTTTCAGCAGTTATGTGTAATTTTTCAGTAGTTCAAGACCAGTAGGTGCCCAGACTGGCCGGTGTCTCTGGCTTAGACGGTAAGTCGAGTAGCGGACCAGGTCGTAAACTCTAAGCTTGTTGATATAACCGCAACGGGAAATTTGGGAGGTCAGACTATTTGTCTGCATTTCTATGAAGTTACTGTGTACTTCCCTTCCTGCGTTCTACCTTCTGACCTAAAAATATTCCAGGAAATATAAGATGGTTAGGCCTTATCACATATTTTTTATGGTTTTAAAGACCATAAGTTGCTGTGTTATTTGCATTTATGGTTAAAAACACAAAAAAATTGTATGATTTGCACAGAATTTACTGCTGTAAGTACTCTGGTTGTTCAGAAAAAATCTGAAAATGGGTTTCATGTGCAGGCTAGAGCAGTGAAGGAAGTTCGATGTCTTTTTGGATGCATTCACTGATGTTTTCTCAGCAGCTGGTGCGAGACGTTAAACTGGTAAAAGCCCCAATCAGTGCAAATGGCCAGTCAAACTGGGACCGATGAGGCATGTTACGGATCAATACATCAATTAACGGTTTTGGAAGGCATGTTTGCACTTAAACATTTAAGCTTTCATCATCACACTCAAAGACTTCTTCACGTGCCTAGATGGGTGGGTGAGGTGGGGGGTGGAGGGTGTGTTTGGGAATGGGGTGGGGGTGGGATGGTACTGGCAGCACTGAGGAGGAAATGTGACGTTACGTAATCTCATGTTATGTGAGGTGACATACCCTAGATTCTGATAAAAGTACATCAAAGATAAACCCCGACGGCATTCAAAGCAGAGAAAATGTAACTATTCAACAGTTGTTATGAAAGAAATTTTGTTATTGCCTTAAGGAGTGAGGAAATGGTGCCTGTGTCTCATGTGTTTGTCTCTATGGTCATTATAACATAATTCTGATATTAGAAAATATTTTTTTTTGCTGATTTGAATTTAATTACAAGTCTCAGATTGTAAGAAACACAGAAGTATATATTCCAATGAAAATCATATTTTTTAAAAGTCATGTGTCCCAGGTTTGAATACTAGTCATCACATGTCATTTCAGTCCTTAAAACAGAAACACTACAACCAAACACTGCCAGGTGTATCCACCGGATAATGGTCATGACATTTCACACTCTCCTACCATGTGGCTTTGTTTAATTTAAAGTTTTGGCAACCAGAGGTTATTTTCCTGTTTTTGGGACTCGGAGTTACATCATACATTTTTTAGGGGCATCTGGTGCGTGACGCTGGTCTGTTCCAAGACTTGGAGGGAAGGTTTTGGTTTCCTGATTTTTAATAATAAAAGAATAAAACTGAACCAGTTACAATAAAGCTCTCAGTCCATGAAATGCTATTGGATTCTTGTGAAATGAAATCTTCTTAAATGATGATATAAAGCTGTACTTTGTGAGGCGTTATATGGCACTGAGAGGGTGACCACAGGCAGCCGATATGCTCAGGGCTTCCTCCTGTTATTCAGTCAGTGATTGACTTCAGTCAGTTAATTTTCACTCAGTGCGTTAACACCAAAGGAGTCAGCGACTGTTTGGCATTCAATAAGAGGATACTGCCGTTATTGCTTTTCCAATCAAATGTCACTTCCCTGCATGATTCAATCAAATTTAGGCCTGGTTAGTGGTTTAGGCCAGATGAACTGATAATGAGGCTTGCAAGTGTAAAGGCTAGTTAGAGGACAGTTTTGGCTTTTTTTTTTTTCTTTTTTTTTTTTAAATGTGAGCAAGCTGTGTACAACCACAGTATTTTAATGACTCACTACACATTCTTTCAAATCTATCTCATTGTCTCTCCTGGAAAAAGAAGCTTATTACCACTCCACTGCCAGCTTCTCTACTTGATTTACTGTCAAAAGTTATGTAATGCAGTGCTACATAGAAAACAATACAGCCATGCATTCTGCTGTTAATTTTTTTTACTATGATGTCAGATATATGGCGGTGAAGGTTGGTGTGTGATAAACATTACTACAGAGTTGCGGTAATTGCAGGCAAATCCAGTTCTCTTGGGGTTCTGCTCAATGATTAAATGTCAGGTTTCTATGAAAAAATCAATCTGTTGATTAACTATCCAATCTGTGTTTGTGTCTGTTTTTGCAGCTTGTCTGTTCAGGTACAATGGCCTGTCCTTCGTCTACCTCATATATCTACTGCTTATTCCACTCTTCGCAGAGCCCACAAACACAACAATGCAGGGTAAGCTCCAACTCTCTTTGAAGTGTCATGTTTTTGATGTCTTTAGCTTATCTGTTGCTTGGAGAAATAAGTCAGTTTCCTATAAAACCCTCCAGTTTGAGTTGCAATATTGTTGTCCTGTAATATAAACCAGTCCTCCGCCAACGATCTTGAATTTCCTTGAGATGAGGATGGATTTGGCATAGAGTTCAGTCCATGAAAGGCAGTTTCAGTTAGTGTGGGCATGGGTCCATTTGTGATAAAAAACAATCCATGGCTAGCTAGGTCTGAGATGGAAAGGTATGATCCATAAAGGCCATATCAGAATCAAAGGTCCACTTGATGTGGATTGTAAGGCAACAGATTATAGGTTTAGGTTTAGGTCTAGTTTATTTGCACATAGGCCTACTGTACACATGAAAGATAGAAACATAAAAATGATGAAAAAAGGCAACTCAAGCTGGTTATTAGTTATTGCAGTGAGGGAAAAATGTTGAGGTGAAGCTTGCAATTTTGCTTCTTTGATATTTTGGTTTAGAAAAGAATGCCAACGTCAACCTCTGACCACTGTGTAGTGGTCATCTGTCCTCTGACAAATGTAAAGTAGACTCAGCATCTGAGGGTTTTGAAAAGTGACTGAGGTGGCTGTTCTCTTTATGGGTTGTGGATGTGGGATTGTGGCTGTGATGAGAGCTTGACGGAGTTCAGCTGGGCTGCCGTGCACCTCCCTCACCGCAAAATACTAAACAGGACACCTCCCAGACCACTCATAATATGGGTTTTTGCAGGAGACCACATGCAGTGTTTAATAATACATAAAGCCATATTGGTGGAAGGAACAACATCCAGTCAGTGAGCTGTCTCTGCTCGTCTCCAGCTGAAATAACAATCAGGAAGTAAAGGAGGAGAGAGAGGGATGAGAGAGCAGAGAAAGTGGACCACTTACACTCTCATCAATAGTTAAAGAGAGGAGTCTTCTAGTAAAGCAAAACGTTCATGTCTCTGATAGCTGTTGTCTTCAGCTGTGGTTCAACAAATTCCTGTTATGTATGGTTTTACATGGTCTGTAAAGCTGTCTTGATGTAAAAATACACCCGTTGTAGCCTAAACCACAAAGTGGCAATGTAATAGAGAAGTCCCATCCCCCTTAACTGAGACCCTTCAACCCTCTTTGCACAAATTAAATTCAGATTTAAACACTGCTCCGCCAACAGGAAGAGACAAATTAACACTTAAAAAGCTAACAAGAGATTCAGATTGTGACAGCATGATTATTTAAATTGCAAATTTTACTGCAAGTTATTCCATTTTATTCTCTCATTGGAAAGCAGTCGCTCAACACCGTGATGATGTCGCCATTAGGTGATTTTTCTGTACATTCTTGATGAATGCACAAGCATGAGCAGGCAGCGTCCTATGTCTATTACATATTATTAGCTTCTGGATAATGTTACATTTTTTTAAACTGGCTGACGATTCCCTCAAAAATGAAAATCAACCCTAAAACACTTAAAAATTCCAATAGCTAACAATAACAATGTGTCTTTCATTTCTAAACTGTTGTTTGGTGTTATATTTGTCCTGTTCATGTGGATAATTGTCTGCACATAGATTGACATAATGTTACCCTGAATGGGGGACACAACTCTTCACTTTCTGTCCACCATTAAAACCTCTTGTGCCCTTGGTGTCACTTTTGAAGTGAAAGTGTATGCGTCACCAGTTTTAAGAAGTGAGTGTCCCCAGTCATGTTACCATTTACATGTTTTACTCACTCAGTCAATTGAATTTTGTTAGCCATTCACTCCTTGATTTTATATATTTTATAATGCAATATTAAACTAAATATTGTTCTCTGGATCTGTCTGAAATTATAATTTTAATCTTGATAAATTATTCTTTATCAATTCTTTTATCAATTATGATCTAAAACTGATACATTCAATAAACCCCCAGCATTCCAGACTCTCCTAATCTTTAACATAACCTGAACCCTTGAAATCAAATTTTCCCTTAAATCCTCCCTCAAGTAGCTGCAAAGTTAGAGAATTTATTTTTCCATATTGTACAACAGGGGTACATGTATACTCTGTATCTGGTGTAGCTGGTTGCAACACTTCATTGAAGCTACAGCCGACTTATAGTATACTGAGGAAAATATTCAAATCCACAATGCCACTGTTTTATGGCTGCAGCATTGCATCATATAGAAAACATTTAGATGCCTTATGGATAGACCTTTCCCTGTAATTCAACAGGACATACTTGGTATCTGTGGAAACTTTGGAATCTCCACCAGAATTTAAAATAAAGTTCAGTGGGTTTGAACAAAGCTTGGCCACGCAGCAATGACAAACCCACCTGTGGGGGTGGCGGAGATAAAAATGGTTAAAATGTCTGGATGAGTACATGTGGTATCTGATTAGTGACCCATGGTGCTCAATGGGATATGCATTTCATAAAAATTCACTACATACAGGGCTACACATCTTAAAACATTACATTTTCAAAACCACTGAAACATTTATTCATGCCAGATTTATCTTCCCAACAAATATGCTGATCTGGGAACAATTTCGTCCTTGAAACATAACCAATCTCCAGTTATGGTCGATGATACCCGAAGGCCAAAATATTTTCTCATTGGGCTTGACTTACTGTACAAAAGCACCGCCAGCAATAATAATGGTCCCAGTCTCTTACTCTGTTCCTATCTTTATCACTCTCTCCACCGACACATATTACCCACACAGGGTTGTCAGGAGATGTTGTGGGGAATGTAGGAAGACACTGACTTGGAAATAGATGAAGCAAGATGAGGGAAAGTGGGTGCCTCAAAGAAGTAAATTGGAATACTTAATCAAAAAATAACTCCTGGAATATATTGAACAAAAGGACTGATAATATTTAGCAGTATAAGAATATCTGAGGGTGGAGTTTTCCTTTCAGAGTGAAAGAAAAAACGTCTAAGCAGCACAACATGAGCACTCTATCCAGGGAAAGACGAAGTCATCAACGTTAAATCTTTTGCCACTCGGGTCCCTTTGCTATCTTTGGTTGTAATGTGGTTGGTAAACATGAGCATGTATATAAAGTTTACAGATATGAATTTACAGGATTTCTGGGTATTAAAGCTGAATGTTTTCAATCAGTTTTGCTGCCCATGTGCAAAACTGCCTAGTGCTGGAAATTTACTGAAATTGAATGGTAAATTGTATTTCTTGTGGTTGCGCTTTTATCATCTCATTTGACCTGTCACTTGTTTTGAGGCATCTCTATGTTTTTGTTTAGCCTTTCATTCAACAAGGAAGTTTTTTATTATAAAATACCCCTTTTTCATGAGGGTTCTCATCTGCCAACTGTCCCTGATTTATACAACGTTATGCTTATGTAACCTTTCCAGACATTATTTGCATGTGGAGTGGGGATAAAGGGAAAACATAAAAGAGGTGAATACATGTAAATTGCCACAGGTGTTGGCTGGTATTTGATCTTTGGATTAGTGGGATGTCAGCCAGGATGTGTACCATCTGTTTGCCTTATATATCCATTGTCAGCGAGAAGAGATTGAGGGCAAGAGAGAGCAGTATGTGGAAGATACAGTGAGCAGGGATATGGAGTAACCAGTCACATGTATTTGGATTCCTGTAATCTGATTACAAAACACTGGTAACTTTAGTCATCACAGTTTCTTCACATTTTATTACAGATTCGTAAAACAATCCAAAATAAAAAAAAAAAAGATTGCAGATAAAATACTAATTAGATGTCTCAAAATATTTTGGAGTAAAAATACATTTTAAAAGGGCACATACAGCCATATAATGAAATAGGCCTAATAGGTGGTAATAATAATCATTGAGGATAATCCGAACAACATTATATAAATGAGAGTAATGTCAATTGTCAATTGTGTGCGCAACTTGATATTCTATAGGTTTTGAATGCAAAGGTAATTCAAAAGTTAATACAGGTAATTACATTGCTAAATTAGAGTCAGTATCAGTAATCTGTAGTTACATTGTTTAATTAAGCTCCCTGCTCCTGGCTGTGGAATGTACCACTGACATTTTTCACTTTACTGACACATGCGAACATACAATAAACACACAATGACAGCACACACTTTAAAGATACACATCTGATTGTGCACAGAGACACTCTACATTTTCAAATTACACCAGAGGGAATTAGAAAAAGGATTGAACTAAATTCAGTGCTTTGTTTTGATGGTCCGTTTCATTTTGCCTGCTGAATCTTAAAGGACATGTGGCAGTTAAATTGCCATTGTTGATTTAAACCAAATGTTAAACATGAATAATACATTAGGTATCATTTCCTCTTAAAAGCCAGATCAGTGCAACAAGCCCAAGGATATGTCAGTACACGATTCCAGTTGTCACTGGAGAGGAACAATATCTTATGCAACCTGTTGTTGTTTGAGATTTACTCAAATGTGATTATTACAGTACATGACTCAACATCCCCTGAAGGCGTTAAATTCTCAATGGACATGTATAAAAAAAATATAAACTGTTTCTCCCATATGGGCAATAGGCTTTTAAAGAGCCTTTAGATACTATATGCCTTGTTGAATGGCGACTGACGTGACTTCCTCCTAAGAGGGTCTTTCAGTATGGTAGCATGAAAGATGTAGGCTATAAATATTTGATGTTATGGCTGGTTTGTCATGTTTGTGTATTAGTTTGCAGATCTAACAGATGGTACCTGGTTTTCCCATTTCTCCTTGTTTCTCCTAGTCTCAGTTCAGCTCATTTTGTGAAAATGTTATCAAACCATTTTAAGTGGCCTGAGACTTTCTCTTTGTTGCAATGTAGATTGTTTTTCTAATTTGCAGGGGTCTGGCATTGGTTTTCTCTCAGTGGCCAAATGATTGCACTAGTGTTCAAACTATTTCATTGGTTCAACCATAACTTGGAAAAACCACATGGGCAAAGTAAAAGTTTATATTGTTTAAAATGGATAAGACTTTGTGATTGATTATGGAAAAAGCAGCAACTGTTAAATTCAAACTGAACAATGGCCTGTATTTTGGCAACATTTAAAAGTACTCAAGGGATGGCATTTTGAGACTGATTAATGATGTGAACTGAAATACAAATTCAGGATGAGCGTCAGGCAACCTAGATAGATGGCAGTCAGACAAGAACAAAATTTCTGTTACAAATAGGAAAGAAATGGCCAGAGCCAAAGCAGCCGCATTGTTCAGAGCCTAAAAACTAGTTTGCACCTAGAATCTTTCTAACTTTCCTCATACCTTGCATTTACAAGCATTCTTTTCACTCTTTGTGAATGCCAAGGGAGTTGCAATGGGAAATTAGCACAAATTGTTTTCACTTCAACATTTAATAAGCCTACCATGGGCTGTTGTTGGATGCATTTGATAAGGTTAGCCCATGATGGCCTGCTGCTCAGCAGTAGCGCCTCACCTTCGCCAGGATATGGTGCCATGCTATAGTAAAACTGTTAAATGTTCCCCACAAGGATGCATTAAATTTAACGAGGCTGCACAGAAAGACCAGGACTGTTGGTGATGTTGCCCTGTGAAGATTCACTGGTCCGAGCCATGCAAATACATTGGACAGCCTAATATTTTCTCATAAAAAGACTGACAGTATTGCACGTGAAGTCACTGTCATATCCTTTTTGAAACAGAGGTGTCATATAATGTTTTCCTGTGTCTGCGGATCAAAATTTTCATTTCCGCACTAAGAGGAGGTCTGAAAAGGCCTACTGTAAAGAATTATCACCATAACAACTCCTGAAATTATCCCAAATACCTGTAGGTGCACTATAAAAAGGCCATGTGTTGAACAGCTGTGTTAGCGCTTCAATCTGACCTCATCCTTCCCATCTAGGATCTGTAAGATCCCTGGCTTACAGGGTATCCACGGGGTCTTGAAAAGTATTTAAAGGTGATAAATCAATTTTGGGAAAATTAAGACCCTTAAAAAGTATTAAAAAGTCTTATCACGGCTTTATAAAGTCTTAAATTTTGAAAGTATTTTTTCTGAATTAGCTGTCCAAGAGTTTGATTCCCAAAAACATCGTAAAAGTTTGTGAATTTATTCATTTTTATTAAAAAAACAAAGATGAACAGGTACATAAAAAACTAGGCTATTGTGGGTGCGTTCGTAAATTGTCTCTGAGAGCACCAGAGCGAGCGGGCGGGTGGAAATTCAGAAGCATAAAGTACACTCTGGCGCTCCCGGTGCATATTACGAACACACCGAAATGTTATATGAATTCATGCGTTCAATTTAACTAGGGCCAAATCGCGGAAGGAATCGTGGAATTAGCCAAATAAAAAGGAATCTATTTTTAACGCAGAATTTGACATAATTTGAATGAAATGCTGTTTTTGTGTGGAATATGAATGTATGTCTGGGGAAAATTACATGGAGGGAAGCAAATCTGGGTGGCACAACCCCTCCAGTCATTTCACCTGCACCTGCACCACCAAGAAAAAAAATGACAACAACTGCACCGGCACCATACGAGTCAAAAGGCAAAGACAATGTCCAGGCTACAGCAGCGCACTGACATGGATTGTGTAACAAAGCGAAGAGTTGCCACTCCGCTCTGTTTTCACTGGCTAACAGCGGCACACTGGCTTAGCTTGTCTATTAGAGAAGCGGTATCACTTCGGCTTATTTTTCAATCTATGTTATCACATGCATACTACTGCTCATTCACACAGGCATACTGCTGCTCATGGTAGTTGAATTGTTAGGTCCGTTTGATAATTAATTTACATTTTTACAACAAATAATAATTTAGCATCTACTCCTTCAAGATAATTTATTATGTTCTACAACTCATAAACATACACTGAGGTATTAAAAAATATTGAAAGGGTCTTGAAAAAGTCTTAAAAAGGTATTAAAATTAACTTCAAGATTCCTGCATATACCCTGGCTTATGAGGACAGTTTCAGTCTTCTGTCACATTGAAGGGGAACACTGCTCTGTTAATCAGCTGTCATATATGTTACTCTGGGACAGTAAAGCCATTATTTTCAAAGATCAACATCTCACGTGTGATTGTGGAATCCTAAAGCTAGAAACACAGAGAATCAAACCTGTTACCAAATGAGGTGTAAAGTCTGTTGCTGCTCCTTAGGCAGTGAATCAGGGACTGGTTTTGTAGATCACCAGAATGTTTATTTGAGTATGTATTTGAATGTTTATTTCTCAGATTTGCTTTGCTCACTAGTGTTGTTGCCAATTCTAAACCAGAATTTCTGCCCTAATCCCCAGAAAATCCCCCCTGGGTGCTCTCCCAGTCAACCTTACAAATTCATTCTCTATGCCACAGCTACAGAATTGGCTTTGGGAGAAAGTCATCCAATATTGATTGATCTATCCCAGAAATCATATTTTTGAAATGGGTGCTATGTTCATTTGCATTGCCTGTAGGGTGGCAGCAGTTTGAAGAGGGACCAAAATTTCACCAGTGTTTGTGTGCAAACTGATTGAACAGTGTTCTTTTGAGTCAAGATAAACTAACCAGCAAACAGACTTTTTTTTGCATGCAAATGGTTAGGCAGCAGGAATAATATGCGGAAATTCTTAAACTGAGTGGCGATAGCCTTTAAGTTGTGAACTCCGTGTGGTTGTTCCTCTCTCCAGGCCACACAGGGCGTCTGCTCCAGTCCTTGTGTTTCACCAGTGTGACCTTCCTGCTGCTCCACATCATCTATCAGATCACCGTCAACAGCCTGCTGGCCAGGAACTCCATCGACTCTGGCTTCAACTGTGAGTAGGCTGCCGTTTTTCTGATCAAGGCTGTAATGATAGTGGAGTTTAGCTGTGCTATAAATATGGAAATCACAGGCCTTCATGGATAAACAGCGCCGTGACCCAGAAACGACCCATGAATGATGTGAGCAAAGGAAACAAAGCTGCATATAGGAAGCGTAGAACACAGTTGATTTTTGTGTTTGTAAACTGTTGTGTCACAACATACAAGAAACAACTTCTATGTCTTGAAAGCTCTGCAGACTAATAGCAGCTCCCAACATTTTTTTTCTTGCATCAAATATCACATGACATACTTTTCTAGAGTGTCATGAGCTCGTACAACTTCAGTTTGGGTGGTCCTAATAGTCAAACATGAATCCTTTGCAGTGTTAATGCTAACTGAGCTGCATGGGAAGTTATACAATACATAGCTGCAAGAAATGGCATAAAACCTTTTCCTAGAGCAATTCACATGCTCCCAGTGTTCAGTTAGCCTAATCAACCACATGTTCACGACAGAGTGTGTACACATGTGTGTCTCATCCATCACATAGTCTGTTTTGTGATTAAACTCTGACCTGAGGTATTGAAGTAGTGTCATGGGGTCACGGGTTTGTGTATGACCATGAAGGTGTAGCCTGAAGGAAAGTTTCCAATAAAACAGACAAGCTTCATTTGGTCTAGTAGGGCATTATGCTGAGTACTGCCCTGTAATTATAATTCAGAAACTTTAGAAATGTCCTCATGCCTATTGCATTTTAGCACACTGTGTAGATTTATTAATCTGGCAAATTCCCCTGTTTAATTAGCTTTACTGTGCCATATGGGTCCTTAGAAAGAAGAAAATTCCTGCTGCGTGTATGAAAACACTGTATACCATTGACTGGGTGTTGGGGAGGTGTTAATAGTTGGCCTTGGGCCTCTCATGAAACTTGGTATCAAGTTAGTGTGTCTAGACGGGAATGACCCTGACCTTGTGTTCTAATGACTTATACTTTCTAATGGAAGTAAAACTCATTTTCCTCCAGTGAAGCAAAACACAGCCAGCTTTAGTCAAAAGGCAGAACCGATCTTATCACCTCAGGCAAAAACGCACAGTACCGCTCAGAGTGGGTAGACTAAATATTATATCTTTATGTCTGAGGTCTCAAGGGACACAAAACATGGTGTAATTAGGTCAATTTGCATGTCACAGGGAAAACGGAGACAATAGAATTTTGTATTTTTATTTTATTCTGTTTTATTTATGTCATTTTATTTGCTTAAAATTGGCAGTTCCTGGCATGTTGGCACCTGTTGGCATTGACACTCTTGTTGAAGATGAAACACTTATTGAGAAGCCCTGCCCTGGCCTCCCCCTTTTTTTTTTTTTTTTTTTTTTTAAATAAATCTTTTAAATCTCTGCTTTTTTGGAAGTACAATCCGCAAACTTTCCTGTTGACTTTTTTTTTTTTGTCACAGACATTATGCTGTGAAGCATCAGTGGCAGTAATGATTAACATCCCTTGTAATTATCTGCAGCATTCAACAGCCCTGTATGGCTCTCAGAATTGCTGGATCCTGGCTGTCATCAGACAATTAATGAGCCACATGGTGAAGAAATATATTATGAAGACACCCATGAAGATGGACTTTAAATTGAGAGAAAAAAGAGAGAAACTAGTTTTTGTCAGCATTGTGCTAAAATGGGCATGTCATGAGAACCGATACTTATGTACCAAGTTGATTCCAGTAGTCCAAAAATACAATGGAAACCCTTATTCTGTGGTACAGTAGGTACTGGATGAATTTGTTTAGATTTAGTATTTATTTAGATTTAGCCTTCAGCGGGACGCAACATATTCTTCTGGAACTGACGGGCGTAGCGTATCGTAAAGAAACACAGCAAGAGTTGTGTATAGAAGTATTTTGCGTTTGAGGTGCATACTCAGAAGATAATAATAAATTTGCAAAACGAAACATGCAAATAGTGCCATCGTAGTTTCCCTGTGAATAGTTGTTTCTTTTTCTAATTATAAGAGATGGCTGCTCCACCATGGCTTATCGTATAGAAACACAGAAAGAGTCGTGTATGGAAGTATTTTGCGTTTGAGGTGCATACTCAGAGGATACTAATAAACTTGGTATTGGTATCGACTACTGAATTTCTGGTATCATTACAACCTTACTTTAAAATAACAACTGACAACCATATATGTAAAGCACTTAGCAATGTCATGATGTTTGGATTATACCATACAAAAAGAGAGGATCTTCTTTGTGAGCCACTGGGACACTCTGTGTAAATATTGTTGGAATTTCCACTTCCTGTGGTTGATGTCATCTTATTTGGAGTTATTTTAATTTTGGTACATATGGAACAGGAAATTTAACATTACTCTTTGTGTCCACTTGATATACTGCCTGTGTTCTACAAATACATGCCTTATCTCAGGTTTCCATATCTGATATTTAGCCCCTTGACACCCTTTTCCTTTTGGCAACAGAGTATAAACAACAAGTCCTCCTTCATGCTGAGACGGTTATCCTCCCCCTCAGATAACTTTATATCATTTCCTCTGTGTGTCTATTCACTGGAGCCAAATAAGCCATTAGAGCAGTAAACTGAGTTCAGTATGAATGGGAAAACCCTTCCAAAAAGCTAACATCTCCAGCCGCTGTAGCAGGTCAGTGACTGGTCACCAGATGAGTCGAGCCCGGCTTCCTTTGGAGTCATCTGTCATTCCTCTGAGCTGACTCAACTTGGGTCAAATTGCATTTGTGGGGGGATCGTGAGCATTGGTGATAATGTTCAGATGGGTAGACGTCATTACCACAGTTAATTTTGTTGACTAAAGCTATGACTAAATAGTGTTTGTCAACATTTTTTTCCAGGATGAAAACAAGATGAAAACTAAAGAGATCACGAAAGTGAAAACACAGCTTCTCACCGCAGTCTGGAAGGGAACAGATATATGGACAGACTTTATTTTAGCTATTAATTACAGTATAAAAATAAAAGCTAGATACAAAATAAAACAAGCTGTAATGAAGAATGTAGATCAGTCTTTGTGTAAAGCTCAATAACAAATAATTTAATGAGCAATTTACAAAAAAAAAGACAAATTATTCAGTGGAATCAGCTAAAACCGTTAAAACCGTTTTAAATAACTAAAATTTGACTAATACTAAAATCCATTTTAGCCAAAAGACCAAGGCTTAAATTAAATCAAAATTAGCTGTCAGAATTAACACGTTGTCAGTGATAGAAAGTATATTGCACAACTTTCAAATTCTTTCCTGTGATTGTAGAAACTTTTTGACACTCATTGTCCTTTGTAGTAACCCCCACCCATCTGGCAACTAAGTAGATTAAAACAAACCATAAAAAGGATTTGCAAATATGATTTGACCCATGTCTGCTGGTGATGGACATTTCACCGGCTCGAAGGCAGTAAATGGCCTGGCAAATGGCTGTTTTGTGACCAGTTCCTGTGGGACACTTCAGTCCTCAGAAGTACCTTAGAAGTCATTCATCTGTGCTGACTTTTACCACCCTCCACATCCTCATCGACCGACGCATATCCTCTCCGCTATTCTCCAAATGTGACACATTCACTCAATTCTTCCTTAGCATACAGATTGCCAGATGATAGTTTTGATGTGCTGAAAGTGTTGACGCTGCAAATCAGGATAAGGGCTGCTGAAAATAGGCCCCGGAGATGGAAGAGAAAGTGTGAAGAGCGCTGCCGAGAGGTTAACAGCCCAGCAAGCACAAAGGGCGTTTTATTATGTTCACATAAAGTCTGAGGACAGGTATTTTAGGTGCCTGTCTGGAATAGAAAATGGCCTCGCCTCAACGAACAGAAAGTCTCACACTCTCCACTTTGTTGAAGTCTTCACTGGACTATAATGTCTCCTCTCACATCCTATTGCCTGACTTTACCTCTGGCATTCCATGTGCATGATCTCATTTGCAGGATGGGTTTCCTCTTACACCTGTAGGTTCAGTTTGGGCTGGGTGAAGTTGGGTGTTGCAGATGTTTGGACTTTGGCATTCCTGAAATAGCTCTGTTTTGCCCATGGTCATTACACGGACGTTTGGGGCTGAGGAGTTTCTCTTTGAAGAGTATTTGAAAGCAGCATTAAGTAATCTCTGACATTTATCAGCCTCTTTCAGCAGCTTGAAGGAGTTACAACATCAGTACTTTATCTTTAGCACTTTATCTTTCCCCACTCAAGGCTCTGGCACAGCTCATTCAGCACACTTGTAGCTTTCAGGGATTCATTGTCTTGCTCAAGGGCACTTCACCAGGACATATTCTCACTGACATGGGAGTTTGAACCCTGGCCTTCCCTGGCGCACTGTTGATGGACACACTGTTACCTATGGTTTTGTAAAATCTGCTGTAGCCAGGCTGCTCTTGGCTTTTTTTTTTTTTTTGTCATTGATGAGTAATACTTTAACATTGAAGTTGGCACTGATGATCCATATCCTCATATTGTGAGTCACTTCTCATTGCATATTTATGGTGTTTGTCATCTCTGAAAATCTATGAGAATATCCACAAATTAAAAAAAATCTATCTATCTATCTATCTATCTATCTATCTATCTATCTATCTATCTATCTATCTATCTATCTATCTATCTATCTATCATCTAGTGCTAATTGACCGCTAATGTAAAACCTGTTTTTGGTATTCAAATTAAGTGACTCTGATAGCAAAGTGTTATCCCAGGGGTTATGGTGTATTTCCTTGCCTAACAGAGTTAATGTTCTTTTTCCTCTGTTTTTTTAAGGTTCTGCATGGGAGAAATCCCTAAGGCAAATTGGCTTCGAGAGGTAAGACAATTATAATATTCCTCTCCATCCCTCATTGATACCAGAGCAAATATGATCAGTGCATTAACATGTAAAACTATGAATACTGTTGCAACATACAGTATATTGATTACACATGCGTGAGTTTTCTATGAATCCTTTACGATTGCAGAAGCCAGGCTGTAGCTTAATAAGATCCAGAAACCCAATGCCGAGGAGAGCGGAGTCTGTCAGAAAGGAAGTTCACTTCTGAATTACACCTCCCCTGATGATCATGTGGCATAAAATACAGTTTGTAACTGTGGATTTTGTTTAATTGAGCATGAAACCTTTTCCCAGAACAGTGATTCAGACACTGTAATTTTTGGGAAGTGATAGGACTCACCCCAGTGACTGTGGGCCGATGAAAGTGAAGCTCAGCAATACAGTATGACGACTCATACAGAATATGATGATTAAGCATTAATGCTTCATTCTTATAGGGCTGAAATTTCTCCTGTATTGAAAACCAACAGTTAAATTATTTCAAGTTGTAATTCTGTATAAAGATGTAGATTTTGCCAGTCAAATATCACATGTGGATCTTATCTGGATGATCTAAGAGCAGTGTATTTAAAAGAAGCATGATACAGTGTCTTTACAAAAAGTATCCTAAATATAACACCCCCACAATAACATTAAACACCACTTTTTGCATTTGGCCACCCTCGCCGGACACCTGACAGGGTTTGTGAATGCTGCCGACCTGTCCCTCTGCGATTTCCTTGATGAACAACAAACCTGATTACGCCTGACAATCAGTTGACAGGCCTATTTTTCAAAGCCTCTGCTGCCGTATCTGTCTCCTCATCTCCCCCGTGATCGTATTAAATGTGGTTTCCTAAGTACGGGAATGTCCAAACCCAGCCACGTCCTTTTTCCAGTACTCAACAGCCGGCCCTCCGTGGATAGTATACTGTAAGTGGCGGAAGCAGAGCCATAAACAATTTATCCCCTTGCATTTACCTGTTTGTGTTGTAGAGTGTATATATGCATGTACGTGGTGTACAGGCAGATGCTTTCTCACATTTCCTAGCCTGCAATGAAGAGAGGCCTACGTATAAACGGCTTTCCTTTAACTCTGAAATGAGGACAGGATCTAAGTCGGACATATAGAGATGTAATGAAGATTCACAACTGTTGTGTATATTTTCGGGCAGACAACACACTCTGTGTCTGTGAGCTTGGCCTTTTCAAACCCCTGATGAATACGAAATATTTGTGTGTATTTATATTTCTTAGCTGAAGCTGGATGATTAATTATCCCTGTGGCTTTAGGCAGTGAGGACAGGTCCTATAACTGTTAATGTTATTGTAATACTCTCGTGTGATAAGCGGGGGAAAGGAGTCATAAAAGTCTCTGGCTTTACCTTGTCTGGCACAAAGGGTTTCCATCTCTTTCATCCATGTGAGAGTATGATGCACGAAGCCTCACAACAATAAAGCAGACATCACATGGAAACAGACGCCCTTGATTAGATTAAACTTGCCAACAGGAGCCAAAGAGCCGACTATTTATCTGAATGTGCATTTTCCATTGTGTTGATTAGCACTTGGTTTTCAACTTGTTAACTTTTACAGCCTTTATATCCACTCAAAGCCAGACTGAGATGGTTCTGTTGTTGCTCCTCTTTGAAACAGCCAGTTGTTTATAACTAGATCCAAACATTTGTTCAACTCTCTCTGTGCAACCTGTGTCACAAAATGACTAGAGTGTTTTGTTTATAGTAAACAGTTTAATTACAGTTGGAGCTCAGCATGAAATATATATATATATAAAAAACCACTTCTGTGGCCAAACACAGGGTGCAGTGTGATTGCTGTTAAACTGAAATAGATATTGGTTTGGATGGTAAAAGTGAGTTTTAAGGGTTTTGAAACCTGCTAGCCATTTAAAGGACAATTTTTATTTGCTTTAATCGTATGTACAATCATGACACATCATAAAACTGGTTCGCAAGCAGCACAAACGCATCAGATTGCATCATCAGAAACCTGTTGTTACTGTAGCTGCCATGGCAACTGTCTTCCGCTACTATTTAGCTTCCTGTTTGAACAAACCTTTATGTATTTATTTAGTTAGAGGGGAACAGACTAATCAAATAAAAAATGCTCCAAAGCTTTGTTTGCACATGGCAATAACCAGAACACATCAATTTGAATCAGTCAATGAAACAATGTTCTGTGCAGATCAGACGTAGATCAAACATTATTTGTAATTTATGGAATTTGTTATAATCTGCTCACAATGTCAGATTAGATTGGTGGATTTTATAGTATCAGGGGAATTTGTTTGGTAAGTTTGTTTGGTAAGTTCTATTGCATTCTTTAACCAAACTCCCTCTGATAATCCAAAAAGGTGAAAAAAATATATATATACATGTTATTTGCAAATGTACTTTAACTGGTTTTGCAAAATTTCCAGTATACCTTTCATCTCTCATGACCAGATTTTCATCATAAATATGAACACATTTCAAAAGTATAAATACGTTCCATTTAACTTACATTTATGTATTCAGACAAGAAAAATTGTGAGCACTTTCCTTTTATGAATACAAAATGAAAGTGATACAATTTTTAAGGGCGTAAGCATGTTTTTCAAAGTTCCAGTTTAAAAAAACAAACAAAACAAAACACTTGTTGTGTAGCTTGTTTTTTCAATGGAATTTCACTCACTTGTTAATGGCAATGCATTTAAAACAGGCAAGCCTGATTTCATTAAAATGGGTGGAACCCCATAAAAAGGTTGAAGCATACAACACATACTAAAAGAACAGCCGACTAACGGAAAAACTCCAGATTCCCATGCATCTGTTTGAACAGGTAGTGTTTTGTGACGCAAGCAGTTCTGCAGTCGTCATACCTTTGACTTCTAGTCTAATATGACAACTGCAGATGATCAAGAACTACATTTTTTAATATGCAAGTCCATGTATACATATATATATATTTTTTGCCTTTATTATTATCATCATATTATCATAGGCAGAGAGAGGCACAGGAAAGATGGTAGGAAATGACTTGACAGAGGCCCAACCTGAATTTGAACTCAAGGCATTGTGGTTGCATGGTATGCGTCTAAACCAACTGAGTGACAAGGACACCCACATGTCCATGACTTTTTTTAGAAAACCGAGTCAAGTTAATCACATTGTGGTCCATGGACAGTTTAGTTTGTTGTCTCCAGTACCACTTTCCATCACTTACTGATGATCCTCGGCAGCAAAATTGCTCCAAATCACAATCTTGAGAGACAGGGATTCGTCTCTAGTTTTGATTTATTTAGGAAACCAGCTGTGAAATGTCGCCTGCCTTCCCTCAGCATGTTGTCTGTCTTTTCTGTGTTTGTTTCCAGCGTGATTGGTGCAGATGCGGGGAATGGCATTCGAGTGTTCATCCCTGATATTGGGATGTTCATGGCTGGCCTGGCCATCTGGCTGCTGTGTCGCAGTCTGGTCCAGAAGAGGCCATCTGAGGACATGGCCCAGTACAACGCTGACTTCGAACCGGAGGAACAAGTGGGTTTCATTTGTGGCAATACACAGCACCGCATCTACCTGCTTACCTATCTATTAATCAATCATTTTATCTGAGGCTTAGTTACAGTGGTTATAGAGAGCTTTCACTCCCCTTGAGCATTTTGATATTTTCTTTCACCACATTAAATCACAGTGGATACAATTGGGCTTTTTCCCCCTGATCAACAGAAAATTTGTCTATTATGTCAAGGTTAAAAGAAATTTCTGCAGAATTAAACTAAATTCATTGTTGAATACTGGCTGAATATTTTTATATTTTTCCAATATTTCCCCCCCTGCAAAGAGAGGTCAGATCCACCTAAACCTTTTTACATATTCCCCAATGCAAAATATACCTCTGTCTCTATTTCACCAGCCACATTACATTTTAACCTGTAAAAAATTGTTTCTTTGCATCTGACAAAGTGGCTACTGGAGTGGATGAGTTCAGTACATGTCTCCATTCCCTCCTTGCCTTGTTGTCCATTTCCAGTGCCGAGCTTGCTCTGGCTTCATAAACTGGGCAGAGCAGAGTATGGGTTTGAGGAGCGAGAGAGAGTTCCCTGTGACTGCTGATGACTTGGAAAGCAGCCCCCATCCCCTGGCACGTCTTTCCCTCTCTTTATGGCTCAGTGTTAATTAAATCCACATTCACTTTCACTTCGACTCTCCCGCTCATGCCGACGCAGATGGCACAGCTCCGCATTACTGATAAACAGCAGGAAATCATCTAGAGCCTGCGTTGCATTCAGGTTTTTATTTCCGTCAGTGATGCATTTTGACTTGAAATTGCTGTTTGTTTCAAAACAGGCTCTGCACCACCTGCTATTCTCTTTGTCTAGCACGTTATTTGTTGTATAATCAGAATGGATGGCCCACTTTTTGTGGTGTTTTCACTTTGCTGAGACTGTAGGAAAGTGAGAGTGACATGTAGTTGAAAGTCTTATAAAAGAAAGGACTGAATTTGAGCTTAGTGGTTCCAGAGACAAACATCAGCCATTAAACCATTTTTATATTAATTTCTCAAACAGCTACACACACTCCGAGCTGAAAGCCAAGACAAGAATACTGAGTCTTCAGTGGACAGACATGATGTACATGTTGTAACACTGGATGACACGCAGGGATTGTTATGCTGTTGCCACCTGTAAAGATCTTGTTTCAGGACCATGGAGAGCTCTGACCTTTAAACTGCAGCACCAGTCATCATTCAATTCTAAAATAATGTGTCATGTGAATTTGACCTCCAAGGATGAGGAAGAGAAGCTGAGCCTGGATGACAACATCCTGCTAGAGGAGGACTATGAAGCGGGGTACGAGGCCGAGGAGGATGACGAGCTGTATGACGAGGAAGAGGAGGAAGAAGAGGAGGAGGTGAAGGAGAGCACCAAGATGAAGATCCTGCGGATTGTGGCTGGGGTTGCATCCAAAGTGAAAGAGGTCATAGGGAACTTGATCACCACAGCTGGACAGGTGGTGGTCACCATCTTGTTGGGCCTGACAGGTGAGTGGCTTGGTGAATTTTTTTTTACACTCACTGCATACCATTACCAATTTGATACCCCTCCACCTGATGACTTAACTGTTTATGTCCTGGATAATGAACTTACCTCATTATTGGTGGTCAACATTTTTACAGGCCTGTCTGGTCAGTGGCTGTCCATGCTTTCCTTATATTGTCAATTTTATAGCTGCAGCTACTGCATTGGTGCTTCCATTTGAACCATATGACCACTTACCTGTGCAATAATGCATCTTCACCTGCCATATAGGGTTGTCAAAAATATCGCTACTCCGAAAAGTATCAATACTGAAAGGCTGTATCCGGATACGATATTAATTTGCCAAAGTATCGATACTAAAGTGCACTCGACAGGCAGTGCCGTAGGCCAAACAGAGCTCCAGCGACTCGGCCAGTGTTGCCTTCTTGCCGACTTTCTTGCTAAATCTGGCGACTTTCCAACTCCCCGTGGCGACTTTTTTTTTTTGTCAAAAGCGACTAGCGACAAATCTAGCGACTTTTCCTGGTGTTATTGGAGACTTTTCTGGTATTTTGGAGACTGACATGAAAGCACGTATTGTTCCTCTGTAGTTCCTGTTCTCAGCGAGCAGCCCCAAAGTACTCACAGGCGGTCACAGCCTCGAGCCGCACGTGGCAGTTGCAGGCAGCTGCAGTCAGGAGAGGAGCAGAGTGGAGACCCTCACCACTCCGCGTCTAGGCAGCAAAGGAATCGCACATGCGCAAAGCCGCCGTTGACACAATTCCAGAAAATGTCAGTCATATAAAACAATACTATGTTAGGCCAGACAAAAATAATTTCTGGGTTCCGGTTCCCGACTGAGTGTCCCATTTAACCCCCGAGTCAGGTTATTTTATTGGCCTCTGTGTAAAAATAAAATAAAAAAATAAAATAAATGCACTATGCGACTGAGTGTGACCTTGTTGGCATTGGTCAAAAGTTAAGTAGGGCTTTTATTTTGATCTATGTTGCCTCACCTTATTTGTGATGTTCTCGCGTAATTTCGGAAAATAACTTCATGGAATCACGCGCCACCGACAGCACTGGCTGGAAGGAATGGACTTCCGCACGGTGTGTGTGATTTGTCCTCGCAAACCACCAGTGAAAATACCACCAGTGAAGACGGATCCCCCGTCATGTTTGCCTGCTGCCCCCACCGTGGAGCTTGGCTCTATGGCGGTGGGCAAATATTGAATTAATTATATTTAAAAAGCAACCCATGCATCGCTTCCGAAAATAAAAAAAAAGAATAAAATAAAATAAAATCCCTATCTACCCATCTTCCCATGAATAAATACCGTATTGATCTGAATATAAGACGATATTTTTTCCATTGAAAATGCCCTGAAAAAACACCCTCGTCTAGTATTGGGGGTCTAAGCAAATACACATGTATTGTACTTGTATATGTTCCGTGCTTGAATACAGTCACTTCCCCTGCTCTGGCACGGTTGGAAGGGGTGTGCTCCAGCACAGTACGGGCGTTCATGCACGAGCACATGCACGGTCATGCACGCAGCGCACGAATGTGGATACAACGTAAATCATGCAACTTTCCTCCTGCCTCCGCAAAATCGTTTAATGCGCAGTGCGATTACCGGCGATTGGCCGCGTCGCGCAATCAATAATCAACCATGTTGTCTGTGTCGCTGTCCATTGTGCTGCTGCAACCGCGTATAAACAAAAGTTGATTTATGATGAAAGGTATATATGGCAGTCTGTGTGCTCCATGCACCTGTCAGATCCGGCAGACCTGACCGGGGGAGTGCGGTGCCGGCCGAGGCACCGGCCGGCATCAGGTAGGCTGGCCGGTGTGCGCCGCCACCCGGTTGAATGTAGCAGCCAGCTGACATGCCGCTCCGGCTGTCAATTTGTAGTTCTAAAACATATGTCATTGTTATTTTTGCACTATAAGTTAAAATGTTGTCAAATTATTATGTTATTTGGGTTATTTTTGCAATTTGCACAGAGTGAAAACAAAATGTGATTTTATTTTTTATTTTTTGATTGAAAAGGCTATTTTTGAGTTTTAATTTTAATAAAAATATTTTCTATGCCTTTTAAATTTTTGTCATTTTTTTTATCCCCACAGTATCAAAAATGGTAGTGAGTATCGAATATTTTCCTGGGTATTGATATCGAGTTTGAAATTTTAGTATCTTGACAACCTTACTGCCATATAACAAACATATCTGAGCATTTGCTTTAACTTGCTTTGTGAACCAGATGGATGTGCTTCACCACACTGAACAATACAATTAGTGCCAGCAGGTGTAGGCAATTATGGAAAATGATTTCAGTGTTGATCCAGCGTACTTTCCTCTGATTGTCATCTTTCCGGACCTCATTTTAGAGGAAAACCAATCTGTCTGGTACTCTGTGTAATAATCTTTATCAAAACAAGACAAAACAGCATACAAAACAAGGATAGAGTAAAGGATGTATCATCATGAGGATAAAGCAGTAAGAGCTAAACATGTAAATAAATACCACTAGAGTAAAAGTAAATTAATATCACAATAAATAGAGAATTACAAATGAATATAAAGAAAATGCATTCACATAAAAGTAGGTTTTAAGAAGTGACTTACAAGATGGAACTGATGTTGCTCACCTTTGGTATTCAGGCAGTGATTAAAACAAATGCTGAAAATTATTTACCATCCTGATGTCTGATAGCTAAAGATTAATCATCTGTATCTTTGTTTCTACTGTGTCTGTGTGTGCGCATGTGTGTTTTCAGGCATCATGCTGCCCTCGTTGACCTCGGCTGTTTACTTCTTTGTCTTCCTGTTCCTGTGTACCTGGTGGTCTTTCTGCCGGACCTTTGACAACCTCATCTTCAGCTGTATGTGTGTCCTGATGGCCATCTTCAGCGCTGGCCACCTCATTGTCCTCTACCTCTACCAGTTCCAGTTCTTCCAGGAGTCCATCCCGTCACATGACGGCTACATAAGGTCAGACATACATACAGTATTCAGCATTTTGGGAGTCAGTAAAAGTGATTTAATTTTGCCAACTAAGGAGTTACAGTTTGTTATGCTATCAGCTGATTTGTAAGGATAGGTGTAACTTTTTTTATTTTTAAAAGTTGGACATCTCATTGAGGAAAGGACTTTAAAAGCCATTGTATCAGTGTAAACCACAAATTGGGGCTGCAACAGGGAAGAGCACCCACTTTTGGGTATGTACATTCGCCCACTAGCAGGAAAAGATGAATTTGAACTTAAGATTGAAATACAATTTGTCTTGAAAACAGCAGTGACCAAGTGCTCTCTGATAGTTCTTTTGCCTGTGTGAGAAGCTGTGTAGCACAGCTTTATTGTAACAAGCTGTGATTTCTCAAGTTTAACAGCACCAGTCAAGGGTTGACTGATACTGTGTGATTGCCTAAGACAGTACTGAAATAGACAACGTTATGACAAATCCTCAGCAACCATACCGCCTTTGACTGGAGGATATTTAACATGCTCAAGACAAGTCAGTTTGAACAACAGTAAATGTTTACTGTTCTTACAAACAAGAAGCTCCAAGGAAAAGGCAAACCCAGCTGCAGACTAGATAGATCAAACTCCTACTCACAGTGCGTCAACATAAGAGGGACAGCTTTTAGGCTCTTCCCTCCAAACAGTTGTTAAATTATGCATGAGAAAGGGAGATAATCAGCTGTTTGTGGCTGTGGCGGTAAAATGCAGTGGTTAGAGTCAAGCCACATTGTAGCACATCTTGCCAACATACGTTGGTCAGAGGTGTTATGTACACAAACTCTGTGGCAGAAACCACCCAAGACACTAAGATGGGGTATTTGACTGACAGCATGGAATGTAAAGAATGTTGTTTATATACTGGTTTTAAATCAAAGCTACCACCCTGTGTGGTTAACAACAAGCTGTTTTCTGCTGCACCAGGAAATACTTTGGATCTGAGCCATTGGTATGACATTTTTTTTCTTTTTTTTTTCTTTTTTAAATTTTATTGCATAGTGCATAAAATGAGTTTTTGGGTGATATTACCTTAGAATAGAATAGAATAGATTGTTATATCCACAAGTGGATATTTGTTTTCTGCTTCCATAACCATTAACAAGTTAGTAAAAAGACTTGGCAAAGGAGTGTGCAAAGGGGCTGATGTGCACGTGCCAAAATCTCTTTGCTAATGATTTTATCTTCCAGGGTTTGATACAGGTTTCCATTCACAGGTTTCTTCAGCTTTCTCGGTATATTGGCAAACATGCCACAGCCCTCTAGTGCACACTAGAGCGCTATGTGCAGGCATCTTTGTGCACATCTGTGCATTAGGCCTATGCACATTTAGAGACATGCAAATGCTTGACTCTAAATCAGCTTTAACTCAGAGAACAAACTCAGAACAAGTTGCAAATGGCTAAAAAACATGAAACTATAGAAGAGCGAGAATAAACAAAAAATGTATAAATGGCATTTATGCACTGTGTCTTTAAAACCTCACCAGTGTCAACCTAGCTGTTGTGTTGGTGCCCTTGGTGTTGCTGGGACCTATTGATTTTATGGCTTTTCATTTGAAAGCTGTGCTGCCATGCATCAGGACCAATGTTATTATGGCTATGTATAGCTGATGCTGCCTTGGATAAACCTTGTGTCCTCCCATCCTCCTCCTGCCTGAGTGGCTGTAATTATGGCCTGTATTGACAGGTTTGTCATTAGAAAACAAACTCAGCAGAATGAATAGACTCTGTTCACACCATTTCCACCTTTAAAAACACCAGTTTGTTCACACTGCTTATATTGTAGACACACAGTTGTTTGTCTCTTTGCACTGACAGTCTATCAAGGCCTAAATTTGGAATATTTAGCATGGCTTAGATTCATGCTTAATAACACATTGCAACTATTATCTGATTTACTTTCTTCTCATGTGTTCATGTTGACTTTCCATAGCACTGAGGTATTTCTGTCTGGTGCTGCATGAAAAACCTTGGCCCAATTCGCTGATAAAAGTGGCATGTCCCCCCTACTCTCCCCTGTTTCCTCCTCTGCACACCCTGAGGCAGTCAGAGGGAAACTCCTAGGGCCATAAATATGTGCAGCCCCTGCTGGACAATAGTCTGCTTCAGTGGCTTGCCCTAATTGTGGTTGTTGACAGTGCTGTGCCGGCCTTGCTGTGAGGCTGGTGTTGAGTGAGGTTGTTGAGAGGCCAGGCTTCCACTCCACTTCCTGCCTCCTTGCCTTACAATGGAAGTCCCCAGTCATGTGACCTGCAGGCCTTCCCCAGCTGCAGGAAGAAACTATTCAGGATGTGGTGTCAGGTGGGAGGGGGGCGTTTACTCTTCCACATGGCATAAAAACACCAGTACTCCTGAGGCCTCTACATCCACTGTTGTCATTGGTAGACGTCAATACAATTCCTGTACAGTAAATGATGCTCTTTGTTCTGCTGCTGGGAAAAGGACTGAATCACCTGACATCCTTTGAGTCAGTCTTACAAAGAGCTTTTCAGCAGCGCCACATTTTCTAAATTGTAAGGGAAGAGAACTGGCAGACATTGTTTGAGTCAAGCAAGACATTTAACAAGTCTCTATGAAAGTCAGGAGCCACACTGAATTAGTCAGAGATGCTAATACCAATGCAGAGATACCCGTGGTTTGCTGACAGCAGCCTCAGTAGACCAGAATGCATTGCTCTTTAAAAACATGTTTTAAGTAAGAACTGTGAGTGTTACTTTTTCTCAACTGGACTAACTCTCTGTCTCTTGCTCTTAGTGTGCTATTGCTATCAGTATCTCCACCTACACGTAAAATCCAACAGCTGTACGCAACAAAGCTGGCAGATGGCATTCTCAGAAACTTAGGAAAGCTTTAACTGATGTGGATGTGTTCCAGGCTGACTGAGGAATGGTGGTACACCAGAAAAGTAAATTATACCACTTCATCGCAAAAATGACTCCTAGAATGCTTGAACATCACAGATTGATATATTTAACTGTGTAAGAAAATCTTAGGGAGTATTTTTACATTACAGATGTGAACAGCAGTGCATTGTGCAAATACAGAGCAAAGAAGAAGAGCACAGGAGAGATGAAATTGTCTAAAAAGTAATTCAGAATCCCAAGAAAGATTTCGAAGTGTCAGTTCAATATAAAATGATTTACAACTTACCTGAGACAATGTGAAATTTCCTGATATGATAAACCCCACTCATCTGTCACTCTGAGCAGATGAAATCACACAACATGAATTATTTACAAAACCTATCTGGCCCATGTTTCACAGTGTACAGACAGGCCACCCAGCAGAGAGAGTATGACTCTGCAGTTCCTCCAAGCTTTTGTAATGTTTACATCGCCTCATCCATCCTGGCTTTGTTTCTGGAATCGATAATTAGTTTAGGAGATGAAGAACCCAAGGCCTCTGATGCTAAATTATACAATACACCCCTCTCAGCAAGAACAGTCAAATCCTCTGTCAGATGACTATGGGCCAATTGTTTTGGAAATGAGAGAACTCGCCAAAAAAGCGTATTCAGTGTATGTTTACTCAGGAAATTTGGTTCACAAAAAATTTTCTATTGTAATTTTGCTTTCTTTTAAAGGTGCCACTGCCTTCACCACTCAAAAAAAAAAAATAAATAAATAAAAAAATACAGTTGTCCCTCGCTATAATGTGGTTCACCTTTCGCGGCCTCGCAGTTTCGCAGATTTTTTTTAGTGCCAGCGCATTGTGTTCTGTGTCCTGATTGGCTAAGGGAGAGCCCGCGCATTGTGTTCTGCGTCCTGATTGGCTAAGGGACTGTAGACCATTGTCAATCAATCTCCTCTGTGCCGTGTCTCTGTGTCTCCTCTGTGCCGTGTCTCCTGTACAGTACAATACTGGACTTATTTTTCTACGAAGGTTTGAACTTTGAGAGTGTTTAAACAAGAGAGAAAAGTGAGAAAATGTTAAAGCCTGTCTGAAAAAAGTGTATAAAGTGTGTAGTGAGGGGTATATGCGGTTTTATGCCCAGTTAGATCTGAAACAAATAACTGTCGATGCATGCATTTTTATTATGGGTGGCTCCAGTGGGAATTAAAACCCTAATCCTGGCAGCGTCTTTCCTAACTTCAGGAAACATTTATGTTACAAAACTTTTGATTGTACGTTCAGTCAGTTTGTAAATGTTCCCTTTCAGTATAAAAACAGGGTTGATCATTAGATGGTTTTATTGGATTGGATTGCTTTATCATAATTTTTGTTCTTTACTGTATTTCTTCTATGCAGAGCAGTTCCCCATCTTATTCTCATAATTCCTGTGTGTCTCCCTCTGCAGTTTATTTGGTATCTCCTCCATCATTCAGACCGACTGCTCTCAGACATGGAAGCTCATTGTGAACCCAAAACTGAAATGGCACCACTTTGTTAATCCCATCATGCTGCTGGTTCTCTACTACACCCTGGCTACACTCATCCGTCTCTGGCTGCAGGAACCCATTCACCAGCCATCGGTGAGGACAGCAGACAAAAACACACACAAGGAAAAATAAGTGCACATTATATTTTTTGTATTTCCTGAAGATTAAACAAGGAGAAGCTAATGGATCCGGTCATGACCTGGACTTCAACCTTGGAACATTTCAACCCTTAAAAACTGCTACTGCCATTTCAATTGCCATTTTGTTAGTATGATTTTTCATACAAATAATTTGCCAAAGTTAGATGATCTGACTTCTCACTAAGATATTTCCAATGCAGCTGCAATACATTGTAATCACAAAAAAACAGGTTTTGGTATCAGTACTTCAGAATCAAAAACCAAGAGCCTCTTTCTAGACTCACAGTTTTACATCAATGTTCAACAGTTATACTGGCAAAAATCCTCACGCAAGTGGCTAAGAGTCCAATTTTCTACACAGGCAGAAGCCTCAGTAGACATGAATGCTATCCTGTCAGTTCAGGTCCACTCTCTGGGGGCTGTGGAACAGCATTCTGGGAAATGTAATAAATCACTAACTGAAGAAGATGAGGCAGGATGAGGGAAAGTGGGTTATATCGAAAAAGAAAATTGCAAAACCTCATCACAAAATAGTGGAATACACTGAACATCACAGATTGATGATGTTTTACTGTGTAAGTGTATCAGAGTATGGATTTTTCCTTTTTAATTACAGCTTTGCAGTAAACTGCAATACAATGAACACAGCCCGTATAGATCTAGATTCTTAGTTCCAGCTGTAGTTTTAAAATGGCCTGTCTGTTTTTTCCTATAAACAGGATTGGAAGTTAGTGAAAAAGCGAGTGGATAAGCACAGTCATTCGGGTTATCAAGTGAGCACTTCCCATCAGATATTTGGTTGAATTAGACCCACAATGCCTCCACAAGGCTCCACAGTAAATTATTGTGTCCTAGACATTGAAGTGAAACTGAAATAGATACAGATTAAATTAAACAGGCAGCAAGATGGCCCTTTGATCAGAGAAACCATTGTGTGTTAATGGAAAATTCTATGACTATGGATCAGTCTGTCCATTGTATCGCAGGTGGATACAGCAGTTTGCACTCATAAAAAAAATTTATTTATAATTTAATTTTTAATTTCTAATTTAAAATTGAGGGTAAAAAATCAGAATTCAAATGTGATACACCACAGGCCAGATTTTGATGAAACCTCAAATGATGTTAGTGATCAGCCAAAGATGGACAGCATGTATTCTCAATATAAACTTGCTAATAGTGAGATGGAACCAGCGCAGATTAACCGTCCAGCGATGTGACAGACAGACTCAGGCAGCGCTGTGAGGAAAATTCGAGTCCTGAGTTCAGCCTGACTTCTTTTAAATCAGACCCCGAGGCTCAGCTCTTCTCCCCTGTAATGGAGTTATAGATTAGTGTTTTTATAGCGGGGTCAATACTTCCCTGCAAACCTTTGGGGCTGTATGCATTATTGATCTCTCCACAGAGTGTGAGTGTGTACATTTTTTTTTCACCTTCTCGTACACTTTAGAAGATGCTAATAATAAAACATGATTACGATGTAAATCTGCAGCTGACAGGTTTGATCGATAGCGAAGATGGTGGATTTGATGTTGACCAAACAGACAAGGGTCATTTGTCAATCAGGACATGCCGTTATCATTTCCTCATTAATGTAATGGTTGATTAGCTGTGCTTCTTATGCATTTATTCAGAAGAGGTGCAGCAACACATTGTCAAAACTGATGGTCGAACTGTGCTTAAAAGAAGAACCAATAAGGAACCAAATATAAAACTATCCCCCCATATACAGATGAATTGTTGACTTTATCAAATCAAAATATGATTTTAGACACAGTATTTAGCGGAAAGTGAGAGGACTTGAACCCCTGATGTTTATTCCTGTGCATGATATGTGCCTTGGTGCCCAGATCACCACCAAGATTAGGCCATTCATTCATTCATTTTCCAAACTGCTTATCGTCACAAGGGTCGTGGGGGGTTGCTGGAGCCTATCCCAGTGCTCATTGGGCGGAAGGCAAGGGAAACACCCTGGACAGGTTGCCAGTCCATCGCAGGGCAGACAGACAAACAATTACATTCACACACACATTCACACCTAGGGGCAATTTAGTATCTCCAATTCACCTAAACTGCATGTCTTTGGACTGTGGGAGGAAAGTTGAGTGCCCGGAGGAAACCCACGCAGACATGGGGAGAACATGCAAACTCCACACACAAAGGACCCTGGGTGGCCGGCTGGGAATCAAACCCAGGACCCAGGCCACGTTTTGTTTATTCTTAATGAAATACCAAACACCAATAATCACAAATGGTGATGTTTTAGTTTTACCTCATTTGTTGTTTTAGGAGATCATCCTACTCCCTTTGAAATGCTGTCCACCTACGCTGAACATTATTATCTATACAACCTGATTACAACAGTGATTCTTGAGAGTATCGTGTTGCACAATAGAAGAGTGAGCTCCGAGCCCAGTGGTGAAGATATATCATCAAAACCAGCGTGTCTCTATCTTTGTTTTTTCAGGACGATGAGGTCAGTGATACGAATGAGGAGGAAGAGTTGGTCGGAAATGGAACAAATAACTCAGCCGACAAGAAGAGACAGCTCTGGTGGAAATCACACCAGGGCACTGACGAGAAAAATGTACGTCAGGTTTAATGCACACATGGCTAACCAAAGTAGTGATTACTGGAAATGTCATGAGGACGTCATCCTTAAGTTAGCAATACTATATAGCTCATTGTACAAAAATGTTGTGCAGGGATTCTACAGTCATGAGAAAAAAATTGGAAATTGTGTTTTCTAGGTTCCAGAAAAACATGGAAAATGTAACATATCCATGCAGGCAGAACTGAAAATGTCATGGAGTCTTGTTGAAAATCTTTTTCTTCTGTCACTCAAATATTGCTATTTAAACCTGGTGACATTAAATTGAGCTTTCAACAAAAATCTATATTCAAACAAAAAAATTGAGAATGGATTAGTCTAACATTTGTAGACTGCAAATTAAAGCTGCAGTTTTTGACTGTTTTTTTCAGCTTACCTCAAATGTTGTTTTGCGCCAGCCTTCAACTATGGAATGGAGATAGCCTCATCCCTGTACAGATTTCAGCTGGAACCATACACACACACACACACACACACACTCTGACCTTGTTCCCATAACAAGGTCCGTAGTCTGTCTCCACTGCCCACCTCTTGAGGTTTAAAAGCTTTTAGGGTGTGTAGACGCAGATGAGTGATGAGCTCGATTTACAGAATAGTGCTGTTCGGCTTTGTTCCTGCTTATCAGGGACTATAAAGAACAAGGAGGCCTTTGACTCCACCAGCTCATCAATAACACACCTTGCCTTATATGCTCTTTTCTCCTCCAAGCTGCTCTCCACCCAGGATGGCTTCAGCACAACTGAGGTGGGGATTGTTGTGGATTTGTGTTAAATTGTGCATGTCACTCTGTCACCCCTATAGGAAAAAGAATTACTGCAAAGACCCTTTCACATTGCATCCTCGTAGCCCAGTGCTATTCTTAACCCTGGGTATCCTTAGGCTACCCAGGGTTAAGAGATGGCACAGGGATAATTTGACCCTTTGGTACATTGCATCAGTTAGTGCAGAGGTATTTAGTAAAATTATATAGTTAACGCATCAGGGATTAAGGCCTCCCTTACTCCAGATTGCTTAGCCCTGGTCTAAAATTTTAAGCAATCCACTTTGGATTTGACATGTAATACCGATTAGCTCAGGACTAAGCCAAGGCCAAGATGACCCAGGGTTAAACGGCAGTTTGACATGGGTTTAGTCAGAGAAGATGCAATGTCAAAAAGCCCTTAAATTAGAAGAATCCTAAAACTGCCCTACAAAGCCAAAGTGCAGTTCTGCAATTGAGTGAGTCCTGGAACTAAGAGAAATCACATCATGCCCATCTTTTGGCTGTGCCAAATTGGGTCATATTTCGTTTATAGCATGTGGGCGTATAATTTTTAAAGATATGATAACTTATCACAGGTCCTAACTTTTTACCCTTAGAACATACAAAAAGCACTTGCTTCTGTTTACTTTTGTGTGGCATTTCCTCAGTTATTGGTTTTATACTCAGTATGTGGTAATGAACTACAGGCTGTGCTGTCTTCAAATGGGACCTCGTTTGACTTCATCGCAACCGAGAATGGACCGGTCAGTCTGGACCTGTACTCCACTCCCCAGTATAAAACAGACCAGTGCAGTGCCATTACAGGTGAGCCATACACCTTCTGTGGTCCTGGAAATATCTGTCGAGAGACTGATACTAATGACATGTCAAATTGCAAAATACATTAGAACTGGTAACAAGTGATTTTAATGACTAGTGGTGACGTGTTTGACTATTATAAATTAAATTGAAGGGTTACTTGGTGACCTACAACCCCCATGCTTAGGAAATCCTTTCAAACCATTTGTGGATAAACTAAAAAAATATGTATCTGTGAAGCTAAAAACAACACAGTCTTTCTTGGATTCTGAAGAACTGACATTTTAGAGATACAGTGCATTGTTTTAGAATTTGTAACTTATTTTAAATTACACTACACACTAATTACAATGGCTGTTTTGTTAAAAAAAAAAAAGGCAGCCACAGTCACTGATGGGGATTCATGACATCATACTAGATTTGTAGAAAACGTGAGTAATGCCACAGAATGCTGTGACTGTTTTAACAACAAGGTGTGTTTTGTGTCCAACCAGAGAAGAAGGAGGAATGTGTGTATGAAGTGTGTTTGCCCCCGGAGGAGTCAGCGCTGGAAGGAGGAGAGGAGCACAAAGGAGGAGAGGAGGAGGAGGAGGAGAAGAAAACAGGAACAAACGCTGTGGTGACTGTCTTCCGCTTCATCATGAAACAGAGCTACATCTGTGCTCTGATAGCCATGATGGTGAGTAATGACTGGCAGTAGCCCGTAGGTGGCGTAACATAGAAGTTAGGGCTGGCCAATATGTCAGTATTATATCGATACCATGATGAGACCAAATACCCACTGGGACTGTGGATATCATAATATTGTGACACAGTGGTGTCTCTTCCTGTATGAACACAAGGAACATGTAAAGATATAAATCTTCATGTATAAAGATATCTATAGTAAGGGAAAGAAAAATAAATACAAATATTTATACATTCCTCTGTTTTGTGGCCTGGATTACATTTATGGGGTTCAATTTTCTGTTATAGCTGTTCTGTTATTTACCTCCACCTGCTTTGTCATCATATCCACATTGTTTATAAAACATCTGTTGTGTGTAAATATCTTATATATGCACCAGTTTGTCCCTATAATGCTGTTCCAATATTAATGTCAAGGTATTCAGTCAAAGATATTGTGATTTTTTTCCTTATCACTCAGCCATACTCGAAGTTACAGAAGTGGAAATATGCCGCGTTCAGGTCATATCAGAGATTAATTGGATCGGATGACATTCTGACACTACTAATTGGAAGTGTTCATGTGTAATCAACCACGTTCAAGATCGTTTTTACTTGTGAATTTAAAATCATCCATAAATTATCTGCAGCAGCTGATTGTATGAGTATGAATGTAATTGATATTTATTATTATTATTATTATTATTATGCTTATACTTCTGCCATGAAATGAGGCATTTAGCCTATAAAAAATTACACTTAAATTCACCACAAAGTGTTTTGTCAGTTTGACAGCTCATATTTCTGTTACATTCAGTATGAAGTGAGTGTGGCATTTTTTTTTTTTTTACCAGAAGGAAACCAGTTCAAATTCATAGATTGGTGGGGAAAACCTTGGTGGAGAAAGTGAATCAGAAATATTCTCCATTCCCTGAACAAATTCCATGAAGAGACCCTTGAGCAAGGCATTTAGACCTCCAGCAGCTACAGTGCAGCTGCCCAGTGGCCAACAGTGGAAAACTGTGGTTGAAGTCCTGTGGTTAAAACTCTTCACACTGGCAGGTCCCAGTGTGAATGTGTAGCAGGGCACTGCTGAAAAAGAGCATGTGCTCAATCAACCTTTCCTGGCTGGGTAACAGTTAAATAAATAAAAGTTACACTTATTTTGTTGACTGTGATTGGATTGGTAACACATGTGCAACGTAATTTTAAGTATCATTGTCACTCCATTTTTCCTGAAATGAAGTTCAGAACTGACACTGTCTTTGGGATAAAATGCAACAAGACATGTGGTGATTATCTTTTGTGTTAACTTTGGACAGTTTATTTAAATCTCCCCAGTACATAATTTCTTCCCAAATCCATGAGTAATTCTCTTTACTTAAGTAACTGTACACATGTATTGTTTTCTTCATACCCAATACCTTTCCATAAGTACAAACTTGTAAACTGGAGTAAGGCCATTGTAAAGTGTTGTTTGCTATCTGATCATTTCAAATCTACTTCTTTAGCTTTCTTTGCTCTTCCATTAATAATAAGACGTTTATTCTGTGTAATCCATTCTCTTCAGGCATGGAGCATCACATACATCAGCTGGCTGACATTTGTCTTCCTAATGTGGTCCTGTATGCTGTGGATGGTGAGGGACCGGCGGCGCTATTCCATGTTAACTTCACCCTTCATGGTGATGTATGGCAACCTGGTGCTGAGCCTACAGTACATCTGGAGCTTTGAGATCCTGGGTAAGGTCCCAGGGCTCTTCTTGGATCCAGACGTCCCTTTCACTGAGCTGGGCTCCAAGGTACACCAGGCACTTTCTGTACAGCCTCACACTTAATCTAGAAAATAATCATCAATTACCATGTCTGTCCTTGATGAAAGAAATTGGATTAGTAGTCAGTTGTTTTTTTTTTTTTTTGGACTTAGCAAATAGCCCATTATTATGACAAATTTTTCGAACACCTTATCACACATTATTGCTTACATCAGTATATGCATTATTGTTAGGCAAGAGATGTTCTTAAAATTTTCAAGAAGTAACCCGTGTAATATTCTCAGAGGTGTGATAAACTCAGTTGCAGTCATGAATTTTCTTATTTAGTGTTGTTCTTGAGCACTATCCTCACCATCAACCAAGGTTTTACAGTTCTTAAAAGTCAATAACCATAATAAAATGAAGTTATGGAGGGTAACATGTGCAGTTGAAGAGTCAATCAAAGGGGTGGGTTGCAGGTGGAATAAAAACTGGGTTATGTTGTGATTTTGTGAAAGTAGTTTTTAATCCCTCCCCAGCAAAACGTAATCAGGAGAAATAATCTGATAGGCCTCTCACTGCACAGAGGATTCTTGCAGTGTCTTGCAGAGAAAAATTTTCAATAAGAAATCACATATTTTATTTTCTTATCCCTTTAAAAATCACTGAAATTAAATGATTAACTACAAATGTATTTTTCAAACTCTTTCTCTCAAATCTGTGACTATTTAAATGAGAGGGTGCAGTCTTAGCATGCACTCCTTAACGAGAAGGTCACATTTGAAGGGTTTTGACATGTGTTGGAATGGTTCAGAACCTCTCATTTTGGCAGCTGCTGAATTTGACCTAATTGTGTCTAAAATGAGATTTTGTCAGTAGGTCACCACAGACTCTGGTTTTCATACCAATCAAGGACTTATTGCAGTGGCTCTACCATGTTTTGTGTCACTGTAGTCCTTAATGTTTTAGGAAACAGTGCATGTATTCATCCCTTCGGAGTGTGAAGGTGCTATTATATTACAGGCCTGGCTCAAACATTTTCACAAATAATTTTCATCGTTTATTTTAGTTTATTTAATTGCCAGATGACTGTGGTTTGCAACATGGAGCCATACAATCAATGCCAAAAAGTTAAACAAGCCCATAAAAATATAAGAAAGTATGATTTGATGCTTTATAAATCTGATGTAGTAAACAACACCATCTGGCTTTCAGTGTAGGATAGAATAAATGATTTAATAGTTTGACCTACTGTAGGACTGTTTTGATTTTTCCTTTATTGTGTTTGTCTGTGTTTCCAGATCGTGTTTCTTTTGAGCTTCTGGCTGCTGCTGAGACAGACACTGACAGAAAGACAGGAAAGACTAAAAGAAGACGACACTGGTCTCTTGGACATTCATGTGGATGCGCACAAAGAAAAAGGTAAGAGGCCCTGTACTCTTAGTTTAGTCATATTACTCTACAAGTGTGCCGCAGGTAGAAAGAATAGGAGCAGAGTGGGAAGTTATCATCAGCCTCCAGCCAAATACTTGGAAAATTTGACTGTGGTTGGCAGGGTGTCCGCGGAGTCTTAAAAAGTCTAAAAAAAAGTCTTGAATTAGAAAATCAAATTTTGAGGCCTTAAAAAGACTTAAATTCACTGAATTTACATCTTAAATAATTTTAAACAGGTCTTAATTTTCATAAGTCCGTAAAGCTACCTCAAATGCTAAATGAAAAGCTCCTGAAACAATTCATTATTATATTATGACTACAACGATAGTAACACGATAGCTCACTGAATGCAAATTTTGCGAGGCCTGGCTTGACAGGCCTGAAATTGGAGGGAAGAAAATCTGGGTGGCACAACCCCTCCAGTCGTTTCACCTGCACCTGCACCACCAAGAAAACAAAATTACAACAACTGCACCAGCACTGTACGAGTCCAAAAGGCAAAGAAAATTTCTAGGCTACAGCAGCGCACTGACATAGATTGTGTAACAAAGCGAAGAGTTGCCACTCCGCTCCATTTTCACTGGCTAACAGCAGCACACTGGCTTAGCTTGTCTATTCAGAGAAGCGGTATCACTTCGGCTTAGTTTTCAATCTATGTTACCACATGTATGCTATTGCTCATTCATTGGTAGTTGAATTGTTAGGTCTGTTTGATAAGTAATTTACAAAACAAAACAAAAAAGTGTTTTTTTAAACAAATAATAATTAAACATATTGTTAAATTATTGGAATCAAGCTTACTGGTAAACATCTACTCCTCAGGTGAAATAATTACTGATGCATCCTCTTGCCATTTTTGTTCAATCATTAATAACATATCATTTTCACCTTTTATTGATATAAGAACATAATTGTTAGATAAATAAATAAATAAAGTGTTGTTTATTTGTTACCTCAATTAATTTAAAGTAATTTCTATTTCATTTGTGTGCATTTTAGTCATTAACATTAAAAACACACCCTTTTTTGGTAGTAAAATATGGGTAAAAGGTAAAAAACGGAATTCCCAAAAATTAAAACGGAAAAAACGGAATTTGGGAAAAAATAAAACGGATTTTATAGGGCCCTAATTGTACATTCAGTCAGTCAGCCAGTTGTTAAGTCAGTCTGTTGTTCATGCACCCCCCCACCCCCCTTGAGATTTTATACTAATTTTGTTTTCAAGTAATTTAGTGACACCGCATTTATTTTTTGTTTTTTATGTCGTGACATAGGTATTTCATTCATAATGGTCTTAAAAAGGTCTTAAAAAGTCTTAAATTTTATTAGGTGAAACCTGCAGATACCCTGGGCTGGTGCATTTGCCTACTCTAGCGGCCCCTTTAACAGCTTTTATTTGCAGGTATTCTCTGAACAAAAACCAAATGTTGCTGATGAAATAATGAGAATAAATTTGCCATCAAATAGCCATTGTAGCTGGTGGACAAAAAGACAAAACTTTGTTACTTGCATCAGGAGGCCTATACACTATGCTCATTTAGATTTTGCTATAAATACAATATATTTTACAGCAGAGAAGGAAGAATGGTGAGAGGGTAAAAGGGATTTTCACAACATGGATCAGCAATAACAACTGATACACAGGTATGTCAGTAGCCAGCTAATTGACTGGCTGTGGTTCATCTGATGAAAAGTTATTTTGATTATCTGTTGTGTGATGATAGATGGAGAGGACACTGAGGAGGGAGGGGAGCAGGACATCATGCAGGTACTGGGCAACATGATCATGGCTTTGTTGGTCAAGTACTGGATCTACATCTGTGGTGGCATGTTCTTCTTTGTCAGCTTCGAGGGACGCATCGTTATGTACAAGATCATCTACATGATGATGTTCCTCTTTTGTGTGGCGCTCTACCAGGTATCACCATGCAAACACACACATGATTATAAGTGTATATATGTATGCAAATGAAAATACTAACACCATATGCAGCACACAAACATTGGGCAGTTATATGTGGCACGCCACCACAGTACAATGAACTACCTGATTCTTTTCCTGATCTTTCCCCTCATCTGTTCAGAAAACAGGTTCAAACAGTTGTTACTTTATAATATTGTCTAATTTAATTTTTTATTTTCTATTTGTCTGAATATTTTTTCTTTTTTCTCTTTTTGTGTTTTTTCTTTTGTTTTAAATTGTGTGTATTCTGATTAATTCAGGGAGCCACATGATAAAACCTTTGGGGTTTTTGGTCTTCGTTGCACATTTTCTTTTCTTTTAAATTGCCCATTGTTTGTTATGTCCAATTCTGTTGTATGAAATTCTACTAATAACAAATAAGAAAAAAGAAAGAAACTTTTTTTCTGCTTAATTGCTAACACCACAGTTTCTAGTAGTGGTGTGCTAGTTTCAGACTCTAATATCTTGTGTGCAAGTTGACATTTTGGCCTGAGGGTGGTGCGTGAGGTCACCAACATTGATAGGGTTCCTTGTCTGCGCAGCATAAATGTACACACCAAATTTCATGACAACACACACACACACACACATGCACGAACGCACACATGCACATGCACGCACCCAACACACACCCACCCACCCACACACACACACACACACACACACACACACACACACACACACATGCACGCTCCACCAAACTGGGGATATTCAGCACCAAGTAAATGAGGAGAATGTTGTCCAGTTTCCAAATTCAATATCACAAAGACAATAGGTGCTGACATTTTAACAGTGCCATAAAATTTGTGTAGGGCAGGCTCGTAATCCACATGAATTCTTGACTGTTATTCACAACCCCAGTAAATAATAACTCTCAGCCTCAACTTTGCACTATGTAATTTAATACCTCACATCTGTTATCAGACAATCTATTACCCATGTAGCACATCTCTGTGCTGTCTTCGTAATGATCGGTTCTTGTCCAGGTGCACTATGAATGGTGGCGAAGGATCCTGAAATACTTCTGGATGTCAGTGGTGGTGTACACCATGCTGGTGCTCACCTTGGTCTACACCTGCCAGTTTGAAACCTCGCTGCCCTTCTTGTCCAACATGACTAACATGGACATCGAGAGGTGAGCCTCAAGGATAGGCTCAAGTTTGGAAAGGCAGCTGATCTCAATTCCCAGACAGGCTTGGAAACTTCTTCACTGATGTCCACAGAGAAGCAGAGTAGCACGTCTGGAGCTCATAGTGATGGTTTGTCTTGCTGTGCTGTGCTCATGAAAATACAGGGAATTTTAACATTTGTCTCAGGTTGTGAACACTATGGGATTAAAAGCCATTTGGAACAGAACCAAGCGCATGCCATTAACTTTCATAGAAGCAGAAAAGCATTTGATTCCCATTTTAACCCTTATGTATCTAAAAAAAAAAAAAAAACTTCCCTTGCCATACTTGCTATTCACTACTCTCCACAGTCAGTCAGTCAGTCAGTCAGTCAGACAGTTATACAATTTCAGACCTGGGAGCTTGACAGTGCAACCATAGTCTTTTATTGCTGAGCAGCTGCATTTGAATTGGGGGTTAAAGTACCTCAAATTAAGCATAGTGGCTCAGTTTCCACACACTCTGTTTTCTCCCCGTCCCTCTGTCTAACCAGCCTGAAGGACCTGGGCTTGGAGAAGTACTCTGTTGCCATGCTGTTCAGCAGGATTTTCATCCCCACCTCCTTCCTGCTGGTGTGTATCCTCCACCTCCACTACTTCCACGACCGCTTCCTCCAGCTCACCGACCTCAAGGCTGTGGCAGCCAAAGAGGACAGCACTATCTACAGGTGAGATACATGGCAGTTTTTTTGTGCCGAGGGTTTGAGAGGCCATTGGGTTCGTATTGTTAAATGTTGTTTTAACCTTACATGGGTTTCAGTTTTATCAATTACGGAGTCAGTTTCTTTATGTGTGATTGCACATATAGTTTGTTTTTTGAGCCAAAGAAAATTTTACTTTGTCAAATTTTGCATTTGGTGTGTTTAGGTTCACACTGCCCAGTTCCAAACGAGTCATGAGAGATTTTTATTGAGGAGTTCAGATGTTAAAATCACTCTCATCCTTCCATTTGGGGTCATTTGCTGTAGATGGTTCAGATTACTTTCTCACACATGAGGACAGATACCTGCAGTACATTTTCTGATGCCTCAGTGCAGCCAGTTATTTGGTGCTGCCTGAGTTCAAATGGCATTTTCCCATCTGCCCAGGTCAGCTAAAGTAAAGGTTTAAATGCTCTAGAATTTGACAAACCACTCCCATAGAACTTAAACGGAGTAAAACAGCCATTGCTCTGCTTTCCATGGTCATTTAGCTGGTATGGAATAAAATGGCGATAATAGGTTTTTGCTATGGTGACAAATCAGTAAGGCTGTAAAGTGTGTCACACTTGCTTGAGAACTGTGCAGATATACAATGTGTGGCTGGAGCTAGACTAAAATAAAATTATTAATGAAATTATTCTGAACAGTAGAACCTTTATGTCCAGATGTGTTACACAAATGCTGTCACCACTCATCTCAGAGTGTCAGCGATTTACCATAGCAACTTGACACATACAGTAAAAATGGCCTCCACTCTCACTATCCTTTTGTGTTGTTTTGAATGCTAAAGACATTTCTACTCCAATCAACCACTGTGTTTTGTTCCTTAGTCTTAGATTTAATGAATGACAAATAAAATGGCAAGTAACAATGTAAAGAAGGTAAACTCAAACTGGAAATGTCTGAATTCCCTGCACTGACTCAGATTGAGAGAGCAGCGACAGCATTCAGCCTTTTACATCTCTCACTTTTTCCCCTCGTTTTTTTCTGGGTAATGACACTTAATATACCCAGTGAAACGCTCATTATAATCAATGTTCTCTCATGCATCTGTCATTGTGTGTTTTGTTGTGCTGCTCTTTCTTATAGTCACATTTTTGGCCGTCTGTGTTGTGGTCTCAGTGATTTTATTATTGTGTTATTGTGGATTTTCCATTGTTTTCCTGTGGTCTTACTGGTGCTTGCTTAGCCCGTGTCTGCTCTGCTTCCCTCTGTGACCCGCTGCCATTTCTCCTCTGCTGCCCTCCTTTCCCTCCTCTCACAGCCATGCTAAAGTCAATGGTCGTGTCTATCTGATCATGAATAGGTGGGTACCTGCTCGCTTTCTGTGGCATCCATTACCATCCCAGTCCATCTCTGAGTCTGAACTACCTCTTTCTGTCAGCATACATACATTCCTCCCAGTGATCTGTCCCTGTTACCTTGTGTTTGCTGTTAATGGGACCTTAAATGATGTTCTGGAATATTTCATCCCTATAGCATCAGTATGTCGAAATGATTTATATTTACATGAATGGTTTTCTTTTTCAGGTTTTAGTTTTCAGTATTTTGCCTGTAGCCTCCTCCTGTTGGATTCCTCAATAGATTTCTTGATTTTTCACCCTGTCACCCAACCCAGCCCAACCCTTTTCCAAAACCCAACTACCAGTCTCTAATAGTTCACACCTAGTAGGATCCACCTTTGCGAAGGGCAGGCTTTTTCTTAAGCATGTATGAATTCGAATTAAAGGACTATTATTCCCTTCCAGTATCTATCTAATGATCCTTGCCCCCTTACTGCACTGAACCCCAGAAACTACCCCCACCCTGAAACCTCGCCTCCCTAAACCGTCACAAGAGTTTGAATAAATTTTCATGCATATTAGCAAAATTCATATTGATTAAGTGATTGCCAATTTAAGACTGTCTCTGTCAGTATCTCTCCTCACTGTTCATCTTGGCTTCTGTGTAACTTTATTGTTCTGAGCAGCATCAAGCAAAAAATTCCTTCTCAGCCGAGCAAGTAAGTCTGACCACCAGATATTGAAATGCTTGCCTTGATATGCCAGTTCATGTAAGCCAAACCCAAGCTCTGACCTCACTCCATTGCCTGAGAAGAATTTAAAGGGTTAATGCTTCCCTTTGCATAGTTTAAGCATTTATCCACTGCAAGAAGAAGACCCCCTCAGACACCAAAAGCCAACACATATTGTTTATAAGAATGCAGAAGGAATGTGCACTGCTTACTTGATCACAATGCTTGATGAATCGTCACTCTGCTGTTCTGTTTGTGGACACAGGGCTGATGATTCCCATCCCCACATTTGCTTTGGAACCCCCTGAGACTCAGCCGGATTGTGTGTGTGTGTGTGTGTGTGTGTGTGTGTGTGTTGTGTTCTCATACTTAGAAAGAATGAATGTCCTTACAAGTATAGAAAGATGAGGAAAATCATCTTTAAATCTGGAGGTTTTGCTGGTCCTCAATACCTCAAGAAATTATTTCATGGTTAGGATTTGGCTTTAGGGTTTAGATGGAAATAGGATTATGTAATCTTAGTTTAGGTTGAGGACTTGGGAATTAGAATTAGGCTGATGACAAAATAAGGGCTAAAATTAAAGAAACAGTTAACCCAAAATACAAAAAAGATATTTTCCCACTTACTCTTTGTGTGATCTGTCTATCTAGGTTGTTTCTGTGTAATTTGGCTGTCTCCTGGCTCCCTGATACAATGGGGCTTGATGGGTATTTATTTGTGGAGCTCAAATCATAAAAATACATGTAAAAGGCAGCAGCTAAAACAGTGACACGTGACTGAATGAACGGCAAACTGCATCTCACCATTCCTAGTTTGTACTCCCTCATGGCGGATAGTTACAGTTTAAAGAAGTCAAATAATTGATTTCCCTTGTGGTCCTGTGTACTTGAGTTTAGGGTTTAACGTTGTATTCAGGCTTGTAGTTGTGAGCGTTATGGTTAGATTTAGGGGTTAGGGAATGAATGCAGCCAATAAAGGTCTTCACCATTATAGTAATAGAGATAGGTGGGTGTGTGAGCCTGTGTGTATACGTATACATTTGTCTTTGCGTGTATTAACTTCTTCACATGTTGTCAGACTGGTGCATCCAAACGACAGCCTGGCAGACCTCACCATGCTCAGCAACTCCTCAGTCGACGCAGCGCTGCCCAGGGAGGAGGAGAAGCAGGAGACAGTGAAAGTGAGGGAGGGTGAGAAGGAGAAAGAGGAAGCTCTGGTGGTGGTGATGGATGATACTGATGGGATGAAGCCCAGGAGCTTCTCAGACCCACGGCAGTCTAGCACAGAGGAGAGCCGGCACTGCAGTGTGGGGACTGAGCCAGAGCCTAGCACCGAACAGAGCTCAGGTACTGTAGAGCAGCAGCACAACACACCATTTCTCCAGTACATGCAGCATCCAGCATGCAATGATTTTAATTCGGGGGCATAAAGTGACAATAGAATCGTTGTTTGCTGGTTTGACAAGCAGCCAGCTGGCTCCTGTTTCACAGACTATCAGACCTTGTGTTTATACACACCTCAACATCCTGTTAATACCTAGGTGACTGGAGTATCTTGTTTTTTTGTGTTGATGTATGTTAACATATACTGTTTGCAAAAACCTGAGTAAATCTTATAAGAAACCCACATATGATTGCTATGATACTGATTGCCTTTACTGCAGTTTTTTCCTGAAACTTTCTTATTCAGTCTGAAGTTTGAAGTAGGATATTAACAAGGAGGCTGAATGACAGGAGTGGGGCATTTGGGGGGGGGGGGTCCAGATTAGTGACAGGTGTGTGTAGATACAGACATCTTAGACAGTGGGATACTATATAACAAATAAGACTTCAGACAGCATATGTGTTTGTGTCTGGAATGCTTTGTGCATGTAAACACAGTCATTAACTATGTATGCTTTAAAATCTGGCTCTGTGTGACATCATTTACACTAGGCAGTAGAAATTAAATTTTAAAACTTTCATCCTCAAAGGGTGTTAATTTATGCCGACAGTTATAATATTTTTGGTGATTACATGAACAGATCCTTTATTAAACAATGCCATGCACCTGGGAAATACAATGGTCATAGCATTAAACAGTTTTATCTTGTAGGTTAATAATGTTTTTTAAGCAACCCAGTGTAGTGACTACTAATGGCCTTATAGTGCATACTAGGAAAATCAGTCTAGCTCTCCATGAGCAAGTGGGTGACACATAACACATGCTAGTGTAAAAAATGCATCTTTGAAAATATTCCAAAGCAAAGATTTGTGCATAAAATTTGAGGCAGGATATGCATTCAGCATATCTATTAGGTGTCAAGAACACATACACTATGAGAAGATGTTAATGTAAAAAACAAAGTCTGTAAAGCATAACAGCGGTCTGGGTTAGAGTCCGGCTGAAGTCCTTTATTGCATGTCATCACCGCTCTCTTTCTCCTGTCTTTCTCATTTGTTGCTACTGTCACTGTCCAAGTAAAGCAGGGACACTAACAAAGAAAAGAAGTGTGCCTTTCAGCCATGCTGGTCTTTATCAGGGCATAGTACACACAGAGCTACAATACAGTAGTTTTGTACTTTCTATGTTCGTCGCATGCTCCTTGTTCAATATAGTTACGTAACAAGCAGAATTAGTAATGCAACTATTCAATTTGTGAATTGCTAGTCCCACCCTCTGCCCTTCAGTGTGTTAAATTCACGCCTCAACACTTCCCTAACCACTCATCTTAATGAGCTTTGTACTTTGAAATGGCATCTAGCTTCAGGCTACGGAAACTGGCATCTGCAAACTGCTGCAGGCCTTGAAGAGGCAGATGGCAAACACAGCCAGTCTGCAAAATAGAAGACAATGCTGATGTTCAAAGTGTTGCTGAACGGGCCATTTCTGCTGCATGTTTAGCTTTGCTGCCCTTTTGTTTCTTACTGCTGTTCACCATTGATGGTTTGCTCTGACTTCCTTTGTTGTGGCCTCCAGCCTCACCTTTATAGCCACAACATGGCTTGCCGCTGGCCAAAAATGATACACACCCCAAAGCATCAATACCAACTACACATATGGTCACAAAGGTACACTGACTGGTAATGTTTATTTAAGTTTATTTAAGTTTACTTAGATCCCTTACTTACCAGAGCTGGGAATCTTTGGCCACCTAACGATTCGATTCGATGATCATTATGAGAGCAACGATGCGATTATAAAGCGATTATCGACACATCTTGATGCATCTCGATGCATATTTTTCATTGAATCATTTTTTGCATTGCATCATTTTTCAGACAATTTGTTTGGTTTTTTACTGTGCGACAACTAAAACAAGGTGTATTTGTAGTGAACTATGATTAAAAAGAATGCTAAATAATTAATTTACTGTTACAAAGCTCTCAAGTCTCACGCATTGGGCGTGAGACACATGCATTTCAACCCGTTCACACGCTGACACGCCACACCTTGTATTTCTCACGCAGAGAAATTACCAGGATAATGGCCACCATGTTGCACTGCTTTTTTTATAACAGTGGAACAGGTAAAGGAATCTGTATTTTCTGTATTTTTATATTTGACTGTATTTTCATTATGGAAATCAACCCGCCGCCTCCAAAATCTCACTCTGGACTTAGTTCAAAACTTGAGAGCCATGCTGTTATTTACTGTAATTTCGTGTTGCCAAAATATTTCAGTGTTGTGTGACATAACTTACACACTGTTTGGCTCTTATCCAGGTCTTTTGTCCCTTCCTCTTCATAAAATCCGAAATGTTTGCAAACACTCACTTTTAATGCAGAGGGTGCCGGTTTGATGTTTCTTTCAGCTTGTTCGGCTATCTTCACTTGTTTTCTTTTGTGTGCATCCTGTAATGGACGCTGGACACTGCTCTCTCACACTTAGGTTTCGCGATTTTTTCCGCGATGTAACTGCCCGGCTAGACGCTGCTCTTATACTTCAGTTCCACGTTTTTTAATCATTTTATAAGCATTGATTATTGACATTAATGCATCGATGGCGGCTCGCCCCACCTCCTCATCGCGATGCATCTAAAAAACTATTTTTTCTCCCACCTCTATTACTTACTATACTAATGTTTTTAGGGTGAAAAATGATATAGTACAAATTAACAAGTTATATACACAGCTTTAGCGGACGCCTTCATACAAAATAAAATTTGCAAACACAAGTTCATTGGACTTCAAAGATATATTTAATAAAATGTTCTCCACACATTTTATCTTGGTCAAAGCAAATTTTCTGCTATAGATAGAGCAAATTTTCTGCTATAGAAAGAGCAAATTTTCTGCTATAGAAAGATAAACTCACAGAAGAGCATTAGGCAGACAAAGGCCGACGAACATGTTAACAGAAATAAGAACACTGTAATAAGAATGTTTTGGCAGGTTGATAAACTGTAGAGACCACCAGTCATGCTTCACTAATATACTTACTAAAAGCAGCATCAGAATAAAATAGAATAATTCTATTGTGTAGTTGCCTTTGGCTTCAGTGCACTTAATGGCTCCTACTTCAGCATTAAGACAGAATATGCATGGTAGATTTTTACAAGCCTGAGTTATTCAGGTATCAGTTATTTAAGGCGCACACAGTGTAACTGTGATGTCTTGGGTTTGATTCTGGACTTTGTTTGCCATTGCAAACAGTTGTTGCATCTTCCAAATTTGCTGACTCTTTTGACTTTTGATAAAGGCAAAAATGCTGAGAAAAAACATCTTTGAAAACATTGTTATTGCAGTACTGTTCATCTAGAGCTGGGGATTTCAAAGTTTGTGGTCCTCCCCTCCAGAAAGTATGGAAAAAGTGTTCCTCAAAAAGATGTCATACAGCTGCTCAAAAAGATTAGTCTAACATTAGTCTAACACTAGTCTAACAAAAGCTAGTCTAACATTGCTCTTTGACCTAATTTCAGACTACACCAATACACACAGTGATTAAAAAAAACCCAAAGCTGAGAAAACCAGCTGTACAGCCTTTATAAGTTTGCTCAACTTCAAAGCTTGTTAGTAGAAATGATAGACAGCGCAGCATCTCAGACTCACAATGGATGCTTGAGTTGAGAGGAGTTGTATACACTGCTCAGGGCTCAGGGGCTCATATGTTGACCATAATATATCATAGTCTATATCATAGTTGCAACACTGTTTGGCTGGCCCTATACATGCCCCTCACTGTGTTATTTTACAGGAGGGATTGGCATGGTGTGGCTTTCTGTAGAGAGACAGTGCTCTTTCAAATACAGCTGTAGAGACCCTCTCATTTATCATTCTTACTCAGTCTCAAGCTCCTCAGTCTGCTCAGAAGACATATGTCGCATGCATTTCCTAAAGGCCAAAGTGTACTCAGAAGAGGCGCCCAAGTATCTGCTGTCTGCAGTCTCACCAGCCAGCCCATTAATTATCACAAGCAGTGTTGTAAAATCCTCTGTATTGCAGATTTTTGTTTTTAGCAGGATTTATGTCCAGTTTGCTGTTCTGACAGTATGTGCAGCTCAAGTACTAATTTTTCTGCTAAGACAACTCAAGCTTTACTATAAGTATATTTACACTGACAGGAACACTGACTTTAAATTAAAATGTTGTGTGTATACACAGAAAATAAAATGGGTGATAAACACAACCCCACAGGGCCTCTCAGTTTATAATGAGCTGTGAGCTATCAGCTGTGCACGTTCACAGTCCCTTATCCAAACAATGAGGCCACTATTAAACCCAATAATATAGCCTTTGTATAAAAATACACCACCAAGCTGTTGCTGGGGTTTATATCCTTTGTGAGAATATAAAAGTACGTATAAAGTCTAAATTTTGAGGTAATTAAAGCAACAATTCAGAATTTGCTTGACCATACACATTTTAGGCATTTTTCCATTGATTCTTGAGGAGTTTGACATACATGGAAAATAAATTTTACATCAGCCAACATTTTATAGCTTCAGAATGCACGTAAAACAGATGTTTGGCTGTTACATAACTCCCTTTACACCTGGCACTGAAATGTGGCTCTGGTATATGTACTGAAATCTGATTTCTGTTTTGCGTGCCAAAGCACAGATTCTCACACTCATCACTTCCTTTTATAATATTTTACACCCTTTAAAATTGACAGTAAACACCTTATCTCTCTCCTGATCTGAGTGTGTTTCTTGGTTGGAATTGTGTATAAATGCTTATTTTTATTTATGCACTTACTGTATATGTGGATTTGAAATGGATTGCATAATTACAAGCTTTGTATCAGTCCTTGTCAATTAAGTCATGGGATCTTACACCATGTGTCAGTTTCCAACTGATGCAGTTGTCATTTTCTCATCCAGCGCTCATCTTATGTAAATAGTGAATGCACTTGTACCCATCTGAGTGCCCATGGGTGTGTTGGTCTTAAAATGAGGGATGGTCAGGCACTTTGCCAGCACATTGCTATCTTGATGCAGTTGAACCTGACCAACAACACCTGACCAACAACAACAACAACAACCAAAAAAAAAAAACAGGTCTGAAGTCAGTGGTGCAGTTCTCCCTGTCATTTTAGGGGTGTATTGTTAAGATAGTAACATATGCCTATATGATGGGGTGCACAATGGGCACACTCTGTCTGTTACACACATGCATGCCTGCATCACCTCAGGGAGCTTTGGTGGTATCCTGCTGTTGCCGAAGATGGTCTTCTCATGCACTTTCACTTTGTACACGAGCAGATCCATTGCCTTTGCAGAGAAGTGTTGCAAATGTGCAGTTCTAATAGTAATCCACCAAGGTGCAATCGTACCTTGGTGGATTACTTTTCAAAGGGAATGGGAGATTGGTTTAGCGCAAGTTACACCCAAAACACACCCACTTAATTAAGAGACTAAGTACATCCATTTTGAACAATGCACCTGGCGCAATGAGCCTTTTTTCACTGTTAAAATAGCAAAAGTGGACTTGGACACGCCATAAATACATTTGCATCATACTCTTCAGGCTGTGCACTTGTATAGTTAAAATAGAGCCCAGTGACTCTAAATGTAAAGCAAAATCCAGTTGTGGAACAGTTTTTCAACAAAAGCCATCATGCTGTAATTACAAATTTGGTCTGGAAGAGCTGAAACACTCGGAATTCCTCAGTGTTGATTTTCCTTGCTGTTCAATACATTTAAACATATCTTGTTTCACTCTCCTTCCTCCAGATCTGAGAAATAAATGGCACTTGGTCGTCGACCGTCTGACTGTGCTCTTTCTCAAGTTCCTGGAATATTTCCACAAGCTGCAGCTCTTCGTCTGGTGGCTGCTGGAGATCCACATCATCAAAATCGTATGCTGCTACATCATCATGGTCACTGTCAAAGAGGTGCAGTAACTTGAAATGTGATTAAAGAAACTTTGCATGCTCCATGAGCGAGTTTAATTTATTCAGTCTTTACAGCAATGAGGAGTAACACTCATCTTTCAGTCATGTACTGGACAATGCTTGGTTAGGTTCAAGGTTCAAGGTTTTTATTTATCTGACTCCAGGCCAGAATGGGTGTTGAAACTCCTACAAGGCTGTCCTATAATAACAGCAAGACAGTGACCTGTCATTTCACTACCTCAAACAGCTTATTATATATACATATATACATACATACATATCTATCTATCTATCTATCTGTCTGTCTGTCTGTCTGTCTATCTATCTATAGATATATATGTATATTTATCTATATAGATATATCTATATCTATATATATCTATATATATCTATACATAGATAGATAGATATAGATACACACACATATATATATATATATATATATATATATATATATATATATATACACACTACTCACAAAAAGTTAGGGATATTCGGCTTTCGGGTGAAATTTCAGGATGAACCTAAAATGCATTATAACCTTTACAGGTGAACTTAATGTGACCTTCTGTAAACTTTTGAATGCACTGTTCAATGTTTCAGTACTTTTTGCACAAGTTGCTGTTCTCTAACAAGGAGTTTAACGGCAAAATTCACATCAGGTGTTTGATGCTCCAGCTCATCGAGGTCGTATCATTAGGGAACGGCTGCTGGAGACTGATTTACCTCAAATGGAGTGGCCTGCACTTTCTTAGACCCGAATCCCATAGAAAACCTATGGGATCAGCTGAGTCACCGTGTAGAGGCTCGGAGCTCTGTACCCCAGAACCTCAATGTCCTGAGGGCTGCCCTTCAAGAAGAGTGGGATGCCATGCCTCAGCAGACAATAAGTCGACTTGTGAACAGCATGAGACGTCGTTGTCAAGCTGTAATTGATGCTCAAGGGCACATGACAAGTTATTGACACTGACATTTTTTGTTGTGGTATACCCACCACTGTTGTTGGCTTTTGTTTCAATAAATTGTTTGAGATGAGGAAATCGCCAGTGTATGCTTCTACTTAAATGCCCTACTTTCATGATATAATATCACTGTAGCGTGAACTTTTTACATTTTCCATAAATTTCACCCGAAAGCCAAATATCCCTAACTTTTTGTGAGTAGTGTATATATATATATATACACACACACACACACACACACACACACACATATATACACACACATATACACACACACACTCCTGATCAAAATTTTGAGATATATATATATATATATATATGTGTGTGTGTGTGTGTGTGTGTGTGTGTGTGTGCATTTGGATTTGCTTGTTTGTTCTGTATAGCTGTCTTATATAAACTGAAACGGCGTTGACATTAGAATGAAAGGTGAACTTAATTTCTAAGACATTCAAAATGTATTTTAACCATAGAATTGGACTTTTGAGAGTACCACACTGATAAAGTTAATCTTTCATACTGCTGATCCAACCTGGATTAAATGAAGCTGAGCAAGGGTGGTCTAGCACACCATAACTTAAACAGATCGTATCTTTGGGTCATACTAGCTGTCACAGAGTCTGGAGTCTGGAGGCTGGATTGAGCAGGACTTTTGCCATCAGTGCTCCAAGATTATTGAGCAAACTGTTTGAGAAGCTAAGACTGGCTCAATTAACATAATACTCACTTTTATGGAATTAATTTTATGTTAAAATCTTGTATTTATTTTCCTAGTTTTATGCAGTGTTTTTTGTGTTTGTGCGTTGCTCACATTTTTTTTTTTTTTTTAAATTTTTACCAATTTTTCCGACTTGTATTGAAACCTTTGTAAAATGCTGTGTAACTGTGTTTTTAAAAGTGATTTATAAAATGATGATTATTAGCAGCAGCAATTAAGGAAGGATCATGTAAACATAATACTATTGTTGTTAATATCACTATTATTATTAGCTCCATGCAGCTGTGCAATGAATGACAGTGAAAAAAGTATTTAAGTGGACCGGTTTTTTTTTTGTTTTTTTTTGTCTTATCATTGTGTTGTATCTTGAGCAGGTGTCTTTGTTCAACTGTGTGTTCCTGGCGTCCTGGGCCTTTGCTCTGCCCTACAGCCAGTTCCGGCCTCTGGCCTCCAGTGTTTGCACTGTCTGGACGTGTGTCATCATCATCTGTAAAATGTTGTACCAACTCAAGTCTATAGACCCGACCTCCTATTCCAAGAACTGCTCCATGGTGAATATATCCAGTAAACACTTCTCCAAGTTTTATACACTAATTATACATTCAGTAAGTAGGTTATTTATTACATTTATCCTTTATTCATACAGGTATGCCATTTTTACAACTTCTCAAAAGAGACTTGTCTATAGATATAAACATTTATCACAGAATAAAAAGGAAGTATGGACTAGTTTAGTTGTTCTAGTTGTTAGTTTTCTTTTATACTAAATTACTTCGATCTGCTAAACATATTCTGTGTGCTTTTGAGCAAGTATGCATTTTGACAGATTTCCCAAGCAAATGAGCAGTTACCCTTTCTCTTCCCAGCCAGGGAGCTATACAAAAGACCAAAAGGATGAGATGCGAAACTCGGTGCTGTATAAAGCACCTGTGGATCCAGTCAACTGGGTGGGCCTCAAGAAGTTCGACCCCCTGCTGGACTACCTCAGGGTAAGGAGAGGAAACACTCACCCACCTGAAGAGTGAGGCACACACATGAAAGTACATTAAACAAACTTGCAGCAGCACAATATATCAGATTAAGAAAATTAAAAAAAAAAAAAAGAAAAAGAAAAAAAAATCAATTTAAATGTAAAACTATCAAAACTACAGTATAGCCAAGTTAAATATTCAACTATAGGAGCTGCAATGTTTTGTTAAAGTTAAAATGTGTGAAAAAATATCATTGTAAATTATGCAGTGTTGTCCTGCAGACATGCCCTAGCCTGCAAATCCTATTCTATACATGTAAGAAAATACGCTACAAAATATCACTTTATCATCATTTCAATAACTTTCTGAATAAAAACTAAAATTTTTATGCAATAATGATCATTACTGATTACACAATAACTGTGAATCAAAGCTCAGTCTGTCAAAATAATAACAAATAATTGCAGCCATAGTAAACAACAATAATGACAACTATGATTTCCCAGTCACAAGTGGCTACAACACTATGTTACTTTACAAAATGACAGCGTATTTGAGATGACATCGCAAACAAAATATTTTGGTGTTTTCTCCAAATTGAGCAAATGTAATTATCTAGAAAAGCTGTCTCTGTGTGCATAATCAACTAAAGACAAAAAAAGCCTGAATTTCCTCCCTAGATAGGGAAAAGGAACTTCTTGCTGTTTTACTTATTATTCTGTGATAATTCTCACTTTCTGTTTCACTGTCACCTGTGCAGAACAACCTGTTGATGCTGGCTATCCTGGCATTCGAGGTGACCATTTACCGTCATCAGGAATACTTCAGACTGAGGAACAAATTATCGCCTCCTGCTGCCAGGATTATCTTTCATGATATCACACGGCAGCACCTGGACAACGGCATTGTCAATTTCATCAAGTACTTCATCAACTACTTCTTCTACAAGTTTGGACTGGAAGTAAGTTCAAATTAAAAAGGGAGAACATGAGCTCACATGCGATACATTGATATGTATGCACAGGCTTCCCACTTTAGTTACATGCTGCTGCACAGCTCATTCTGTAACTTTACCACCAGTCTATTTCATTTCCCATCAGCATTACAAGTTATTATAGGTTGTGATTGCAAGTGCTGTACAGTGGAGAATAGGAAATATTGCACACATCAATATCAAAAATGCAACTTTCAGAATGAGATTTTTTTTTTACTGAAACAAAACTAAGTGTGTATACAAGGAAAACTACTTTGGGTACTTTTAATCCTTATCAATTTACAGTTATTTGACATCTTACACTATTGTGGGGCTTACAAAAAAAATGAAAATAAATGGTTATATCTGGTTCCCTAAAAATACATGGTTCATGACCTTAAAGTATGTGGTTTCGATAAGAACTAAAGAGCAAATTCATTTTCATAATTCAGATGTTGATGATGACGACATTGTAACATGAGGGGAGATTAAAATGTGTAACACCCATCTCATAGTCTCTCTCGCTCGGTGCTGTACTTCCTCCAGACATGCCTGCTGTTGGTGGTCAATGTAATTGGGCAGCGTATGGACTTCTACGCCATGCTTCATGCCTTTGCCCTGATAGCAGTCATGTACAGACGCAGGCGGAAGGCCATCGCTGAGATCTGGCCCAAGTACTGCTGCTTCCTTGCCTGCATGCTGACTTTTCAGTACTTTGTGTGCGTTGGGATCCCTCCTGCAGCCTGTAAAGGTACGTGTGGTAGCCTGGGTCAAGTAGTTTAACTGTAAATCATAGGAAACAATTGTATGGTAGGAAAGTATTTGAAAGTCACTGATTATCCATGACTGATCCATGATGTCCATGAAGGAATTAATTAATTGTTAGGGATTAATATTTCACTATCAGAATCCCTTAAATCACAAAATTCAGTATGGTTCCAGACTTGAGCAATGGATTTGTCGAAGAATGTCCCTATTGTACCTAAAGCAATAATGTTGTATTGTAATGTAATATTATAATGTAATAATATTATAATGTAATATTATAATGGTCAAATAACTTTATATATGGAGGACTAAAAGGGACAGAATGAAATAAATAAATACATCTTTAAATAAATACTTAAAAGTGTCATTAATTAATTAAAATGGGAATTAAATAAATAAATGTGTCATTAAATAAATAAATATGTCATTAAATAAATAAATGTGTCATTAAATAAATAAATGTGTCATTAAATGTGTCATTAATTCATTAAAATACCAGTTCATTTAATGTAAAAACATATATATAATTATTTCATTATTTATTTAATTATTTCATGGACCGGTGTTGCAGTGCTTCATGAATTAATTTTATCTGTCAAACTCACCCATCAAAGTCAGTGGGCGGATCCTAACACCTGATTGGTTACCCGGCACAGCAAGCCAAGACAGATCGACTTCAGATAATCGATTGATGCAGAGCAAGTAAACATATTCTAGAGTGAAAGTTTTTAACTGTTTTGCTTAACCCAGACGCTCAGGTTGCATAACCTACAGCCGAGAGACTTTACTAAACATCAGGTAAAGCATGCTGCAAGAACTGAGGCACTCTGCTTTGATGTGGACACACTACGCCAGCACGGGATTTTACCTGCGTCTACACCGGCCGTCACCAGGGAGAGGAGGGAGCGCAAGCGGTGCAAACGTAAACAAATGAGGGGCAAGAGAGCCGGGATCCACGCTAGGCTACAGGCTAGAGGCTAGAGGCTAGAGGCTAGAGGCTACAGGCTAAAGGCTAAAGGCTACAGGCTACAGGCTAAAGGCTATAGGCTAACCCCTCCAGACCAGCAGAACCGTGGCTCTTGCTCTCTAATGTTCGCTCCCTCGACAACAAGCTGGACGAGCTACGCTTGCTAAGAGACACCCGCAGGAGAGAGACTGCTGTGTGCTTGCTTTTGCGGAGACATGGCTCCATGGAAAGATCCCATCCCTGCAGGAGTAGAGCACTGAACACTGTCAGAGACCCTTCTCACCCGCTCCACAAATACTTTGAGCTGCTGCCATCAGGCAAACGGTGAAAAGCAAAACCGCTAGAATGAGCAACAGCTTCCTCCAGAAAGCTGTTAGACTTTTAAACTGCTGACTTTACCATCACTCGGGGATCCCAAGTGAGAAACGCTATCTCATTTTGTGTGCACTACTGCTGTATGTGTAGCTTAATGACAATAAAGCTTGATTTGATTTGATTTGATTTGATATTCTGACACACTTGGTGGCGCAACCTTTACTCGGTTCAAGCAAATGGGGGATTTGCAGGAGCAAATGTTACTGCGGTGCGCGATGCGTGCTAGATAGGTGCAGCCACAAAATGTTGAGAAGTTGCCCAGAACTACTCAGAGAAGCAGTAACTTTAACTGAAGAGGCTCTCAGCAAAACTCCTCCGGCTCCGGCAGACTTCCAGGCTTCAGACCTAAGCAATCGATTGGGCTAGATTCACGTTAGTCCCGCCCACTGACTTTGATGGGTGACTTTGACAGATAAAATTAATTCATGAAGCACTGCAACACCGGTCCATGAAATAATTAAATAAATAATGAAATAATTATATATATGTTTTTACATTAAATGAACTGGTATTTTAATGAATTAATGACACATTTAATGACACATTTATTTATTTAATGACACATTTATTTATTTAATGACATATTTATTTATTTAATTCCCATTTTAATTAATTAATGACACTTTTAAGTATTTATTTAAAGATGTATTTATTTATTTCATTCTGTCCCTTTTAGTCCTCCATATTTATATGCCTAGGTTAAGACTCCTGTAATTGGAGGCCTTATTTACCAAGGTCCTATATGAACTGTCATCTTAATTACCAAAGAATGCTTTCTCCTGACCGTCAACAAACAAACCACAAATTGGCCTGTTAGCAACAACTTTTCCCCCATTTGTCCCATCTCTACTTTACAAAAAGCCCTGTATGTTTTCACACTGAACGACTGCAGGCTTCCCTTTCTATTTGCATGAAGAAATTGTGTTGCTCATCCTAAGAACGGAAATCTGACAGCTTTATTCAACACTACTAGAGCAGGGATCTATTAAGAACTTGCAGTGTTTCAAAGTGCACACTCAAGCACAAGGAGCACCATTAGAGGTGCAATTACAGCGCAACACGGTTGTATAGTGGCAAAAGATAAACGCTTATCTTGCCCTGACATATGTTGTTTATAATTCTGCCATTCTGATAACAGTGCATGTATTAATTGCAGACTATCCCTGGAGGTTTCCCAACTCTACAACAGACTCTAATGTGGTCAAATGGCTGTATGTTCCCGATTTCCTCACCGAGCCCAATCCGATGTTTCTCATCTGTATGTATCATCATTTAGGTCCTACTGGGGATAGGTTTTAAACTTTTTACCCCTCTTCTCATCTGAAAATGTGTTAAACCGTTAATATTAGTAATTGCACTATTACCAGTTGTGCAGCAATAGTAGTAATAGTAATAGTGGTACAACTGATCTGAACAGACTCTTATTATTACTTTTAATTGGTTTTACAGGTAAAAAGAACAATTGTACACATTATTAAGACAGTGGTGTGATCTTGTATTGTATTTCTGGTGAATTTAATGCTGTATTTGAGCTAAATCGAATAACGTCATTAAAAATCAATTATATTTAGTGCCACTGTTACAAGTCCAATTTTTTGTGCTAGCTAGTATGTGTATTTGAGGTTTTTTAGATTTAACAAAAAACAATACCGAGATCACGTGATTTAAAGGTAGACTGTACTGTACTGTGTAATTTAAGCCAGATAACAGCAACAGAAAACAATACAGAGAGGAAAAAACAAAACATTGTCATAATTAAACACAGAGGGTGTTGTTAAAGAGCTAATGTATTGCATAAAAGTGTATTGTTTGTTAAATTCACTCTTGGCCTTTTTAATAAGTCACACCATTAATGTTGTTAATATATTAGTTAAGAATATCTGGCTTTTTGTTTAAGAGTTTACGTTTATGGGTGAAAAATTTTCCTTATAAAATAAAAAGAATAACCAAGTATTGACACATTTAGTTTCGATTTGTAAATAAAACCTTCATTAAAACTTGCATTTTGTAGATGTGAACAAAGCCTGGCAATGTTAATTGTGTTTAAATACCTGTACCTCCTCTCCTCTCCTCTCCTAGATGACTTCATGCTCCTGCTGTGTGCCTCTCTGCAGCGGCAGGTCTTCGACGATGAGAACAAGGCGGCAGTCCGCCTTATGGCCGGAGACAACGTGGAGATCTGCAGAGACTTGGACGCAGCCACTTTTAGCGTCCACAACCCTGTCCCCGACTTCATCTACTGCAGGTAGATGAGCCAACACCAGCATTTATCTATGTTCGCATTATAGCTGGAAGTGTCCCAAATTGTTTTTCTCAGGATACTCAGGATAATGAGAAACAACAATTGAGTGAAAGTAGCAAAGCCAGCTAAATATGTAGGTGGGTAACAGGTAACAAATAGGTAACAAATGGCCCCTCAGCTTTGCCATTATGGGTCTTTTATCTATTCTGCAGTCCAGTTTAAAAACAGAAGGTGATTGAGCCTTTGCAGTACTGGCTCCTCGGCTCTGGAACAGCCTTACATTGATCATCAGGTCAGCACACTGATGCTGCTTTTAAATCTCATCTTAAAAGTCACCTCTTCAAAATGTCTTTTAACAACTGATAGTATTTACTCCCTTGATTTATCAGCCATTGATTTTATGTCTTTTTTTGTTTTTACCTCTTGGAATTGTCCCTGATGTTGTTTATGTTTTTAACTTGTGTGCCTATGCTTGCAAGTTTAGCTCTTGCAGCAACTGTTCTTTGATGTTGCTATTGTTTTGAAATTGTTCACCTCGTTAAGCACTTTAGGCTTATTGCTTGAAAAGTGCTCTATACATATAATTTCCTCTTATTATTATTAAATGTGCTCAGAACAAGCAGAGCTATAAAAATGGAAGTGATGTCTTTTGTTGTAGTTTGTTTGCACATGTGTCATATCAGTATTGTATATATAGCCTGTTGCTTCTGTTGTTATATTGTCTGGTCGATGCCTATTGCACACCTCTTTGCCCAGGAATGGGGTCTCCTCTATCTGTGGTCCCTCTCAAGATTTGTTCATTTTTCCCTGTTTTTTTGGGGGGAGTTTCTTCTTTCCTGCTGTGAGGATTAAGTCAGGGGGTGTTGTCCTGTTTGTTGTAAAATTGTGGGCATGTAATGCCCTCTGAGACTATAAACAGTGATATTGGGCTTTAAATAAACCTGAACTTGATCTTGAAATTATACAGAATATATATGAAGAGTTAAACAAAAAAAAAAAAAAAAAAAAAAAAAAAAAATGAGAGAAGTAATTCAGAATTGAACATGAAGGACTGTGGTGTAAATGTAACTATAGACTCACTGAGAATGGTGGTAGACAAAACATAATTTTGTAGCTGGCTGGTGTCCAGAAAATTGTGGGTTTGCATCCCTGCACTGGTTGGGTAAATCTAGATTTGAAAAGCGAATGGATAATGTTTCCCCCAGTCTCAACAATACCACTGATGTGCCTTCACACGAGGCACTTAAATCGCAGCTTCTTACAGGGTGCTGCCTAGTGGCCAGTGCAGAAGTTGGTTGTTGTATTTGGCTGCTCCCTGTGTTACTGTAGAAATCTTAAGCGGGGCAGCACTGAAAAAGAGTACACTTGCTCAGCAAAACCCATCCCTAGATAAATAAAGGTAAAATAAAACTTTGACAGATGACAGTAACTCATTTTAGCTGTTATACCAGTGAGAGATGTTAGTGAACACCCGCCCTAGGTTTGATTCAGAAGCTTGGCGAGGATTTGGCATATTAATGTGGAGCTAGATGCTAACCTTGCACATAAGAAAGAGTGGAGTGAGGGTTTCGAGGGAGAGGGAAATAGAGACTGGCTTAGAGAGAGAGCGAGAGCATCCTGACCTGTCCACAGTCATTGATTATGTGCTCTTCACATTCCACTGTTTTGATGCGCAAAGTGGACAAGTCTTTTATTAACGCACTCTGTGTCCATCAACAAGCCCTACTAGAGAGAAAGAGAGCTGCTCAGCCTGTCTGTCCACGCCACAGCAGCTCTGCACTTATTCCATCGTTTCCCTCCTGGATCGAATTACGGATACGGGGCGGGGGAGAAATCCATAATCCACAAAAACACTCTGTCCGTCACTCTGCGACTCAGACGCTTTTGCCCTGTACTCTAACTCAATAAATAGCTTTTAAGTATGGAAAAGGTATTTTCTCCCCCTGATGAAGAAGGACACTCACTCAGCTATTCCGACCCATCAACACAACGTCCCATCCAAACCCACTTCATCAGAGCTCCTTCCTTAACAGTGTTGCTGTTGTTGTGGTCCTGTGTTTTCCCCAGGTCCATCATATTAATGCTCGTTGCTTCCTATGTTTTCACTGCACCCATCATATTAAGGGGTGCTAGTGCAGGAGAGGCTCTCACATGATAAAGCAAGATTCACACTCACACTTTTAGTGCATCACACACATAACATACAGTAGTGTACCTGTGGTGAATGGCAGGGATCAGGTTTCATACCTTTTTCCTATACATTGATCAGTCACTTAGATCTCTTACCGGTGTCCTGACACTAACTGTGATCGATGGGTGGATTATGCATACAGCGCAACAGTATGAGCATAAATGTTGTTTTCACTTTCACCATGCAAACAGCAGCATGCATCCTGATTTGGGACCTAAGGGTGCATCATGAGAAGAGATGCTGGATCCTTGTCATGTGCAAATATTGCCATGGGTTTGTCGCATATCTTTTCCACTCCCATTCTCTCCCATCTTTCCTCTTCCTCCCATACACACTGTGAAATAAAGCAGAAGCCACCCCAGAAAACATGTTTATGTAAAATGATTTTTCAACATACAAACAACTCATGTATAGTTGCCCTAGTCCTTTAAAATAATAGGAGCTTTGCAGATAGATCAAAGCTGAACTCATAAAAAGAGAAAGCTCCTGTACACCGAATAGAGCATGCAACTAGATCTTTATTAAAACAATTTTTCGATCGTTAAGGGTCTTCCTCGCTCCATGAAATAATGATGTTGGGTGACAATACAGGAAATGACAAATTGAAATTTGAGCAAAGCTGCCTCTCTAACAGTGAGGGAGCTCTCCATCCAGTGACACGTGGACTCTCCAATGTTTCATCTTTTGTGTTTCTCATCCCCTTGGATATACAGTAATCACAGAGCATCCAAGTTGGTAAATGAGTGCTCTGTGATCACTTTACTGATGACACGTTACATGATTTCTAGCATTCAGAATTCCAATTTTTCTTTTCATTTTTCTCTTGCTGCTTTTTAAAGATGCCACCATGCAAAATTGCCATGTGCAGCTTTAAAAACCCTTATGATTCATCTTGCAGAGAAGCTACACTGGAACATGAGAATCAGCTCAGTGGCAAACGTATTGGTGGCCATAGCTGATGTCCAGTGACTGAAGTGTAGCTGGGCTGTTATTTTGTATATGTTACTGTCCATTTGATAAAACACCACTGGCCTGTCATTCATCGTATTTACCATTTTCCCACATTGACCACAATACATAGAAGAAAGTGGCTTTGACCTACGAGTACTTCACATGTAACCTTCCCCACCACTGTCCTCTAGGTCCTACCTCGACATGCTGAAGGTCATCATGTTCAGCTACCTGTTCTGGTTCGTCCTCACAATCATCTTCTTCACGGGAACCACACGCATCAGCGTTTTCTGCATGGGCTACCTGGTGGCCTGCTTCTACTTCTTGCTCTTTGGTGGCGAGCTGCTGCTTAAGCCAATCAAAAAGATCCTCCACTACTGGGACTTCCTCATTGCCTACAATGTGTTTGTAATCACTATGAAGAACATTTTGTCTGTGAGTAAATTTTAAGATACAGAGCTCATAACATCAGCCATTTTATATGAAAACAAGTATGTTGGCATAGTAATATTTACTTATTAATGCATTAGCTTTATTAAGGACTTCATCGTCTCAATGTTTAATATATCATACATATTTTTATGTATTTATGTATGTTGTATATATTTCCATTTTTGCTGTGTTTCCAGATTCTAGCCTGTGGGTACATCAACTCTCTTGTAGAACACCAGTGCTGGTTAATCCAGCTGTTAAGTCTGGCCTGCACCATTAAGGATTATGACATCAAGGAGATTTCCCTACGTAAGATAACTTGTCATTACCTTTTCATGTAGGTTTTGATTACTCCTGAACCTTATTTGCTGCTTACAGTATTATTTATTTCTGTAGTTGGATTCCATAGCAGCATTGTGGAACATGTCTTCCTCAACATTAGGAGAAAGATAAATCACCACCAAACAATTATTTCAGTCACAAACTGTGTTTTTACTCCCTTTGCATTTTTATGACTACAACTGAATCTTTACTTTCCATAGCTGAAGTTTATTTTATTTTTGTTAGTTCAGTTGTTATTGTAATATAATTTACAGATTTTTTTTTTAAATCAGCAAAACAATAACATTTACATACAACAAGAAATACCAGAGCAGCTGTTTTGTTTGATGTCCCTGAGTGCCTGTGCATTTTATGCTGATAAATGTCCTAACACAACCGCATTGACCCGCTATAATAACACTTTCACATCAACTGTACAATAGCTCACATCCAAAGACATGAACTGACAGCCTTGACCCTCATTCCTGACCCCTATTAAGTATGCAGATTATATGATGTCTGTGGTATAAATCACTTCTAGCTCCTGAGAAGCATTGTGAGCAGCCCAGTAACGAGGCAGGGATCATCTGGGACAGTATCTGCTTTGCCTTTCTGCTGCTGCAGAGACGAGTCTTCATGAGCTACTACTTCCTCCATGTGGTGGCTGATATCCGTGCATCACAGATCCTCGCATCCAGGTAAACCATTGGAGCTGGTACTTACATTTGAGGGGTGGCCTGGTTATTGCAGAAAATTTGATACCTGTCAGTGTGTCCTAGAGTGTGATAGTAGACCCTTACCTGTGTCAGGGGTGCTGTCCCTGTACTTGAACCCGTCAAGCAAAGTGCATTTGTGCACATGTTTGTCTGTCAGTGTAAAAATCAACACTGTACCACACCAATCACAACTAATTTAACCCTTTGGTAGTTTTTAACCACCACCCCAGGTCAATCATACCAGCTATATAAGTAAATAAACAACTCTCAAATAAAACAACAATAATTCTTAGACTTTGTGTGAAGTTTCTTGAGACAGTAGATGCATATATACATATGTACAGCTTTAGGACTATTCACATAATGTCAGATAACTTCTTATTCACAGACAGGTATTTTAACTTGAACTGTCTTGTTTCTGGCATTGTGAATACACATAATTGGTACTCGGGTTAGGGTTAGGGTTAGAGTTAGGGTTATTTGCAGGAACTACAAGACTCATATCTATTAGTTTAGCATTTGATTGGTTACTAATGGGTGTGTGTTTCAGAGGGGCGGAGCTCTTCCAGGCCACCATAGTGAAGGCAGTGAGAGCCAGACTGGAGGAAGAGCACAAATCCATGGAACAGCTGAAGAGACAGTGAGTCTCCAAAAAATGATCCTTTGCCACTTTGTGTAGCATGGAGGTGGTTTTGTGTGTGACAGGAGGGAATAGTTTCCTGGATATGGATTAAGCATTAAAAGTAGTCCAAATGTCTCTTTTCAATGTACTAATACTGACTTACTTAGATATACATATTTCACAAGTCCTGGATTTAGGTAGCTCTGAATTTTATTGATGTGATTCAACACAACAAGATCCAGGACTAAATGATGGTTTGAATTCAGCCTCCAAAGTTTATTTTAAGATTATTATTAAAGATTTTGCCTTATGGTAGTGTTGGAGGGTTGGACATGTCACTAATAACTTCTCAGTTACCAAATAAACTGAAATAGAGGATTTCACTTAATTGGAGAACCAACAAATTCTAACCACATTTCAAATTAATACTTTTGTTTCACAGTGGGTTTTCAGTTTTCACATCATTTGATTTGTTTCATTGTTTTTATTTTGCAGTTTTCACATTACTTTTTTATATTCTGCCCCGTATTGTGTGGGATTGATTGCTGTCATTTTACTCAGGTTTCAGTCAAACAATATACATGATGGGATCAGTCCATTTCAGTATTTTAAGTAACTTCAAATTGATTTTGAATAGCTAATGTACACAGACTTTATAGTGCACAAGTAACCAAATTTAAAATAATTAAGCAATTGAGATAATATATAGAGGATTCAAAAGCCTCTCAATATTAAGACTACCTCCTGGTGTAATCTAAACCCTTTCCAGGAGGCCAACACAGAGTATATGGTACTAGATGATGTTAATGTGTTTCTGCCACTTACCTCAGGAGTTACTCATAAGTTCTGATAATATCCACTTGCCCACTCTAATGAGCACTCCACTACTAAATAGCGTACACTAATTCCCATATGAAGCCTTTTTTATAAAGATGTTTATGGCCAGTCTGTTAGGTCAGTGATTTTCTCAGTGTTGATGCCTCTCTCTGATCTAATCAGGATGGAGCGCATTAAGATGAGGCAGCAGAAGTTTAAGAGGGGGAAGGAGAAGATGATGAGCTTGGCCCAGGAGTCTGCAGATGGGGAGACGCTGATCCATCCTGAGGAGGATGATGATGATGGTAGGAGGAAGGCTGCTGGTGCCTCTCTTGGAGTATGAAAGATTTTGTTTTTGATCTTAAAAAGGTGTTTTGGAACAATTGATCTAAAAGAGAAGGTTCTTGTTTTACCTTTAAGTACACAGAAGAATTAATTTGTTCATGAAATGTTGCATTGATCTATTTGTGAAATTTTAGGAGCAGAGCGAACGAAAGCCAAGACCAAAAAAAAGCAGTGGTGGAGGCCGTGGGTTGACCATGCTTCCAGTAGGTTGACCCCCCCTCTCTTCTCTTTTTTCCGCTCTGATTGGCCCTTGTGTCCTTGACCAGAATGCTGAGGATTCCCATACTGCTTCCGGGCTCTGAAGGCACCAACATGCACCCTCCAGACCTTAGTCCTTTTCTGTCTCTATTTAAGGGCCCTTGCTACCCAGGCCTTTGACTTTATCCTGTGAGTGGTGAGCCAGTGGTGAGGTCTGCAAAATGTATTAATGCTGGCCCAAACAGGGGTTACCTTAAATAGACAGGTTGTCATTAATTAAGAGAAAATGACTAAAGGCTGGGGGTCTGTATTTGACATTCTGTCATGCCCAACCTTGATCTGAATGCCTGTCCAGTGCTGGTCTTACCTTGCAGAGTCCACAGTAGGGAATCACTCTGTTGTGAAACATTTTAAGGCAAAGAAATGAAATTACCTCCCCTTTTTTCTCAGTACCGGAATAAAAGGGTGACAGGTTCATTCATTCTTTGCTTGTAGACATGATCACCCAACAGGTGTTACCAAGGAAAAAACAAAAACACAGTAAAACATGCAGCCTAAACTGAGAAAATTTGAAATTTAAAATATAGAAAATCACGATCTATAAAATCTTGTCATGGTAAATTAATAACAAAAATATCAGCGTTCTTTAATCGATATTGTGGTTACCTGTTTGGTTTGAGCTCATGTCTTGATCTTGCTGCACCCCACATGACATTTTTCAAATTATTTCTCCATTTTATCTCTTTGTGATTTGATACCTCATCTTCATATCTCCCAGCATCCTCCCTTGTCCCTCCATTGTGGTTCTTCTGTTCAAGGACACAAGTCAGCCTTTTCTATCCCATTGCTTCTCCTAATACTGACCTAGACTGAATTTCTTGCTCTGTCAATTAAATGCAACTGTGCCACTGTAATAGTCTGTTTGTACAGACATTCTTCATTGTGCATTCTGTTACAAATGACATAATTAGGTTTAAAGCAGTTGTACATTTTTGGATGTGTTGTGTGTTTTCTTTTTGTTACTTCCCCTTCTCATGGGAGTGATACTTTTACAGTGTGTCTATGTCTCAGATGTTTCATGTTGCAGATACAATCAAATGTTTATAATCCACTGATTAAGAAATGAGGTTTATTGGTTAGTGGCTGGATTTTTGAAACATTCCTCTGCCTCTTCCTTGCAGGAGGGGACCACTTATTGAGCCTCATGTTTCACTAATTTCACTCTCTGTTTCACTGAATATAACCATACTTCACTCTTTGCCCTTCAGTGGTTAGAAGTGGAGACTATTACTTGTTTGAAACCGACAGTGAGGAAGAAGAGGAAGAGGAGGAGAAGAAAGAGGATGAGCCACCAAAGAAGTCGGCATTTCAGGTGACTTCCTGGAGTGGCTTGCTTTTCTTTCAGTTCCAGGGGGAAAGGAGTTTTCAAAGCTGTCTCTGTCACAAGTTTAAATTATGTATTTACCTGTATCAGCATTCTTGTATTATGGATCTGTATATGGCTGTATATGAAGTAATCGACATTCACCAGGATCTGGTTCATGAAATCCAGTCTTGTTCACTGTCTTCTAACACAGTTAAGCATTTATAACACACTGAAATGGTTTTCTACTAATCCTCTCCCACTCTGTCCCCTCTCTGTAGCGAGCTATTGGGAGGTTTGCCTCTGCTGTATTGGCTTTGCCCAAGTCTATCATTAAACTGCCTAAAACTATACTGCAGTACATAGTCAAGGCAGGCAAGGTATTTATATACTAGATCTAACACAGCTTGCTTTCTGTGTGGGGGTTTGCCATCTTGTTAACATTTAACGTCACACCAACTGCCTTTCCATTTTGTGTTCCTTGTTCTCATTTGGCACATATGACCAAATATTAAACACGCACATAGAGGTCATAGCACATGCTTTTGCTACATATGTTGATCCAAAGTGCCTTACAATACTGTGACTGTGTACACTGTTGCCCTTGGCAATGCCAATAGGACAAAATCCTTACCTTACTGTGCAATAATTTACCCAAGTTAACATAAATCATCAGTTTTGACATGTAATGGAAATGCAGTGACCTTGGCTCTTTTTGCATGTTGCATGTTGCCTAACTGATTAGCTTGAAGTGGTTTGCATAAATTGGAGCTTTTTTCTGTAAAATTGAAATGTGGTTTCTGACTGTTTTGACCTTTTTGTGTGGTCTGCTTCGTTTAGGAAGTCAAAGCAATTTAAACAGAGGAGCTGTCAATTAGAATGTTGCAGTAAAGCAAAAACAGAATTAGCATTCGTTCTTTGGGCCTTGTCTCTGTTGAAAGATGCTTATTTTTAAAATTTGTTTTCTAGTTTGTTATTGTAATTGTTAGGTTTGCTTGCTTTTGTTTTTGTATAATTTGCCTCATCAACTCTGCCGTGTCTTTTCCACGATAACAGTGGTGAACTGTTTTGAACTGACCCCTTTCTCTCCAGTTCCTTTACCATGCATGGATCACAGACCCCAAAACAGCTCTGAAGGAACGAGGCAAGGAAAAGCGCAAATTTTGGAAGAAGTACACCAGGGGAGTTAAACACAGGAAAAGCAAGAAAGATAGTAAGCAACTTTTAGAGACAAAGGAGACACACATGAGACATACTGTACTAGTAATTGGGAGTCAGAATGAATTTTGCATTCTTTGAAGAACCATCAGATGTTAATTTTTATGTCTTGTCTGTAGGTCATGTGGCCATCGAGGTTGGGGAGCTGTCAGATGGCCAAGATGGAGGAGAAGAGAAGAAGAAGTCTCGCGGTCCAGGTCAGTTTCACTTCAAGAGAAATTTTCAAGAAGATCCACCAATGTTGTATTTTTTTGCCAATCCTGCTTTTTTTTGGTGTCCTTTGGTATAAGGTAGAGGTCAGACCTTTCTCTATCATTGCCATTGCGGGGGCGGGTGGGTGTGGGATAGAATCTAGGGGGAGCCAGATTTAAAAATCTGTCCCATATGGAGCTCTAGTACAAAGTGTCAGTATAAAAGGTCTGGTTGGTAAAAATGAGACTGCACAGTTTTCTGACATGCTGCCACAGGATTTCTGGATATTCGGCAGCTTACCTTTTGCTGCTATTTGGAGTGACAAGCATGGAAAGTTGCCTGGTGTAGCTCTAAAATTTCATTTGTGTGTCTGAATTTTGGAATTTTAACATAGCCCATAAAAACAACTCTTAAAGAATCCAAATGCTTTCAATTCTGCCCGCCCTCCAACAGACAACATCATCAAGCGAGTGTTCAACATCATTAAGTTTACCTGGGTGCTGTTCCAGACCACCGTCGACAGCTTCACCAAGTGGATGAATGACATGTGCAGAGAGCATATTGACATCTCCACCGTTCTGCGTATCGAGCGCTGCATGCTAACCCGAGAGGTCAAAAAGGTACCGTGAAACTTTCCACTGACCTTTGACATGTGACAGAGGAGCTAAAAAAATCTGTAATCTGGTTTGAAAAGCAGGGCTGTGTTCATTTCACACTTAACTGAGTCAATTATAGAAGGATACATTCTTTAGAATCCGAGCACAAAAAATGCTTTCCCATAAAAATGTTCTTTTGTTAATAAATCACCAAAAGCAAAGCCTCTAGTATAGCTATTTTTATACAGCTAATATTTATGTGAGATGTTTATACATATGTATGTATAGGCCATGTTTCAAATGTATTTATCTATATTTAATCAGGACAGCTTGTAAAAACTTTCAGTCACAGCATTAACTGTCACTTCCATGCAACTTAGTGATCTTAGAGATAATATGTTTATATTTTATTTTATTGCCCTCTTCTGTTTATATTTTTCTGTTGTTCTGTCTTCTGTTTTTATGCTAACATACACTCCTGATCAAAATTTTAAGACCAGTTGAGAAATTGCAAGAATTTACATTTTGCACTGTTGGATCTTAAGAAGGTTCTAAGTAGAGCTTCAAAATGCAAAAAGAAGAAATGGGAGTGAGACAAAAAAAAAAATTGAGTAAGCAATTTATTGCAAACAACCATTAAACTGAAATAGGCTGTTCATCAGCTTATCAAAAGTTTAAGACCACAGCCTTTAAAAGCCCAAATCTTGGCAAAAATGTGGATTCAGTGTCATTTTCTGTCAGGTATCCAGACATACCACCCAGCACTACTTGTACCTGTAATTTGATTTTTTTTCCTCTCATCTTGTTCTGCTTTTCATTTATATATCCAAACTTACAATTTGAACAAAAACTAAATGAACAAAATTATTTCTTCTTTTACCAGGGTAACGTCCCATCCAGGGAGAGCATCCAGGTCTACTACCAGAAGGCTATGAGGCTCAACATGTCCAGGCAGTCCAGTCTGGATCCGCTCAGTGAAGATGAGTCGGTCTCAGGCTCCCACAGGGTCCGCAGGAGGCGAGAGGGCTACCGCATGGAGAGCCAGGACTCCATGGCCTCCAGAGACAGCATGTCCAGGTACGGAGAGCTGGACGAGAAGGTTGGAGAAGAGAACTAAAGCAGAGATTCTAGCTTAATTTCCTTTGCCTCCCTGATCTTTTTAATAAAATTGAGACACCCTTTCAGCATCAGTCTTTTTTCTTTTTTTTCTTGCAGCATTGTGGCAAGTCAGAATGGTCTCTAATCATTTGTACCTTTTATTCAAAGTAACTTACAGACCCACGAAGGCAAAAGTATGTGTCGAGTATTTGTCATGGGTATGTCCAGTGGTAATCAAACCTCTAATGTGGCGGTGTTTGTGCCATGCTCTACACAGTGGACTCATTAGTATCCTGACCACATCATATTTAGGAGCCATTTCACCTTCACTTTCACTTAAAATTCACCGTCATGCATGTTGTGTTTTTCATGGTCATGCAACCAGCTTATGTGAAACAACGTAATTTTCCTGTTTCATTTCATGTTTCACAAAGTGACCTGGACTATATGTCATATTGTCATTAAAGAGTATATGGAGAATCCCCAGGCCATATCACCTTACATGGATACTATCCACTCATCACTGACATTGCATCATTCCATCTGTCATTCTCTTCACCTCTCAGTGTCTTTACTGAGGCTACCATGCTGTTTTCTCGTCAATCCACCCTGGATGACCTGGATGGCATGCCAGAGTGCCCAATTCCCAAAACAAGTGAGCGTGCCCGACCTAAACTGCGCAAGATGTACGGCCTGGACATGTCCAACTCCTCAGCAGACAGCGGGAGTAGCCTCGTGTCCAGGTGCCTTGCCTCTGCATCACCCCATACACTCTACCTAACCACCATACATTTCTCCTAACCAGTTGCATCCATATTTTTTCCACAGTGTCATCTGTGGACCTGTCAGTAATATGTTTGTGCCTCCTAAACTTTATGTTATGCTATTGTATGGACTGTTAGTGTTGAGCAATGACCTTTCTATGTATTATTTAGGGTTTGGGTGAAGTCACTGAATTCACTCATACGTTCTGTGTAGACTGGAATAATATTTTTATTCCAGAATATTTCCAGTGTTCATATTTTGAGGAGAATCTGCTGTCTAAATTGTTTGAATTGAACATGAATTTACTCAAACCCTGCTATTGTTGTACCCTGCAGTGAAGCCACCCAGTGCATCACGCTCTACTCCAGACAGGGAACCACAGACACTATCGAGGAGGTGGAGGATGAGCAGGATCAAGGGGAGGACAGGCAGCAGGGGCCCTGGGAGTCCACACAGCTGGAGGAGAGTCAGGCGGCTGAGGGTAGCCCCTGGGAGGATGGAGAACCCAGGGAAGAGGAGGAGGAGCAGGGTCAGGAGGGAGCAGTGGACCAGGTTGGACATGGGGTTTCTTGGGAGTCCTTTGGCCCAGATGAGGGCCCCTCCCTCAGGGTGGACGAGGCAGAGTCTGCCCCATCTGTCCAGGAGAAGGACTTCACAACTGACAGTGAGGATGGGGGAGGACGGCTGGACTACATGCAGACAGAGGGGCAGGCAGGGCTGCTCTACACCCCCGATACAGATGCCTCCAAAACATCTGATGCTGAGGTTCCTCCTAGCTACAGCAAGGCAGTCAGTTTTGACCGTCTGGAAGTTAGTGATGATGAGAGTGACCTGGATAGAAAGAGGCTGATGGTAATGACCCCAGACAGCCGCTCAGACAGCAGGTCAGACATAATGCTGCCCTCAATGACCACCGAGCTGACCGCCAGTGAACTGCTGCTCAATAAGTAAGTCCAAAAACAGCAGAAATCTGGTCTGTGTCAGTCTTGACAGGAATCAGAACAGACAGAATAAGATTTTTGTATTTATATAGCAACTTGTTTCAGTGGCATTGGTGCAGAGTCCTGTTGATAATCCCTTAAAGTAATGTTTGGTTCTTGCTTTGTGTAGCTATATACACAACTTCATATAAGTACAGGCCTACCACCTTTGTATTCCAGCATTCGTGGCTTTTGTGATTTATGACGAGCTGAAAGCCTGAAAACATCAGTACTTTAATGGCACTTTAGAAAAATTCAGCCCTAAACTCTACCAAGTGGGGAAAAAAATCTACAGCATTGGACAGTGCTTTTAGTTGCTCTTCAGTCAGTCATTTGTAAAGTGGAGATTTATCTGTGTAACTGTGGCACCACGCATGTTTCAAATTTCAGATTGTGTGTGACTCTTAAATACAGCTGAGGTAACCTGTAACTTTGCCCACAATTATCATATTTAGACTACATGCATTCCATAGTCTCTTTTGCATGACATATAAACAAGCCAAAAGAATGAGAATAATGAGAATAATTCAGGGGCATTGAAAAGGTCGCATGAATTTTAAGTACACTGAATTATAAACCCATTGGTGTTACAGATATAATCAAACAAATTAAGTTCTCTGCAGTATTTTCAGTGAAAATGCCTGAACCCCTCCCTCTCCTTTACTCTCCCCAGGATGTTTTACGATGAGGAGCTAGAGAAGTCAGACAAATTCTACCAAGGCCAGCCTCTGATCTTCCAGCTCTGCTATGCCCTGTACAACATGCTGGTGGCCCACTCAGAGATGGTTTGCTACCTGGTCATCATCATCAATCACATGGTGTCCGCCTCCTGTGCCACCCTGGTTCTTCCCATCACCATCTTCCTCTGGGCCATGCTGTCTGTGCCCCGGCCCAGCAAACGCTTCTGGATGACTGCCATCATCTATACTGAGGTATAAATACTTAAGTTCATGACGTTTCTAAAATAGGGCAGGTGTAGTCTGTAGTTGGTCTTATTTTGTCGGCCAGCCAGTCATCAAACAAGGAATAAAGTGTGGATGACACATTTTTTGATGGATGGATATCCCGTTTTGGAATAGAATTCTGCGTGTATGGTACAGATCTGGGCCAAGTTGTAAACCTTGCCTACACCTTTAATGATTTGTTTCAGCCTTTCTCACTGGTGCGGTTTGCCACAGAGTTCAATATGATAAATGCTAGCAAGTTAAGACAGTGACAGTAAAGAATATGAACTTCAGTTCATTATACTTCAGATAACTGACACTTTACCTGTCCTGATGTGTTTGAGTCGTATTTGTGATTTTTGTATTGTGTGTATCTTAACATTAGTATATTTCTTGGGTGTGGTTTTCATACAAGCCTCTATAGGTTTCTAACCACACCTCACACATATTTTTCTTGTTTTTTATTGTTGTTGTTGTTGTTGTTTTTTTTATGTGATTCCCTGCCTTTCTCTTTGTATTTGTACATGTGTGAAACAAATAAATGAAATGAAATGAAATGTGGAAATCCCACCCATTAGCTGGCCTCTGTGGGTTAAAGCAAACTTACTTGTAGCTGGTATTTGACACAGGTTTGCTGCAGCATATACTAATCTAAAATGTAAAATCACTGAAAATCAAGCTTATAATTACGCTAGTTTTTACTGTTAGATCTAAGTAACCAATAGTAAGATAATAACTGAATAATAACTGAATAATAGCTAAATAAGAGCCACTTTCGGCCCCAGTGCAGGTTTTATGTTACAGTAATTTGTAATTCACACTGTTCCACTGGCATTCATATGTGTTTTCTTTTCAGGTTACCATTGTCATCAAATACTTCTTCCAGTTTGGCTTCTTCCCCTTCAACCAGGACAAGCGGGAGAGGAATAAACCATATCACCCTCCCAACATCATTGGTGTGGAGAAAAAGGACGGTTATGTCCACTATGACCTGGTCCAGTTACTGGCTCTCTTCTTCCACAGATCCATCCTGAAGGTGCCTACAAACACAGAAAATGTATAAACTGTTAGCCTAGACATCCATCTTACATTACGGGCCCTATCTTGTGCCACCCGCTACCCGCTGCCACTACCCGCTACCCGCAAATTGCGGATTTAGGAACTTCCGCTATCCTTGGTATCTTGCGCCCACGCTACCCGCTATCCGTTATGCCGACTCCGTCATTTGTGCCTGGAGGTGTGTCCGTGGGCGTGTTTCATGCGCTATCCCTAAAATTGCTATCTTACGCACACACTTTAGGGAAAGCTTTCCCTAAAGTTTGGGCTGTTACAAGAGAGCGCCCAGGCGGCTTCAATGCACGCCCTGACGGAGCCTCGCCACGCACATGGTCGGACTGATACCGGGACGCCGCCGGAATGGACTGAGTATATTACTCATATAGACTGTTTAGAGGAAAGACTGTTTTAACTTGGACACTTACGCCAGCACGTTTTATTGTTTTATCATAAGCCAGCAGCTGTCCAATCTACCTTGTCAATGAATTAGTTTACACATAGTTCCACCTCTGCCTCTTGTGTGTGTGTGGTGTGACCCGGGATTTTACTCAATCAGTACAACCTTGTGACACGTCCACTTGGACACATGTGGCTCCACCTCCCGAATTAACTTGCCTATAATATAATATATATTATGTATATATATATAAAGCCAACTTGCTTTAGCCTCAGTAGAACCCCTGAGAAAATTTACCTCCCTCTATCCATCGCGGGTTTAGGATTTAGGATTTAGGATAGCGCAGCCTGCCCTTAAAGGCAATGGCACCTGGCACACTGATTGGTTTAACTGGCGTAACGCCCAAAACACACCTATGCATAATATAGCGGGTAGCGCAGGTATTTAGCGGGAGGTGCACAAGATAGCAACTTTTACAGGGGAACGCCTCTTGGGCAACCCTAAATCCGCAAATAATGGGTTTAGGGAGTCTGGCGCAAGATAGGGCCCTAAATACCTACACATAAAATACTGATAACTGTTCCCAGAGATGATTCAGTTCAGACAGGTTCAGACAAACTATGGATTGAAAGATAGAAAGAGGTTTTTAAAAGCTGATGCTGATACATTTTTTTTTAAATCCTGTATGCAAATAGCTGATACATTTTGATCATTTTCAGCGTTTAAATTTAACCATATTTATGCCTAACAGAAATATTCAGTGTTTCCTGAGGAAATATATTCTTGGCAAGGTGGAAAACCTTTGAAGCAGCATTTAGACCTAAATAAAATGTGCCAAGAAAATTAAATGTTACTTCTTTTACGGAGCTGTGGTCAACCTTCATCATGTTGGCAGTGAATGACACTGAATGGCCGATATTCAATATTTGATAACAGGCAATATTCGCCTGGTAAATAAGCAAATACATGTATTTCTGCTGCATTACAGTCAGATTTTACTAGAACCTATGAACTATGGAGTGCAGAACCCACTAGTTTAATTAGTCTTTTATTGGAGATTTTGATTGTGTTTTTTCTGTTTAACTGCACTTTCAGTACCAGTCTTGAAATTCATTTGGGCATGTAGTATGATGCATTTTTATTTCACCATTTCCAGTGCCATGGTCTCTGGGACGAGGATGACCCTAAAGAAAAGAAAGAGCTCCTCCATCGGGACGAGTCTGAGGATGAGGGGAAAAGCCAGGAGGACAGTGAGAAAGAGAAGGAACCCGCTCCGTCCCTGACCCACGAGAGGAAAGGCTCCACCCAAACCTTGAAGTCCATCAACTTCGGGACGTCTGTAGATTCAGGGCATGTTCAGGTGCCCTACCCCCAACAGCAGACCTACCAGCGCCGCAAGAGCTCCAGTGGAGGCTCACACCTTTCTCACCGATCTGCCCGCTCTTCTGTCAGGTCCAAGAGAGGTAAAGAACATTTGCTTTTGTCCTTTTTTCTAGTATTGGGATTTTGTATGGTTCAAATCACCACACTGATTTGCAAAGTCTGGGCTGGAAAATTGAATCATAAATGACTATTCAGGAAGGGTAGTTTTGCTGTACGCCAGGGGCGAGCGGTCATAATAAGCTATAAATGCGGCGCATGCCCAAGCCCTTCAATTAAAATCTTTAAAATGTTGGTCTCCTAGTGTGTCATTTTATAATATACCCTATTTCTATCATTTTGGTTGCAAACCGCTGCCTATATACACGTATCTATCTCAATTTACTAGCGAAATGCTGGAAAGTTGACAGCTTGTCGCGCGCATGCGCTCTGTGATTCCGAGTATTCACAGTAGTGTTGTAGCCGGTGTTTCCTGCTGGCGTTTTGAATGGAAAATAAGCTGCCTGCGAATCAGCTTTTCAGAAGACGCATGCGCAACACGAGCAGCTACGTAGCAGCTCGCTTGAAATGTTCAGCGGCAACAGCAAGTCATTCACTTGACAGCTAGCTACCGTTAACGTCGTTAGCTGGCTAGCTAGCACGGGAACGTTAACATTAGTTTGTTCTTTCATCTGCATCGTGCCAATCAAAATGGGTGAAAATACAACTTCATTTGAGTAACCTGGCATGTTTCATTGATTTAGGCTATTGCAGGTGTTATGAAAAAGGTGTTCTCTGACGTTTATCACTTTGGTGCGTTGCCCGATGGGCAGCTGGGCATGTTTGTGTGTCATTTCATTGACCATGTAGGCTAGCTGGTGACATTGCTGTGTGTTTGCTGTGTGTTTTCACCCCGTGGCACGTCCCAATAGTTCCGATCTCATGGTAAAGTCCAACATTTTGTTGGTAACATTGTGAGCACATTCATGTGTCATTCGCTTGACTCTGTAACTGGTTATTACTGCATCATCCGTCCGTTCTAATAATTCCCGCTTTCATTTACACTGTAAATTGCAACACATTGTTGTTGGTAACATTAGGGCAAAATGCGCACGCGTGTCTATCAAAATCGAGTTGTCGAGTTGATGTAGTATAGTTAAAAACCATATTATGCGTTTTTATTAATAAATAAATGCCCCAAAATTTTCAAGCTCGCGCCCTCGCGGGCGCTCGCATTAAATTGGGACCACAGCATGACTACACAAAAACGTCACCGCTCGCCACTGCTGTACGCATTAATCTTCCCCTGAGTAACACTTAAGGTCTAAGGTGATAACAGGAATAGCAGCGTTAATAGGAATAACAATAATAAAAAAAGAAGAAAGAACTTTATTTGAAGTTAAACTGCAGATAACTATATAAAACCTTTTTGAAAACATGTTTTCATGTAGAGATTAGCTCTTAGTTCTTCGGCCTTGAATAACAAAAAAACCCGGACACCTCTGTTCTTTAGCCTCGATCTCTTTATGACCAGAAGGTCTCTGTCTCCCTGAGGATCTCAGCCTGTGGAAGTAACATGTCATGGTTCATTTACGACGAGAAATGCAAATGGTTTCCACAGGAAGCACCCTCTCCCGCAGCAGCAGCCGGAGGGATGGCAGTGAGGCCGGTGTCCAGCAAAAGAGCCGCAAACAGATGATCATGGAGAAGCTGAGAGAGCAGCTCATCAAAGGGAAAAAGTTTGCCATCAAGCGGTAAGACCTTAAATTATAGCGTCCTCGCCAAGTCAAACATTGTAATTTTTGATAACACCAGAACACAGTGCCACAATGTATCATGGGTCCAAGTTTTGTCAGAATCAGACCAGTGGAGACTGAGATATAGATAGTAATGAGATATTATGACTTAAAATTTTGAGGTGTAATTACATTCCCATTAGGCTAATCAAGATATGTCTTCCATTAATTTTTGCCAAAACCAGTCCAGTGGTGTCATCTGAATAATTATATCATCTTTAATAGCAGACAATTTCCTGGACTCTTGACCAGTTTTAGCTCTTTTTTCAAAATAAATTATTGTTTTTATCAACTTCTGCTCTCTGTAGAACCCTGGAGATCTACCGGCCCATTCGCCAGTTCTTCTACAACCTGATCCATCCGGAGTACAGTGCTGTAACAGACGTCTATGTGCTGATGTTCCTCGCTGACACCGTCGACTTCATCATCATTGTGTTTGGATTCTGGGCATTTGGTGTAGGTTTAAAAATTTACATTCGATGGAATACATAACCATGAGAATGAATGGTACTAAGAAGAAATCATCTTTCAGCTTCCTCCATAAATCCCTTTGTCTGACTCCAGAAATACATTCACATTTTTTCTACAATATCAATGGAAAAAGTTCATGTTTGAGAGTCTCCTCCTTTCCTCTAGAAACACTCGGCTGCAGCAGACATCACATCGTCTCTGTCGGAGGATCAGGTGCCGGGACCCTTCCTGGTCATGGTGCTGATCCAGTTTGGGACCATGGTGGTAGACCGGGCGCTCTACCTCAGAAAGACTGTCATGGGCAAGGTCATCTTCCAGGTCATCCTGGTCTTCGGTATCCATTTCTGGATGTTCTTCATCCTGCCAGGAGTCACAGAGAAGTAGGAACTCATTCTCAAGTCACTTTAGATGTATTTAGTATTAAAGGAAGTGATGTTAAGTGACTTCATAACCTCATTTAAATTTCTAAAGTTTGCGGCATGCTGCTGGCTCACCCAGGGTTCAGATCTGGCCTGGGACCTTTTCACATGTCATTCCCTCATGAATAAAGGCAAAAAGCCTGTCTGAAAGCACTCTATCTCAGAAAGTGATGTGTAACAGTCCTCATCAAAGTTTGAGTTTACAGAAGAGGGTGGAGATGTAAACCTTCAAAACTGGGAGGAAATAGTTTTTGCTCCCACTTTTCTTTGGAAACCAGTAATTATTTTTGCAAAACATTGAGAAATTTAAAATGTTTTGTGACGTCACTGCAATGTTTTTTGTTTTTTTTTTTTAAAAAGGCTATGTTGTATTTAAAATGACATTCCTGTAAAACATGCCAAGAACATGTTTTTTCCCCAATGTTTCAAATTGTTTTGCCTCTCTCTCTCTCTCTCTCTCTCACTTTCAGGCGTTTCAGCGAGAACACGGTTGCTCAAATGTGGTATTTTGTCAAGTGCATCTACTTTGGCCTTTCAGCCTATCAGATCCGCTGCGGCTATCCCACTCGTGTCCTGGGAAACTTTCTCACCAAGAGCTACAATTATGTCAACCTCTTCCTGTTTCAAGGGTGAGTCACTCTGGAAATGCATCCTTCCTTACAACTGGCTAAACATGTCCAGTCATGTTTTTGGTTATCGATTTGTTTGTGCTTCAAGACTGAACATAGGGGACAGACCGATTCTGGATAGACTAGGGTTATTTTATTTTCTAATAATCCAGGCTTATTGGACATTTATTAAAGGAGAAGTCATCATTGGCATGCATTCCTCCTATTCTTTTTGACTCCTCCATTTGATTTTGCTATTCAGCACAGCAGACTTGAAGTACAGTTGTATGAATAATGAGATTAGAAGGCTTCTGTGTCATTGTATTCGTAAAAATGAATTACTTTAAACCCTTAAATCATGTATTTTAGTAATTAGTGATGTTGAATCTGATTTTTTTGAAGCCCCCTGTTCTAACAGGATAACTAAGATGTGACTGTTGCCCACAGGTTCCGTCTGGTGCCTTTCCTGACAGAGCTGAGAGCGGTGATGGATTGGGTCTGGACCGACACCTCACTGTCCCTCTCCAGCTGGATCTGTGTCGAGGACATCTACGCTCACATCTTTGTTCTCAAATGTTGGAGGGAGTCTGAAAAGGTCTTGATCATTTTGGTTTTTGCCCAGTGTGAGACTATCACTTTCGGACCCAGAGCACATAATGTTTTAATTCTGTTGAAATTTCAATTCTCTCAAGATCAAAAATAATAACAATCCTGTGACATGAAATTGCCGGCAAAATTGGTTGAAATAAAACTTTAAGGGGCTCACCCTTTCCTGTATCTATATCAAATAAGAAGGCCAGTGTTTATGAAAACACATGATATGTTTTTTGAGCATCAGGACAGTAAAAGTGAGGACTAACAGAACACTATAATGTGTAAATAACAGAATATTCCCGAACAGCCTTCATCCAGGTACAGTAATGGACTGTGTTGGTGACAGTTACTTTTAAACGTAATTAGTTACTTTGTTACTTAATTTGTCATGAAGTTACTCTAAAAATAACATTAAAAATAACTAATAAGGGTGATTGCTTCAAAAACATACTCTGTCAAGTGTGTTTTCAATTACTAGCCAATCTTATGTCAAACTCGGATTGTGTTTTAAAGTTGTATGTTTGCTGGACAATGCTGCGGAATTTAGCTTTTCTCTGTGTTTTAAAAAGGATATAGCTAACAAATGAGACAATGAAAGAAAGATTAAGGTAAAGACAATTAAGAAAAACTCATGCATCAATTTATTACTTACCCCTGACACTGGTAGTGACATCATTTTTGCATTATGTATGGCCTGTTCTTTTTCCTGTCCTTTCACAGAGGTACCCCCAGCCTCGTGGTCAGAAGAAGAAGAAGGTGGTGAAGTACGGGATGGGAGGGATGATCGTGATGCTGCTAATCTGTATCGTCTGGTTCCCGCTGCTCTTTATGTCCCTCGTCAAGTCTGTAGCTGGAGTGGTCAACACACCTCAGGACGTCTCCCTCACAATCACCCTCGCCGGCTTTCAGGTGCGGGCAGTGTTCATATTCAAAGCCAGAATTGCGTTGAAGCTTCCATATTATTCACTTTCTATGATTTTCTCTTCAGATATACTTTGGCGAAGAGTAAGAATTGTGTTCTTGTCAGTTTACATGTAGCTTCAATGAAAGAGTGTGTAGTGAACGAATATGCCCCACAACTCTGCAACCTCTCTGGCTGATAACAAGGGCGTAACCATGGCACAGACATCGGCAGGGTCCAGATGAGAGCTTTCCACCAGAATTTTTTCAAAAGTGCCTTTCCTGTAATTCTGTGATATTTATCTATATACTGTATTTCCCCAATTAATCGCCCAGGCGTTTAATACACAAAATCAACTTGGACCACAGGTGTTTAAAAGAACCAGGTGGCTATTCGCTGCAGGCCTTTATTTATTTTTACACAGACCTGCACCAGGCCATTATTGTGATGACAGTTACTGTCCAACATATTTACAGTCGATCAGTTTAAGATTACGGTACACCCTTTTTTCTAACGTTAGCTAGCTCTCTTGTGCGGCTAACTGTTTACTTCTGCAAAAATAAGGTGAATAACCTTATTTTGGGTTACCTCAATATAATGCAAATAATCGCCCCGGCGGTTATTCGGGTGGGCGTTTAATATGCAAAATGGGTGCAGACCCCAGGCGTTTATAAGAACCAGGCGGCTATTTGCGCCCAGGCGATTAATTGGTGAAATACGGTATATGAAAATTCGCACATTTAGAATATAACTTTGAGGACTACACTGACCATTTGAATTCATATTTGAAGGAATAGTCTGTCTCTCCAAACTAGAGACTGCCCCTCCACTTAGTGTTTACTGGCTTTAAACTACCTACCAATTACAATTAAGCCTTTTCCAGTAGTAGCAAATATGATAGCTTCCAGTGGGGAAAAATAAGCTACATACTCAAAGCATGTCAGTGTTAATATTTAAAAAAAAAAAAAAAATAGTATGACCATATGGTCCAGTAAAAAGTTACCAAAAAATGGGCTATAGAAATCGAATGGGCTCATTCAGTTTTTAAGTTTTTAATTATAAGTGAATGGGAGATTCACTTGTAATGGAGGGTCCAATTAGCCAGTGGGAAACTGCAGTAACTGTAAATTAAACATGTCTTCGTTGAACATCTTTGATCATATTTATATAGTAATAGTGTACATTTTGAAATTTGGTCTTGTTACTTGGTGTCACCACATGGCCAGGCAGACACACAGTGCAGAACAGACTGACACATTGCAGGTGCAGACAAACTGTAGGTGCAGGACAAAGTGTAGCATGACCAGACATAAAAAGATAAAGATAAGACCCTGTCTGGTGGCATGCTGAACATAAATGCACTACATTATTCATTCAAAGAATTGTTCCACTGATGCAGCGTTGGTTTTTATAGATGTGAGCAGTGGTGTTTACTACTTTACTGCTTACAGAGAGATTAACAATTATCATCAGTTCCACTGATTTTTGCTAATATACTGTGTGAGCAAGTTCTTATTTTAAATAATGTATTAGTGTGGAATTTATTGAGATGACATTTCCATCAGCTTTGTCAAGTACTGACCAAGAAACAAAGAAATAGAAATGACAAACTACAATCAAAAAATAGACATCCAAAGTTTGTATGTGTGTTATGTGACTATGTTGTTTAGAAGTAGAAGTTAGACTTTGTAATCATTTTGTTACTGGGATCCAATTAAGAGAGAAAAAAAGCCAGGGTGTCTTTCTGGAGTATTGCAGCGTCTGAGCTCAGAGTGACTTTAATGCCTGTGATTGTGGAACTGGTGCAGCCTGAAAGTAGGCCTGTTCATTGCCTTAACCTAATTTCACATAAGTTCAACAACTGAATGAATGCCTAATTTTAGATGTTTCTGTGGTAAAATAAGTTCTGTCCCTAACATTGCCTTCTTATGATTTTGATGACAGGGAAAACAAGCATGTGTGAATGTGAAGTTTGATCGAGTTCATTCCATGCAGACATTAGAAGTGTTTCTGGTCCTTTGCAAATGCATTCTCTTTTCTTTTTTTCCCCAGCCTGTCTTCACCATGAGTGCTCAGCAAAAACAGCTGAAAACTGTGAGTGCAGATGCTTTCAAGTCATTTGTGGAGACATTTGATAAGGTAAGATCATTTTCATCTTTCATCTTGAACTGGTCATGTTGAGTCAAGTAAACTGAGTAGGAACTCAAGATTATAGATAAATTTGTTAATAGTCATTCAAAACATTTTTATAACCCAGATATGGCATTTGTAGCAAAAAAAAAGAAAAAAAAGACAGTAACACTTTGGTAGATCCACTCACTCACCTCTCACTCATACTCAGTCACACATCTGGGAAGTTCGCTGATGGGTGGAAACAGGATAGAGTAATCCCAATTTTTAAACCCAGATCTACTGATTAGGAAAGTAATAATAGGTCATTAAGTATTCTCCCTCCTTTCTGGAAAGCTCTGGAAAAAGTGATAGCAATAACAGTTAAAGATCTACTCGGGAGAAATAATTATCTGTATCCACCTCAATTTGGTTTTCAGTTCAGGTAAATTCATTTGTCATAGGGACAAAAAAATGGAAGCTATTTACCTTTTGAAACCAGAGCAAATTCACTTGATTTCTTTCAAAAGCATGTGAAAAAGGGAGGGCAAATTATCAAAAAAAAATTAATTAATTAATTAATTATGAGAAAATCCTGGAAAATTTGCAGAAAGAGAGCAAAACGATTACCAGAAAAGTAGCACAAAAAAAAAAAAAAATCAGAAAATGAGGGAAAATATCCGCAAAAGTAGACAAAAAAGTTCCTGAAAATTACCAAAATAATATTTTAAAAAACTGTAAGATACAATTATTAAAATGAGATATTTAAAGATCAAATTCAAACCCTGTGCTCTTGCCGTTCTGCTTCCTAAAAGGAAATCTCTTCCCTTCCTGTCACATCATTTCATCTACAACACCTTATTGAGTTGTTCTCAATAAATCATTAAACTTTATTTTGTGGGGAAAAAAAATCAATAAAATATTTTTTGTCCCTGAAAGACATCCCCACCCCAGGGGCCCAAAACATGCCTGTTGTAAATGTAATTACCAAAAAAAAAAAAAAAACAAGTGCCTGGTAAAAATCTGAGTGGCTGTAAAAATTTGGGCATCTACCAGACACTCTGGTAGGTGGATCAAAGAGTTCATCTGCCAACCTGAATGTACTGCATGGGTGAAAAGAGTACTGAATATTTTATTGCACTGAAAGGGATGAGTAGAGATAAATGATACCATCAGACACACAGTGAATTTGTCAATTTCTCCTCTCCTCTCCTCTCCTCTCCTCTCTTCTCTCTTCTTTCCGTATGATCTTCTGTTCTGGGCAGGAAGCGCTGCAGTGGCTGGATGCTTACACGGCAGAGGACCTGACCATCGCTGAGTTGAAGGGCAGCTCGAACTCGCTGTGGACCATCAGCCCTCCCAGCAGAAACAACCTGATGGACATGTTGAACTCTTCTAACGAGGAGTTCCCCATCACAGTGTCCTGGTCCGTTCAAAGGTACATAGCCATAAAATGCCATATGTATCTGGAGCTATAAAGTACATACACTGTGTTCACCGGTGAGTTGTTTATCTTGCACCGTGCCATGTCATTTCTGTGCCAGGCATCTCAACCACCAATATAGACACAAATCAAATAACATTTTTTAGATAACACTTATTTATGCTTTTCCACCGTAAACCCTCACCTCCATAAGATATAAGTCCATTTGATGTTACTTAATATGCTGTACACTAGGAATTTACATCATATGTATTTATATCAACCTAAAAGGGTTTGTGAACTCTAATCCACAAATGAAAAAGTGGGTAAACCAAGTTTAGGTGCTTTTATTGCCACTAAGTATTGCCACACTTCCTGAGTACACAGTGGGGTTTAGTACAGTATGTTTCAATATCTATTTAGAGCAATATGTGAAGTCGACTGTATATTTCTTGCAATGAATGTCAGGGCCTGATGTCTGAGTGTCATGTTAGTATGGACTGTGTTCCTACTGTGCTCTTGACATAGTCTTGTAAATTTTCTTGTACATGATTTTATTCTGATCCTTATTCTGATTCTTCTGTACATTGGTCCATCAGTTTTCCCAAGAAAGCTTACTAGGACTATTCCTTGTTTAAAATATGACACCTAGCTACAAACTTTTAGCTGGTGAAGAAAAATAATTGACTAAAATTAAAAATTAAAAAATATATTCCTGTAAGAGGCAGCTACAGCTTTGCAGTTCATGTGAAAGGTCTTAACCATATCAATATCTTCTCCCTGTCATTGTGATCCTATCAGGAACCTCAGTCTTGGTGCTAAAGCTGAAATAGCCTCAGGAAAAGAGGTAAAACATCTAGATGACGACACAAAGAAGCAGCTCATTGAAGTGTTAAAGGGAACCACAAAACAAGTGTGAGTATACTGGCTGTTTTTTCTCTTCTTAGCATTTCTTCCACTTCTTTAGCATTTGTTTATATACTTGGCATTTTATGATCGTAGAGCAAGATCTGTATTAGACTGCACCATGTTAACATAACAGTTTGCTGAAATCTTGTTGATTCTTCACTTCACACTAACTTCTGAAATGAATTCAGAATGAATTGGTAATGTTCCTCAAGTAAACTTATCAGCCCCTTATGGGTATGCAATGGATGGATATTTTATTTACAATGAACATGAACGGGATGATAGAAATTGGGGAAAGTGGACACTTTCTACACTGCCACCACAGAGGACACTAGTTAATATGTGACCAACATGCAAAACCATGAGCCTAACGTCTGTTAAAAAATCTGTGCTACATGAGAATCTGAGAATTTCAAATGCAGTTTCAGTAATAGCCTGCTGTGCTTTGGTCCTCTGCAGGGTCTTAAAAGAGATATTCCCACGATATCTGAGAGCGCCCAGCAACTCGGAGGCCAGTGCTGTTAACCAGCTTCATACAAAAGGAGCAGGTATCACTTGTCAAAGCATCTCTGACCTCCATGTTCTTTTGTTACTGTATGGACTGGACTGACTGTGCACAGCTGCTGCATGATGTGGTGACAGCAAAGTAAAGAGTAGGTGTGCGTAGGTGTGAATTTCAGTAATTTGACACCTATTCTAAAAGACTGTATGCATGAATGAGCAGCCCTTTATGGGCTACTGTTTTAGGGCCGAGTCATTCAAGCAACCCAGAGGAGGCAACAAGAGGGTTTGAATGTGAACAAAGGGAGACCTATTGGATCTTCACTCTCAACACTTTGCAACCAGCAGGCTTGAATGAGGACTATGATATTTCTGCCTCCTTATAGATCTGCATTTGTGTGATAATGCCCAAGGCTATATCTTTTATCACATTTTTCTATAATGTTTTCCACTTTGCTTATCAACAATATTTTTCTACAATGTTTTCTTACAATTTTTCAACTATTGTGTAACAATTGCATTACAGTTTCTTAAAATGTATTGTGCTACATTATGCATTATATTTAACATTGTATGTATGTATGTAGGTGTGTCTATGGTATGGGGATGTTATTTATTCATATATTTCAGCTAATTTGTAAAAGGTGGCACTATCACCCCCACCAGTCATGTGACCTGTATGGGCTTATATAATCACTGGACATGTGTGCAACACCATCACCTGACAAAGACCCGTCTGGGTTGAAACCTTGTATTTTGCACCTTAGCAATTAAAAAATTTTTATGGAGCATAAGCTGTGTGCAGACTTCCCTTAACCTTTTGCAAGGCGAGGCATTTCTCTATTGACTGTTTCTTGGTCCGGCACCAGCCGTCAAAGGGGATGTGCATGACAATTTCCTACGAACTCTCATCTTTAAACCGTAACATAATAATGGTGTTTTTAGTGACAGAATCATCACAAACATTTTTTTCCAAAACGTATCTATTGTATGTTTAGTAATAAAACTGTGTTGCTATCGAGGCATATTATCAAGTTTTGTTTGGGTTAAATTACATTCTTGTCATCCATCCTTTTTAGATGACGTGTTTATGGACTTAACTGTGTCTTTGGAGCGTCGGGATAATGACTCACAGATCCAGGAATGGTGGATTGTCAACCAGACAGAACTGGGTCTGATAAAAAAGAAGAACCCCAAGTATGATAAGTGTCTGCACATCTACGTGTTCAGTGACAAAGTCAGCCCGCCCAGCCTGGGCTTTCTGGCTGGATATGGGTATGTGGACTGAATAACATGTGCATTGAAAATCCTCCATTTTGCAGGTGGAGGTGTTGCAGCTACTGCCATTGCACTTCATCTGGGGCTTGCCTTTGTATTCACATTTATGAAGCATTTTACATTTTAGATATTATCTTACACTCTTATTTAGAGCAACCTATAGTGAGTAAACAGGTTGGGCTAATGGTAGTGATGTTTCCCTGCACAGAGTAAGCTGGCTATCAATAATTTGCTGTGTTCATTTCTGACTTGCAAATTTCCAACCTGCAAAAATCTTGACTCTTTACCAAAGTGTACCAGAAGTTTATACATCAGTGTTTGCTTAATTAGTAAATAAACCCTGGTTTGATCAGTTAATTTCAAATGCCTCTAGGGTTTGTTGGATGTGGTTAGACACACCTGGATAGCCATGTGTTTACTCAAGGTGCTTTGTGCATGCCAGGTGAGGCAATGAAAGGGTTTTTCCTCTCACATGCCCTGGTGGCTTTGCAACATCAGTTCAGATTTAGCATGACCTTTTCCTTGTGACGCTGCTTGTCTCTTCCCTATCACTCTCTGCTATAAACCATCTGCCGACTCTCTACTAACAAAAACTTTTTATATATTACCTATTAACTATTTATATATATTATAAGAAGCTGTCCAAAGTCTAAACACTGTCTAATTCCATTTCTCTCCGCCTCGTTTAGGATCATGGGCCTGTATGCCTCAGTGGTTCTGGTCATTGGCAAGTTTGTGCGCGAGTTCTTCAGCGGCATCTCCCACACCATCATGTTCGAGGAGCTGCCCAACGTGGATCGCATCCTCAAGCTGTGTACCGACATCTTCCTGGTGCGAGAGACAGGGGAGCTGGACCTGGAGGAGGACATGTACGCGAAACTCATCTTCCTCTACCGCTCGCCGGAGACCATGATCAAGTGGACCCGGGAGAAAACTCAGTGAAACCTCCTGCCCCGCACAACGACGTGGGGGACATGACTAGTTAAACCGAGTCAGAGCTTTCAGACAGGGGCCCCTCATTCAGTGATACTGGGTGGTCGGGTTATACAGTCGCTAAATCGCTCTGTTGGTGTGAGCAGCTATCAGTTCCCCTGTGTACCCACTGTGGGTGCACAAAACAGTCAAGGACTAACTTGGTCTTTGTCTTTTTACTCGTCAGCTCTGATGGCGGTGGTAGAGTGTTAATTAAGGGCTTCCCACCAATATGTACACAATAATAAACAGATGAGCACAAACTCATATTTTCAATCTTCTCCAACTGGAACTCTTGGATTGTGGGGTTGTGCAATATTGAGCTCTCATCCTGCAAGACCGGCTGCTTTGAAGGATGTGGACAGAATGAAAAGGCCGTGTCTGACCTGAATATACTACACATAAACCCCTTCTTTTTGTAAACGTCAGAGGCTATAAGAGAGCCAATCCAGAGGCACAACGCAAATACATTATCAGACAATCTTTACTTGCCTTATTTTGTTTATATGAATAACTGAGATTATCAGTTATGAACTACATATCTTTCTCAGGAAGAGCTGTTTTCACCACGAGGAAATTAACACAGATATTCATTGTGTATGTTCAAATGTTCAGAGCTGACACATGATACACAATATGTAAGCTTTGATGGATCTACAAGAATATGAAATAGAGAACTATTTAAATAGCATGAGATATAATGTGGATAATGTTGGAAAATCTGGTGCACTAGACTATATGCCTGGTATGTTAACTGCACAAGGGAACAGTTCAAGGCTGTATTCTAAGAAACTGAAGAAATCACTTTGGACATTTTTTCCTCACAGTGAATGGGATTAATTGCTAATCATATTCTGCATTATCTCCTGGTTGGCCAGAGTCTCACCCAGGGGAGGGCTATTTTTGAATCAGGGTATCATGTGCATCAAGTGGTAGACTCTTGCACATCATTTGCAAACCTTTCACTGTTTTTAACATCAAACTCATGAACACCATGGCACCCAAAGCCAGGCTTTCAGTCAGCAAAATAAAAATGAAGACAGACGAAACAACCTTTTTGCTCACATGAGGGGCTTTAACCTTCAAAGCCCTTTGGTCCAAACTATGCATTAGAGGACATTGTAGCATGAAAGAAATGTTTCATTATTGTCATGACTAATTTTCTGTACATGTACATACCATTTTAGGGGAGGGGTTAGGGTGGAATGATACCTGTATGTTAAGGCAATGTGCTAAAATAAGGGTTGAGATCTGCAAATAAAGCATCTGGAAAGGTGTCAAGGTTCACATTTAGTTGCCGTCTCCTCTTGGAAGAAGGCTCATCCTTTTTTCATGAATTGTAATAGCAATTATAACGCAGGGATTTTGCTGACACACAGGAGGACTTACAATGAGTCACCAGTTTGAGATTCAATGTCTTGCTCAGATGCTTCAACAGGAGAAATGTTGGACAAAACATTTGCTCTAGCCTGAACCTGGGAACTTAGGGGATCATCTGCTGCCTCAGCTCTGTTTAATTACAGATCAAGTGATATATTACAATGCAGTTGTTGCTTTAATAATTCTGATTTAGAAAGCTGTCTGGCTACTACTTTATGATTTCAAGCTACGGTACATTTCAGTGATCTATCTGCCAGCTTCACACTGAATGTTCCACAAACTGAAGATTTTAACATTTTTATTTTCACCAGTGGCATAATTCGTGCACACTCCAAGTCCAGCTTTGATATTACCAATGCACAGATACACAAAGTTCCTGATTGGGAAACATCGCCAAAGAAGCTCTAGTGTGCATTCAACTGGACTAAAGACATTGCTTTACCAGGGATGGAACTTCAAATGAACAGGAGCTTCATCCAAGATAGTTAAGGTCCTGAGAAGCTTCATTACATGTATATTATTAGCCATTTTGGTACAAACACCTCCAACTGCTCTCAGTCTTGAAAATATGGTAAATTTGTCTCATATTTAATAATACGTACACTGGTGGAGCACAGAGGAAATATTTATTGATATGTGCAAAATCTAGGGACTATGCTTCCAAGGAATATACAAGTAGACAACAGCACAAATAATGATAATAAAAAAAAAATCACAAAAAAGTAAACCAAGTGACATTGTCATAAGTTGCTGTAGTAGTGATCCCACATTTGAGCAATAAGTCGGTTGACTTAGCACTAAAAAGGAATGACACTGACTCAAAGAAATCATGGAAATCAAGGTTAAAAAAAAAAAAAAAAAAACATAACCGCATGGTCCCTCTTTTTCTGGTTTAGGTCACTCTAACTTGAGGAGTGTTACAATATTTGTGGCAACTGGATATGATGACAGATTTTGCATGATAACAGACACCTTGAGGTAGACAGATCAAGACAGTCTACAACTGGCCACAAGCTGTTATAAGGAACTGCATTGTGTAGCATGTTTCTTTATTAACTTAGTAAGTGCTCAAGACTGATGGCAATGGTTATTATTTACCATCGCTATTCAAATTCATAGATTTTGATTTCAATATACTTTTTTAAAATTAATTTACACTTTTTTTTTTATTAATTCATACACATGCAGCAACAAAGACAAGACCTGATTTGCATATAGTTCCAGTAACATCTTCAACAAGCCAGAGGCATAAATAATACTGAATAAATTAAATTCTGTACAAATAAACATCTATACATCAATCAACTCATATAAGACATATTTCTAGTTTTCTTTGATTTCAATACAACTATAGCGATGTTAGAATCTGAAGAGTACCCACAAACAAGAGCAGCCAAATTTTACACAGACATTAAATAATAGAACATTTACATCTGATCCACTTTCATACGTTTCTGAACATTGAAGGATGATTTTTTTCATTATCACACTGAGGATCCACCATAAGAACTGTACACAAATTAAAAGGCTGTTCAAGCTTATATTTAATGTGGACAGTGGTGGACTCTGCACTGTAACACCTACTGTAATAGGATTTTGGGATTGCTTCTTTTTTAAAATAAAGGCCATTCAGAGCTGAATGGTCATGTAAAGGTTTTTACCTACTTGTGCACTGAGAGAGTGCAGAGAAGCAGGAGCTGGGTAGAGTCAGCACTCTGGTGAATAAAAAAGGCTAACACAACCCTCCTTCATAATCATCATCCTCCTCGGCAGGCGCCGGTGTCCCACTAGCGCCGCCTTGTGGCGCTGCAGCAGCCTTCTTCTTCTTGCCTCCTCCTCCAGGTACCCTCAGGGAGATGGCCAGCTTGGCGTACTGTAAGGCAGAGAGGATATCAATATGTGTCATCCATTCTCAAATTACCGCTCCTCTAGTCGACTGATGCACAAGAAACTAAAGAAACATGGCACTGGAATCAAGACCATACCAGTGAGTTTGTATGTTTGGCCCATTTAATACAATTTACCACATTTTACACTGACACAAACCATTTTGCAAATCATACGTGGGTTGTTAAGATTTCACATAATCAAACCCCACATTTTCAAATTGGAATGTATAATATTCTGCTTTTGTGACTAACAAAGTCCTCACCATTCATCAACCACAGAGCTGATAATTTGCTGTGGAAAGCAGATGTTTCCTGCTGGCACTATTTTTTCCACCCAAACTTCAAGTCAGCAAAACACAACAGTGCTGCTGCTTTTAGGGACATGAATGCAGACAACTTTATTACAGTGATGGAACACCAGTGTGAAGAAAAGTTTCAAATCTCTGAAAGTTAATTTTCATATGAACGGAAACCAATGGCTGGACAAAAGGTAAAAAGAAACAGTTTGAAAATATTACTGCTTGTTTTGGGAAATGATCAGCAGAAACGTTAAGTATATACATTTTGTAGATATTAAGCCAAACAAAATCACTGGTATGGTCCCTGAATGCTACATCAGTAAAGGAAACTAAGCTAAAACTGATGGCTTCATTTAGCCCAAAGGTTGAAGTTAATGCTATCCTAACAAAAGAAAAAGAGGGATTTTTAAAAGACAATGAATCCAGAGGCCAGATCACTGACAATAACGTTCTGAGCTGCACTTTGTTTGGGCTGGGCGACGGCACTCACATCATTGTCCATGTACTTCAATAAAGGTGAGTTGCACACACGGTAGACCTGGTCCTCGTCCTGCTCGTCGTACCCCTGCAGCAGCGTCTCCATGGCAACGCTGTCTTCGCTTCCGCTGTAGCCTGGCAGACTGGATGAAACGAAACGACAATTCATGTAATGACCCTCGGTTCAAGTGGCAACGGTGTTATACGCTGAACTTGAGATAATGTGAATGGGAAAGTGGGTCACAGTGAAAATCTGAATTTTGGTCCCGGAGGAGGACATTTCACACCTGAGCCTGTCTACAGGAAGGTCAGGGTGCAGAGTCAGACACACGGCGGCACCTCTGGACCTGGGAGGGCTTTTAACTTTGGACCCCCCCCAGTTACTGAACAGTCTCGGTAACAAATCAGCAAAACATTGTAAAGATAACGTTACGTATAAAGTCTGACATGTTCCCATACCTGTAACTCTCTCTGACACATTTATCAGCCGCTACGTAGTCCCCTCTGTGAAGATGAATCAGCACTTGGGCAGTTGTTTTCTAGAAAATGAACAGACCAACACACGAGACATGATAAATTGTTAAATGATTTTCTTATTCTCTTTGGCGTGTTGCTAATCCGCCTGCAGGTCAGCTACAGAGCAGCACAGAGATTTGAACCCACATCCCTCTGGTTGAAGCTCAGTCTTCCTTGGTTGAACTAAGACTGAATTTAGACTGAACTTTAAATCGCTTATGGCTTTGTTTGATAGTTGAGTGAGGAGAAAATTTGGGAGAAGAAGGCATAACCTCTTGTGTCACATGCTAAAGATTTGATCCCACCAGCCATCACTGTGTTACAACCTACTGAGTCACAAGTCCCCTTAAGTTTGAAATTCAATCCAACTGTGGCAATAACATCAGTGAAAACAACTTCAATGATCAAGTTTCATATAAAAACATTATTTTGTTTATGTACGGCACAACCAGCCCACAGAGGGAACCCACCTTGAAGCACATAGGGAAGTTCTCGATCTCTTTGTACATGTTCTTCTCTTTCTGAAGAGCGACCGCCGCCTCATCGAGCCTGGAGACACAGACGGGAGCAGTGTTTGAATCAAGTGTTAAGTCATCACTGTTTACAAGGATGGGGAACTAAATTTCCTTCTTGTGTCACAACGGCAGCTCGATCCAAATATTTTGCCGGTCAAAGTGAAGAGATTTTGCTGCTTCGGAGCTCCTCCGGCCGCAGCAGCAACAGCAGCAGCAGCAGCTCCTCCACTCGAAAACTCTTATCAAGCAGCAAAGACATTAAGCTCATCAGCCCGATCGACTTTATCTGACAGATCTCAGTGCTGAGGTTTCTCCAAGTGTTGGCAGCGACTTCAATGTGACAGCAGCAGCCAGCTGATACCTTCAAGCTGTCAACATCAAAGCTCAGCCCAAACTACATGGGTAAGAAACTCAGCTAACCAACCCTAACCAATTAGGGATGCACGATAATATCGGCTCATCATCAGGGAGAGCATCGTCCAAGCCTGTTTCAGCAGGATGAATCTGACGGTTTTGTTTGAAAGGAAATGCTATATAAAAATAAATATGGCAGGTTTTACATGACCTAGGTTGAAGTGGTTCTCTTATTTTGCCCAGTATATTTTGAAAAGCACTGTATTTTATGTCTGCATCTGCCAGTGGGCCTTCACAATAAGAGCAGACATAATAACATGGTTAATTCCACTGCAGGAGAGACTTGATGTTCTCTGAAATTAGGTGGAAAAAAACATGCACACACCGATATCAGCATTGTCAAGCGGCTAAAATAGATGGAAAATATTGCAATATCAGATATCGGCAAAAAAAAATAAAAATAAATGTGCGTCCCTACTAGCAACTATTATATACCCACCACTGTACTTTTCATTGTTAGAGGTCTGGCTTCATAGAGATTTCGATTTGGGGTTTAATTTCTCTTTAAAAAAAAAAAATCAAAATGTGTCACACAGAGCTGAAGTCTTATTTGTCCTATTTCAATCTTTTTAAGCTGAAATAGAGCACAGAGGATCTGTGATGCTGTATACTACGATAGTGTTGCAGATCCTCTGTGCTCTTCTTCATGTCGTCTTTTGGATTCAGCACTATGGGATGTGCGTGCCGCCTGTTTTTACCTTTTAAGCCTGACCAGAAGTCTGGAGGCTTTGCCCAGCAGTTCAGCTGCCTGGCGCAGGCGGTCCTCATTCTACAAACATAAAACACAAAACACCGGGCTGTATTAGGTAAAGAAGTTCATCACCAACAGTTAAATGATTCAGAGAGCCGATCTGTAGCTTGATTTTACCTCAAACACACCGGCTGCCTTCTGGTACAAGTCCACAGCTTTGTCCAGGTTGATGGGTTCGATCAGCCTAGACGAACAAAAAGTAATTTATGTCAAAGAAAGAGCCGTCTTTGTGGCCTTTGCATCACACGACAGCCTTTCAGGTGACATTTTTTCTGTACTGGAGCTTAAAGAGCTGCTACCCAGTAATACTATAATCGCCTAGGTTGAAAGATCAAACCCTGTAGTGTAGCTGTAAAACGGCGCAGATGCAATAAAAAACACACACACTGCACACTGACACCGAGGGCGGTTCACTACAGTCACATGACAAACCCAGCAGATCTGTGCCTACATCGTCTGTGATCTACTGATCTGTTTATTCTGCTGCTGCACCAAAACTGTCCGATCAGATGTGACGTAATGCTCTCACTTTCCGGCCCTGTCCAGAGCCATGGCCGCAGTGTCAGGAGTGCCGTTCTCCATGTACATCATGCACGCTTTCTCAATGTACTGGATGGCCTCCGGCATTTTCTTTTGTTCCTGTAGGGCAAAAAAAAAACAAAAAAAAAAACAGTCCAGTAAATAACTCTGCAGGCGTACGACCTCCATGTAAGTGCGACTGACTTCAGTGTTCACGTTATCATGGCACTCACCTTCATCATCATGCCTGCTTGTTCAATCGCCCTGAGAAACAAAACATTTTAAAGATTAAAAGGAAATGTGGTCTTTGTATTTTAAGGATGGGGGAAAAAGGCGATTCACTTAAGTATTGCAATTCTTTTTTTGAATGATTTGTTAATCTTTTTTTAAAAAACTGGCATTTTCATCAGGGTCTCTTGACCTCTGACCTCCAGATATCTAAATGAAAATGGTTTCTATGGACACCAACGGCTCGCCCCTTTGCAGACAGGCCCACCTCATGCTAATCCCATGCTGTTTAGCCCACATATGTGTTTCTTTTCACCTATTCTAAAACGGTGTATTTGTGCAGACTGGGGCCTAAACAGTCTCAGAGTTGCATCAAGTGGGTTTGACTGGAAAGCTGAGACTCTTGTGGATTCAATGAGCCACATTTGATTCATGTGTGAGGATGTTAACCCCCATAACACCCATGTCATTGTAGTAAGACTGTCTTTTGAAACTTGACATCACTGAATAAAATGACCCGCTGTGACCTTTAGAAGAATCACAGCCTCATGAAACTTTACAGCCACAACTTAGAGGGTAATTCTAAAAACAAAAATCGCAATAAATCATTATGTTGAATTGCAATACTTATAGAACTGGCCCCCCAGTATCGTGATAGTATTGAACCAAGAGATACACATATCGTCTCCAGCCCTTGCTGTATTTGCCACTTGGCTCACTGCAGCCTCTTATGAACCAGGATACTTACTTGGCAGCGTGGAAGAGCCTGCAGGGACAAGTCAAGGAAAAAATGACATGGACAGAGAGAGAGGAGAGCGTAGAGTGAGAGAGTGTGTTGTCATGCATTTCTGCAGGGGAGGAGAGGATACGCTTTATTCTCTGTGTGATACTCCGCTTCCTTCAGGTAGGCATCTTTCGCCTGGTCGAACTGCTTGGCGTTCTTGAAACACACAGCTGGGACAAGACAGGAAAACACACACACACACACACACACACACACACACACACACACACACACACACACACACACACACAGGTTTTCAGTCAAATGTGTGATGGCTGTTTATGAAGGCAAATTTTCAGGGAGGATCATGCTGATGTGTGCCACCTGCTTTGGCGTATTCTGATGCAGCACTGTCGTAATCTGGCTTCCACTTGGTCAGGCTGGTCTTCAGGCTGCAAAAAAAACGAGATGATCGTGCAGATTTAGGACTTTAAGGAGTCACACACACACACCGTCCGCTCGCGCGCACACACACACACACACACACACACACACACACGTGACACCACTGACACTGAGTGAGGTAAACATATTAACACTGTCACAAAGCTAAATCTCAGCATATATTCAGCTCATATGTCCCTGGTTGTCTCTGCATGCGGGTCAACACAGCACGGTGGCCTCTGCTAGCTAACAGCAGCGGTTTACAAAAAAAGAAGGTGGTGTTTCCTGGGTGGGAGAGAGAAAAAAACGCGGCTTGTTCTTACCATTTCTCCGCTTTGGTGATGTGCTCATGCGCCTCGTTGATTTTCTGCGCGGCCATGCTGAAGGGCGACGCGGTGCGGGGGGATTTTCGGAGGGGATTTGGGGTTTGTGCTGCTGCTGCTGCTGCTCGGCTAGCTTGGCTGTTGTCGTCGATGTTTGGATTAACAGGAGACTCCTCCCCCGGCCGCTACGTCATCACTGTCGCAGGCTACGGCAGCCGCTGAGGAACAGTTGGCTCAAAGCGCTTAAGCAGGTTCTGTTTAATGTTGCTGTTTCTTCTTCGTCTTGGTTTTAAAAGGCGAGTTAGGCTCATTACCGCCACCCGCTGCTCCGGAGTGAAGCGCACAGATTTAATCGTACCCATTAATCCGGACTGTTTTATTTCAAAACAAAAAATGCTATAGTTCAGCCAAGACACTTGCTTTTAAAAAACACACAGTTAGTATAGTTTTGCTTTTTTTTTTTTTTTTTTTTTTTTTTCGATTAGTTCTTATTTTTGTTTCATTTTTATTTTTTGTTTTAAATTTCAGTTGTGTCTCAGTTAGTTCCCTGGATGGGTTTGCTGGTATCAGTTTAGTTTTAATTGTTTCAGAATGTTTACTTTTGGTTTAGTTTTTATTTGTTTCATTAATTGGTTTTATTATATATATATCTATATATCTATATCTATAGCTATAGCTATAGCTATATCTATATATCTATATCTATAGCTATATCTATATCTATATCTATATATATATATATATATATATATATAGAGAGAGAGAGAGAGAGAGAGAGAGAGAGAGAGAGAGAGAGAGAGAGAGAGAGAGAGAGAGAGATAGATAGATAGATAGATAGATGGGAGTTATTTTTCTGAGGCAGGATTTATGAAGTTCAGAATAGATATCACAATACAAACACATTACTGAGAAGGCAATGGACTCCCAGTCATGTTGACGTCCCAGTTTCAATAATGTTGTGTTGACAGATTTGACCAAACTGACAAAGACTAAAACTGAAGACATTCTCTGTATAGTTTTATTTAATTACTACCACTACTACTACTAATTACTACTTCTACTACTAATATATTAGTAACAATAACAATAATGATAATGATAATTATGATAATAATATTATTAGTAGTAGTAGTAGTATCATCATTGCTTGTCACATCACATCACAAGTCCAGTGTCAGGCTGTAGTTGTTAGGCTTCAGGGGTTTTGTGTTGTTTTGTTGTTTTTCAGTTTAATTTCATTCATTTTAACTTATTTTTCCCCTCAGACTTAAAAATCCCTAATCTGAGCTATCATCAAATCTGGAAACCTGTGGCCACCAACAACACTTAACATTGTTTTCAATATTCATAATCTTAGAGAAACACGTTGTTGCAGGGAAAATGACAAGTTTGTTTATTATCCTGCCGATTCCAGACAGAGGGTTCACTGAATATTTGTTTTCTTTGATTTAATAAAGTTTCACTGCAGCGCGTTGCAGCGATTTTACATTTACATTTCGCTTCATACACAACGACACATATGATCAGTCCATAAATCACTGTAAATCATAAATCTCAGTTTTATTATTAAATGATCACGGGGGGAAAATAACGGGATAGTCGCGTGCGACGGAAGCGGAAGTGCGGGCTGGCGTGGTCAGTGACGTCACGGCAGGCTCCGTTCTCCGATGGCAGAACAACAACCGACGGCGAGACAGAAACTTTCCCAAACTTCTCCAGAGACTGAAGAAAGTTAGGAAAAACACACCGGACCGGATTCATTAACACTCACTGTCCGTGTGCCTGTTCTTCCTCCTGCTCTGTGTTTGTCCTCCAAATGTGGAATAATTACTGATGGATCCCAGATATGACATACCGCGGAGGGCCGGCGGCGGCGGCGGGGGCTCTGCAAACTCATCCCCGGCCATGGGCGCCCAGTCGCGCCGCAGGAAGATGCCCCCCAGACCCGCTGATTACAAACTTCAAATCATCATCATCGGCGCCCGTGGTGTCGGCAAAACCAGCCTCATGGAGAGATTCACCGACGACACTTTCTGTGAAGCGTGCAAGTCCACCGTAGGTAAGGAGACGAGCTGTTCCCGGGAATGTTTTGTCAACTTTTTATGGACAGCAACGAGTAAGGCTCCGTCTATTTACTGGAGGGAACGTGGCTATCGCCTGGCGTTATATGAAAATGTGCCGCTTTGCCGTGTAAACAGACTGACTGGACTTGACTCTTGTAACTTCAACATACATGTAGTTAGCGAGCTCAGGCTAACTAGCTGTCATAGCTAATGCAATCTGCTGTTAGCTCTCGAAGTTACATGCAGGTCATGTTTACGTTGTGAAGTAGCGATGGAGAGAAAAAACAAAACAAAACATACAGTCACTTAAACATCGTGATTCTGTTTTTACCATTTGTTAATCGGTTTTGAGATTGTCGGCCAGGGGACTAAATGTTGCTTTAAAGTTAGGCAACATTTTGGTGAGGATAAATCTGACATTTTCAAAGGGACCCTTGACCTCTGACCTCCAGATATCTGAATGAAAATGGTTGCTATGGACACCAACGGGTCTCCTCTTTGCAGACAGGCCCAGCTCATGCTAATCCTAATCCCATGCAGGTTTTTGCATGCAGTACAAATGCCGTTATTTTGGGCTCTTGTAAAATGCTGTGTTTTTGCATATTGGAGCCTCAACAGTCTTGCAGCTGCATAAGCTGGGTTTGACTGGAAAGCTGAGACTCTTGTGGATTCAATGAGCTCATTTTTATTCATGTGTGACTATGTTAGCCCCCATAGGAGCCATTTCATTGTTGTAAAACCAGTTTTTGAAAGTTTACATGACTGTATAAACCTGTGGTGACCTTTAGGATAATCACAGCTTTACATCTACAAAGTGTAGGATAATTCAAAAAACAAAAATGGCAACAAATCGTAATATTGAATGGCAATGCTTCAAGCCAGCACCCACACATTGTGTTAGTATCGAATCGGGAGATAAACATATCATCCCAGTCCTATATGAAGCACCAGCAACAATAAAACAATAATACTGATTTCTCCTCTTATGTGGGTTCGTGCTGTGGTGGTAGTTGTTGTCTGCTTTGTGGCTTGAAATCAGCCTCAGCAACTCACCGGAGATTTGAGTACCTCAGAGATTAAGGTACTTTTTCTCACCTGGATTGCATGGATCTGCAGTAATCCAGTAACTACTCCAAATACAGCAGCTGTATTGCAAGCCTAGTTTTTGTACTGTGAGCAAATGAAAATCTATAGCCCTGTCCTGTGCTATGGCATTTTTATCAGCTGTCTTTCACATTCCCATATTAATAGCTGGGATATATTGACATATATAATAGCACATATATCAGCTTAATTGAATAATTCTGTTATTTCATTTAGAGTGTGGGTGTGAAACATTTGTATCTTGTGACAAATGCCGATGACGTGGTTATAGATCCTGTCAGCTTAAAATACAAGAGCCCTGTTTGTAGGTGGATTAGGGAATAACAGCTCCATGACCACCTCAGCAGCCTGCCATAGTGTCCATTCCCAAAATAGTCACACACACACACACACACACACACACACACACACACACAGGCAGCTGCTATGGCAGACCTCCATTTTGTGCTCCGTCATTCCTGTGACACAGCTCTCAGGTTATTTTAGCTCAGTTTGTGAGTTTTGTGTGTTGTTGCCATCGTGTTTATGGGCTCCTTTGATCACAGCAGCCGCAGAGGGAAGATGCTGCCGGAGAGCAGCTGACAGTCACTGAAGTCTCTCGCTGGAAATGTTATTTTCAAATCTCTTGGAGTATATCAGAGCTCAAGGTTGCAGCTTTTAGAAGTGTGGCACAAATATAAGCGTGCCTAATTCATCAGTTTGCAGAGGTTCACCAACACACTGGGAAGACTTGCCACTATTAGACAAAAGGTGCAATTGAAATCGCAGTATAATTAAGCCAGTTTTGCATCTTAGACATGAAGAAGTGCAGCGAACATATCTGGATTAAACAGTATTTCTAACAAAGCCCTCCATTGAGACAGCCCTACACAAGAACTGTAACAGGGACCAAAATCAGGACAGATGTTGAACTAATACTAAATTTGCCCCCAAGTATTAAAACTGCATGAAACTACAGAGGAATCGCCTTTTGCACTTGCCTTTATGTCTTATCTGTTTTTCTCTGAAGGCGTTGACTTCAAAATCAAGACAGTTGAGCTGCGAGGGAAGAAGATCAGACTTCAGATATGGTGAGTGAACTGGACAGAAGGCTTGAGCTCCTTTAATCTCCTGCAGGGTGTGTGTTATGTGTTTTAACACCTCATAAGCTGCTCTAACAAAACTACTGAGTGCACCCCAGCATGGGTCAGTGTCACATTTATTAGCACTGGCTTAAAATGAATACTGGATGGCGATTTAGATACAGAGAAATCACATCAGTTTGCATGCTTTGCACTGCAAAACGTTCATTAATAAAAAATAACATGCCATTTGGAGGATGTCTTTATCCAAAGAGCTTTACTATACCACAAGTGTGTGCACTGTACTATATCATATGTGGAATATAACTTCCAGTCATATTGGTTTAGTGCTACTGAGTGAAGAAGGACCATACTCATGTTGTCTAAAAAGTTGGTAAGCATTGCATTTTTGGTTACCTAAATTGATTGTGTTAGCATTACATTTACAAATTGGTGTTTTTTTTAATCACAGTATGTAGAACCAGATAATTCCTGTTCTAGACTGTCTCTTCTCTCTTTTTTCCTTTTTTTCTGCTCCAACCTGAAAGCCCTGTAGAATTAACTGTCAGTAGGACAAACCATGTCCTTGCACTCTGCCTTCACTGATTCTGCTTGGAGGAGAAAAGACTCTAACAGTGTTAGTTCAGTGCGAGATGCACTGAGATGCATACCCTTTTCATCTTTTCTTTACATTTCCCCCCACCTTTCAGCTACCAGTGCATATTTATTTTTAAATTATTTGTGAGATGTAAAAGTATCAGTATTTACCTCTGATGGGTGTAAGGCTCTTTCAGTGATGTGCTTCATGGTCGTCTTATCTCTCCACTTGTGGAGTCTTGTGACTTTAGTCAAACAGACCTAAATTACATTTTGAGATGATCATCGCCATCGGAAATAGACCATCCGGCGGTGCTGTCAAGCCTTTGAATAAATGACTTGCATGCTGCATCTAACAGCTCATAAAGCATGTGGTTTGAGTGTGTGAGTGCGTGTGTGTGTGTGTGTGTGGAGTGCGTGTGACAGTGCTGGGCTAAAACGCGGGCACCTCCATCACCCCTGTCACTAACACATTTGTCCTGTTCGCTGACAACCCCCTCTGTCCCCGCCGCCCCGCCCGCCCTCCACCTGCCAGGCCAGGTTGGCGTTCCTGAATGTGTCTTGTCTCTCATGTCGAACCGATCACATCGAGCTGTCCGGTCGCACGCCCCACTCGGGTCCATCATTGCCCCCGCCTGTCCTAACTTAACCCCGCCATGTGATGCTGCCTCTGTATGCTGTGCTGCTCATAAGCCTGACTCTGACTCACAGGGGGAAGGGAGAGGCTGGAGGTACAGTACACTGGAATGTGAGTGGAGCTTGAACTGTTTGTCATTCTACTAACCCAGACTTAACCCAGCTCAAGGCAACACATCCACTTTCTTTAAAATCTTTGCACCTTGTAACAAACACACAAACAAGATTTCCAATCTCTATACTGTGTATCCACATTAGAGAGACCAATCTTTTCTCACAAGTTCTAGATTACTGAGGCCCCTGTTTGGAAAATTGTTGTAATTTGTCATCCATGTTACGTGTTATTCTTTCATTGTTAGTCTCGTTATTATTCGGTAGCTGCTGGTGACACATTTTCCTCAAATGATGGATGTCTTATTTTAGAAGAAAACTCTTCACTCATAGATTTGTAGCTAGATAGAAAATCAAATGTATTTCTGTTTGATCAAAATGTCATTCCTACTGATTGATGACAACAAAATGAGTATGAACCGCACAGGAATGACTACATATTTCTCATTTGTTATTTAATGTCAAATTGATGTTGTCCTGTCTTTAATTTTCACTAAAAAATCATACTTTGTGTAAATAGGCCTATTATTATTCAAAATCATCTTAAATGAATTAATAAAAAAAAACCACTGATCGAATCAGTCAATCAGCCTTTTGGTACTCCAGAAACCTCAGAGACTGATTAACACATGATTTAAGATCTTGTCTTGTTGATTCTAATGGATGTTATTTATTCCATGTAGGGACACTGCTGGCCAGGAGAGGTTCAACAGCATCACGTCAGCCTACTACAGAGGTGCCAAGGGAATAGTGCTGGTGTATGATATCACCAAGCAGGAGACCTTTGATGACCTTCCCAAATGGATGAAAATGATAGACAAGGTGATTTGAAATCGCTAGAGTGATGCAATTTCGTTAAAGAATTACAGCTTGGGAAATAAAATCGGTATTTTGTTCATTTGCCTGTGCATAGGAAACATTTGCTGTTGCAGAATTACAACCTAAAAGTTCATTTTGGTGGATTGTGTCTTTACGTGTGATTGTGTAGAGCCAGTATCCATAGTGGTTTAGTGAATAGAATATATTTGCAGTGGTCTGGTTAGACTGTGCAGGAACACGAGGTGTGATGATGACCTGACCGCTGTGTGTTTTGTGTCAGTACGCCTCAGAGGAAGCAGAGCTGCTCCTGGTAGGGAACAAGTTGGACTGTGAGACGGATCGCGTCATCTCCAGACAGCAGGCCGAGAGGGTGGGTTCACCAGCACACTGCAAAACTGCATTTATAGTTGTTAATTTGTGTACAGAAAAAATACAAACATTTAATAATACACACAATAGATAAATTGATATGCTTGGGTGGAGCAACATCACAAATTACAGGGGAGTCAAGCATTACTAATGAATTGAAAGCAGAAAAATACATAATGTTGTGAGGTCTGTAATGTTATTTATGTCAAAATGTCAGCGGGTTGTCCTTGCATATGGTGCATTGACTCATGTGAAGCCTAAAAACTGGTCTTGTACTGTTGATGCCGTCCTGGAAACGAGTGAAAATTGTCCCTGTTGTGTTACAGTTTGCCTCTCGGATAAGCGGCATGCGCTTCTGCGAGGCCAGCGCCAAGGACAACTTCAACGTGGATGAGATCTTCCTGAAGCTCGTGGATGACATACTTAGCAAGGTCGGTATTTCTTGTGTGCAAAGTTCGTTGGAGCTGAATTGGAAATGATGCATGCACCAAAATGAGCCTCTGTGATTGCAAAAGTTGCAAAAAAAAAAAAATCCGCTCTGTCCCCTGTAGTGTAATTACATTTCAGCCAATCAGTGAGAATGGCATGTTGATTTAATATTATCCCCCCGCCAGAACATCTATTTTCTACAAATGGGATTATTTGTGTGAAAATGCAGTTGTTTGGTGAAATTGTTCGTTCTCGCAAGCCGTCCCAAAAACCTCAGTAGCTCTGTCTCTGCTTATTGTTAATATTGCTGGAAAGTTTAAACTCCCTTAAAAATCTTTGCCTCCTTTGTTCGTCCTCTCTGTTGTGTTGCAGAGTTCTTATACTTTTGCATTTTTCATTTGTTTTTATCTTTATTTTGTTTTGACCTTTTGTTTAATTCGTTTTTAAAGCAGATTTGCTAGTTGAGTTTTTATTTTTTGAAAATGTTCAGTTTTAGTTTCAGTGTTGGTGTTAGTTTTTTTTTTTTTTTTTAGAAATATGGGGTATTTGTCAGGGGTGAGATTCAAAAAGCTCAGAAAGGATTGTGTAATGAAAATCAATAAAACATCATACCATTTTAAACAGTGTATTCACATAGGACAGATGAACAACCAAATAAACTGACATAGATGAAAACTGAAGACATTTTCTCTATAATTTTAGTTTATTTGAGTTAATTCTGTAAACAGACAGTGCAGTTCCAGTTAGTTATCTTTTATTTGGAAAGCCTCGTTTTAATTTTTATTTCAGTTAACAGTTCAATTTTTTGCACAGGACTTCTTTCTTTTAATGATCTTCCTGTCATGGATATTATCCAGGTGTTATGGCTCTGACTCCTTACTATTTGATTGCTTGTAATGTTGATGATTTAAGAGTTGTAGCTTATTCAGATGCTGCACCTACTCTAAGTCACTGTGGAGCTTCAGCGTAAATGACTAACATTTAAACGTGTTAACGCCTTGTTTTCTGGCTTTGTCCTTTGTTCCTGATGCAACAGATGCCTCTGGAAATTCCAAACAAGGAGCTTTCCAACAGTATCCTGTCTCTGCAGCCTGAACCGGAAGTGCCTCCGGAGTTGCCCCCTCCCCGCATGCGCTGTTGCTGAGAGTCCCAGTGGACACCCCCCCCTCGCCCCCCCACATCAACCCCCCCCACCCGCCCCTCACTCCCACCAAACTCAGCCTGCACATGCAGAGTACCAATTTGGCCACCAGGGGGCAGCACAAAGCAGCAGTCTGGAGTTCAAGGAGCTGATTGCTGCTGAAAGGTGCACAGACTCTCCAGCAGCCAATATATCCTTCCCCTGTTTTTTTTTTCTCTTCTCCTGTTTTGTAGCTGAACACGATGACACGTACAAAAGAAACACATTTAACACTTAGACCTTGTGATCCACCCACCGCCTGCCCCTCTTCTACGTACATGTGACCCAGACTACCTCATTCCTAGGACCGTTAGGCTAGCTGTGCCCCGCAGGTGCCTTCTAGGTTGAGAGCCCTCTGGTAGCGCTGCACATTTTCTAGGAAGGGGATGCTGATGGTAGTAACACTCACTGTCTTCCTGTTTTCTTTTAACGGTAGTCATCATCACTCATACGGTGCACAAAGTTCGACATGGTTCCCAGTTGCCTGGGCCGTCTCTTATCCCTGCATCTTTTAGCGTATGGAAAAGGGATAATCGTACCTCACATCTCCGCAGTTTAATTTGATATCTGGGTCGTGGTAGGTACAGTTGTTTTATATTTTAATTGTGGATGTTATTATCACATATTTGACTTGGTTGGAAGAAAAAAAAATGGAGTTAGACAAAAGCACATAATTTGTCTTGTAATTGAGGTGATGTAAATATGGTTATAAGTGGCATAGGCGTGTTCTAATGACTGGACTCTGATTTGCCGAAGTGCAGAAATTCAGCACGTGTGTTTTCATGGCCAACGAGGGGTAGTTGTTTTGGGGCGGTGTGGCCATATCAAGATTGTATCCCTTTGCCTTAAAGTGTTAGTGGCTGGAATGGCTCATGCGACATTTGTAGAAACCGAAACGTTTTGCACTACAATCCGTTGTAGCTAGTTAAACTGACATGCTGAACTGTGTAGGGAGGCAGTGTTACATTGAAGTATGTTGGTAGTTGTAGTAGTATAGGACTAATAAAGATAAAGGCTGCCTGAGCGGTGGCTGCTCTGAACCCTTCCACTCCCTCTGACTGTGTTGAATGAAATGCAAGTCCAGATGGGTGATGTAGTCTCTGAGGGGTTTGTTGCTTTCACACTTTCTGTTGATATGGGGGCATTCTCCATGTGCAAGGAGATACCACACACATACACCGGGCTCTAGCCTTCTCTTTGGTCTCCATACTAATGTGTTTTCTTTTGATGTTTGTTTCTTTTTCCTTTCCTCTGAATTCAGATACACAGAGAAGTGTGTGTGTGTGAGTGAGTGTCCCTCCAGGGTAAAGGTTGGAAGTGCAGGAAGACATGTTCAGTATTTGAATGACTCAGGAAATTTTGTTCGGCTCATACGTGCTCATTTTAGCAGGCTTTCAATGCAAGCATGATTTCCCAAGACTCTTAAAACTAACAGTAAGCTCTTTATAGAAAAAACAGTTTGAACAAGAAATTTCAAGGTGGTTAGAAGATGGTTAGCAGTTTTTTGTTTTGTTCATGGCCCACAGTTTGTTTTGGACCAGTAAGGGATGCCCCCTTTCTTGCACATTTTGCCTAAATACAAGGCTATGTATGTTAATATTTAGTTAAACAAATTAACCTAGAGGTCATCTAACGAGCATATTGACTTGATAACATGATCCCTACCCATTTTTGCAAGTTGAAAGCACAATTCTCTCACGGGGGAATATTTCAGTTTCAGACAGTATGCCAGATCCTGATATGGATCGAGAAAGCTAGTATTGTGAAAACCTCCGGTTCAGTGTTAATAGACATAAGTACTCCTCATTTGATGTCTAACAGTTCAATGTGACATCAGTGCAATTTGAACAGTAGTGCTGTGACTGTGTTTGTTTTGTTCAGACATGTTCAGTCAGTGGTAAACAGCCTGTTATTGAGGAGGGAGAAGCCTTTTCAAACGACCTGATTTGAATTTACTCATATTGATTTGCAATGCTATACATTTTTTTTTTTTTTTTTGATTTGTGAACTTTATATGTACAGGCCAAGATGTTTGGAGCTGTTTGTGATACATGCTCTTCTGTGGGACTTTTGGGTTTAGATGGCACATTTATGTATTCAAACAAACGGAGCAGTTTCATCCCAAAATGAGATATCCACCAGGTTAAAAAAAAAAAAGTGGACACCTACTCTTTAAATGATTCAAGGTACAACTTACTCCAGTGTAGTGTTGTTCCCAGCAAGCTAAAAACCTTTGCTTACAAATCAAATGCAGTTTTGGGCAACGTCAGCTGTTTTCTCTGTTTTTTTATATAGAGCAAGGAACATTATCTAACTTTGTTTTTCAACTCTTCTTTGGATATCCCGTCTTGGAATGAAACCTTTCACATGCCCCCCCTGGCTCAAGCACTTGGCACTAACCCTGTGGTCTTTTCTTTAATAGCCGAGCCTTACACTACTCAACGTTTTAAATATACATTTTAAAATGCTTTCATTTTTAACGTGCATCCTTTCAGATGGAAGACTGTACTTTGTATTAAACCTGTTATAAGTCTATGAAAACATTTGGCATGTTAAAAAGCGGATTTGTGGTATTTATAACTTGTGGCATTCTTGAACTAATGAAGTGCAAATAAAGATATCTATATTTATTACCAGATGAACGTCTTGATTTGATGTGTGACGGTGTAGAACAGCAGCTCCTGAAGTGGGATCCAGGGACTGCCGGGATTCCTGGAAAAGACTTCACTGACATTTCATTCACTACAAGTTAAACCATTTGGCATGATGTAAGAGTGACTGTGTGTGTGTGTGTGTGTGTGTGTGTGTGTGTGTGTAGTGTGTGTGTGTGGGGGAGGGGGGGGGGGGGTCTCTGGAATAACACCCTCAGATTTGGGGCTGTTTCTTTAATCTGGAGGGGGCTTGACATCAAAGTGGGAATCCATGGCCCAGAGGATTGTCAAAAGCAAGAGGTAAATGTTTGCTCCCCGAGAATGAGAGCTGCATATCAAAGTGCTCAATAGTCTATAATATGAGCGTGTGTGTGTCATTAGGGCATGCGCACGAAGGCGTGTCCGACCAGGTCCCAGAGAAACTAGGGGTGTGCTTGGGTGTTTGTGAGGCTGGAGCGCATGCGCCCCGCAGAAAATCACGGGCGTCGAGGCTCTCACCGCAGCGATTGCAGATGTCAGATAGGAGTGGGAAGGGGTACGAGGAGGCGAGAGCCCCAGCAGATAGCCGAATAAAACAGAGGGATGGAGACCCGTTTCTGCAGGAGGAGAGGAGGGTCGCCGTGACAGCCACTGACTCCGTTTGTTGCAACTTAAGCCTCTCAAGCAGCGACTGCAGATGCAACCTGTCTCTCATCCCACCCGTCCCAGTAATCCCCTTTTATTGCAGCGTTTCCTCCAAGGAGCCTTCTGACAGAGGGGACTACAATGACAACCTGGTGAATGCACACGGGATGGAATAAAACATCCAGGACAACGCAGGATGCGCATCCCCAACCCAAGGAAGAAGGCAGTGAAACCTGACTGTATTTCTGGTGTCGCATGTCAGAGATTTTCCGCGGTGCTGTGGATTGATCGTTTCCTCCATCACCCTCCTGCTGCCGGTGTCGGTGTATAATGGAGAGCTCCAATGGCTCTGGCAGCGACACCAAACCGCAGAACCACCAGTTGGAGAAGAAAAGACTGAACCGAGCACCCTCCCCGGCGAGACCTTTCCTCAAGGATGTGCACTCCCGCTCCGCCAAACCACCTGCCATCGTACCAAAATCGCCCAAACTCAGCAAGCAGCAGCCGTCTCCCACAGTGCCCTTAGCCCATCCAAACCGCAGCTCCAGGCGCAACATCACCGGGGCGAAAGACAAACCAGCCACGGTAAAAAGTAACACCAAGACTACTGTCGCGAAAAAGACCACAAAGGTGCCCCAGCATGCAGCCGCCGAGGCCAAAGCCGCCAGCAAACCGGACAGCACCGGCAGTCCGATCCTCGCCAAAGGCAAGAAGGGGAAATTAGCGTCTGGGTCTCCCGGGCCTCTCAGCCATGGATCCCCGATCCGGGTTCCGACCGGAGCCTCCCTCGGCCGGGTCAGCCAGACAGACAGCAGCTCAGACTTATCAGACTGTCCATCCGAGCCGCTGTCGGACGAACAGCGTTTGGCGCCGGCTGCCAGCAGCGACGCTGAATCCGGTACCGGCTCCAGTGACCGGGATCAGCTGGGAGGCGATAATCCTCTGCGTGCAGAAGCGACCGGAGCTGCTGCCGCTGCGCTGCGCACACCGGAGGCTCCCTCCGCCAAGGGAAGCATGTCTCAGGCTCAGTCCGCTCCGGGGCCACACGGAGAGAAATGCAAGCCGGAGAAACCCGCAACAAGCGCACAATTCAAACTGCAAGGCACCAAGGAATTAATCGAGGAGGATCTGTTGCGGGAAATAGAAGATTTGCGCTCTGAAAACGACTACCTCAAGGTACACGGCACATTTCTCTGTCTGAAAGTTACTCGGAATTTACGCATTGAAAAGCTGAGAGTTATTTATTGGTTATGATGATTTATTTGTGACACATTGTCTCTATAGTCATTAAGGCATATTTGGGTTGGAGATAACACTGTGTTATTACAATTAGAAAGGCAGCAACATTGTACTACTATCACATTTCGTCTGTAACAGCAACAGCCGCTGACACCCAACAGAGGACAAAGCGTCTCGTTACCGGAAAGTCCCGGGTTCAATGCCCGCCTGTCGAAGTGTCCTTGAGCAAGACAGCGACCTCCAACCTGCTCTCCCATTCAGAGCATCATCAAAATGTGTGAAATATGATAATCTAAACGCATTTCCCTCGACGCCTAGCTGTCATCTGAACGAAGTCCCTCCGTGTCGACTACCCATCCATCATGTCGTCTTTTTAACCTTCCAGGCTTCGCGGTGGATTTGATTTTTATTGATAGGATCACGGTGGCTTCTCCCCCCATGTGTCATTCTACTTTTATGTCGCCACTGTCACGTTATCGCGTCTTTTTTCTGATAAAATGCTTCCACATATTGCCGCCCTCTGACACAAATGAGACAGAGAATTACATCCTCTCCATGCCGTGATGTGAGCAGAGTGTAATCAGGGGACAGAGAGCAGAGAACACACAGTAAAGACTCATTTTTTATTCAGGCTACCTTTTGCAAACGTGAAGTTGTTTTCTTCCCTTTTTCAGACACTATCAGCCTTCTCACTGAAACATTTTGGTGTACATTATAGTGAATAGTATCTTAATTAAACAACAATAGGCAGTGATCTATGTAAGAAGATCAATGATGGATTTATACTTAAATAAAGTGGCCAGTTTTTGTCTTTGATTACCAACTGAAGGTCATAGTTTAGTTAACTTGTGTTTTACTGCTTCTAAGGATATTTTACATTTTCAGTGGATTGCCTGTCATGAAGTGGGCTATCTCAATGAGTTGGGGAGGGGAGGAAAATAGATTATACGGCGAACAATCTTACACATTTTGTTTTCCCCAGATAGAACAGGAAACAGAGTCATTTGCATGTCACTTTGGGTATTTTTCTAACTTGATCACACATCTCTCTCTCACTCTCTGGCTTGGTGGAAAGACAAGAGAGTTAATCAGCTTTACTGGCTGTCACTGTAATGGCTGCATCCCACAGGACTTGGTAACAGTCAGATGTCCCATGTGTGTGTGGGGGGGTTCAGAAACCCTCCTGCCTGGCTGTCAGCGTGCCAGCTGGGTCTCAGCATGAACTCTTCAACTCCCCTGTACTCTGTGGGAACCCCGATTACTGCCACCTCTACCACTGACGGCAACATGATTGTTTTTCACCTTCATTTAACTCGGGGTCGGCATGGCTCAGCTTGGTTTTCCCTAGATTATTTTTTAGGCCTTTTTTTTGTGCTGCATGGATTGGAGAGGGACAGGAAAAGTATGGAGGCATGTGTGATAACAATCGTGAGGTGGATTTGAACCAACCAGGATGGCCTCTAGGCACCAGTTTCTAATCACCACCATCCCATCGTCCACCTCACCTCAGCTCATCAGCAAAGACATTATTCATTTTCTAATTAGTTACAGCAACTGTAAGAGTGCCACACATAATAGCAGCCAAAAGGAAATGACTTACTGCTGGTGTCAACTGGGTATACTCTCTCTCCATAAACAGCAATGATCTTCTTTAGATTTACCCACTCCCAGGATGCCTGTGTGCTTCTGGCTCCGATGTTAACCTGGCCATTGATTTAGCCGACCCTGCGAGAGGCCATCAGGTCTTTCCTCCAGGGTTTCCCTCTGCTAACAATTGGCTCTATGCCTTCTAAATGAGGATAGATTCAGTTTTCATTAATTGACACACTCCCCCTTCCCCCTTTCAACCCACCATATTGTCTTTTCATCAGGTGCCAGTCAAAGCCCTGAGAAGATCCACCCCAAGGGAAATCTATTGAGACAATTGATCTCTCAGGATGGGAGGCAAACAGATCCCTCCAGAGGTTACTGAACAAACTCCAAAAGCACTACGGATGAATCTCTTTGCCTTATCCTCTGTTTTCAGGCTAGGTTGTTTTGTCTTGATCGGAGATGGGAAGGATGAATGCATCCGATCCCACAGATAAGATGCTTACAGCCTACTAGTGATGTTACATCATAAGCACTTGGAGTAGTAGCATTACGTGTACTCATGTGTAACCATGTGGAAATATTTGCATTATTTGTGATGTAAAAGGCCTATTTCATTACTTTATAATACATTTTTGCTAAAAACATCCATAAAATCTATGTTGTTTTGTTTATAGGAGTGGGCTTTACACTCTGCATCTGCTTATATTGAACACCTACATGCAGCCCAACAACCAAAATAATGAAAATTTACCGTAACTGCAGTTCATAAAGATAGAGCCCACTGATATGATAATTTCCTGATGTTATGAATGCCATTTTTCACCAAAACTGTTTTACACAACCGGAGTAATAACTGTATTAGTTGCGAAAGTGATAGAAAGTTTATTCCCTGCTGTAACAAAAGTAACAGAACTACATAGTATGTCTTCTAGTAGCATTTACAATTTTTGACAGTATTAAATATAAAACCTAGTTATGATCTTTGACCTTTAAAAACACACAGCAGTAGTCTTTTCTTGTTGGATCAGCCTAAACATGAGATTCAGTACAGTCACATAGAGGTATTTTTTATGTTGTGGCATTGACTTTTGCAAGAGGAAGAGCAATTCTAAACAAAATTCACAAGTATTTGTGTGTGTTTTTGGATTCTGGTTTTTAAAAAGGCCAATACAGAGACTAAACTGATTCAAAAACAGTTTAATAAAAGAAAAAAACCTATTGACAGATATACTAGTTTTCGTTAATGGTAATAGTGTTCCTATCATTATGCTGAAATGGAGAAGGACTCAAATGTCAGTCTGTTCCTATTAACGAGCCCTCGCCCTGTGTTTTTCTCAGGATGAAGTGGACGAGCTGCGGGCTGAGATGGAGGAGGTGCGGGACAGCTACCTGGAGGAGGAGGTGTACCAGCTGCAGGAGCTGCGGCGGGAACTGGACCGCTCCAACAAGAACTGCCGTATCCTGCAGTACCGCCTGCGCAAGGCCGAGCAGAAGAGCCTGCGGGTGGCCCAGACCGGCCACGTGGACGGAGAGCTGCTCCGTAACCTGGAGCAGGACCTCAAGGTCTGTGAGAGTGTGTGAGTGTGTGTCCATGTTTGTGTGTATGTGCCTTTGTATTTGTGTGTGTATGTGTGCATTAGGGCTTTATCTTTGTGAGCTTTTGAAAGCTGCTACCAGTTTTTATACTGCACAAGATTGCACAGTATTTTGTGCACCACTCAATGTTGGTGGGTGGAAAAATCTCTGAAACAGCTAAAGCAAGGTGAGCCACTACACCTACCAATGTTAAGATTTTAAATGAAAAGTTAATTTACAAAAATATGTAATGTAGAAAATGGAAAGAATGAATAAAATTTGTAAGCCAAAAGTATTTTTCACAGGTGTAAAGACTGTATATAAACTTTCAGAGGTCGATGACACTGACCTGAGGATATGACATTTAAACAAATGTAACCATCAAGCTGACTGTTTGTTTGTGTGCATGCTCACCATGCATATGCATGTACACTTAGATTATGTTTGTGTATGCTTACAAGTGGTGTATAATGTACTTTACAGCCATGTATTATAAAATATTCACAGAGCCATGTTGCACAGTGTGTTAGTACCGTGTGCATATGTTCGTTCTTATACATGTATGTTGCCATGAACCCAGGTGGCCAAAGATGTGTCGGTGCGTTTGCACAATGAGCTGGAGAGCGTGGAGGACAAACGCAGCAGAGCCGAGGACGAGAACGAGCTGCTCAGACAGAAGATCATCGAGGTGGAGATTTCCAAACAGGCACTGCACAACGAGCTGGAGCGGGCCAAAGAGGTAAGAGGATTTTAACAGAGATGCTGTTTGGTAGGATGTTGCTGCTGGTCTTGGCCAAACCCCAGCCAGAACCTGCAGGCTCCATAATTAAACGTTTGCTCTCATCGACATAAATCCGTCGTTTTATGTTCAAAAAGTGCTTTTCTATTACATCTTAGAAGCCAAAGCAAGGAAGAAATCCCAAGAATACATTGATTTGCAATAATCAAAAAGCACCGCAAGGAATGAAAAATAACATTGGCTGCAGTATCTGTTAGGGCCTGGCAATGAATAATGACAACTATAGCAGCGATGGTGCTGAGACTGATGATGACAGCTTTGGCAGTGATCAGAACAGCAGCGAGAATGACTTCAGGGTGAATGTGATTATGATAACGGTAATAATGTGAATGATGGTGGGCAGGCAGTGACTATACTGTTTGCACAGGGTGAATTTCCAGCCTAATGTGAGACAGTAGGCAGCTCTGTGGTCTAACTGTAACTGTTTGCACTGAATACAGACGAAGGGAATTCTCGGTTAATGTGTTGCCATTTCAGATCAATGGGGATCACTGGCTTGATCAGTGAGGGTTACTGCAGCAAATTAATTTCATCAATCACTTAACATCTCCCTGAGAGCTCTTTCAAAACAACAGCTTTGGCCAATCGTGTGAAGATTGTCTGAGTAACTTTAGCCTATTTGCATGTCATTTTTAATGCCTTACTTAACCAGGTAAGCTGACTAAGACCACATTCTTATCTACAGCTGCATCCTGGGGGAACAGTTGCAGGGGGAGGGAGGGTTACGTACATCCTCACTTGGGAGCTACCCAGCACTTTTGGGATTCAGTGCCACGGCCAAAGTTAGTTTGGGAGAGCGGTGCATGTTCACATCTCCCACTGGGGATGAACAATTAATCAAAATATCACTAAAATTGCAATGTGGCAGAGTGCAGGGGCTGCAACCTTTTGATAAAGGTAAAACGTGTAACAAAACACTCAGTATTGTGGTGCCACAGAGATGCCCTCTCCTACAAATATTATTCTCCACACTGGATACAGACGCCAGCAAAAATCACATGATCTTCACCATCATTTTGCATAGTTTTTTTTCCAGTGAGAATCCGCATTATGGTGCAAAAATAAGCATTCTCACTAAAATCGTGACTCGTATTGCATTTGGAATACTGGTCAAAATCATTTTCCTGCCATATCATTCACCCTGATTTTCCCAGCTGGTTAGTGGATTCTAACTGGCGGCTCTGTGGTGCCACACGAGCTTACTCTCTGTTTTTGTTTCTGTGTCATAAGCACCAGCTAAAGTTCTCACTTCTCAGCTGTGTAGCTGTTGAGTCCTGACCTTTGTGCATTTTTAATTGTATCAGCACTTCTCACATGTTGCTCAATAGTGAGTGTATTTGCCTTGATAGCAGTGAAGTAAGGTGCTCTCGCTGATAATGAGATGAGGGGAGGCTATTCTCGGCGCTGCTTGGGTTCAGCTAGCTTAGACTAATGGATGTTGACAACAGCAGGTAACATGCCGTCTGGCAACACAGAGAAAGTAGGCTAATGCCAAACCTGTCAGTATGGAGACGTGTCCTCAGCTTGGCAACTGGCTGGCGCTGCTGCCGTGAGTGACACATGTGCCGCTGGTTTGATTCCCTGCGCTGTCTCCATGCATTTTGCTCTCTTTTACTGGTGCATGCTTCTGTCTGGTCTCCAAATAGGTCAGAAAAAAAAAAAAAAAAAAAAAAAAACGGTCAGGGTGAAAATCTATATTCTCTAATGTTTTCTGTGCTTAACTAATGGTGCTTGCAACACTGTTGTTTTCAAAGGCAACTTATCAGCACCTGACTTGGTGGCGGGGGCTGGGGCTCAGACAGAAAATCTATGCTTAGTTTGGATTTGCTAATGCAGCAAATATGCAGTCTAATTTTTGTTGTCATTATTGGACATTTTTAACCTTTTGGACGAGTGTGATAGGAGAACAGAATGACTGAAATGAGAGAGGGGCTGTACATTATGAACAAGTTGACTCCAGATTATAGGATGCTTCACTTCTTGGCAGATGCTTTCATGCAGCACACCGTCTAGGACATTTTGGTGCGCATTTACAGCGCAGGTGGCCCCAGTGGGAATGGGACCCCCAAATCTGAGCAGTTGGGATGCACGGGACGACACAGGCGCTCTCAAACACAGAGACGAGAGGACGGGAGTGGGAGAGAGAGGGTGAGAGAGAGGCTGCTCCAAATGATTGCAGATTCTTCTGTGTTCCCCCGAGGTTTGTCCCAGAAAAACACAGACTGTCTCTGGATCTGCACTCCCGGCGTCACGTGGCGCCATGCCTCTTACCCCTCCTTACCAGAGGTGTTCATTTACAAAGCGCCACCCCAATATTTTCTCATTAGAGCCAAATATCAGATTATGTTGTTGCATGGGGCAATTCTCTGATAAATAGGCATTATTTCTTGTCCAGGATTTAATAACCGAGCGCCGTTTTTTTCAAGTCTTTAATTCCTGTGAAATTCCTGAGGCACAGCAGGGAGCCCATTTATTCTTTTCATTGTTGATAGCACGGGATGATAGAAGTACTTACAAACGTGCCACAGCCATTTAGTTAGGGATAAATTTAAATGACTAAATCTAAAAATCTGCCCTCCGCTCTCAGTTACTCAGCCAGAGAGATAAATCTCAGTGACAGTCGGTCCCTGCCCATGAGAGAGGAGGAACACGCTTTGCTGATAAGAATGTTGTTCAGCTGGAATGAAAGGTTGCTCCTTCCTCGTTCTGATTTAATTATGCTATTCGGCCTGTGACCTAGCTGTAATGTGACATAGAGGAAAAACACAGATCATCCACGCTCACGTTGTAGCTGTTTCAGCACTGCTTGCTTTTGAATCCTGATTATGATAATTGATTACCCACCAGAGGTGCCCCTTTCGTCTTCTCATTTGTTTTTCTTGGCATCAAAACTTTCCTGTCTCCTTAAGCAATAGCATGCACATGGAACGTAATACAGTGCTCTCCATGAACATTGAAACAAGGTCCTGTCGAGCTACTTTTCCTGTCACACTGTCTTCCCACAGTGGTAAAGGGGCAGCCGGGCCTTTAAAGCCTTTGCGAGAAGCTCCCCCCGTTTCTCTCGTCCTGTCCCCGCTATCGGAGGCTGCACAGTGTGACTCTGGCCCAGGGATTGGCACCCCTGCATGGATTAATCCAACAAGAAGGCCTGTTATGAAACAGCCTGGCATGTTTCTGCACTCTGTGAAAGGGGGAAGCACAGGAGAGAGAGACAAAAAGAGAGAGGGAGAGAGAGAGAGAGAGAGAAAGAGAGATAGGGGAAGAGGCAGAGGGTGGCTGTAATCAGATGGCTGTTGGCCCTGTCTGCCTGTGATACGGCCACGGCTTACAGACCTGTTATTAAACAGTTTAGGAGGGCTGGTTGACAGGACCTTCTGTTGTTATTGGCCTGCGGGGCAAATTGCTACTGCCGCTGCTGCTGCTGCCGCTTGTGTGTGGTCAGTGCAGAAACGGATCGCAAGCGGAGCGATTGGTCGAGAGATTTCATTCCACTGACATTTGGAGAAAGGCCCACTGATACGTGTAATGAAACAGAACTAATGGCGTGTCACCGTGCATAACACCAGCACCAGGTGATTTATTAGTTGTCACCAATCCTCAGTGATAAGTTCATCTTTCATTATGGCAGAGATGATAATCCCTCGTGCTTTGCGTCTCACGTTCATGTCAGGTTTCCCCAGCTGACATGCAGAAGGAGTCGCTCGGCGTGGATTGGATTCCGTGAGAACAATGTGCAACAAGAGCCATAATGGCACCCGCATATTTCTACACACGCACGCACATTTTGCAGATACCTTTCCTCTAAGGAGACATGCAAGTGCGCTCTACTGTGCTGCGACTGACTAACGTGCTAAAATCACCCACGCTTTCTCCTTTTTGGTTCCCGCTCACAGTGCAAACATTTAAACCTTTTTTGCCCACCTGAATGCTCCTGAGGCGGCTGGGCGGGACTGAAATCCAGCGTGCGAAAGGTTAAGCCTCCGTGCACTGTCTGCTTCACTTGTGGAGGAGTTGATTTTATTGGGGACAGCATTTTGGCACAAAGACCTTCCTCGGGTTTCTCTTGGTACCGAAGCCTTCCTACGAAAATCTGTTTACCTGCGAGTGAAGTGGACAGTGCACTTTTCCGTTCACTTGCCTAGTTTCTACTTTAAAACAACAACAACAGAAGTGTTTCTGTTGCAGCCACATGAGAGAGCAATTAAGTTAATAGAAAATCGTTACACCAGCCCTGATTGGGAAGTTGCTAATAGGACACAGCCCATGTTTACAAGCACACAAAAACGTGATTGTACTGTGATTAAGACAATAATTAAGACAATCATGTGAGAAAAGTGCATCGCTCCATGTTTACTGACACTGATAGACACAAGTCAGAACATATGGCAGCTGTGGAGATTTAGAAGAGGGCTATTGCGTTCTTAATAAACTGAATCTGTAAAAAAATACTACAATGAAGACACTCTTGGAAAAAAAAAATTATTTGCATATCAGCAATTAGAAAAATAGTTGCCATGGATTTATGTTTTTCTAATATCCAGCATCTCCACTTACACTGCATCTCTTAAAAGCCACAATCTGCAAGGTATTTGGCTTTTTCAAATGAATTTTGGTAGCATTTCTTTGTGTTAAGCAGCCATTGCGGTGGTGTTTATGCACTGCACATGGTGACTATCGGCGTTCATACTTTCATTTATACTTTTATCTATTGTATTATTCACTGCATTTGTATCATTTATTTATTTATCTGTATTCAGTATATCTCATTGTATTCTAAAAGCCTGACCAGGGACAAAGACTGCAAATTAGCTGAAGCTAGACGTCTTATATAAATCACATTTTCCCTTTTTTGTGGCAATGTTGTATTATCGCCCCTGTCAAATAAATATTAAAGTAAAATAAAAAATATTTTGTCCCGGGACGGATCCAACCATCACCCAGTGTTTAGAACAGGCCACATGTAAACTTCACTGATCTGAGTAAAGGCTCAACTGTTGATTTGATTAGATTTGATTTAGTATGGAAATAGACATTTACTTTCCGTCAGTGTGTTGTTATTTCAGTTTGATTATTTCCAACAACCCCATGCAAAACAGATTATTATAAGAAGTGTTTCTGTAGAGAATCATCTAAATTGCTTAACGGCACCCTTATCTTAATTAGAGTATTGGTAGTAGTCAAATTATTGTGCGCATAAAAGCGTATCCATTAAGAGGATCTCCAGTCTGGAGTCTTTTGTTGTTGTTGTATCACAGTGACGCCGTGTGTTTTCCCTCCGTATCACTGCAAGATAGGTGAAAGAGAGGGAGATGCCTGCATTCCTAATAAGTCATATGACAGCAGATCTTAAAAGAGAGTCACTACAGACATCCTGCGTTTCATGTGAGAGTAACTGCCTGCTCTCCTTGCCTACTCCTTTTCCTCTCTCACATTGTCTCAGCAGAAGAAATGGAGGCTTTGAAGCAGCTCCTGATCTCCGCGGTCCTCCTCTTCACTCTGCCTCTCACCCCTCCTTCATCTCCTCTCCTCTCCTCTCCTCTCCTTTCCTCCCCTCTCCTCTCCTCTCCTGTGGTTTGATGCTGGAAGAATACGAAGGAATCTCATTGACCTAGTTAATTTCTTGTCTCCGACTCCGCCAATGGAAAGGAGAGGAGGCGTGAGGAGAGGAGTAGCGTAGGGACTCTGCTGCAAGTCGAAATCTACTGCAGTGACACACATCCATATAAAGCGTATAATCACACAGCGGCTGTGTCGTGCGCCGCATGTGCGAAAACTCTCCATTTTCATCATGAAGAGGAGGCATTTACAACATATTGCTGTCGTTCAGGTGAACATGGTGAAAAAAACACATGACATGACCACATGATCACAGTCAGTTTTATTGAAATTAAAGAATTACATGGTTTTCTCTGGGTTGAGAGCATTTTTATGACATCTGGGATTATCAAGTTTGTCAATATAAAAAGTAGGCTGCCTTATTTACTGATTTCTTTTTCAGAAGTTGGTTTTTACCTGATGACAGTGATATGAATTTTGCTCTCATGTTGAGGTAGATTTGAAAATGCTAAAGCTGTAGTCAGTGGCTGCAAACCACTTTAGAGGCAATGATCTCATTGCCCTATAGGCAAACGATCACTGGCACAAAGCAGATGAGGAAATCATCAATTCTGCAGGACACCCCAGAGTGAAGTGTCGTTATGGCGATGCGCTGCCCTTTGAAGTTTAAAACGCTTATAAAATCAATTTCCATATTTTACATCATTCATACAGATGGGGTGTTTGATGCACATGGCCATGTTTTGCAAGTGTTCATTTCCTAGTAATATCAGAGGCACTGCTGTATAATCATAAACCATCGTGAAGTACACACACAGTGCATCACTGCAGTGTGAGATTTCTTGAGACGTGTCTCGTGCGTTAAAATGTACAAAACCTCCTCCAGATGTGTCACGGGGACAAATTTCAAGGTCTGGAAAATGTTTTGAGGAAATTTCTCGATAAATCTTAAGAGACATTTTGCATTTTGCTTACATTTCATTTCAGTTTATACTATCAGTTAGTTAAAATGGATAGCAAAAAAAAAAAAAAAAAATCCCTATATCCATTCGTTTTTCTGTAGAAACACAGCCTGAATATTTGGCCATTTGTAAGAACTGATAAATATGACATGACAAATTAAGGAGGATATTTTCTGCGAGGGTCTACAGATGCTGGTTCCATGATTTCCAAACTTGTGTGTTATCTGCATTGTCTGCATTGCCTTGAACTTCTATTCTACAGACTGTGGAGTATCTGTACATTAAAAGATGCTGCACACTGTTTGGATCCTCCTCCGCTGATGTTTATAGTTCAAAATTAGATACAATCCCCATCGAGGCAAAGGTAATCCAGCGGCTTTGCTCCGAGGTGAAAACTTAACCCTGCCCGAATAGATTTATCAGCGTATAAGCTCTAAATCTGCTCCAGAAAGATTAATCATATTTGACAAGAAAAATGAAAACAGAAAGTCACATTTATCACGAAAAACCTCTCCAAAAAGAACATGAGAGGTGTTTCACCAGACAAATAGCTGCGATGTGGGCCCGCGCTCGGATGTAGGAGGAATACGGTTGAAAAAGCAGAGGGGGAATTAAGCCGATGTCCACAGAGGAAATCTCAAAAACATCATCCCATCATCCTGCAGTATGCTGCTAGGCTTATCCTAGAACTGAAAATAGCAGAACGTACAGAGAGGGAAGAGACAACCAGAGGCAGAGCTGCAGCTCCCATCCAAGATTTGTTTCCTGGATGCTTCTGTCCTCTACTGTAGCTAACAGGATTTACAGTTATATTTAGGGTGGATGACAGTAGCTTGGCAGACTATAACACAGGCTGAGTCATTGTATTTCTCACCTCTCTGTGAAACATGAAGAATAGACAGGTCATCGGAAAAATAGGGCTCCGAATGGGATGTTGAGGGGCAGAGCTTCCCCAAATAGAGCTCACGAGCCAAAAATGACCCTCCACAAAACTCTCTGCAGCCTTGCCAGAGGTTCCAGAGTGTAATGAGAAATTGTGTTTGGTCTGCTTTATGCAATCAAGTTATATTCGAAGAGTGATGTTTGGAGTCACTCGCAGGGCCAAAAGAGGCCAGTGCTGCCAGTGTGGGAAAAATAGACCCCTGTGTCTTAGGTTTCCTGTATAGAGGTGAAGTAATGTTGTACCGACTTAGCACCGGACTTACTTAAAGCTGAAATCCATAACTTTCTGTACCTTTTTTTTTCCTCTCCATGGTGGCAAACTACTGCAAAGATGTCGGGGCATCTTGTGTAGCAGATTAAAAATGTCAACAAACAACCAGGTGATGCAAATGCCAAAATATTATTCGCTTAAGTGTTGAAATTTCAAAGTGAAATAGCACGGGGTGATGATGTAAAGGTTCACAGTAACTTGCGTGCACTATCTGCGATTCCAACTGGAGCATATCCGGTTGATTAAATCATAATTGCAAGCATAGCAGCTGGCAGCATGAATATATGCAGCACATATAGACAAACAGGACATAAGCACCCAATGCGTACTTGTTGCACTTCTAAATAATCAAAGCCCGGTCACGTGTTGTGTCTCAGGCTTCGGGCTCCTCGGCGTCAAAAACTGGGTGCACGCCGGTTTGCAGACAGGGCCGCAGGGTGTGTGGACATGACGGGGCCGCTAAGGTCTGGTGGGCGAAGGGAGCTCATTTGATTTGGCAGAGGTCGACGACCGTCTGAGTCACAGGGGTCTGTCGCCGCGGTCTGGCCGGCAGCGGGGCGACGGCCAAGACAAAGTGACAGTTACAGCATGAACTTTGAAGAGCAAGACACAATATTACCTTTCTTTGCAGGACCCCACAGTGCTGTGGCATTTGTCAGAAAAGTGTGTCTGCGAATAGTACATCATTCAGACAAGAAGAAAAGATATTTTTTCCCCTAATCGTCACGACCGTGTAAATATTTAAGGCAAGCAGGAAAATGAAAAACACCCAGTTGCACTTGCTATGTTTTTTTCAGCGCCGGCGAATGGCACGCACCTAAAATGAACTCACGCCACCCAAAAAAAAAAACAAAAAACAAAAAAAAAACTGAAAATAAGATCATGTGTGCCGCTTGAGAGTCAAGGTAAAAATGGCTGTTTTGGAACAACTTAGTGCATCGAGCTCCCGCTTCTGAATTTTCTCAGTTTCAGCAGCACATGAGCTCCTTGGAAAACTGCCAATACACAGCCCTGCCTGGTCATGCTTGCATTATCTTATGGAGTCCTCCGTCATAGTCAAAGTGCTGTATTTTTAGCACCGTATCGGCCTTGCAAGCTGCACGGCCCAAATCCCACAGGTACGTTCTTATAGGGGTGGATGTAGCAGCCTGTGTTTGAGCCGCGTGGAGAGCTGTGGATCAGTGCTTTTGCTTGAAGTGGAGTGGCTATAGAAGATGAGAGGATGCGGGGCGGTGGGGAGGCAGACTGGACTGACACCCCCCGACCCCCCATCCTCTTCTTCATCTCTCTCTCTCTCTCTCTCTCTCTCTCTCTTGGGTTGTATGTCGCACTCACACAGTCATGATTAAATGATGAGCTTTGCAATAAAAAACACACAGCTTGTTATGCTCCAAGCCAAGACTTGGTCAGCAGCTTTGACATCCTGCTCCTCACATCACTCTCTCTCCTCACTGAATCATACACCTTCTCCTCCATCTACCTCCTCTGCTTTAATTGCCCTTAATTGATTTTAAAAAAACAAAAACAAAAAAAAAAACAAATCCCTCTTCTTCTCCCACGAACTTAACATTTTTAACTTTCCGGTCTGAGCAATTCTTTCTCAAATAATCACATGAGAGGGATCGTTTCATAATCAGTTAATAAGCCTAGCCTAGTGTGTTTTTGATTAATCGCTTAAGTATTTAACATAGAAAATGTCAAAAATAATCCCAAGTAAACCAGAGCCCAAGCCCCTTATTTTGTGTGACAAAAAAAGAAAGAAAAAAAAGCTTCTTTTTTTCAAATAATAATATGAAACTGAGGAAAGCAAAAAAAGCAAGCAAGTCTTTAAATTTGTTAAGCAGTAATCAGCAAATATTAGTTGTTTTTGCCATAATAATTACAATTAATCAACTTTATGTCTTGGAACTAATCGTTTCAGCAGATGTTGTTTGTTATTTTGGTAATCTAGGAATTGATGCTTATTTTGCTTTAGTGCTAGAATTGGCTGAGAGTAAGAGCACCGGCCAAATGCCAGAAATGTAAAATATAAATGTAAATGATTCTCTGTTGACGCAGTTTTCAGAGGATGTTATGAAATACAACATAAAAGCGAATATTTTACCATTAATGTTGTTTACAGTTTGGCCTGTTTGAGCCATGTCCTGGTTGTGCTTTGTTCTGCGTGCTGTGCCACTGGCGGTTTTTCAGTAACACACACACACACACACATACACACACACTATTCCAGTCCTGCAACTGCTCTAATGAATTTCCAAACACGGTTTAAATATTCCTGTGCAACAAAATAATAGTTAAATCACAGTCGAGGCCTCCTGCAAGTCTGATGTTTGCATATCACACTGCATTAAATTAATAAAATGGCTGAGTGGTTTTAAACTGCTCCATAAGCTGTCAGGAGCTCATAACTGGTCGTAACTCTCCCGGCACACACACACACAAACACACATACACACACACATAAACACACACACACACACACACACACACACAGCTCCACAACATTACTTTGAAGCACCACATCCATCCATCTGTGTGTCCATAAAGCGAGCAGGACCCGGGTGCTGATCTACAAGATCCTCCATTGTTTTATTTTGGAAGCCGTGACTCATGTGGCCCTCCTGGAGATCACCTGTCAATCAAACCATGTGGACAGAACTGTGACGTTCTCTGTCCTGTCCTGTCCTGTTCTGTTCCTCTTCTCTTCTCTTCTCTTCTCTTCTCTTCTCTTCTCTTCTCTTCTCCTCTGTCCTGTTCTGTTCCTCTTCTCTTCTCTTCTGTTCTGTCCTGTTCTGTTCTGTTCTGTCCTGTTCTGTTCTGTCCTGTTCTCTTCTCTTCTCTTCTCTTCTGTCATGTCCTGTTCTCTACTCTTCTGTCCTGTTCTCTTCTCTTCTGTCCTCTTCTCTTCTCTTCTCTTCTCTTCTCTTCTCTTCTCTTCTCTTCCCTTCTCTTCTCTTCTCTTCTCTTCCCTTCCCTTCTCTTCTCTTCTCTTCTCTTCTCTTCTCTTCTCTTCTCTTCTGTCCTGTCCTGTTCTGCTCTGCTCTGTTCTGTTCTGTTCTGTCCTGTCCTGTTCTCTTCTGTCCTGTTCTCTTCTCTTCTCTTCTCTTCTCTTCTCTTCTCTTCTCTTCTCTTCTGTCCTGTCCTGTTCTCTTCTCTTCTCTTCTCTTCTCTTCTCTTCTCTTCTCTTCTCTTCTCTTCTCTTCTCTTCTGCTCTGTCCTGTTCTGCAAAAGCACAACATTGTAAGGTGCTTGTTTCAACCAAAATTCCTAATTTGAAAGTGGAGGGATTCTGATTATATGCTGTAAAACCTTTAGTACCTCCAGATGATTTGCAAAATGGTTTGTTGCAAAGTAAAATGTGGGTAAATTGTAGTAACCAGACCAAACATTCAAAATCATGGGTATGGCTGAGCATGTGCCATTCCGTGAATGCTTTTTATACAAATCACCTTGCGGCACAATAAGCGTATTGATCTTAAGACCGTGGAGAATCGAACCCTTAACCCTAGGCTGTGTTGAATCCATACCTTAACCCTTGAGCTATACAGAGCTTCTATAAATATCTATATTCACCCGGGAAAATATATCAGATTACCAACATGTTTACTGGACCAATAAGTGACCACTGATTCCCTTATTTCTGTGATAGTTCATAAGAAATTGCATAATGAATTTGAATTCATCATAATCCTCCGAGCCAGCTGAAGCAGGAGCTCTGTTGTTGGGAGAAAAAGCTCCACCATCTGCAGCTCCTTGAACGCCTCCTGCTCTGAGGCTCCCGGGAAGCCGAGTGATTTCTCCGTTTTTCTCCCAGCTTCTGAGCCACTTTAAAAGCCCACTCTCGCCGGTCACTGTGCCACGCCACTCACGCGACGCGGGCCTCCATCTGGGCTGACCGGTCGAGGTAACGACCCTCCAGATTACCGCTGGCCTGCCGCTGCCACCTGAGCCTCCGAGCGCCGAGCCGTTACCTTTTACGAGGTTGTGTGGTGGCCGCCGGGTTTTGTTAGCAGCACCATGTTTCAAATCTCTCCGGCTCTCCCTCACTAATGGGTGCCCGCCCACTGTTTCCCAGCCACAAAGACGGCATGCGTGCAGAAAAGCATCGGCCCCTCCCTCTTATTACCAGCCTATTGTGAACCCTTTGACACACGAGGAGGCAGGGAAATGGGGGGTGGCATAAAGGAGGGCTGCGGGTGAGGCAGACCTGATTATCAGCCAGCTGGACAGCCCTGCCGTCCACTCCTGCCCTGCCATGTAACACACACACACACACACACACACACACACACACACACACACACCCCACACCCCCCACTTCCCAATCCAAGCCTGTGTGGCAGATAAGAATAAGGCTCCATTGTCCGGATCCCATTAGCAAGCAGAAGAGGCATGGCTGGAGCCCAGAGGGAAGATCCCGGGACGCACCATAAAGCCCCAGATAGACTGATAGAGCCTCATGGTGATAGAGTCGTAAAGGTTTTATTTATCGGTGCCTGATGAACGCAGACATGTGCTGCACGGTCCCAGACGGAAGCCACAGACGCTCCGACGACAACATGAGTCACACTAATTACGAATACTCTAGATGGTCCTATAAGTGGCTCCTCTCCCTAACTAGATGATAATCTACGGGCTGAAGGATAATAAGCTGCTGATAACTGCTTAATTAAAGCCCGGCGGCCATCTTGAAAAGACTGTTTACAGAAACAATCGGATAAAGTATAGACTCAGTAAATGGGATGATTGTGTTGCTCACTGTTGTGCTCAAATGAGATTTGATCCATCCGGCAGTCGTGTAAGACGGACTTTCTGTGTGTAATTCTATTGTGTGGTCTCTATTGCTGCCGAGGCCTTCATGTGACAGTCGTTACTCAGGCGCCTCTTCGGTTTTTCAGGTTAAAAACATAAAAAAAAGAGAGTACAGGCAACTCTGGCACGACCATTTGTCTCATAGATGTCTGACATTCTTACTGTATATTACAAATATAACTCTGCTCTTTCCTTTTATTTGGTTTTGATTGTATTTTAATGGTGCACATTGTTTTTCTGCAATATTCATCTTTGTCTAGATGCTGCTTTCACTGCCAAAGGTGGCTGGAAAGAAGAAATTATTAATCCTGGTTGGCCAAATGGTTTAAGATGAGTTAAAAAAAAAATAAAGTGAAGTCATCCCTGCTCTTTGCATGTCTGAGCTTATGATATTTGTTGTGGCAGGAGCAGCATGGCAAATGTAGTATCTCTTTCCATTTGTGATTTGTCAGCATTATTTTGCCCGGGGGGCTCCAGTGGAGGAGAACTCTCCGGTCTTCTCCTTCTCCTCGGTGCGTCATGATGAGTGCAGAGCGACATTCGCCTCCCCTGCCCTCTCCACATGGCTCTCTCTCTCTCTCCCTCTCTCTCTCTCTCTCTACACATTACGCACTGCTGGCTCTCTGCCAGGCTGCCGTCCCAGAATACTCGGCGGACCTGCTGAGGAGTTTGCAGGCAGATGACATGGCAACTCTCCCCTCCTCCTGGCTCGTCTGCGCCACAGTATCATTTATAGCTGTTAGCATCGCTCCACAAACGGCCAGACAGACTGTAGCACGACTTCTGACACGCCGTGGTTTTTTATAGCCGCCGCTTATAGCCACCGGTGTGAATTGTAGTTGCCTGTGCAGACTTTTTTAGATTTTGATGTGAGGTCGCTTTAGTCGACCTCTACGCTCGATGGTGGAGTAAATGGTGTTCGGGGCTCTTTCTCACCTGTGTATACCTTGGGACAGGTTTTGCTGAGCGTGCGTGCCCTTTTTGCAGAGCTGTCCTGCAGCTCATTCAAACGGCTACACACATTGCCATCTGGGAGCTGCCCAGCACGACCACAGTCTCATGGCAGCCTCAAAGGCAGTGATGCAGACTATCGTTGTCGAGAGGAAGAGTGCTGCTCGCTCATATTCCCCCGTTTTTTTCAGAGCTGCTCTGGGAATATAAATTAGTTTGCCTCTTGAACCTTTACACTTCTGCTGCCCCTTAGAGTTTATTTTTCTCCTCATGTTCAACTTGCAAAGACAGGGCAGTAATATTAACAGATTATTATTTCAAATGCCTGTAATAATTCTTATTTGTTCCACTTCTCGAGGAGGACCTGATAAATTGGGCTTACCACCCAGGGTCATACATTAAGTACGGAAAGTTTAGATTAGGATTCGTCTGACACGGGTTTGCTGATATTTTTGTTTTACTAAAACTCAGATTCTGGCCAGAGAGTTCTGTCCTCTGCCGAAATACCAAAACAAGAGGTGAGGATGCAATTTATTTAAGTTTCAGAGGCGGCAGTCTATAAAACCTGTACTGAAATCTGCAAACCCACCAAGAAGAATTACACTAATATTAGGGGTGTAACGGTTTAATAAACCCCTCAGTTTGGTTTGCATAGTGGTTATAAGGTCACATTTTTGGTTTTGGTTTTCTTTGTTTTGTACAAAAAACATTACCATTTGAGAGATTTGGGATAACAAGATGAAATCAACAAGCATCCTTTCAACGGCAAACGTCTGCTTAGCCTATTTAAAGCAAACATAAAAACACTCTCAGTATATTCATTAATTCATCAGTTATGTGTGTGGCTGCGTGGCTCTCACACAGTCGATGCACTTCTCATCTCCGTGTTAGAAATACAAAGAACAGCCACGGTCACAGGAAACAGGTCCGACCATCGAGAACCGTGTCAGGTGTATCGTTAGGTGTATAGTTTGGTTTTCCGCCACATTAAATAGCTCGTTTTTTTTTTTTTTTTTTTACATGGTTTAGTTTTACACCTCAAATTTACGTGGGTTTCAGTGGAGCCTTTTAGCATCATGTGCTCTAAATACTGTTTAAGAGGCTTGTCCACCCGGCTAATGCTAAACGTCCAGTATACTTTTCCGGGACCCGCCAGGTTACCTGAAGCTGTCTGAGCCGTCCCACCGCGGCAATCCCGTCTACACAGGACAACAAGCAGCTTATATCAAAGACACGCAGAGAGTCATTGGCAAGCACTAATTGTCCCGGGGCTGGATATTACATTTGCGGGCGTGCACCGTGTGTCAAAAGGGCACTCGTTCGCCGAGGATGGTGCATCCAGCATGACTGTCCCTTCATATCCCTTTTATAGCAGGGACATCACTCACTACTTTCCCCATATGGCCTATAGCTGTCAGTGACACCGCTCTTGACCTGTCGTCCAATCAGACACCCCCCCCCCCCCCTTCCTCCTCCTCCTCCTCCTCCTCTTCCTCCTCCTCCTCCTCCACGCCACAGAGCCATGGGGGAGGTTACCAGTCCTGCACATGTCAGCTCTCTACATCAGTGAAGGGACTAAATCAGGCCACAATGGCTCACTGTCTCTCATGGCTGCGTCCTGCTTGTCTCAGTGCCTGTTTTCTTTTCCTTTTCTTTTTTTCTTTTTCTTTTTTTTTTTTTTACACTGTGTCGAAGTGTTTGATGAAAAATCCAAAGAACTGCACGGCATGTGCAGGAAAATTGGAGGGCACTTTGTCATAACCTCATTACTAAATGGGAAATTGATTAATTAAACTGAACACGCAAAATAACGAAGTAACGTTAAGCACAGGTAGAGACGTGACGTGACGCTCCACACCGAAACACACACCATCGACAAGCACAGTACAATGCAAATGTAGCATGAGTGAGGTCACACACACACACACACACACACAGAGGCGGAGAGGAAGTCACTACATTAACTCAAGCACTGTACTTCAGGCCAGGTTTGAGGTACCGGCACTTGACTTGTGTATTTCCGTTTTGTGCCGCTATACTGAAGAGTGAAATATTGCGCTTTTTACTGCCCTACATTTCTGTGATGATAACATATCAAATTATAGCGAAGAAATCAGCAAACATGAATTATTATTTCATTGTTTGCTAACGCAAAAATAACATTACTTAACTATCAATTTGCCATTTATGAATGATGGTTAGTGTAAAGTGTTTACTGAAAATGGGTTCATTTTAATGGACAACATAAGTTAATAAAGCATTGCAATTTCTAACTTAACAAACAGGCTTTCAGTGTCAAATTGCCTGAGCAGAGATCACAGCCTGGCGTCTTATTGGCTGAGACAGCAGCCCATAGTCATGTGTGACGTCTGATTGACTAAGACAGAGGAGTGTGGATTACAGAGGAAGTCAAAATACAAATAAACATATGTCTGTGCGAGTTTTCGCCTTTAGTGTTTGATTTTAATTAACTTCTGATCTTTAAAGTGGTGGTCTGTCAGATTCTTTATTTTATTTCGTCGTCATCTTTGGTGCAAAACGCTCAGTGCTGCAGTCCTGTGGCACGGCACCTGTCAATCAATTAGCGTCTTCAGTGCTGAAATGTCTTTTCCTGTGTGTTTTCTGTTGATGAAGTTTTCGTTTCTGTCAGTTTTCCTTTGTCTGTTCGGCCGCGGTAGCTCTCGCTGCCCGTGCTAACTACACAGTTCTTCTGCTTCTGTTTATTCCAAACAAGCCGCTGTCGCTGCTGCCAAAAAAGTTAAACAAATCCCGTCCCGTGTGCCAAAAGATTTAACCATATCCATTATGACCTATCAATCACGCACTCCCTGTTTCAGTCCCTTTGTTTCCATGCCCAGTTCTTCGATCCCCCCCCCCTCTGAAACCATCCGTCACCATGGCAGCCGCTGATGGACAACCCAGCCAGGCACCGGGTCATTAGTTACAGTGAGAATTAAGCTTGAGGGTTTCTGGTTTTACAACTGTTCGCAGGGTAACCAACCAGTGTAGCTGCTGACTGTGAGGCAGCCAAGATGCCTTTGCTGTTGCCATCTGTACTGCCTGAACCTGTGTCCACTCGCAATCTGTAAATAACACCTAGTGGTGTTGTGTTTGTTTAATCTCCACGGCCCGTCTGCTTGCTCTTATTTGTCTTTTAATTTCCTGTCATCCGACGGTCCGAGGAATATATTTGAGGCACTATGGCTCTGACCTTTGACCCCTTGATATTTGTCACTTGTAATGTTGATGATCTACGTCTGGGAAGTTAAGCTTCCCCTACTGCAAGCAGGGCTAGGCAATATGAAGTCAAATATCACAATATAGTTGACCAAACACATAGATATCAATACTCCGACTCACAGTGCTTTCATGAGATATTTACACATTAGAGATTTTTGATAAACAAACATTAGTTAAGTCGATATGATGACCAAGCAGGTAGAGGCAAATGACAGAGCAGCTAGAACAGTCGAATAAGTCAGAAAATTGCATCGCCTTACTGTAATGCAGCTTGTAAAACCAGGAGAAGACAACACTCATGCCTTACCATGATATTACAATATCCACAGGCCCAGATGGTATTTAGTCATGTCACATTATCAGTACAATATCAATAGATCACTCAGCCCTGCTGGCAAGTCACTGTGGTTAGAGCGTCCTCTTAAATGGCTGAAATGGAAATGGAAATGACAGAATAACAATGAGACGGGGCAGTCTGTGTGTCATGAGGTGGAGCTGATTGTAATTAATGTATTTCAAGGAAGTTAACCCTGCAGATGGGGGCTCACTGGAGTGTTTCCTCTCACCCTCTCTCTCTCTCTCTTTCTCTCTCTCCCTCCTTCCTTACCGTGGGACCTGCCGATTCAGCACTACACACTGGCACCCGAGAACCACTCGCCAGCAAATTAATGTGTCATGCATATGCAGTGCATGGACACACACACACACACACACACACACACACACACACACACACACACACACACCACTTGCTTCACAGACACTGTGGTGGAACACATAATGACTAATCACCAGGCTCAGTCTGTATTACACCTCTTTGATGTGGTTGTCTTTACACCACAAAGAGAATACAGGTGGAAGGCTTGAGGGATTGATTTTTATCTGGTTAGCTACAAGTGACACACACAGGTAGTATTCATGTTCCCTAATTCATTTGCTCGTTATCTTGTTATCAATTGTTATTAGCTAATTACCCAGTCGTGCTCTTTCATTCCAATAAGCATTAAGTAACAACAGGCTTGTGTGCTGCTCTGCTCTGTACGAGGGATTAGTATAGAGGCTCATTGTGGCTTGTGCATGCCCTGTGTCGCTCTTATTCGATCTGACAGTTGTCTTGACCCTCTATCTTCACTCGGTGCCAAGTTGGCATGGTGGCATCGCTCCGAGGCCAGGCAAGATGCTTTGCGGAGCTGTGTTTTCTCAGCGCTCCGTGCCTGGCCGCTGGGCCGTGCATGAAGATTTGTTGAGTGTGAGTGAAAGCGGAGTGACACCCCACTGTCAAAGCTCTTTTGTGCTGTTCTTTAATGCATGTTAGGTCTCAGACTGAGGTCAGAGCCGGCTGAGGGAAGAGGAAGAGGATGGGAACGGCCCTCTGCTGCTCACACACAACCTTGCGCATACATGCTGTGCACACACATGCACATGCAAGCGCACAGGCAAGCATATTGTTTGTGTCTAGCCTCTAGAGGGCATGTCAGTGGATGTTGCTATAGCTGCCAGTGTTAATTCCCACTGTAATTGGTGTTTTCCTATTTTCCTATTTTTCTGCTATGGGGCATATGAGTCTCTAGTGGGAACCAAGAATAGCAATGCTGCAGAAGTAACACTGTTGACACCTTGTTTAACACACCGGGGCCGAAGTGTTAACATCCTGGCACAGTTCATGGCTGTATTAAACACAGGTTTATTGTGAGGTCTGCAAAGCAATAGGGGTATTGCATAGCAGAATGCAGAGGTGCTGCTGGGGTCAGTGGTGTGCTGTCAGGTGATCTTTCAGGAGCATTTGACATCCTAGGTCACCCTAAAAAAAACGTACTTTGGCCAATGCATGTTTGTCAGTTTAGACGGTGTATCCTCTCTAATAAATATCTTCTCCTACTCCAGTCAGTGATGTTGGAAGGATGTGTTTTCATCATTTTCATTTATTTCTTAGTGAGATATCCTAAATCAGGCAGATTTTGTGAAATCTGGTGGACAGATGGGTCAAGAATCGGTTAATTATATATTGGTGTTGATCCAGATCTGGGATTTCCACCGTTACACATCCTGAACATTCAAATCAGCTGCACTGTGGCATTGTTCACACGCTATTTTTTGGGGAAAGTCAAACTTGAGAGACAAAAGAAAAACAAATTTCTACCAGTACAGAGGCTGCACCTTTACAAATTAAGAGAATTGTTCAACACTGGCGTAGATTTGTGTTCTACTGAGAGCTTTCTAGTTTGTCTTTTTATCACTGCAGGCAGAGAACCACGGTTCATTTATGAATCCCATGCTTTTAAATACTAATAATTCCCAGTGAGCCTGTTTATGCATAACATTTGGTGGATGCTTTTAACCAAAGTACCTTACAGTACCATGACTGTGCAAGTTAATTTATTTTAGCATGGCCAGCCCCAGTTGAAACAAAACTGATTACCCAGGCAGTGTCAAATTACGGAGTGGCATAAAAGCATGTTTTAGGTGAAAATCCTTTAAAGTTTGTGCACATTCAAACTTCAAAATTAATGGGCGGCCTTGAAAGTATCTGATTTTTTAATATTATTATTATTAAAATATAGCCCGTAAATGTATCATTACCCTCAGCTGTATGCATCTCATTCTTTTCTCACATTAACACTTTACATCCAGAGAAAATATTTTGATGGACATTTCCAATGTTACACATAGGCAGCAGGTTTAAACGGAACAATTTCAGCGTGGGTCTTTGATTTGACAAGATCGTGACTAAAAATACAGCCTCTGCGATGTCTAATAAGTAAAATAATGAACATTCAAAAAGGCTACCTGCTCATTGTCTTTAGTTGCTCAATATAATTTATTTAAGAATGCAATATTTCAGTCAAGGGCTGTCTTCAGAAATAAAACTGAAAGGCTACTTTGGCCAAGTGACCAATAACAGTATGAAGGATTTTAAGCGGCACCTGAATTTTATGCCTGAGGAAACACTGCAATCTTAAAATAAATGTATCATTAAAAAAGTAAAAGTATCAATAAAAGTATCATTTACAGTATGCAGGTAATTTTATCCTTACTGAAATCATGCCAAACATGATCTTGAAATTCACTGAAAAAATACTTGAATTTGATGGCCAAGTGACAGTGTGGCAGTCTTTATATTAATTCATATGCCCAGCATCTTTGGCAAAGCTCTGGTTCTGCACTCGAGAGCTAGTTTCTCTTTTGGCTATCAGTAAGGATTTTTCCCCACAGAGGTTGAGAGCTCTCTGTGGCCAGCTATTGATGTGAAGATGGAGGCGAGATAGAGAAACCAGTGTCTGTTTACAACATGCTCACATCCGCTGGGGATGGCCTGACATTGGAATGACCTCAAAGTGCTGCATCCAGCCCGCCTGGCTGCCAAGCATATGCACGCACCGGCATATGAGCGCACGCCGCACACACACACACACACACTTACGGTAATACCCAAATGCACATGCAGTACGGACAAGCTCGTGCAACAGAAACAGATGCGTGTGCAAGGGCATTGAATGCACGTACACACCGACAATGCACACAAACATGTACACACACACAGACGGCCCTGTGGGAGAATGATGACTGCAGATACACATGCACGCGCACACCGACACACATGTGCACGCCATCTGAGGAGGGCACTCTACAGGATTATTTTAATTCAGTTAGCTCTGATTGGTTTAAGGCTTTTTGAAATAACACTGCCGCAGCTATTCTCAGTAACATCAGTCTAGAGCCAGCATGCATTTTCTGCACCATTTTCAATGGCAAATTGAATTTCAATAGGTTACATGGTCCACATTTGGCCAGTGGAGCACATCCAGATGCAGTATATTTAGACTATGTAGACCTACTGCAGGTGCTGGATGCCAGAGATTGATCGTCTCTGTAAAAATAACACGGGTACCGTAAAGTGTGGTGTAGAGGAGGCTTCGAAGAAAACGCCTGTGCCTCAGCATGTGTCCTTGACTAGGGGGAAAAAAAAATCAAATCAAATCAAAAGATTAAAGAAGAGAGCCTGTCACTTATATGCATTCATTCAAGTGTGTGTATGCTGTATTAATTCATTTATCGAAATGGATTACAGTTCAGATTGGGCGCTCATTCATCCAGATCTCCCTAATATAATCTGCCTCTAAACATTTGATAGCGACTTATCCCTCTGAGCTCTCTCGCTGGGGGAATGATATTTATTCTGTTGTGCTAGAGTCTTAGGCTCCTCTGTCAGGGTTGAGAATGGGTTTATCTGCATCCCAGTCCAACGGCCGTCGCAGCTCCTTTTGTGCTCGCCCGACCCCCCACCCTCCACCCCACCCCTCTGCTGGTCACGCCATACTTCCTGTTAAATCCCATTACCGCAGCCAGACTCCGCTCCCTACACCACACCACGTTACAGTCTTTGAGCAAAATCAGAAATAGGCCAAGCTGTTGAGTACAGATGCAGCCGAAAATACTCTGTGTTCCCATTCTGTGTCTTTCCCGCTGCACCCCATCCCCCCAAATGTGTTTTGCTTTCTTTCTTTTTTTTTTTTTTTTCTCACCAGATTGGTCTTTTTTTCTTTCTTTTTTTTTTTGGTGATGTCACGGGGTGATGTCATTTGGCGTACGTTCCAAAAATGCCTCAGTGACTTATGCAAACACAGGCGTGGCAGAATAGGGAATATTCTGTTTCTCCATCTGGGAGTGAACACACCAGCGTTTCCAAGATGATGTTGTAGGAGTGTGTTTTCCCCTCAAAGCTCCGCTGAACACATGCTACCTACTGGTTCATTTCTATTTGTTCAACTGATTAAAACGTCCACCTGAGACCTGGATTTACACACACACACACACACACACACACACACACACACACACACACACACACACACACACACACAAACAAAGCAGCTTTTCCTAATTACAGTGGACAGTACAGTTATGGAGGAAGAAATTGTTGGCATAAACACAGACATGAAAGCTATAAACAGTTCAAAAATGCACTCAACACACACTTAAATATCTTGAATATTCTGCAGCAATAAAGAAATCATTATTGGAGTGCTGTCCGGGACTCTTTTTCAATTTGTTTTTCATAAACCCACACATGCACGCTTGCTGTTTTATCATCTGAACGTATTGCTTCTTTCTGCATACTCCATCACTGTGCTTATGAAGGCCCTTCACTAAACCTCCGCATCAAATTCAAATCCCAACTCTGCTCTATCTCTAACTTTATCTCTAATTCCAGTCTGATTTAGAGGCACATCCTGTTGACTAGTGTTTACAAGCCGTTTTTGTTGCCTCCAGTTTGATATTTCAACATTTCTCGTTATTGGAAATGTATAAACATTTCATTGCCTCATCTGTAGCTTGAATTTAAGTGTTGCCTCCACTAAAGCGTCTGCTGTCAGTACAAAACCACAGATGTGACAATGATGTTTGTAAGGTGACATAGCAAAGCGGGACTGTTTTCTGGCAGGCTCTTCCATTTCAAGTCACACTCCAGTGCACACATAATGATAAAACACGAAAAACCTTTGACAAAACAATTTAAGCACCATAATAGATGATCCAAGGCGTTTTTCACGTCTGCAAAAGATGTTTTTCATGCCAGATGAAAATTTATGTCAGCAAACGGTTTTCTTAGGAGAATGAAGAGTGGCACCTCAAATTACAGAAGAAAGTGTGTGTGTGTGTGTGGTTGTGGACACAGTGAGTATTATATATAACATAGGTAACCTAAATGATTAGCACAAACTTAAAAAATAGATTTGCATTCTCCCTTAACCCTGAATTAACTAAAAATAAAATAAAATTAAAGGGGTAATGTCAATGATAGTGTTAATGAAAATGTTTTCTGTAATATGGCTTTTTCTACACTTATGCTCCCTTAACCCAAAACATTTTTTTTCATATTCATATTTCATATATTTTTCCCATTGTGTGACAAGGACACACATATTCTGTATCTGCTGGCTGCAGCGCTTCACTGAAGCTACAATGCCCTTAAAGCGAGTGAAATATTCAAACCCAAGGTGCCACTGTTTTATAGCTGCACCGTTACATGAAATAGAAACATTTCCCTGTAATTCAGCAGCACATATTTGGTGTCTTTGGAAAACCTTGAGACCTCCACTAGAAGTTAAAATGAAGTTCTGTGGGTTTGAAGAAAACTCGACAAACCCACTGACGGGGACCAGCGAGGTTAAAGAGGTTAAACTTACTCAAAGCAAAACCTAATCCTGAATGTAATCTTAAGCCTTAGGTCCCAACACTAAACTCGGCCCTTGGACAAGCGAGAACCGTCCAAAATGACCTCACTTTGCAACCCAAAAAAAAAAAAAAAATGAGTCTGATGGTCTAAAGTGGAAATGGTTCTCACAAGCATAGCAAAACAAACACACACGTCCTTTTTTATCATACGAACACATTGCTTCCACTCAAACACACATGCACTCATGCACACAAGCGCACAGATTTGCACACACACACACACACACACACACTTCCCTTTTCGTCATCATCCGTGTGCTCTGCTCCCACCAGCCTGTTAGCATGGGTTAGTGGCAGTCAGTCATGCAGGCAGGCTGGCAGGCATGGCCAGCTGGTGCGCGAGCTGCCGGTTGTACTGGTGAGGCTGGTTTTACTCCCCTGGGACTCTGCCAGCCTGCAGGATTAGCAGATTGTAGTTATACAGCCATTACCCTGCTGGGACTGAATGGACCAGGCGCTGTGGGGCCTGACCGACTGACACCCCGCCCCCCCGCCCCCCCGACCCCCCAAACCTGTACCACCACTGCCTCCCTCTTCTTCTTCTGTCTTCTCACTACATCTCCTCTCATCTCCTCTCTCTGCTGCTCCAGATCCACTCTTGTCATCTGTGAAGGACATCTGAGATGTAGGGAGCAGCTAGTGGTACACGTGCAAATGTGTGTGTGCATGTGTGTGTGTGTGCTGCAGATTGGCGTTTTAGTTCTGCAGACAGACTCAGAGGCAGAGCTGCTTTGGAAGGCAGAAATGATCTCATCGGTTGAGTTAAATCTCAATGGGGGCGGTCAAAGAAGATTTTTTTGGATTGCACATTAGCTCGCTAGCAAACGGAGTGGTGAGGAGAAGAACTGGGGCAAAAAATGCATACTGCACAGACAGCTCCCGGTAACTTAATGGCAGAGACAACATGTCAGTGTCAGCGAGATCTTCGTCAGTGTTCCTGTTTCCTGACGAAGATATCAAAACGTTGTCTCTGCCATTACTGGGAGCTGTCTATTCTCTGGCACTCAGAGTATCGGGATTCATAATAAAGCAGCAGAGAAGGAATAATGTTATAAAAAAATATGAAGGGAAATATATTTTCCTATTCAATTCTGCACATTAGAGCTGGGAAACAGATCGATCCTGATGTCTTGATAAGGGACTAGATATCATCTGGGATTGTCATTTCGTGATACAACATATTTTAAAGGCCATATAACAGTTAATGAATGCAATTTTATGAACCTATTTCTTGTTCTGTTATTTGCCTCTAACTGTTTGGTCATCACATTCACATCGCTAGTGTTTGTTTATCAGAAATCTCATATTGTGAAAGCTCCAACATTCACCCTCACAGTATCGTCACAATATTGATATCGAGGTATTCGGTAAAAGATATTGTGAATTTTGATTGTGTCCACATTTCCCAGTCCTAATCATCATTACACATATAGTTTTGGAAGGTCAGCAGACTAACTAACTAGTTAACCTAAAGAATGATGTATGGCTCTTTGGCTCATTAAGGCAAACCAGCAAACAGAAACAAATTCAGCTGGAGTAAATTTTTACAGTTTGTAGACATTCATAATATGAGCTTCCTCTTAGCCCTTGGGTCAGGCCACAAAGTAATCATTTGAATGGATTTGTTCAAATGAAGAGCTCAATTTGTGTGTGTTTGTGTTTTTTTATAGTATCTTTTACCTATGCCGCTGAGACGTGTAAATGTAAGCTTCTCAAGGTGAGAGATCAAACAGGAGCGGTGACCCTGGAGCAGATGGGGGTTCGGTGTTTACCTCGAGGTCACCTCACAGGGCCGGACACGCTGGCAGCTGCAGGGATCAAACCTGTGACCTTCCAGTTATGAGACGGTCCCACTAATGCGCTGGTTTTCCTCCACTGAGCTGTTTATGTGTCCTCACTCGTGTGAATTGCCAATCTTATTGACCCAGTATGGATCGACTCGGGCTACAGGTGTGCCAGTGGGTCTCCATAATAAACCATAAATAGCTTCCTCCAGTCTCTTTCTGTACATGGATTTCCATTTGGCAGCAACCTGCTCTTAAAATCCTTGGAAAATATGAACCCAACAGCCTTACTGACAGATGAACCTGATGGTAACGACTGATGCTGGAACCATTTGTCCGAGTAGATAATAAATAAAATGTCCTCCTCAGTAGGTTTGGTTTGGGCCGATATATCAGCGTCAGATATCAGCTTTAAAACGCAATACAGTATCAGTCCAATGTTATTTTTACAACTGACATTTGGCAGATTGTAAAACTAGGACTTGGTGGCCTTTTTTTTCCAGGAGTGTATCACTTAATACAACAATGAAATTAGCCACACAGTAAAACTAACATGGACTTTTATTTAAACAAAAAAAAAAAAAAAAAAAACGATATCTGTATCAATATCGGCCAGTATAGGGAGGAAGTTATCAGATATCGATCAAATGTAACAAAATCTGTTAACATTATTCATTGCTGGATAATGTAATAACATCACTTTATTAAATAAACTGGTGATTGGTGAACATGATGAGAGGTTTCTACATCATCAGTTAAAAATATGTTACTCCCCTCAAGAAATAATAGTAACTGTTTAATGTGAAAAAGTAATGTTATTACATTATCAAACAGTTGTGTATCTTTCGAGATTTTACTGCATTTATCACCCAGTCAGAGGGATGTTTTATTATATTATTGATACATTACATCCCCTTTTTTGCAATTAGTAATCGATTTTTAATTGATTAGTCAGATTTTACATTTTCACCCACATTGTATGAGTTACTCCCTGAAAATTATAAGCATATGTGTGGTATTAAATACCTGTTGGTATATTTTGATAAATTATAACCCTCGGTTTTATTGATTGAACAGCTGGACAGTGATGTCTCTCCCTCAAAGTGACCGGATCTGACTAATCATTAAATATTTTTCAGACTATTAGTGTCCTCGCTGCTCTTGCAGTCGAGAACAGCCTTGTTGGGATCATAATGGTGTTTTTTTTTTTCCTGTTTTCTCTGCGTAACTTTCACATACAGTCAGCAGGGATCCCTGGTAGTGGCAGTCTGGGGTTCTGAGGAGCTTTGTACAAGATGATGTCTAATCCGCTGTCTCCCTGGAGAGATTAGCTCTGTCACCAGGGCTGGGAATTAAACCACGACTGGTATTGGAGATACCGACACAGACGCAGAGCTCAGGCCAGACTGGGAGGCTGGTGTGTGTGTGTGTGCGTGTGTGTTTGTGTGTGTGTGTGTGTGTGTGTGTGTGTGTGTGTGTAGAGGTAGGTGGGTGCGATGGGATGTGGCTCAGTGAAGTAGTGGTAAATTTAAAAAAAATGAGAAGAACATGAAATCCAGTCTGTCCTCATCAAATAAAAAATATTACGTTTTTGGACTGTTAATTTATGTTTTATGTAAAATATGATGTTGATGTGGCTTAAGTCAGTCTGAATTTCCAAATACAACATGTTCGGCGACTTTACATCATCATGTTTTCTGCCTTGAATCATCCAGAAAGAGGCTGGTTGATGGAGTGTAAACGCATTTACTGCCTGTAACATCCCTGAAGGGACTGAACCAGTGGTGTAAAGCAGCCAGTAAGATAAGAGGAACTTTATTGATTCTTTAGGGGAAATTGGGTCATTACAGCAGGGAAGGTGTAGGTTGGATTAAAGACGATTACAAGATTAAAACAGTAAGAAAAGACTCAACTAAAAATAAAATTAAATTAACGGGGTAATGTCAATGATCGTGTTAATGAAAATGTTTTCTGTAATATGGCGTATTCTACATTTATGCATTTGCCAGTTTAAATGTGTACAGTAAGTCTGTAACAGCAAAGCAGGGGATGTAGTGATACCACAGCCGTATTTCTTGGCCTGACATTAAATATGTGAGTAAATATGCAGGAGTTTGTCTTGGTGGCATTGTTTTGCGGGAACATGTTGACAATGCATGTACGTACAAAGCAGGAAACACAGTGGGCCACATGCAGGAGGCTGTAGAGTGGTTTTGTGTCTGCAGTGCAATGGAACAACATTCCACAAAACATTAAGACAGAAATGCATTGACTGAGTTCTGGGTCTTGTCGAGCATGAATGTACTGGTTCCTGCGTCTAATGCAGTGCAGGTAATGACTCGATTCTGCGTCGTTCTGAATAGATGAGTTGTAGCCGAGGCAGTCTGAACAACAGACGAGCAGAGCTGAAATTTTGTGTTTGTGTTTGTTTCCAGCCACTCTGGCAGGTAAAAAGCTATTGCTTGAGACATCAAAAAAATCAATTTGACAAGTTAAAATCTGGGGATCAACCAACCTGTTAGTTTTGTGGGAATGGAGCCAGAAAGAGAGAAAGTTAGTACAGTGAATAGGTCAAACACACACATGCACACACAAACACACAGGCACAGACACACACCGAGGCCAGGGAGTATCACTGAGGTGTCTGTCTGACAGCGAGCTTTGTTCAAGCTTCCTTTGATACCAGTGTCGAGCGCTCGTCTACTATCGACCTGCGTTCATCTGCATGCAGCTCATAGTGGATTACTCCCTTTGAGTGCAGCAGCAGCAGCAAGGTTGAGTTTTGGATCAGACAGAATAACTTCAAACAAGATTGTTGCAAAGGCAATGGCAGGGCAGGCAGAAACCTCTGAAACTATTCTGTGTGTCACAAATTTCAAAAGTTTTCTTCAGATTTTCTTTGCACTGATGAAAAAGCGATTAGAAGCAGAACATGTTGCTCATGAAGGACACGTTAGCGCAGAGATTCCTCGGAGTAATGAAAAACAAAGCTGTCATCTCACTACTAGAGTTGTATTGTATTTCATTTATGAATGTTATTCCAGATTTTTAGTTGAGTTGTACATTCACAGTGATGCAAATGCCATCAGTCTCTCCTGTCAGAATCATAATGTTCATCATTTTTATCAATGACTTTATAGTCTGCTCACAGTGGAGATAGCTGACTCTGTGAATGTAATAATACTCTCTATTGCTGATTGATATAACAAAATAGTCAAATCATGAAAGCCTCCTCCAGTGTCTGGTAGGTCTTTCAAGGGGAAAAACCTTATTACTCTTTTGTAAGTTTGTTTTGTTTGAAATGAATAGTAAAGAAAGTAATAGCCATCATGGCTGAAGAAACACAGAAAAGAGCGACACCTACAACAAAATCAAACTTCATCAGCAGAAAACACGAGGACAAAGATGTCACAGTGCTGCACACACTGACATCTCTGAGTCATCTCTGGGAAGTGCAAAAAAAAAAAAAAAATCCCACAGCAATGACCACCTAGCAACAAAATAAAGGAACAACAGTCTTGCAGGTGGTCATTTAAAAATTGTACTTAACACAGTTTACCAGAAACACCAACACAGATAAAAATAGTTGTTTTTTTGCCCCTTGTGTCACACTTTGCCCTGCATCTCTGTGTAATCGCTGCCCACTGTTTGGTTACACTCATGTGTTGGTGCCGTTTCTAAGTGGGCGCTCCCTCCTTGTCGGAGAGCCAGACTGAGTCAAAGTCCATCCCTGCTTTGGGCAGAACGGGTTCACCCTCACACTTTCCATCTGTCTGGGCCATGAATGATTCAATCTGGCCCTGGTCTATTTTGGTTGGCGCCAGAGTTTGTGCTGTGAAGAGATTTTTTTTCTTTTCTTTTTTTTTTTTTTTAACAGAGAGTTATTGTTTGCCAGTGTTGGCACACTGTTTCCTAAAACAGCAACAACCAAACACTGATGAATAATATGGGCTCTTCACTGACATGCGGATGGAGATTTTTCAGTTGTGTAGTTGGGTAATCACAGGCAATCTGAGGTCATTATATTAGTCATATTATAAAATCAAACTACTTAGAAATTTAATATTGAGATTGGAAATGTCAGCAGGTTATGTTTCCTAGAAAGGGGCCTGACTTGTAGTGTAAATGATCATCAGAACCTCTAAATAACACTGCCAGAGTGGCAATCTGTTCCTGGAAAAAAAAAAAAAGGTTCACACTTGAAAGCTCTGCACTCTGCATTAATAGAGTGGGATTGCTTCCCTCTCTCTTGCTCTCTTTATCTCCACCCTCTCTCTCTCTCTCTCACTCTCAAGTGGTTGTCTGTCTTGCCTCTGTCTTCTGCAACTGTAGTCCCCACTGCAAGAAAGCAGACAGATTTGCTGAAAATGAATGATTTTATTAGGCGGTAAGTCTATAAGCTAGCGTGCAGAAGGCCCCATTTGATCCAGGCTTTGCGTGCAGTGGCCAGTATTAGCTACAGGACAGATTTCCCCATCGGACAGGCAGATGCTTCCCCAGAGTGTTGTGGAAATGCCGTGTGTCACTGAATCTGAGCCCGGATAAGACGTCTGTCACACTGAGCTCTGAATGGGATCTAATGCACCCTGGTGCATAATACAACCAAATCCACGCCAAAACGTCCCATTCATCTGAATGTATGGTGAAATTGTTTTGGAATGAAAAAAGGAGCATCGTTCTCAGAACTGGCAATTGAAATGACAACAAATAGATTTAGTATTCAGCTTCATTTCCTGGAATACTTAGCCCCACCCCCACCCGTTTGGAAGACTAGCATCGTAACCAGATGTTAGCCTTTGATATGGGCTATTATGATGACTACATGTACACGAATCAGACTGTAATTATGTCACGTGATCTGCAATCTGCATTAGAGTAAATACTTCCTTATTAGACTTAGCTTTGACCTGATGATGGAAATGTTATGTAAGACTTCCACATAGATTAATGCTCCTCTGGCCCTTCATAGTTTCCCATGCAGCACCTGGTCTGCATCAGTTATTGCACACGTTAGCACACACTGTATGTTCCACTCTACTGGGTTGGGGTGTTTCCGTCATTATCACTGTCATCATCACTTATTGCAGATGTCTGTGTAAACAACTGTTATTGTGATGCATTGGAATATCAATGAGCGCCTTAAAATCCCATAGATTTTCACCACTGAGTCCACGATGCTGTTTTTATTGCACTCATCAGTGTGATTCAATGGAGGGCTGTGTAATTTTCCCACTCGCTCAAACAGCATTACCACTGAATGTCTGCTGAATGCTTCCAAATCGGACAAGTGGTGTTTTTGTGTTTTTTCATTCAGTTTCCACATCTTTCTTCTCTAATGTTCCTTCACAGACTGCACTGAGGAGACGCGGAAGCAGGGAGGCATTTAAGGAGAAGAAGTCCTTGAGTCAGGTAACAGACTTCCTTAGACTGTTTTGTCTTTGTGTGTTCCTCTCGGCCGCATTCAGCATGACAGGTTTTATTAAAGACATAAATGGTTTTTCTCTCTCTCTCTCTCTCTCTCCCCTCTTCCCTCCCCCACTAGGAGGACAGTGCAGACCTCAGGTGCCAACTTCAGTTTGCCAAGGAAGAGTCCACCCTGATGAGGAAGAAGATGGCAAAGCTCGGCCGGGAGAAGGACGAGCTGGAGCAGGAGCTGCAAAAGTACAAGTCAGTTTACGGGGACGTGGACAGTCCCCTGCCCCTCGCAGAGTGCTCTGGTGGGGGTCCTCACACTACGAGGGAGGCCGAACTGCGATTACGTCTCAAACTGGTGGAGGAGGAGGCCAACATCCTGGGCAGGAAGATAGTGGAGCTGGAGGTGGAGAACCGCAGCCTTCGGGCGGAAAATGAAGACATTCGTTGTCAGTATGAAAGGGACTGCTTTGGCCGGGAACCGTTCTCCAGCATGCCCTCATCACCTTATGGCGGAGATGCGTTGGAGTCGGCCAGTGAGCTTCGCCGCCACCTCCAGTTTGTCGAGGAGGAGGCTGAGCTGTTGCGTCGTTCCATCTCAGAGATTGAGGATCACAACAAGCAGCTGACCTCTGAGCTGAACCGCTTCAAGTTTGGCCCTAGCAGCAGTTCTGGGTCGGTGGGGGAGGAGGGCAGTGAAGGAGGGGTGTATAAGCCTGGCAATGGTAACGGCTCCACCTCTAGCATGATGATGGAGGAGCTAAAGGCAGCCAGGATGCAGATCAACGAGCTGAGTGGGAAGGTAATGAAGCTTCAGTATGAGAACCGGGTCCTCATGTCCAACGTTCAGCGCTGCGACCTGGCTGCCCACCTCGGCCTGCGCACCGGCAGCCCACGGGACAGCGATGCAGAGAGCGACACAGGCCGCCGAGAGGCCTCTGAGGACGAGGAGGCAGGTCGACTCCTCCTCCTCCAACCCAAGAGGGAAGGGCCTGTTGGAGGCGAGAGCGACTCAGAAGACCTGTTTGAGAAAACGGCGACCACCTCAGGGTTCGGAAGCATCAAACCCTCAGAAGGCAGCGAACTCAGTGCCACCGAACTCGCCAATCGCAGGAGAGAAGACCGTGAGTCGTTCACCAATGTGAAACGCGAGGCGGAAAGGCTGGGGAAGACGGTGGACCGCCTGATCACGGATACGGACAGTCTGATCTTTGAGGGCAGGCTGCTGGTGACGACTGCAGAAAGCCTGGAGGGAGGGACCGTGTCTGGATCCAAACCCGACACCCAAGTCCTGGATACCATCAACACTCGTATGAAGGCCTTCCGCACCGAGCTGCACATCTTCATGGAGAAAGTGGATCATCTGGGGGAGGGGCTGAGAGATAGAGCAGACGATCTGTCGCCCATGCCCAACCTCACAGAATCCAGCAGCTTCCTGTCCACGGTTACCTCCATGTCCCGTGACTCACCCATTGGCACCTTGGGAAGGGACCTTGTGACAGACTTCCAGGTAAGCTCCATAGACAGACTTCCTGTGTCTTTTTCCACAGGCCTCATACTGTTTGTAGGCTGACACCACCTGCTACATTGAGATATTACCTTTCTCTGGCTGCTTCGTTATTTTTGCAAACAAACAAACAAACATATATATATGAATAATGGAAAAGGCCTGCCAGCCAATATGGCAGTTAGCCACGATGGAGGGGAAAAAAAAAGTCAATACTCTGGCTTTTCTAATGACTCTTGCAAAAAGAGGTTCATGTAAAAGCATGCATAGTGCTATTGATTAACATTCAAATTTGAAAGCACTCCACCTGGTTGTCCAGGCAAAACCATGTCGCAGACAGAAAAGGGCAGTAGAGGAAAGCCGGAAGTCTTAAATATCACACCAGATGGCTTCATGTCTTTAAAACAGCAGTAGGCAAAAACCGGTTAGTCTGTAGTGTCATGTGGGCAGGATCCAGATATATAACCATTAGAAAACCCAAGGGTGTATTTCTAAATGTTGGAATTCATTTAGGTTTGATTTAAATGCATCCCAGTGAGTTGTCATTAGTAGACCATTTTAAGGCCACTAAATGAGATCGTAAGGCAGCAGAGCGTTCAAAGAATCAGATGTAATTAAAGTTAGTGGCAGTGCTGTACATCTTTAGCAGAGGAAGCCACATCCAAAGCACATATTACCCTCAGCCAAAACAAAAGACATCAACAGAAATCAACAGAAAAGTGCCCTGGCTAATGTGGATCGACAAAGCCTTGTAGGAAACTACGGTGGGAGAGTCTATAGAGCACCAGACCTCCAGTGCCAGCGCAGGGTGACACAGCAACCCTACCACGAGCCACCCAGCTCAGCCACACTGCCACCACCGCCACCTTCCCCCGACCCACCACCACCGCCATCGCTTCCTGCTGCTGCCACATTCACATCTGCATCTCCATGCACACCCTCATAGCCAGCAGCCCTGCCTGCCTCCTTCCCCCTGCACTCACTGTCTGTAGCTGCCCTGCTTCAAGTCAGCCAGGGCCGAGGGAGGGTGCTTGGGTGCGTTCTTGGAAGAGTGCTTGGAAGGAATGGAGTGAGTACAAAAGGGGGTTAAGGCAGCTTCTTCCATTTGGCTTGATTTTAAGCTTTTCTTACCACAGTGGATGGTTGCATGCTCAAGTAAAGCCAATAAATTTCTCCATACAGCAGTGCTACACCATGCTATCATTTGTGTGACTCATTATGACACGTAACAAATGGTGTAGCTATTATGTTTGCCCAACATATCACCACTCACACATACAGTTACACAAATATACACACATGCACACACATACATACGTGGGATTGGTTACTCCATGGTGTTGCCAAGGAGACAGACCATAAAAATGTGTGCACCGTCTAAAATAACCTCTGCTCAATAGCAGCGTAAACCAGAATTACATGACTCGATCTGTGCGAGTTGCCTGTGGAAGAAACTTCCTGGCTGGCATCCTGCTTTCTGTCCTTGTTATTATATTCAACTTGCCGCTTCGTATAAGTCAACATGTCAACATACTCTGTGCTCTTCCACTACAAGTTCATTATGTCCTTGCTGCGTGATTGGGCAGACAAGATCATGGATGTCTTTTTCAATGAGTCAGCCTATTGGGAAGAAGAAAATAAACAGCTCTTCGGAGATTTCTCACTTTCTAACCTACTCTGCTTTGTAGATGTAGTAGATTGAATATGGAGCAGCTTCAACCTACTATATCTGCTTTGTAGACATAGTAGATTGATATTCAATCTGTCCAATGACTTGTTTCTGCTTTACTCCTCTGCCTGTAGGACTCCCTGGTTAGTCTGGGTGGAGCTGGGTGGATGGGGCTAACCGCTGTACTAACAGCTGACACTATCTCAAGCAATAAGGCCTTGGTCTATCAAGAATTAATGAACAAAGTTATCAACTCATACAGCTTTGAGATATTCAAGATGAAAGTGAATGATTGCATAGCAGAAATTGGGTCACTGCAGCAGCAAAGAGAAGGGTATAGACACATATGCAATAAATAGAAAATATTAAAGATATTCTGTATTGAACATGCTAATACAGAGTTTGTAGTGGCCAGGAAAAATCCTCACTGTGACACTGAAATAATATGAGTACAGTTGCAAAAAGAGGCGACTAACTTGGCGCCATCTTGAAGCTTGAATTGAAGCCTGAGTTGCCTCCGGTGTATTTTAATTACTGTGATGTTTGAAAACAATGTTCTGCATAGTTGACATACAGGGTTAATATCCAACTTTTCTTAGCTTACTGCTTTTTCAACATGCACGGCTGTGCACAGGCATGTATTACAAACTTTTAGTGTGCTAGCCCTCGCTCTGCAGTTTGCCGTGGTATCTCTCAGCTGTTGGTTTGGACTCATGTATCCCTCATTGCATGCGCTTCATAACAAGTGTTTTGCATTCTTTTTTCCCCCCAACTCCCTCTCTTTGTTCCTCTTTGTGTTCCCGCCAGATGTTTCAGCCCATGATTTTGTTCATCCTCATTCTCGTACTCTTCTCATCTCTTTCATACGCCGTCGTCTTTAAGTTGGTCTTTCTCTTTGCGCTTTTCTTCGTACTTTAGTCCGTTTGTTCTTCTCCACGCTGTGTAGTCTCTTAGTTGATTTCCCCCCCTCTGCTTATATTCTTTACCCATTTTTTGTTTTTTTTTTCGCTGTTTTTTTCCTGTCCACTTTCTTTCCTCGTCCCACCTTCCCCTTGGTTGTCTTTTGTCTGTTCGTCCACCTCACGCATCCCGTCCCCAACACCTCACCGCCATCACCATCCATGCCCTTGTACCCCTCACCTGTCACCCTTGTTACACTCACCTGCCACCCCTGCCCTCCCCACCCTTACCATAATCCACCCTAACTCCTGTCACCAACCCTCTACACACCCCCAGCCCCCAACCCCACCCTACCCCACCCCACGTCACTCACAGTCCGGTCAGAGGGATGAGCTGGAGTGGCGTCTAGGACAGGAGCGAGGCGTGGAGCCCCAGAGCCAGAGCCAGGGTGGGGGCCAGGCCCAGAGCAGGGGAGCCGCGGGACTCACTAGGTACCACAGACCCCTGGCTTTAAGAGCAGAGGTCAGTGCCTCTTCCCTCCTCCATCTCCCTTCTACCTGTGGGACTGAGTTGACACTGGCTCCACCATGATATAGAGTCTGTAGAGTTTAAAGCAGGACTCCAGCTATTTTCAACCTGGACCTTGTTTTCCAATCGTATTTGCGTCATACTGATTGATTCTTACCGAGCTGTCAAAAGTATTCCCATAGGGCCAACGGACACTCCAAAACTCAACCCCAAACCTACCCAAAGCATGTCTTTTTCAGCTCACTCTGTAGGACATTTCAGTCAAAATATTTATGTCCTGCCTGTCTCCTACAGTTTCAATGCTACTTTGACCATCATTTTCGCAATGCCCTCTTTAGTCTGTGCCCACCGGCCCCCCTGTCAACATGTCCTATGATGCAAATCAATAGCGAAGGTTGTCAGGTCATGGATAAAGTCAAAATTAAAAAGCAATGTCTCAATAGAGTGTGAGTGTCCCTGTGTGGAGAAAGCTTTAGGTGCCTTTGGGGTTGATTTTTGGAGTGTCGACTGTCTTTATAGGACTGTATTGGAGAGTGATGCACCAAGACAAGCCACATAAAGGAGCTCTGTAGTGAAGCTACTGACAAGATTTGAATTAGAATTGCATGGTATGATGGAAAACAGGGTGCAGGTTCAAAATACTGATTATGCTTTATAGTTTATTTACAAACATATATATATAAAATACTAAAACATAGAAGAGAAGTGAAAAAAATGCATTATCACTGATTTACTTCCTGAAGAGTAATGAGTTCATTTATATGCATATACATGTATTCAAAAATATATTCTGCAAGCTACGTTGGTGAGAAAGAAAAACAATTAAGAGGCTTATAAAAACTTTTGACCTCAGAAGCATATAAGGTGTTTTTTATGAGTATACTGCACTGTAGATTCGACCTAAGGGGAACCAAATTTAGATAATGAGATCAGTGTTTGCTCCGAAGAGAAGGCCACTCAGTCCAGCATGTCTAGTGACACTCCAGCCACGGTCACTTACTGATGCTGCGCAAGATTTCACTTCATTCACTCTCTCTACTTCCTCTTTTTCCACACTAAATATCCACTCCCACAGCCACTGATGTTTATTTTCAAGTCCTTTGATTTAGCATTTTCTTATTGTTTTCTAATTCGTGCCATTTGCCGCTGGACATTTTGTGATGTTTAACTCCTTAGACAAAGTTAAGTTAGAATCTAGACATTTAAACTTCAGCGGGGTTTGTGTGTATGTTTCCAACTTCTGAAGGTGGGGCAGGAAAAGCTCAAAGCAAAGGCTGAACCATTTCTAGCACTGCAAATCTATTGATTGTATGTTGATTTCTCGAGCCGGCGTGGCCTGCGGTTTAAAAACTACTCCAGTGGTGGTGGACATGCAGTGTGTTGCCCTCTAAAACCGCGTGAGACAGCAGCCACGCACGGCTATATTGACAAGACTCGTTCTGCTTATGCATGCACGCAACGTATCCAGTCTGAGTCTGCACAGAGTGTACTCTGCGCCGATGCCCTCCGGCACCGGCTCCCCACCCCGGGCTCCACTGTCATGACTTGACTCAGCAAACCAGATGTATACAAAAGTGCATTTTACATAGAGGCGTCACAATGAGCTTCACACAAACACATCAAAGACGGCAATCAAAGAGACTAGAGAGATCACAACACTGCACACACATCAAATCGTGTCTCTGGCAAATCCTTCAGTGACGATTTTGTTGTAATAAACAGGCTGTGTAATAGCAGGACACTGTCATTCATGATCTTTTTCACAGAGAAATCGCCCACTGTTATATAACACAGAATACTGGCAGGAATGAGGTGGCACCTAACTGTTACGGTTACAGTTATGGCACATTTAAGTGGATTTTTTTTTTTCTCCACTGTGGATTTTTTTTCTGCCACAATGTAATCTGTGAGGTGAAATGAATGAATGGGGAAGCAGCTTGGATATGTCAGGATTAGTACTGTACTGTAGGCCTATGTGATTTGCATTTGACATTGGGATGACAGAGAGGTGATCCAGGGTCGGTACACGCACTGAACAGCTTGACGTACAACTGGAGGATACAGTAAGGGCTGCACAAAACAAACAAATCAAAAAAAAAAAAAAAAAGAAGAAGAAGAAGAAGAAAAGAAGTTACATTTCTGAACCACTGCATCTTCCAAACCGCAAGAAACTTCATTTTATTTATTTATTTATTCATTTCTTTTTAAGAGCAAGAGATGTCCTGTGCACGAGGCGCTCTGTTGGAGACAATCATCACATTCTAACCATAAACATTATCATCTTATCTCCCGATGGGCATTTTTTTTGACCTGCATAAAAACAAATTAAATAGATAAAATATCCATATTTCCAAGACTTAGTTTCCAAAATACCTTTTGCCAGTTTTAAGATAATTGTTACCCGATGTTCAATGTTCCAGGTTGAAAACAATAAATACATTTGCATCTGTTAAAATGTAATTATTTTGTAAATAATAGGCTCAAGATCAGTAGTCATTTCAGTAATACTCAGGGCTCAGGTTTATTTTCATCCTGGCAACCATTTTGAAAGATGATTTGGCTCTGTTTCCATGCAGTGGCTATATTTTGGAACTAAACCCTTCATGTGATGCTTTGCCAGTGTCATGCAGCCCAAGTAAAGTCCTTTCACTGTTCCAGGGTACAATACGAAGACAGTAGCATTTTGCTCCCCGCAGTTCTGCATTCACGTCTCTTTGAAGTCTAAATTAACTATTGGTATTTCAGAAAAGGCAACTCATGAATCTTGGATAATATAGTGTATGTGTGGTTTGATCAAAAAACTTTGATGATGCAGGATGTAGAAATAATTATTCCTGCCCAAACGGTGCATTATTAAACCATAATCTTGCCCCGAGTCTTTGCAGAATAAGTTGTAATGGATTTCTTTTTGTGGGGATGTCAGATCTCATTAGCGAAGTAGATTTTTCAGTCTCGCTCTGTAAAATTTGTTTTGCACTGGAATTTAAGGAGGGCAATAAAAGTGAACCAACATAATCTGCCGGCTTGTACAGAAAGTTCTTATGATTTATTACGGCTTTCAATTATATAGTTCTAACACGGTGACAGACAGCCATGAGAGTGAATGATTTCCAGAGCCAATAAGCTGTGAAAGTGACTGTACTGTGGTGTTGTGGGTTCAGCTCCGGGACACGACCGCCTCTGACCTCCAGTTTCGTCTGGATCACGAGCGAAGGCTGAGAGCGGCGCCAGAGGACCGGGAGACAGCTGGTTCACTACTCCAGGTACAGTTTAATTCTAGTTACACCATGATCAGAAATGTCCCCAGGTCATGAATGTCTTTTTTTTTTTTTTGTTAACATGGAATAAAATAGCAGAAAGCAAAATGCACAAGAATGAGTACAGTTAGATTCCTCGTAGCAGGAAGCTGCCTTTGGTAAATTGGTGCACAATATAATCTTTATGGATTATTCTGCCCTACAAATCCAAAGATCTGAGAGAGAAATGACTTCATTGTTTATCTCTTTTAACAGCAAAAGCATTATTAATACAGAGGTGGCCTGTATGTTTCTCCATAGTGTGTATGGGTATAATGTTTGTTAAAATGCTAGATGAGTCTTTAATGACATGTGTAGTATTTTTCAGATTATGGGGATCACTAAGACCTTTGCTTACATAATAGCAACAGCTTTCATGATATTACAGTTAATTGAAATATTATATAAATCAAAGTATGGCCAAGTGTAATATCCAAATCAAAGGAGCTGCAATCTGCAAAAGGTAAAAATATATGACACGACATGCTTGTAAATAAAGTATTATGGTGCTGCAGATTAAAAAATTATCATTCCTACTACAACACACAGTCACATCACAATATTTCAGTAATGAATCGCTTTTTTAAAATGCCATATTGTTCAGCCCTGTAATCAGTTGTATGTTTGAAATACTGAGTAATGAACACCAGGTAACATTCCCCTTGTAGCAAGGGCCAAAAAACATCTATCCATTATGACTCCTCAGAAATCACTGGACATCACATCCAAAAGTGGAGAAAAATGACTTGAAACAGTGGTACTTTGTTGACCGTTCGCTTATGTATTGGGTCACACGCTGTTTTAGAGTAACAGTAAGAGTAACGCCTTTCTCCCCGGGCCAACAGGAAGAAGAGCGTGTGCGTTTGGAGGCCCGGCGTGGAGGTCTGGAGCTGCAGGGGCTGCAGAGCCACGAGCCTCCCTGGGCCCAGGAGCGAGCCATGCTGCAGCAGGAGGTCCGGCTCTTCAGGCACAACACCATCATCTTCTACATGAAGCTCAGGTGGATCCTCATGCACTGGAGGCTTGGCCGCAGGGCCGACACCGGGGACGAGACGCCACACCCTGACGTGAGTGAAACAGTCGCCGTTTCTTCATTACTGGTGCACATTGCCTACCTTTCTCTTTAAAGTGCACTACATAGCCTACATACTGTTAATTTCTTTAATTATAGGATAGCACAATGAGGAGTTGTAGGAAAGATGGGACACATGAGGTGTTTATCAAATCCAAGGACGCTCAGTTAGTGTCTTTGTGGAGTGTGATCTTCCACAGTCGTCTTGGTGAGGACAAACCTCTGCAGAACATAAGCACGGAGAAGGATCTTCATAGTTTGAGATGGGCTGTGTGCTCAATGACACACCATCACACAGATGTTCATTTTTCCGGCCGTATTAACCATCTGGTGTTAGGTGTCATTCTTGCAAAAAAAAAAAAAAGTTGGCACTTCCAATTTGTTCTTGTTATCGGAGTCACCATCCAGTGTATCCTCGGCTAACAAGTAAACTTCCTGGATCTTTATCCATCCTCCCTCCTTCGTGTTCTTTTGTTTTAGAACTGAATTGCAAACATTAGATATTACAACAAATACAACACCGAGGACAAAGATAAATACTGAGGGCCTTTAAAGTTGGGTCATGCAAGAAGGGGTGAAAGTAATCAATAATCAGTTACCCTACACCAAAACTTCATCATACAAGAAGTGTCAGGTCAGAGCATTTATATCTTTTATATAATAAATTCAAATCAATTCAAATTGAGTAACATAAGCTGTAAATAAAATAAAAATGTAAATAAAAACAACAACACCTGCAAGAACAATGAAAAACTCCCATATAAGCCGGTCTCCTGTGCTTCATCTACCTCTCAGGCTTGCCACTGCTATTAATATTAGGTAAAATATTAATATAAGCAGACTGTCTACAAACAATACACAGGAAATAATAGATGTGTTAAATAATGGGTGTGGCTGGGTGTCGCTGCGGCTTAGTTGCCATTTCCGTGTGATTTTGTGTTTTCTCCTCATATTTATGTCCCCTTAACATTCAGAAGACATGCAGCTCCAGTGGACTGAGGACTTGCTCTTTGGTATAGATGTGAATGTAATGTGTTTTTCTGTGTGTGCTGGCCCTGTAAATGAGTAGCAACCTGTCCAAGGTGTTTCCTGCCTTGGGGCCACGGTCCGCTGACAGTCTTCAACCCCATGAAGAAGCATATAAAAAAAATAAACTAAAATAAGTAGGTGACTTAAAATATGGCATGCTGTGTCTGTATCTGTTCCAGTTTGAGAAGTTGGAGGGCATCCCAGAGTTGGGGGTGATAATGGAGCAGGCAGAGGGGGAGTCAGAGAGAGAAGACCGACTGTGTACGCCACAAACCCCGGGGGACGTCCCAGATCCTGGGCCAGGCATCCCTCTGCCGTCCCCTGACCGACTGCAGCATCAAAGACAGGTACTCTACTTTTTACACCGGCTGGGCTTCGACTGAGTCACCTTCATCCATTAGGAAAGACCTGCAACTCCAAATGGAGGTGCACTCATGGACAGCCAAAGTGTACTTAGGAACTTAAAAAAAAAAAAAAAAACAGAATTATTTTTAGATTGACTAGCACATGCTTTATGGTCTTAAAGTAACCAAAATTGGATTTTTGTATGATTTTGTATTACTAGTTAATTAGGTGTAGTTAATGTGTTTGGACATCCAGCTATTCATTTCCCAATTAAACCCCTTTTTCAGATGTTATTTACTAGCTCTGAGCACAGGCTACTTGTTGGCAGCCATTCATTACTGCTGTTTGACACAGTATGCAAATGACAATTGTGACCTAGATAGCTAGATAGAGCCAGTAATTATGAGTACACCCAGTTTTAGGCATATTTTTCACACAAAGCCATGCAATCTCAGTGAAATGTGAAAGAAACAAAGGGAGCTGTGTCTCCTGATAGCTTTTCAGTACAGTGTTGTGTGAACTGCTGGATATTTCAGAGGAGGAAATTCCTCCCAGACACACTGTGGCGTGGTCTACCTTCAGCAGCCCTGTGTGGTCCGCTTGGCCTCTGTTTTGTCAGCATCAAGAAAGACTGTAAGCATTCTGTGTTCGATGCATTATTAAGCGGCTCTAAGTGCTCCCGTTTGTCTTGTGTTTTGATTTTCCGCGACTTGGTTTGTAGTGATATGACATTTTTCTTTTACTTCCATTACAATTTTCCATGACCATTTTAACAAGCGTGCTGAGTAGACTGTATTAAGCTTTATGCGTGAGAGGGGGAACGCAAACCTGCCTTAGTAAGCGTTTGCACATAGTCTCGCCGAGCACAGCACAGTGAGCACAGATGATAATTCCTTCGGTCAGAATGAGATAACAGTATGCAATGTTAAGCAGCTCTGTGTGCGAAACACTGACATTAAGATTTAATGATAGTATTAAGTGATGACTTGATAGTGGAAATCTTCTGAATGTGCTATCATTTCACAATGATCAATTTGACCTCAGCTTATAATTATGTCTTCATTACAATACTGGGCCATGTAACAATGACAGTAATATTCCACTTATTAACAATATTCCTTGATAAGTCAAGGTGGGAAGTTTGCAGGATGGTTAGAGACCCAGGTTTGCTCGGTCTGTCCCGAGTGCCAAAGCAAATACAGAGAGAAGGCCGAGCCACGGCCAATAGTTTGGCCATCAGTTTGGCCATCAGTGCGTTTTCACAAATGCACAGTAAAAAAATATTTAAAAAATATTTATTGGTATATTTACTGGTATATTTATTTATTCATCTGGAGAGCTGATAGGTAGAATATATCCATATACAGACTCTCTGCCAGTACTTAGGCTATCTGATACTACTGAAGTGCTTCTGAGCCAGGCACCTAAGCACCAAGTATTTTTTTTTTTTTATACTAACCCACCCGATTTCCCCTCGGGAATGATAAAGTATTTCTGATTCTGACCTGGTCAACTGGAAACCATGATTGCAACAAGCTGGTGTGTCACACATAGGATAGGAAACTCTATGTGGAAGACTGACATGTATGAGAGAAACACAAAAAAACAACATATATGTTACAGCAGGACAGGCGTCTACCCCGCGCTCCCATGCTCCCTCAATCCAATAATCTCTTAATATAAAAGGAATAGTTCCCATACCTCTGCAATATTAAAAAAATGTGGCATAATGTGGTTTTTACATGCTCAGTAAATGATCTCAAATGATGTCTATGTTCAAGCTTCTTCAGAAGATAATCTCTTATTCAGTGACACATTTTAAAATTTAAAATACATTAACCAAGTTTGCATTAGCGTTAAGAACAATGTTAACCATAGGCATAATATTAAATAGTCGCATAAAGAAGAATTATGCCCACAATGTCCCTGTCCTCTGATATATCAACAAAATTGGATAATCTGATAATATCTGAAATGGTGTTTGAAGTTGTTAAATTGAAAGAATACACTGAGGGAATACAGAGCGCTGGGAACAAACAGTAGACATAACTGAGCTCTTCTCGCTGCCCCAAGTGGAGTTTCCCGCTCAAACTGTGAGAAAGTTTGGGCGCTGTGGGAATAAGGTCTGCTGTAGTTCTATCTGCCCTTGTAAAAATCAAACATAATCCATGCAATAATCCAGTGGCTTTTCGTGCGTGTTCCATTCTTGAGGGTTTCACCTCTTTCTTGGCTGCGCTTGAATTGGTTTGACTCGCTGCCCTCTTAGCACTTCAGCTTATGTCTTGTTCTCTGCCAGCAGCGCCGTAGTGATCCTCGAGGTGATGTTTTAAGCACAGTAGCCTTTGTGTCTCACTGCCTCCTGCTGAGGCCCGGAGCCTCCACAGGACCACCAGCGCTCTCCACACACCATCTGAGGAGGCAGTTCAGGAAATAAAGGCTGTTCTCTCTGCCATGTCTTGACGGCTCTGCGATAACTCCTTGTCTCTTGAAGCCGTTATAATCCCAAAGCCAGTTCTTTACTGCACTCGCACGGTGTTGTCTCTGGCAAACTCCATGCATCGCAGCTCCTAATTGGGCTGAAATAAAGGATGCTCTTGAGTGCATAGCATGAAAATTGCCTTGCATCATGGATGCAGCTTTAATTACTGCATTAGTGAGAGGATCCTGAGGGATGTGGGATTTGTTGATTCTTGAGTAATTTAGTATTTTTGAGTAGAACCCTCAATCTGTTCATGCTTTTATTTATTTATGCATTTATTCTTTCATAGCTAAAAGTTAAGCAAGAGAGAGAGAGAGAAGAGAGAGTGAATGAGGAAAGGTTAAGGATAAAAATGGTGGAGCAACAGACAGATGGGACTAAGATGGACGTAGAGTAAAGTCAAATTTATTTTTAAGACACTTTTATCAAAACAAGTTTGTCATAAAGTGCTTTAAAGAGCAGCAAAGGACACAAATGCAGATAAAACCCAGAGACATAAAGCATGTCGCAAAGTTTAAGATAACAAAAGAACTTGTTGAACTTGCATCCTAGTGTGTGTGAGTGTGATATTAATCATTTTCCAAAAGCCTGTTTTTGCTGACGGTCTTGCCTGAATGCCCTCTCCTTGCAGTTTGGGGAGAACCGTCGGATGCTGCAGGCCTTGCGGACGCTGCTGGAGGAGTTTCGCGGCGAGCTGAGGGAGGAGGAGGCGCGGCGGTGCCAGCTCCAGCAGTCCTACGCCAATGACAAAGCAGCCTGGGAGGTCAAGTGGGCAGAGATGAAGTGCCAGGTTGCCCAGGTACAGATGGCATCACAGTGCCCATCTTAAAGGGACAGGACAACATATGGGGTGGAAATCCAAAGGTGCACTCCAAGACAAACAAGACAAACAGTAAACGTGTGGCACCCTGGGCCAGTCAAGAACAAAATGAGATATAACAGATGAACAAGCGTCCATAGAATCAATCCATAGTCCTCCACAAACAAGGAAATCAAAAAGGTAGACAGGACATCCTCCAATTAGGCAAAGATTATGAATAGATCACTTGGCACTACATTACGGTGTTATATAATATTATTGTGCAGATTAATTAATTCAGCATTTTTGCCTAATTGTGGGAAGTGCCTCTATGCATTGCTTATTGAACTGAAGGCACTTATTATAGCACGCTCTTTCATTCCTAATGGGAGCAGAAACACTTTGAAGATCTTGGTCTGAATACATCAGCAGAGGCAAAGACACTCTAATTGGTCTTCAACCAATATGAGTATTTCAACACTGATGCTGATATTTTTGTACCAAGGTTGCCAATTGCCTATTTTTGTGCCTCTATTTTAAAATCTTTCAGTTTGACAATTGCTGTATTTGCTCTCAAAAATGGAAATATGCAGTGTTTCCCCCAGAATTATACAGTTGTCACAGTGGGAAAAAAAAGCCTCTGAAATAGCATGTGGACACTAAAACTCACACGAGTGAAACCCATACTGATGAGCAGGTAATTCTGACATTGTAAGACTTTAAGGAAAGATGACCCACCACACCTATTGATAATGATAGGGGAAACTCTATTACCCTTTTTCTGACTTAGCCAGACTGAGACAAGATGTTTGATACCATTTTCACCTCTGTATGCTCAGTGGTTCGGTTCCTATCTTTAGCATTTGTCTTAGCTTAGCATAAAGACTTGAAGTCTATGGGGATCATTAGCCTAACCCTGTCAAAGCAAATAATAATAATAATAATAATAATAATAATAATAATAATAGATAAATAAAATAAACCTTACAGCAACTCCCAAGCTGTCCTATGCATGCATAAGCATCATTTGTATTTGAAATCCACATCATGTTGAGCTGCTGTAAAATTTATTTTTTCACCCTGACAGAGCTAGGCTAATGACTCCCATAGACTTCAAGTCTTTACGCTAAGCTAACACAAAATGCTGTCCACTGGAATCAAACCACTGGACGTACAGAGGTGAAAATGGTATCGAACATCTTGTCTCAGTCTGGGTAAATTGGAAAAGGGGCATTTTGCCTATTTTAAAATACTTTTTAAATGAATAATTAATCACAAACAACATTATTCATTACATAAAATTTGCAAAGCCTATGAAATGTGACTGTTTTGATGAAGCTGTGGTTAGGTAGGAACCTCCATCCCATCAGAAGTGCATGTCAACAAACAAAATCCAAGATTGATGAATTAAAGCCCAATACTTGGTTGATTTATATATGCCTGATGTGTCGGTGTAACCCTAATTCTAACCAGCACGTGCCATTGTAATTCTATGGGAGGAGAGAAAACACAAAGCAGCCCAGCGCTGCAGTTCAGAGGCAGTGCAGTGTTAGTGGAGGGAGACTAACAAACACTGTGGAGAAAGCAGGGAGGGACTGCAGTGAACTTGCGGATATTGAATCCACGGAGGTTTGACGAGTGTGTCGGTCCGTACAGATGGTAATCATGGTGGGGACTAGATTGGCATAACAGTGTCATCTGTCCTCCACTGTGTCTGATATAAACTCCACTATTTGGATTAGGCTTTCTTGTATTTTGCGAGGCAGAGCACTTTTAGGATATGGAGTCTTACAACAATGTTTGGAAGCCAGAAAAAAAAAAAAAGATTACAATCAACTTGAGGATATTGAATGTGTTGTGTCTTGGCCTCTGTGTTGGCAAGTGCGATTTGAGACTCACAATGCCTCTGCAGTGTCTGCTGCCAGCAGTATCTGATATACACTAAGCTACAACATTTGGACCAGATTAAGAGGAGTTTTGGGAGGAAGATTATTTTTTCAACTCAGTTTGCCATCTCTGCTCATGCTCGTAATCTGTGCGGCGTGTATATGGTTCACATCCCTCCACAGTGCAGAGGTCGCTGGAGGGCCTCTATCAAGTTCAATTAAGTTTGCTCCCTCAGATAATACAATGCAGAGTTCTATGCTTAATTTTTTAAAACAAGACTTAAAAAATATGCCACAAAGTGCTTTTTTTTTGTTTTGTTCATGATGATACCAGCCAGTAGAGTCAGTTTTTCTCACTGTTCATAATAGCTATGCTTATAGACAAGTGATCCTCACCTTCATATTCGTGATGTACAGAGACATAGTTATTTATTTTTGAATGGTAGATATTAATATCATTGCCCCCCCGTTACACCGGGCACCCGCACCATGTTCTGTTTGGGACACTGGCAGTGTGTGTGAAGCTTCCTAAATAGCGCGTCTATATTTATAATGAGCCACATCTTCTTTCTAACATCCTGTCATCTGCTATAATTGTGCACGTTTCGCACTCGAGCGTGTAATGAGACCGCTTTAAAGCGCTCTTCGAAAGTATACCAAACAAATATTTATAATCACGTGAATGAGAATTATGCAAAGTCGTGTTTGAAGGCAGCCGTGAACCGAAGTTCCAGTGGCAGATCGGTGTTGCCCTCGTTGCTTTGTACCACCGTGTTGTGGGATCAAAGCCCGTCTGCAGATTACAAAGCTCTGCTGTGCCAGGAAGGAAAAGCTTCCAGGGTGGATTCCCCCTCTCGCTCAGCAGCTTTGAAGATTTCTGCAGTACATCTGAACTCGCGCTTCATCGGTGCTTGAGCGTGTGGTGTGAAATATAAATTTGGTCAGTGGGCAGTCCCCTCTCAAGCTGGAACTGGGTGTCCTTGAGAACTGCAGAAATCTAGGACCACAATGTGTGCAAAGGCAATGGGCGATGTTCTTGAAAACGGTTGGGAGTTTTTGTATTTATTCTTATTTCAAACTAATTTCCTGCATTTTTACACAACCTCACTTGACTCAGATTACACCTTACCTCGCTGTGATGTGACACACTTCCATGAGCTGATGTGGACAGATGTCAACACATGACTTCATGTTTTTTTATATTTACATGTTCACTACATGCTGTTTAGCTGGCCACTAAGTACACTGACTCAGTTCAATGTGCATATTATTGTTAAAAAAAAAAAAAAAAAAAAAAAAATCAAAACATGGGTTGTACTCTATATGGAATGACAAAATGGCTGACCTAGCTTATTTCTAGAATTAGCAGACATTGCATAAACATCTCTATAAATGTCATTTCTGTATGGATTGAAATGTAGAAATGTTATTTATAGGATTCTTGGAGGAAACCTACATACTTAATAATTTTGTTGGCATATAAAATTATAAAAAGTGTGTAAAGGTGAGGTGGGACAGAATATCAATTTTCATTAGTGTGTGTTTGTACAAGTTGTTGGGGGGATGGGCAATCTGTCCCTTGTGGAAATCACACCCATGCATGTACTGGCCAGATTAAGTACAGTGTGTGTATTATGTAGAAAAATACAGAAAAATGAATCTCACTCACTCCAACCCAACATTTCTGTGTTTTTGCCTCTTTGACCAGCTGGAGGAGGAGGCACACGGCGAAGTGCGAGGCGAGGCGCAGGGAGATGAAGCGGGCCGAGACCCCGAGTGGGCCTTCAAACAGGAGCGCGAGGAACACCGGCGTCTGCTGGCCGAGAGCCACAACACCTCCCTGGACCTCCGCTGGAAACTTCAGCACGGTGAGAAGAGGTGGAGCCGCGAGAGGGCCGAGCTCCTGGAGCGCTTCGACCGGGAGAGGCAGGAGTGGGACGGCAGCATGAGGGAGCTCCACCGCAAGATGGAGAGGGTAAGAGGGAGAAACTGGAGAGTGAAAGAGAACAGGGAGTAGATGGAAAAAGAGAGTGAGGATGAGAGGTGAGAGATGGAGAGCTAGAGAGGGGGATAGGATGAAAGAGGGGAGGGTGAGAAAGTGATAACAAGTCAGGGAAGAGGGAGAGGATGAAACAGTTGAGGAAAGAAGGAGTGAGAGAGAGTATGTATAGGAGAGTGAGATAGCTTAGAGAGAGAGAGAGACGGGATGAGAGAAAGGGGAGGATAAAGAGGGAGAGGAAAAGATGGAGAGGTTAAGAGTCGAGTCGAGTTCATTTGTAAACCGCTTTGAACAGAAGAGGTTAATCACAAAGTGCGTTACAGATAAAAACAAGAGCAAACAAACACGCCACAATTTAAAGATACCAGAGCCCGGCGCCCTTCAGACGTGTCTTCCTTTACTCACTGAATCTCTGCTTTTCACCCCAGCACTCCCCCGATCCTTCCTCCTGCCACCTCTGGCCCTCACCTTAAAACTAATCTAACTTAAGCTGCATATGTGTAAATGATGAGATACATTTTTATTTTTTTTTTTTTTGGGTGGCTTTAACGTTGTGATATAGGCTATAAATTCAAACATATTTACATAGGCCAAATATTTGTAAAGAGTAATGTACCTTATTTTCCACTAATGCTCGTAAAGTTATGATGCAGCCATAATCAGATTATTATTTTATACAGTATATGCCCATAGTGGACATGAAGTGCATGAAAGGCGCAGGCTTTATTACTAGTCCATGGGTCAGTGCTGACGACTCCCCATGGTCCAATCGACTTGGGACTGTATTCAATCCACTCAGCGACCCCCATACCTCCTGGAAGCCGACTATTGGATCACTTGCCAAAAGAGCACACACACACAATCCGCTCTGCAATTACATTATTAGGCTCTCTGGAACCGAACCTTATTGCAACTTGGAACCAAGGCTCACCTGGGGTTTTTTTTGGGGGACGCTAAACACGCCTGTTTTGGTTCCGTGTCTCCACAATCTTCCGTTCCCAAAATAAGGGTTCCAGTTCCGGTCCGTTGGCCAGTTCTAATTATTTCCTGTGGTCCAATTGACTCAGGACCGCATTCAGTCGACTCAGTGACCCCCCCAAAAACCCTGGAAACCGACTTTGGGATCAGTGGCCCAAAGGTAAAGGGCTTGATAGGTGGGACACACAAACACACGAAAACACAGCTCTCCAATTATAGTAGCAGGATACGATGAGGCCAGCGTGCGGGTTAGTGTGTGTGTGTGTGTGTGTATGTGAATGAATTTGAGAGTCCAGAGGCAACACCAGGACAGTCCGCAGTGAGAGAGAGAGAGAGAGAGGGAAAGAGAGAGAGAGAAAGAGAAACACCCAAGGCACTTGTCCCTCCTCTTGTTTGGTACAGTAATTTAGACTTACAGAGAGTACAGACCATGAATACTGAGGATTAATGAATAATTGATGTCCTATCTGAGTTTTAATTAGACAAACTGCAGTGTCTCACCATGCTTTCGTTGGAGGCTCAGGGTAGGAAGTATGAACATGCACTGGTTAATATGATGAGCGCGAGAAAATTAATATATAACGCAGGGACAGGAATAACAACAGGAACTCGTTCTGAATGCTGCTCACTTTAACCAGCTCGAAACTGCTGATGCACCACTGGATGGAAACACAGAGCAGGAAGCTGGGATGCATTATTCAGGGATGCTGCAGCACACTATAAAACACAGGTCATCGTTTGAAATCCTCACACCGGCTGGGAAAATCCAGAGGGGGAAAGTGGATGAGTAATATTTTATTTTCCCTCAACCAACAGTTAAACTCCAGGTGCACAAACCAAGCCGTTCAGTTTAAAGAGGGGTGCGATTTTGCTCTGAGATCTGGGGGGGAGAGGGACCAATGTCGGCACCGGCCAGTCCTCAAAAAGACTACGGAGAGCCAGATTCAAGTTCTGTTTGCACTTGCATATGAAATGGCAAAATAACAAAATGCTGTTCTTTCGCAAGCATTTAACCCTCTGAAACCGGAGCAAATTCACTTGATTTCTTTCAAAAACATGGGGGAAAAGTGATGAGCACATCAGCAAGAAATGACCCAAAATAAGCCAAAAATGAGTAAAGAATTACAAGAACATGACCTGATGATTAGCAAATAAAAAGTCAAACATTACAAGCAAAACAAAAAAATCGATTCATAATTCTTAAAATTATATAGAATATATTTTAACTGATATTTTAACTTTGTTTACAAGAAAACAATGATAAATTTACCACCAAAAATAAAAAAAAGCCCTACTGCCCACCTGCTCACTGGCTCCTGGGTTTCAAAGAGTTAAGACTGCTTGTTTGGGGGCAGCTTGGTGGTGGTGGTGGTGGTGGTGGTGTGTGTGTGTGTGTGTGTGTGTGTGTGTGTGTGCATGTGTGAACTGTGTAAAAGTGGAAGCAGGGTGCTGCATATTCATCAAAAGCCATCCCTGAATAATTAACACCTAAGCTTAAATAGAAAAAAAAGGCAATCATGTCGTCCCCCACAAATGATGCAGTAACCCCTCAGTAACAAGATGCATTATGCTTTGAAGTTTAATAATAATAATAATAATAAAAAAAAAAAAACAGTCTGGTGGTGAGCAGAGTTTGAAATTTTGACCTTTAATTACAGCTCCCCCATCAAACCAATCAGTGCAATTTGTAAGCATGGCTGAATTTAGGTTGCAGGTTTTGTGTCAATCACACTTAGCAGTGTAAGACTTCCCTTCAGAGTTTGAAATTTGGATCTTTAATTATAGCACCTCCATCAGGCCAATCTGTGTATTTTTTTCAGTCTGGAAGACAGTGCAAAGTTGCATCATCCCAGCAAATTTAATCAAAATTGTACTGATGGCTTCTGAGATATTTGAATTTAACATTGTAATCTTTAATTACAGTGTCCATGTTAGGCAAATCAATGTAATTTGTAAAGATAAACTGACCAGTGTATTATTTGTACTCACATTGTAAGAGTCAGGATCTTTCAAAGTTATACATTTTGACATTTTGACATAGCATCCCCTTCAGTCCAATGAGTGTCCAACACAGTGTCACAATGCATCATCCCTTCAACTTTAGTCAAAATTGCACCAATCCTTAGATACAGACACCACCATCTGCAATCAAATTACTAATAACAATGATTTCTGACTGATGGGCACATATTGTTTTTCTGCTCTCCACACAGCTGCAGAGGGAGCTGAGCACTCGGCGAGGCGAGGGCACTGACATCAAGGATGGCGGTCCAGGCCACAGGGCGGTGTTTTCCCCCCAGGACAGCCCCTGTAACGCCCCTCGCTCCCCGCGGTCGCCACGTTCCCCACGCACATCCACCCCGGTCCCCACCACGCGCTCCCACTCCGACTCTGAGGCCATGCTGGAGGACCAAGGGGCCGCGGTGAGGCTAAAAGGCCCGGCGGAGAGCCTGTTCCTGGATGCTCTGTCTCTGGACCCCCTGAGCGGCCTCGAGGTCCCTCCACCCTCCAGACTGGAGAGCGAGAAGAGGTTCCCCTGCATGAAGGAGGTAACACACACACACACACGTTGAGCATCATTAGTCAAGTCAAGACAAGCCCGGTTTATGCATGCACCACTATAAAACACAAAACCGGTTCATAGCAAAGTGACATAGGGTGTTGCAAAACTGGAAAAAGGAGGCAAGGCATGGAACCCCCACAGAAATATTAAGACAAAGTAAATATGTAGTCATTAAATGTGTACTCAAGGTAATTATGTAGTCATTGACATCAGTAAGACCCAATCCAACCAGTTTGTGCAGGGTAATTCAAGTGTTTAGTAAATGAATGATTTAAGCAATTACATTATGGAAGAAATACAGTATTTACATCATCATTGCCAATATTTTCCTCAGTGACAGCACCCTGGTAAGAGACTTTGCTTGCCATATAGGGTGCTGACTTTAAAATGCTGCGATTAACTTCTCACATATTGTAAATCCTTTGCAAAAAAATAGAAATGTAACCCCTTAAACTTGCTTTCCATTTTCATTCGATTTAATTCCACCTGCTCTTAATGGCGTTATCAATGGTGTCAAAGTAAAAATGTGAGTTATTTTTGATGTTATTAGCAGTCTAAGGATGTATTTGATGTATGTCTAGTTGTTATCTGGTTGTTGTAAAACATTGAAATCTCAGGCAAAGAAAAAAAAAAGAATCTCAGGTTCATAAGTCAATGTCTCTAGTCTATAGCCACTGCAAAAGAAGATGTATAATAGTTAGAATTTTGTCAACCGAGGACATAAGGTACTCACTATGCTAAATTATGACACAGTGTGCTAAATTGTGCAACAGAAGCACCATAATTTGTTTTAATTTTGTTCCATCCATCATTTTGTTAGAGAAGGCGTCGCTTTTTTTCTCAAATGATGGATATTCGCTCATTTTGGAACAAACTACTCCCATTTTTTAAGAGGATGCCACATAAATCATATTGCACTGGAACTCATATTGCACTGATTTTGCTGTTGCATCTGTCATGTTCCAGGCCCTGAATGAAATAGCAGAGAGAGAAGCTCAGCCTGAATACCCAGAGGAGGAGATGAGCAGTGGGAGCTTGCTCAGGTAACTTCATTTAAAAAAAAAAAAAAAAAGAAGAAGCTTCGAGTCAAACTGAGTTCAGAGAGTATTTCATCAAGCAACCTACTTTGCAAGTGCTGCTGCATGTTCATAGATGCCGACAGTAAACACACTGCCAAGACCTAGTTTGACTTTTTACTGGTGACTGTCCAGCCTCCTGCTGCATTTTTGTTGCTCATTCAAACATATAAATCCCTCGGGAAAATGACTGTTGCTTCTGTTAACTGTTACTTGAAGTGACACTGAGATTCCCCCTGGTGAGATTTTGTGAAAGTTGCTCTTTCAGCAAGGATATGATCCAGCTCACCATGCCGTGGAATAAATCAGCTGGCTTTAAAATGATAAACAGGATTAATTTAGAGTTTCGGAAAACGCAAAGAAATGTTGGTTATTTTTCTGCAATGGGAATGTGAAAGACATGAAATCACGGATGGGTTGTTTCAGATTTTTGATAAAAAAAAATGTTTCTCTTAGGCAGAGTGTCCCCCTTGACATTGATGTTAATGCAGTGTGTGTGTGTATGTGTGTGTGTGTCCTGTTCAGGGCCAAGTCGGTGTGCTCTATGAGTGACTTCCAACGTTTGATGGACAGCTCGCCATTCCTTCCTGACAAGACTCGCCACGGTGACCAAGGGCAGGATGACGTCACCCCACCCTTGTCCCCAGACGACCTCAAATACATTGAGGAGTTCAACAATAAGGGCTGGGACTTCCCATCTTCCACCTCTGGCCTGGGTACTGCGCTGGAGGGGTGGACAGACAGACCACCTGAGGCGCGGGGAGGAGAACCCAATCCTGGTCCATTCCAGCCAGCGTCCTGGTTCCTCACCACCAGCGCCACCCTGACCACCAGCACCCTGAGCAGCCCTGAGCACTGCCACAAGTCCCCGCTGAGGGGCAATGGAGCAGGGGCGGCAGGGGTGGGGGTGGAGCACTACGGGATCCATGTCCTCCACAGCCCCACCAGGTCCGGGGCAGCTGAGCGCCCTGCTTCCCAAGAACCGGACTTCCTGTACACCAAAGGGACCAAAGCCAGGGGCGGTGTTGAGGCCGGGGTGGGGCCTAGCGGACCAGATGAGGTGTTTAGCAGTGGGAGGTGGCCATGTGGCCTTCTGGAGGGTGGTGGATTGCGGACTCCTCCTAGTCAGTCTCCTATCTGCCCCACTGTGGGCTACGCGTCCTCTCTGGAGCTGCAGCTCTCCAGGAACATGAGTGATGACATGAAGGAAGTGGCCTTCTCTGTGAGGAACGCCATTCGATCCCCGCAAGGCCCCATGGTCCGGGACACCGCCTGCCAGACCAATGGCTTCACCACGCGAGGCACTCAGACCACCCAGACCATCAGTGTGGGTCTACAGACGGATGTGCTGAGGAACCTGACCAGCAGCCCCCACCGGTGCCTCACGCCTAAAGGTGGTGGCTCCACCCCCATCTCCTCTCCCTCACGCAGCCTGAGGAAAGTCCAGTACTCCCCCGTCGTCCAGAGCAAGTTTGAACGGCCCTGCTGCTCACCAAAGTACGGCTCGCCCAAGCTTCAGCGCAAACTGTCCACGTCCAGCAAGGTGGACATGCCCAGCACCAGCCGTGCTCCCACGCCCACCACACCCCAGAAGGGCAACAACGAGTCGGCCTGGGCACGCTCCACCACCACGAGGGACAGCCCTGTCCACACCACCATCAACGACGGCCTCTCCAGCCTCTTCAACATCATCGACCACACCCCCGTGGTCTACGACCCCATCCAGAAGTTCAACAAGTCCCCCAGCCGCTCCCGACCCACCCCTCCCCCCACCACCGAGCCCAGCCCTGCTCACGGGGCTCCCACCGTGGACCCCAAATCTATGCAGGAGTTCCTGAGGACTGCTCGCGGGCGTTCGCCCAGCCCTGTGCAGCTGATAGTGGAAACGCAAGGGGACAAAACCCCGGAGGTTGTGAGCATACGGCAGGACCTGTCAGCCCCTCCGGGCTACACGCTGGCTGAAAACGCAGCCCGCATCCTCAACAAGAAGCTGCTGGAGCAAAGCTTCAGAGAGGAGAAGCGGCTGCAGGCTGGGGGTCAGGGCAGCCACAGCAGAGACAACTCCAGGCAGGCCGACTCAGACAGAGGACAGTCTGGATGTATGGAGGTAAATATGCAGACTAACTGGATTCATCGCTTCATCATTCATTTGATCTGGGGCCCATGTTTTATGACACAGTGATATTTAGGACTTCTCCTTGGATTTCCCTTGAAGTGGTTGAAGACAAACTTGTATCTCTTTAAGCATCTGAAAAGGGATCTGTGGTTACTCAGAAAAAAAATTAAGCAAGAAATCAACTGCAACATATGCACGTTAACTAAAATGTTGATGTTTTTTTCTCAGATCGAAAACACTGACTGATGCCATGGTAATGTTAAAATATTTCAGTGTTTCCGTAATACTGAATCTTTGCTTCACTATAGAGACTCTTTAGAGGTTTCTTCTTCTTCTGTACTTTCTTCTTCACTGTAGTGTCTTCCTTGTGGCTTGGCTTTTATCTCTGTATTAAACTATCACCAAGGCCCGACCAAAACATGATTTATGAGACTGATACTGATAATCGGAGAATTAAAATTAATGAACTCCTCAAAATGATTTAAGTGGGATCATGGTTGCAAAGTACCATAATTAATCTTTACTGGCCTTCTCTAATGAAATACTCAACCAGACACTTAAAATATACTTACTATATTTTCTAGTATTTTGTCTGGGCACCTGAAGTCTCAGTGCTAGTGAATACAAAAGGTGAAAAATCTTAAAATTAACCTTTATGCATTTTGCAAAATTTCTGTATTGCACTGATTATATCAGCATATCGCTAAATCTGTCAGAGGCCAACGCTAGCACTAAATTCACTAAATGAAATTGGTGAATCGATACATCGGTCGGGCCCTACTCACCACCCATTCAGCTGACCTGTGGGAAAAATAAATCATAGATGCAACAACATCTTGGGAAGTATTGCTGGTCATGTTTAAACGATGACATTGAAAGAAATATGAATTCACTCTCCAAAATTTGTGGAAACATGTCTCATGTTGCTTCATGTTGCTGCATGTAGCTTCTATCCTCTCCATTCAGTGTCGATAGTAGATGGTCATTTAAGACCGCCTTACTGTATTAAAGGTGTACATTATAACAATATACTCACAATATACAGACACATATTTGAAAACCATAACATGTACAATAAGTACAATAATCCCACATCTGCTGATTCATACACTCACATCTAAGTTTTACCAGCTGTTGTTCGGTGTCTCTTAATCTGTAAAACAGACAGAGTAAGATTAAAAGTCTTATTCACGATTATATAGAAGGGATTGGAGTGTGTGTTGGCTAAAATCATTCAGCAAATGGTGGGTGACAGCTTAAACAAAATATCATAATGGATTGTAATCATACCTAAACATGCAATATGTCAGTATTGAAATACACGCCTGGGTGTGGATCATGTATTATTGTTGCTGTTGGTGCCTCTGAAGGGACAGAGACACAGAAAAACAGGATAAAAGGGAAAATCCAGGCTTGGTGGGTGCACACTTAAAGAATCCCATCCTAACTATGCGGAGTTACATTACCAGTAACTCAAATCAAAACACGAATTTTGCAAATTCTTGGCATTTCATGGTGTTGGCCATGGCAATTCGTAGATATCTGGCTACCCCCGTTTGTAAAATGGACACAATTGCGACGTCCTGGGCTCAAATCCAGCCCAGGACCTTTGTCGCATAGCATCCCCCTCTTCCTCCCAGCAGTTCCTCTCTCTCTCCACTTTCAAATGTCTGATAAAGACCAAAAAAATAAAGAGAGTGACCGTGTTGCTAGGGAGTTAGCTGTGGCCTGTAAGTATCTGACTGTCCTGTGTGTATCGACAGCGAGGTCAGAGTTCCCCTGCTGTTTCTTCCAGGTCTAACGTGAATGGGTGCGTGCTTATTGCTGTCTATGTGGCCCACGGGCTGAAATCAGTGACCTTATTTCTCTCTGCCTCTGATATGCCAGCCTTTATCCTGTGTTTCCTCTTCCTCTTTGCCCGAATTTACCGATTAACATCTCCCACTCTTTCCTCCCTCCCCTCTCCTCTCCTCTGGGCTTTATCTCTCCCTCCTACCTGTCTGCTGTGTTCTTATCCAGAACCACACTGTCATACTAACAGCTCCTTGGGGACTCTAACTCTGCTTGTCTCCGTGATGTAAGTTCCTCTTCCTCCTCCTCTTCCTCCTCCTCCTCCTCTTCCTCAATGACTCCCCAACATGATGGGTTCACCGGCTACACGGACCTCTCACCTCACTTCCTGCCCCTCCCCTTCCCTCCCACCTCCTCCTCCATTATTGCATGCCTCACAGGACAGCAAGAGTGACAGTGTGTGAAGGCATCGGGGTGGTGTCAGAGTGGTGCGGCGGTCATGCATCTGTTTCTGTGTCAGTGCTCGCATGTTCGGTTTCTTCGGTATTGATCATCATGTTTTTTGTTTGTTTGTTTTGTTTTTTGTTTTAGTTTTTTAAAAAGATCGCAAAGTCGGCTCAAGTGACTAAAAGAGTCATCCGATTGTGTCTTGTTTGTTATTGGCTGTATCTCAATTTGGGATGTCATTATTTGGGCTGTACCTGAGTGAGAATTACCTCAGTCGACTCAGATTCAGCCGTTCACTACTATAGTTTGACTTTTTTTTTCTTTCTATTTTTTTTTTTTGTAATCATAAATATTTTGGCAATCCGAAAACACACTGGCAAAAGATTCAGCGTTGATCACATAGTAACAAAGGCATCATAACCAATCATAATACAAGAGTCATACAGTACAAACATGTTTTTGAGCATTTAAAAAATACAGAAATCATCAAGCGCGCTGCATAAACAATTTAATTACAAGCCAATTTGTAATATATGCAACATAATCAGAATAATGAGAAATTATAATAAGACAGCACACAGCTGTTAGGTTAAATGAAGCTCTTATAGCTTGCTTTATTTTTTAAATATCAGAAAATGTCGACTTTGTAGATTTTTTTTCTTGCAGCGGCGTCTGTAAAGTGTATTTTCTGCAGCAGCGACTCTCAGTGTCCCATAGAAATTCTACAGGAGCACTGTGGGTGGCAGTGTGTCTGTGTGCGTCTCCTGCTCTGTCCTTGACCGCATATTGCCATTTGTCACTTTGACTGATTCGTTTCCTTGCGGTTTTGCAAGGCACATCGACTGTCTTAACAAATGACAGCTTGACTCAAAGTATCTCAGTCGACTGAGGGAGTCCGTGATAGATGGTCCGACGCGTCGCCTCTCAGGGAGCAGCCCTAATGATTGAGAAGAGCAAAATGTGGACCAGCACAGCACACTTCTTGTGTACGACGTGAAAAGATGACTCTTTTGGACATGCTTCACTTTTGGAGCGACACAATCCTCAGCAGTGGTTGTTGGATGTCCTTTTGGGGTGGTATATGGCCTTATGGTAGATTATTCTAACATGACCCCGTTGTGTTTCTACCAGGTCCTCCTATCTCTGTCACCACGTCTGCAACTGGATGGACTCTGATGTTTTATTGTAGTTTGTTTTGTTTGTTTCATTGTGTCCCCCTATCTGTCGGTATGGTGCTTTCTCTCTCCTCTTTTTACAGTTCCTTCGCCATTCCTCTCACACTAACAAGCCCGCCAAAGACTCATTGACGAAGACGGCCGCTAACACTCGTCATTCTCTGTGTTCTCTCACCTCTGCGGGTTGCGTGTGATGTCTGACTCTCTGGTGGAAATTAACTGGGTGCTATAGTTCACTCTGCATGCTTAAAGGAAAAATCCACCCTGTGATGTGCGCACACTGTTCAGCATCATTAGTCTGTGATGTTCAGTGCATTCCAGGAGTTGTTTTGTGATTGTTTCTTTGGTGTGGCCAATTTCCCTCAACTTGCCCCATCAAATTCTGTCTCTGCTAGTGATTCTCTGCATTACCCAAAACGCCTTTTGACAGCAGGCATGACCTTGGCGCATTCAGCTGTGGATTATTCAAGTGGTGCAACAGTGCTTATACAGTAAGAGCGAGACAGTGAGACTTACTCCAGCTGAGAAAAAGCTGCAGTCGCCCACTGTACTCAAAGCACAACACGCCTTTTAGCTGCAGTGAATTCTGGTCTTTTGAGGCTACTGTCTGGGAGGAAATTGGCATTTCTGCCTCTTCTATAATGGATTTCTCCCCGTGTTGTTCAACACTGGTGCAAAATGGTGAGTCGAGTAAAGAATCCATTTGAATCTGAGGGACGGACAAAATATCACATTTACTGATGATGTTTCAGATAGCTGAAACATTTTCATCTTTCAAGCTCCATTTGAGCTGCTGGAAACATCCGGACCTGACGTTGTGCTGTCCACGTCACGCCGTCCGGCTGTTTTTAGCAGTGTTTCAGTGTTTTGGGGTGGATTTTTCCTTTAAGGCGAACGTAGTTTCTGAGGTTGTCAGGGTTTATGTGATGAAAGCAAGTGTTTGCTCACATTGCTGTTATCAGTATCCACTGACTTAACTTCCTGTACACATCACTGGTGCATGATACTGTATGTATGTGGCATTCTGTGATTTGATGTATTAGAATCACATAGGAACTGTGTATTACAGAACACCCATTAAAGCAGTACTTATACACGTGTTAAGCAGGTTGTGCATATAATTTGCCGTTGGACCCATCTTTCCTGTGTGTGCACCATCCATCAGCTCATTAATTCATACAGTAGGTTGTACAACAAATTATTTATTGATGAAGACGCCCGTCTGGTGTCCATCCATCCCTCTTGATTTATTTTCCTGCTTATTCATCCAGCGTTCCAGTAAAGCTGTGTAACGTATCACATATTAGTGGAGTCATCTTTCCTGTCTATACACTATCCATCTCTCTGGACTTATTTTCCTCAGTTCATCCTCTCACGCCACCGCTGCCTGACTGCTGGGTATTTTTAGCAGAACTAGATTGTTGCTTTGTGGGTTCGGTTTCCACCATCCTTCAGCCGAAACCTAACGCCTGGATAAGACAAACTATTTATAAATCAGGCCAGTGGTGTGATGTCCCGGTGTGATTGTTCACCCAATCACGCTCTGACAGTCATTCTGGGAGGGGTTACTAACCCACAGCGCCTCATACTTACCTACACTCTCCTTTCTTTTTTTTTTCTCATTTTTCTTTTCAAACTGTGTCATTTTTTCCTCCTCTGCATCTTTCTTGAGTTTGAATCATTTACATTCATGCCATGTCTGTTTGCTCTGGTATTTATGAAACTAAGATGCCTTGTTTTTTTGTCCTTTTTGATAACTCTTGTTGTTGGCAGGACCTGCCTCGGTCCCCGGTGGCCCCGCCCCTGGACTCCTGCTTCCTGAGACCGGCCCGCCCGGCCAACCGTCGCCCCCCCTCGCGCTGGGCCGCCCACTCCCCCTCCTCCTCACCCAAGTGGAGCGAGGGCAGCAAGAGGAGGTTCACCTTCCCACCTCCAGGACACAGCAAAACCATACTGGAGGCTGAGGAGCCAGGGCAGGAGCATCCTCCGGCATGAGGCCCTCCTCTTCCTCCTCCTCCTCTTCTCTCCACCTCGACCTGCCTCTCCTTCTTGGAGCCTAAACAGACCCAGTACCTCAGCAGCCCCTCTCTAGAGACTCCCAACAGGAGGAGCCAGAAGGGGCTGGGATCCACCCAGTAGCACCAGCTGACCATTAAGGAAAAACAACCAGAACTTCCTCTGAGAAGAACCTGGAATGTACTGTAATAACAGAGAAAAAAACATTTCCATAAGAGGTGCCTGTACACACTTGAGTTATTCATAGCCCCACACGTGTGTGTGTGTGTATATGTATGCAATACATATATATTTTAATCTCAATTCAGAACCTTTTTTTCAGGTGTCAAAGAAAAACTGTAGATCAGCTGTTGTAATTGTCCAAATATGAAGTTTACGCCATTTTTTGTCTGTTTTTTGTTGTTTTCTTTTTTTTAACATAAATACCTTATTTGTTATGTTCTGTCCTGCATAAATTCATATTCAAACTATTTTCTTATGCTGAGCAAGAGTATGCCCTTAATTTTTTTTTTTTTTTTTTTTTTTTTTTGGGGTTCACAGCCTTTGAAGCTTGAATCCACATGACTCAGTTTTGTTTAAAGGAGATCACAGACACAAAAAAAACAACAACAACACACAACTTCTGCTTCACCGGGGCTGAAGCGGAGACACATGATGTCATTTATTATGCTGATGTATTTATTTATTTTTATGTTCAAATGAATGTTTGGCTCTGTAAACATTTAGACGATGGGAAACAACAACTGAATAACCTTATGCATATTTGGAAGGCAGTTGTACAAATATCGGTCAAATATTTGCATGCCTTTTGAACACTAGCACTTTAGTGCATGTACATACAAGCGCTAGTCATTTGTGATCACTCAGCTCTGCTGTAAGAAAAAAAAAATCATCGTGAGGGTACTCTTAAGCTGTTGTTTTGTTGTCACATGATTTGCATTGACTAAAATAAGAACACTTTTTAAGTAAATTATTGTACCTACCAAGCTGTCTTTGTACAGTTGTTACTATGGGGTATGAATTACTTTTTCTCTTGGGAAGAAAAAGGGATTGTGGAAAAAAAAATGAATGTTTTAAATGAAAAGTCTATGTCAAAAGTCTAACGATCTATAGTCTCTGTTAAATTGGTAATAAAGATGAATGTGTATTTACAAGACTTGGTCCTGTACGTGTTGTGCCGCCGCTCGGTGGTGAGCGTCCGTCTTTGTGGATGAGCTTTGGAAGCACAATGCAAACGCTCTCATGAATTACATTTATCTTTTAAACACAAAGCTCATGGCAGATTAATGTACATGTTCCCTCATTAGACCCGAATTTGTGTTCTTAACCAGAGAGTGATCCTAAACTGTGTGTACGTTTGTGTGTAGTGTGAGTGTGTGTGTGTGTGGATTACAGTGCGGGCCGCAGGATTACAGTGGGTCAGGGGGGACAGACACAGGGAATATGAATAAGAAGATTGTGTCCTCTCAGAAGTCAAATCCCCTTGCATCACGGCCATACATGTGCTACCTTACTCATTTTATCCAGCTTGCCATGCTACATAAAGACCAGCAGTACAATATTACCCTCCATTATCTTATTTTAGGAAGGGAAAAAACTCCTCCAAATCCTGTATGCTTGAGGCACAACAGTGTCGATCTTGGATTTTCAGTTCAGCGCTGTGGAAAAATGTTGATGTAAGAATTAAATCCTTTCACTTAAGAGCATTGCCTTTTCAAGGAGAACTGCATGTGTTATTGGCCACTAAAGGAGACAGAGCGAGCTGGGACAGAGAGGGTGATAAAGAGGTGGAGAGAGAGAGAGGGAGGGAGAGAGAGAGAGAGAGAGAGAGAGAGCTGCAGGGCCTACCTTTCTCAGCATCATAAGCATGAATAATTAATCCAGGCCCAGCTGCACACCAGTAGCTGCTGATGGCACTGAGCAGGTCAGCGGAGGGAAGGAGGAGATGCTGGCTTTTACGTGCATTGCCCTGAGAGCCCAGAGAGGAACCAAGTGCTGAATAATTTACACTGACAGACACACACACACACACTCACACAAACACACACACAGCCCTCTGCTCTCTAAACAGCCTTCTGTTTTCATATCACTGATTTGATGTCAGTCGCAGCAAGAGGAGGGTGTGACTTCCAAAAGGGGGGAAAATATGTCCCCTAAGCAAATTTACAGCGGGACAAATCCTACCTGCCGTATAAATAAAGGTGCAAAGTTAAAGTTACAGCTTGCAGGTCGTCGCTATCTCCAACCTCATGAGATAAAATGGTTTGCAGCACTGCTTTTCGTCACAGTGGCATCTGTCAGATTTGGTGGGATGGTTGGTCATGTGCCAAGCGACAAGTGCTGAACTTTTTGAGCCCCTTGGCCTAAAGGGGGTGAACGAATTCATGTGTCATCACAAAACGTCAATCAAAAAGGGGCGTGGCCTACCAGAAAAATGTCACAAAACCTCCACATGGATAATGCAACACCAAAAAAATTGGCTGTGAGGTTTGTCCTGAGCTTGGGCCACACCCACTTCATATCAGGCCACGCCCACTTCAGTTTTTTGCAGTTTCTCCAGAGGGGGGTTTTGTGAGGTGGTCTTTGAGACTCGTGTGTGTAGCTGGTTTTACACACGGCCACGCTGCCACACTCACCTCTGCTTCTGCTATCGATTATAGATTCTTGACCAGAGGAATTAACCCGACCAACTTTGTGTTACCGCTGATCAGTGGAGAGGAGTAAAACTGATTTTTAAAATATATGAAAATGCCACAAATTATTACTTTGACACAAATGGTCGGACAAAAATGTTTTGTTTTAAAAGAGGTCCTACCCTATGACCCTATTCGTTCCAATTACAATCACACTGACACTGTCATTACCTCCTCTTCATAATACATTATGCTTATACATGAAAAACACATACAGGAATGTCACAGTATTTCAAGAGTGCAAAATGTAAAATTAATTTCAAACAAAACTGTACAATTTATTCATTCCACAAAGTTATATCCCATTTAATAAAGTCTGTCTGCTTGTAATAATCTAATAAGTCTAATAAGATTCAATTAAATGATAAGACATCTAAATACGAATGAGGCAGGGCCACTGGACGTTTTCAGGACATTGACAAATAACGGCTGATCTGCAATATCTGTCCAGGCTTTTTACAGGACATTATCCGCACAAATTACACTAATTTTAGCTTGACTTTTACATTAAAAAAAAAATCACTCCAGGCCCATTCACAGGCTCAACAGAGTTATTTTGTATGAAGTTATTACTGTCCTACATCATCTTTACCGCTCTGATCGGGTGGAGGCCAAACATGAAATCCAAATGTGGCGGCTCATCAATAAATCAAATCCACCGGATGCACAAGGTCAAATGTCGCTGGTGGAAAAAGACGCTGATTGAATATTCCAGATGAAGCTGTGGCATAAATTAGGTAGACAAAGAGATCAGGAGGGATTTTCCGGTAGTTAAGATATGATTATATATGTCTGATTTACTTCAGCGATGATGGAGCTAAGTGTGTCAGTGAAGCTCGGTTAGAGTTTGTGTCCTGACGTTTGACTCTGATTGAGATAGATGGAGAGAGCCACATCGTCCTCCCCGGCCGTCATGAATAATGCAGCGTGACTGTCTGGCCGTCTCTGTTCAGATGTTTTCGAGCTGTTGCCACGAGGATTCCCCAAATATTTGTTGGACTGACTAAGTAGATCAGACAGGCTTCTAGTTTCCTCCTCTCCCTTGTTTCGTGAAGGTTGCAGCTGATGTCTGAGGTTGAGGTCTGAGGTATCAGTGTTCACACAACGCTGAAACCCGCTCCAGGTCACTGCATGGAAAGGCAGACGTGTGTCTTTTTCGTTGTAGCAGAGTATGGATTTGTTCGCGTTCAAAGCTGCTCCAGACAACGTTTATACGTAAAAATACACGTAGAAAGTACAGAAATCGAAATATTAAACCTCCATCTTGTGCTTTTATAGATTCTAGTTGGAGTATTCTCACCTTTGGCTTTCTTTCTATTGGTATTCAGATAACATATTAACAAGGATTGTATGTTTTATGGATTGCGACAGGCTTTTATTGTTGTTTTTGTGATTTTGTGTATTTAGAATATCCTTATTATATTTTATTTTATTTTATTTTTCAGTTTAACTCACATTTTAGACTGGCCCCTGCCTAGTTTGCCGTTGGCCTTTCCTTGCTGTCACCTCTAATGGAAGTAGGTTGAGGTTTTATTGCGTTATCCTTGACAAACAAGTTTAAGACATGTAAATATCTTGCTCATATTATAATATAATATAATAAACTCAACAATAAGGGGTGATGTTCAGCCGGCTGGTCATTATCACAAACTAAACCCCAACAGGAAGAGCCGGACCCTGACGTGAAATGACCTTGTATCACCCACCCAGCCTGCTCAGGTTACATTATACCTACATTACTATACAAGCCCACAGGACCACTGTGTCTTTATATGCACTCTTCATGTGTCACCTGGTGTATGGAAAAAAGTGTCTGTCTCCACTGCCATGAATCAAAAGCTCCATGTTTCCCACATTACAACTGATATCCGTTGTTGTAGGCTGATGACTTCCTGGCCCCAGCAGGTGTTGTTGCTGGCTTGATATATCCAGTGTGCTCAAAGTGACAGTAGATAGCACTTATTCATAACAACTGTCACTCTTCAGAAACATCAGTCGTATTTCACACAGCCATAAATCGAGAGAAAGCAGCACTCACCTGTGATTCCTTTTTTTTTTTCTTCCCAACATTGCCGCCCCAAACAGCCACTAAGAAGAGAAGGAAAGATTTGAGGACAATGCAGCTTATCGACATCATGTGGCGTGATGTGAATAATGAAGTCCCTCACACTCTCAGAAATTCAAAACAGTAACTTCTGGCTGCTACTTGGAAGTGCCAAAGTGCAGAAACATCTAGTGTAATGGCCTACCTACTAAATTATATCAGATATATGTATAGGCACTGCATTTGTATAAAAGAGACAAAACACAGAATAAACAAACTTAAGTAAGAGTAATTTGACTGATAACATTCTTCATCTTTTCTGTTTTTTTCTATAGATTTCACAATAATATCGTTATCGCAAATTCTTTTGACCATCATAATTGTGTAGTGAAAATTTGATGACAGTCCTGTTCTAGTGCAAATTGAACTTTTATATACACTAAAGCAGGGCCGCACTGCTTTGTTCTCAGTTCAGCCGCCCTAAAAAGAAACCTTTCCTCAAATTTTGAGACTTAGAAATACCAAGAATGCATGTTCTCCCATTAATGAATCATTGCTTTCAGTAATAATTTCGGTTTCTTGAATTGAAAGTGTATCATTGTAGAGATACTTAAAAGACTTCAAGACACAGATGAAGCCACCTTTTAATTAATTCAGCTGCACATCATTCTCCGTCTGTGTCTTTTCTGCTAAGAGAATCAACCGTTCTGAAGGCTCCACGCTGCCTCGTTCGCCATGCAATCTGTCAAAATTGGCCCCCAAATTGCACTCGCCAGCAGCTGTGAGCAACGGCCTTGGACAGACAATGGGCAGCACAACAGGCCTGGCTGTGCGATTAGCTGAGAGGTTGTCATGCCAACGACACAAAAAGCCCTCTGCTCGGCGCAGGCAAAGGTTTGGGCCCCAAGGAGATTTCCTATTGAGTGAAAGCTTTGCCTGGAGGCCCGTCACTTGTCCTCGCTTTCGGTTATGTCATTATTCATGAAAAAAAAAAAAAAAGGCCTGTCCTCCAAGGCTCCCGTAGAGGCCTTCAGAGCAAAGCTGAGGCCGACACCAGTGTGTCAAAACTTCGCGGCGGAGGTTGGGTGTCAAGGTTTTTGGATTTCTTCTTCACAAGAAAAACACCATTGTACAAGAAAACAGACAAATCCATTGTGCCCAAGAGCAGGACGCCTGTTTGAACCCTGAGCTGAACCGTTGACGGCTCATACAAAACATTCCCACTGGAGTCAGAAATCTGAGTTCAGCAAATGAAACATTTATAGAAAATTTGCAACTAGACAAAAATGAGATAGCTTAAGGATAGGGCATAATACACTGAGTAGCTTTACGGGTGATAAAAAAATGTCAGCTCTTACAATGCAAAGACCACTGCACATACAACTCACTCTAAAGGTAAAACTATGTGTGGAGTAGAGCTTTGATTACTGCCTGAACTTTTGGCCTTGTTGACTTATCCCGCATGTGAAACGTTGATGTCAAAGGCCCCACTTCAGTGCCACGTGACAAATTTACATTTCAAGTTCAGCGATGCCATCTGTCAGTCCTTCTAAAGGCAAAAAACAAAAACACAGTAGTCATTTGAAGCCTCCTTGTCTTGTCTTTTGTCTGCATAATTTGCTCTGGACGCGCCGAGTGTTCTTCATGGTGCACTGCACACTCTCATACACACACTTGCGTACACACACACACACACACACACACACACACACACACACACACACACACACACACACACACACACACACACACAAACAACATCTCTCTGACACTTTGGGCCCCTCCCTTTTGCTAGATTGGTGTCTATAATGGAGAAAACCTTGGGGTCCCAGAGCAGCTGAAGCAGTGTGGATGAAAACAGCATTCTCATTCTTTCTCTCACTCTCACTCTCACTCTCACTCTCTCCCTCTCTCTCTCTCTCTCTCTCTCTCTCTCTCTCTCTCTCTCTCTCTCTCTCTCTCTCTCTCTCTCTCTCTCTCTCTCTCTCTCTCTCTCTCTCTCTCTCTCTCTCTCTCTCTCTCTCTCTCTCTCTCTCTCTCTCTCTCTCCCTCTCTTGCTCTCTCTCTGAGCCTGTCTGATACGGCATAAAAAACAATGGCAAAGGATTTGGGGCCGTAATCCTCCAGGGGGCTCGCAGGAGGTTGGAGACAGACTGGGATGCTTTACACACAATAATGCTGCTGCGCTTTCTCCTTCCACCGGATTTCACAGAGCAGAATGCAAAAATTCTACATTGCAAATGTTAAAGTCTAGCACAGGTGTAAGATTTGGACAAATTTGGTGGAAAACAAAAGATGCCTTCTATTCTACACTTTTCTAGAATGTGCTGCCACGTTGTGCCATTGACACAGTGAGGTAAATTGATCTGAGGTGACACATTGAATTCAATTTAAACAATTTAAACTCCAGTGTGTGTGTTTGTGTGTGTGTGCATGACAAAGCACACGCACTAACACACACACAAAAGGGTTTGATTGATATGTGTTTTAAAAGACAGATGCATTTTAGACTGAAGCTGCCAACGGGAGATATTTTGCGCTGACATTTAATGTGTTTGCATTTGACCATTTTCACACCAAAACACCAGAAGGTTATCTCAGTGTTTTCCCCCAAATTTTGGTCTTGGCAGGAAGGAAAATCCTCTGAAACAGCACCGGGGCACTAAACCTCTCCACTGAAACCCAAGATAATCCTACGACTACAACTGCTGCCACCACAACTCATACTATTGCTAGTACTACTACGGATAATAGCAGTAGTATCAATAGCATATTAGTCATATTAATTCGTTCATACTAGTGTAGAACTAATCACAACGTTGCATTAGAAGCAATTCAGATTAAAGACTCTCCATTGACAGTCGGGTAATATTGATCAGTTACATAACAATGCAATCGTGCAAACTGTTTCATAGTCATCACCTCAAATGTGGACAGCACCGACTGGCTAGTATCTTATTTTTACATAAATAAGAGGCCAGTATCGCCCTTATATATTGGTCTAACACACACACACACACAAATACACATACCAGGTTGTAACTGAATCGAGGAGATTGAATGTCACAAGTTCTGACTTTTAAGGCTTGGTGGCTGAAATGAGGACCTCCTCCCTGCTGACAGGACAGTCCTTGGCCTGACAAAGTGACAGTCAGCTGAACAGCGACAAGCACCGGCACATCGGCCTCCCAACGACAGACGCAGCACAAAGGCTACTGGCATTATAGCCTGCAATGAATTATGAATGAATTGCCCCTCCATCATAAAGATGTGGCTTTATGTGCAAGCTCCCTCCTGTCACGTGTGAAGTTATGGATGTGGTGGAAAGTGCCCGGTGAAATGGTGGATACCGTACTGGCCGTCCCTGTTGTTTTGCTTTGTATGACTCTAATGTGAAACATGTGTGCGCTTGAGGTACTTTAGGGCACTTTGGATTAAAAAAACATCAAATTATGTGACACACTGAGAAAAATAATCAAATTGTTGCTGCTCTAACTGGTCCATCCTTCAGTTCACCTTCCTTTGAACTCCTGCTATAGAGGTCTATAGTGAGTTTTTTTCCCCCATTCAGGTGCACTGAGTGTTTCCCAGTAGTGTGTTTGTGTGATTAGGGGACAGACAGACAGACAGACAGACCAGGGTCGAGGGCTGGAGGCAAGATGTCCCTGCAGGTTTACATACTGTGGCAGCTGATCCTTCCTCTGGTCACTGCTGCAGACGGGGCAGCGCTGTCAGGGAGCAAACCTCTGCAGACTGCCGTCCTGGTCAAGCAGGGAGGGTCGGGTGGAGGAGGAGAAGGGTTGTCATGGTAACCACACCTCTGCGGCTGGCGGCGACGATGTGACATTGCCCACCACGGTGTTTCTGGTCCCCTCCCACCGTGGCTCTAAAAGTCTGCCGAAACAAGTTGTGCCTGTGTTACGGGAGGTGTGATATTGCATCATAACTTGCAAACTTGAAAAGCAAAATGTGTGTGAGGGCTGCTGGCAAGCTTGTGATGTGTTTTGTCACTGTAAACAGCTTTTTGCAAGATGTGTGACATGCATCGCTCAAAGGAATGCATGTGACATCATGAGATTTAGTCTAAAGTTTTGTAAGCCACTGCAGGAAATCACAGCGTGTGGTGTTGTACTTGTGTTATAGGGTGCCCCACGTTGTATTATGACATACAAAACAACTTGTAATACAAATGCATGTGTACTCAGTCTTCAGAATAATGAAAACATTCAATGTCTTAATTTAATATAGAGCAATGATAAACAGAAAAACAGTTCTTATGCTTTTGCCAGAAAAGTATAACAGCGATTCAAAAGCTCTGCTGCTCTAAAATCATCCAACCATCGCCCCTTGCTTTCAGGCATCCACCTCACTTGAATGCTTTGAGGTGGGAAAGAGGAATTTCCCAGTGTCCGGTGGACTTGAACGCACCATAAATTAGCGATATGCAGCATGAGGCCCGGTGTTTCAGCCCCCATCAAAATATGAGAATATATCTGGATTTCATTAGAAGTTGCCATCCTGTGCTCTTAAACACATGTTAAAATAATTTTTGTAAAATCTGTCCGTTTTGGGCTTTTATTTTGAAGGGGCAGTTGCTTTCACCGGACGTTATCTTTACGTTTAAGTCATAGCAAATACAGCAAATACAAATTAAAATAGTTTGCAATAAACGTCATTTAATATGCTGTATTCTAACGTACCATGAAATATAGGCCTACGTGTTCTCAGTTGTGTTTTTTTTTTTTTTTCTGGGAGCATTTCCGGCCAGTCAGAGGTGATCCCTAAACTCAGAACCACAAAGTCAAAACTCAGTAATCCGTCGCACTTCAGCGCCACCTACTGTTCAAAAAAAGAAACGACACCTGCGGTCGCACAATGAACTAATCAGAGAATGAAACATTGAAAGCATCAAATTAGACAGCAGATTAAAAACATTGAATTTCGTTCGCAGAACCCGTGGTTTTAAGCTAAAAATCCGTTTTTTGCCTTTCACATTTTTGCACTTTGTCATATTTTTCATTTATTTGCGTTTTAGTAATTGGTCAATAGTCATACTCACAGTCCTGTTTACCTGTACTTTAGTCTTTATGTACTTTCAGCTGGTAATGACACTATTTCCGACAGCACCTGAAGGCAGCATTAGCTAGTGCGTGATGCGCCCACCGAGGCTGCTAGCATAAACCCGCCGCTGCTGCTCTTTTATCTTGTGTAAAGCCCGTAAACCGAAGTAAAGACTAGATATTATTTCGTTGCCATCTGTAATAACCTGAACGTTATAAGCCTCAGATTAGGTGATCCCTTTTCATCGTAGATTACGGCTCAACTAATCTCATTGATTTAGCACAGATAGCCCTAACGGCTAGTTAGCTGTTAGCTGTCTACGGGTGGGCTAACTCAGCTAAATGGATGGCAAAGGAGCTCATTGTCGTTTTCAGCGACGCGGATAAGGCGTGTGATTCAGTTCAAGATTACCGACGTTAAAAAATTAAAGCCTTTTAAGAATGGATCTCAATTTTTACTCGGACCTGTCGGATGGTTGTGGGCAGAATGTTGATTCCGAGATTTTGGACACGCAAGAATATGGTGGCTACTCCGAGAATAAAGTAAGTGAACGCAGCGGTGTGACTAGATGCTGTTTTGGCCTGGGTTTTCTAGCTGAGTTACTGAACCGTGTGCGGTGTGTTTTCAGTTTCCAGGAGGCAGTGATAATTACCTGACCATCAGCGGAGGAGCTCATCCTTTCCTGTCCGCTGAGGTGAGCGGCTTCATGACATCCTGGTGCAGTGAACGCAGCTCCTGTTTGGCAAACAAGTGGCAGAGTATCAGCGGCTAATTCACGACTCTGTTCTTCTTTCACCCCATTTAGCAGACCTTCCATACCCCCAGCCTCGGAGATGAGGTGTTTGAGATCCCCCCCATCTCTCTGGACTCAGTCTCAGCCCTCAGCGTCGGTGATGTGGTGTCCCACTTCGGGGAGCTGTCCGATGGGTCAGAGGGTGCTGGGGGCCCCTCTAGCTCCGGGAGCCTTGTTAGCAACCTGGTGGTGGAGGCCAATGACCCATCCTTCGCCTCTACTTTTGTGAACTCTGGCTCCCAAGGCCTGGAGCACTTGAATCTCGGGGTGATGAGTCAGGCCGGTGGGGGAGCTCTGCTCAGCTCGTCAGCTCTGGTGAGTAAACTTTACTCACCTGTGGACTTTCACCTTTGACACCAGCACGTATTTATTAAAATGCACTGTGATGGTGATTGTTGATAAGTTTGTTCTGTTGGTTCAGCTGCCCCTAAAAAAATTAATGATCTCATGCCAGTGACTGTTATAACACTGAGTTTTGACCTGCTACCCTCCTCTCTGTAATCCCTCTGCAGGAACTGGGTAATTCCAATGGGTCACATTTTAGCAGCTCTTCCCCAATGACCATTGACGTCCCACTTGGCGATATTGGTCCTGGTCTTTTGGGAAGCAGCCAGCTGACAACTATTAACCAATCAGAGCTGGGACTGGGTCTTGGGAGTGGGAACATGCTGCCTCAGTCAAAGACACCTGACCAGCCGCTGTCAGCAACACCGTCTCCAGCCGGCTCCCTGCAGGATGAAGACATGGATGAGTTCAGGGTGAGGGTTCACGCCTGCGGAGGCCTGGTTCTGCTAGCCACTTTTACGTAAATGTGTTGCTGATTTTATGCAGTGAGGCAGGTCTTGAAACTAATCCAGGCTTTCCCTCTCTCTCTCTCCCACTTCCTCCCTCCCTTGCTTAACACTTCCGCTCGGCAGAGTGTTCTGGCAGACTGTCCCGTGTCTCTCTCCTCCGCTTCTGCAACTTCCCAAGTGTCCTCCCATCCTGTTCCCACGTCCTCTGCCTCCCCGGCTGCAGCCAGGAGGGGTGGGGGCAAGCCAGCCACAGTGGCCTCACCGACAGGGTCAGTGGGTGCAAAGAAAGGGAAGAAGAAGAAAGACCCCAATGAGCCCCAGAAGCCTGTGTCGGCCTATGCCTTGTTCTTCAGGGACACCCAGGCAGCTATCAAGGGCCAGAACCCCAACGCTTCTTTTGGAGAGGTGTCGAAGATTGTGGCTTCCATGTGGGACAGTTTGGCTGAGGAGCAGAAACAGGTAAGCACACACTCACTGAAATATTAGTTCCTGAATAACTTCCATCCATCTGGCAGCATTTCCATAAAAAACAAAAACCTATTTTGTCCTCAACAACCTAACTCATTTGTAAGCTCATCACACGGTTGATAACTGTTTTTGGGGTTATACGTACGTATTTGCAGCCCACTCTGATGGATGGTGAGATATTGATAAATTGTGTTTATAATAGCTGGACTTTAATTTCTACTAGGTGTATAAGAGAAAGACTGAAGCAGCAAAGAAGGACTATTTGAAAGCACTGGCAGCTTACAAAGCCAACCAGCTCTCACAGGTAAGAACATCTTGACCCTTAAAGAAACACCTTTTTGTCTGTGTGGGATTTTACATTTATATGGGTTTTTAAATCCATGCCCTCTGTTTTTACTCCAGCCTTCCACTGAGGTGATGGAGACCTCCCCCTCACCATCTCCTGTGCCGATGGCCAACCCAACTCCTGCAGCTCCCTCTGCTGCTGCCCTCCAGCTGGTCCGCGCATCTCAAAACAGCCTGGAGGAAAACACCATCACCAACATTTGTGCCTCCAACATCATCCTGGATGTCCCGGAGGTGACGACACGATCACGGACGGGGGCAAACAAAGTCCCCGCTTCGGTAGCCGCGGCCCCTCCAGCCAAAACCGTCACCAAGATCATAATTGCCAAGCAGATGCTACAGGCTGGCGGCCAGGTGTTGACCGTGCTGCCTGGAGGGGTCCGTACCTTGCAGCCTGCGGTTGTTGTCCCGGGCGCCTCCCGCCAGCCCCCTCCGCTGCAGCAGATGCAGAACGCGCCGCCTCCACCACGTCTTCAGCAGATGGCGCCGGCACCACCGCCCTTACAGGCCAAGCCCCGCGAGGGAAGCACCATGGCAGGCCTCCCGGTGTCCGTCACCGCCACGCCTCCACCTCCGCTCCAGATAAAAATCGTTCCCGCTTCCCTGCAGGGCAAAGAGGCCGTGCCAATTATTGTGGCCACCACGGCCGCGGCCAACTCAGCTAGTGTGCCGTCCGCCGTGCCCACGTCTGCCCAGTCGACATCCATCGTGGCTCTGCAGGTGGTGAACTCCGCTGACCTGCCAGGCAACCCAGAGGAGGAGGTCGTTGCAGAGGTGTTGCCCTCAGAGGAGGTAAATAGTGGTGCAGGTGTCTTCACAAATGAAACACTGTCATGCTTCCTGCAGAATTTTTTGCCAGATTTGATCATTACTTGCTAAAATTGTATGTGTATATTGTCATCACTGAACATTTTATTCTCTCAAATATTGATGCCTGTAGGTCTGGGCCATATATTGATGTTATATCAGTATCGTGACATGAAACTAGATGTCGTCTGGGATTTGGATATCATAATATCATGATATGGCATGAGTGTTGTCTTTCCCTGGTTTTACAAGCTGCATTACAGTAAAGTGATGCAATTTTCTAACTTTTCTATTATTTGCCTTTACCCATTGATGTCCATTCATCAAAAATCTCATGGGGCACATACTTGGTGAAAGCACCAGTAGTCATCCCCACAATATCAACACTGATATTGTATTTGGTCAACAGTATCTGTCTGTATCAGGCCCCAAATCCAGTGTTTGTCAGGTATGGGTTCATGCTGGGGTCAGTTCTAAGATGTGCTGCAGCTTACAGTTTGCCTCTGTAGACGATTATGCTGCAGTTATTAATGCATTGCTCCTGTTAATTGTCATTCATGTCAGGCTAAGCAATAACACCACATGATGAATTTTCAAATCACATAAAAAAGGAAATATTAGGTGATAATTTAATTTACTTATTCTAATTACGTTCTCCTCGTCTCCCAGGAGGAGATGGACCTGAACGAGTCCGGCGATGCCTCCTCCGCCCTGAGTGTGTGTGTACGGGCCGGCTGCAACAACCCAGCAGTGGAGAGCAAAGACTGGGACAAAGAATACTGCAGTAACGAATGTGTAGCCACTCACTGCAGGTGTGTGTGTGTGTGTGTGTGTGTGTGAGACTGATCTTAGTTAGATCAAAATATCAAAATGATGTCCATTCAACAATTAGTGAACCTAGATACCTGATTTTCTGTGAGTGTTACCAACCAGTCATCGCCATTCTCCCTCTGTTTGTCTCTCTGTGTGTTTTCAGGGATATATTCATGGCCTGGTGCTCCATCAAGAACCAGAGCATGGGAACGGTGAAATAAGGAGAAGTGAGGCAGAAGACTTGGGGCTGATCAGCAGCAAAACCACAGCTAGACTAGAATACAAATCAGCAGGCGTTTTGGGGCAAGCTCAACCAGAACATGGTGGTGTACAGAAAGAGTCGAAAATATGTTTTGCTACGAATGCCTGTACATTACAGTGTTTTTAAAAAATATTGTTTTGTACACACAGGCTTGTTGTGGTTGCTATTCAGGAAATGAACAGGAAAGCTTGCTAACTGCCACCACCTACTGAATTTAGATGGAAGTAGCAGGTACAGAAGTATCTGCAGTGTGAATTATGTTTGAGTGTGTATGCAGCGTTCAGCCAGGCTCCAGTGGACTGGAGGGCTGCTGGGAAAAGGTGAGCGGAGAGAACCGTGAAAGACAAAAGACGTTCTAGAGAATGGAAACAAACTCATCAAATTAGTCTTGTTTTTATTTTCTGATACAGCTAAAGTCCATATGGGTCACTTTATACTTTTTTTTTTTTTTTTTTTTTTTTTTTTTGGTAAAAGTTTCCTGTTTAGGAAACTGTCTGTTACTCAAAGCTCTTTGTTCTGGAAGAGAGGTTGTTGGTTGTCTTTTTTTTTTTTTTTTTGTTACACAAGTTAAAATTATTGATGATACAACACTCAAGTGTCAATTGGACCCTTGCTTCGAAGTCTTTTGGTGCCTCTTGTCTCTTGTGTTACTCGATAGAGACACACTCCACAACAGTTCAATTTATTACTTTACTTGAATAAAAAAAAGTCTTCATTTGAAGGAATACTTTGTATTGCTGAGATTTTTGTACTGAGGTTAGTTGCCTTCCAGGCTTAAGGTTGCCTTCATTTCTTTTTTGTAAAAGATTCTCGGCTTAGGTAATTGTCAGTTGATAAAAAAATCATGATAAATTTTACTTTGTTTTCTTAATAAATTAGTAATAAATGCTCAAACCTTTGGTTTCTTCATCTTGTTATTCTGATTCGCCAGTCCTCATTATTTTCGACGCTTTAGCTCCGAGTGCTGCAGAGCTTCCACTAATGAGCATACAGAGAAAATAGGAGAGGCAATGCTGATGATTCCACATGAAGGTTAATCATTAAAAATAGACTCAAAGAGTCCAGTTAAGGAAAGAAGGAAGACAGAGGCTGTTGGGTAAAGTCAGTGAGGTGTGTGTCTTTGGTCCATAAAATTTTTATCTTTGCACATAAACCCATTTCACCTAAATGGAAGCACTTTGAACCTTGGGTTATATTATTTCATATTAATCACATTAATAGACTTTGGCTCATGAAATTATGACTCCACATGCCATCCTTCCATAATCCCCCTTTTCACGAAATATAAAACATTTCATAGTGGAAAAGTGTCATTTTACGTTGCAGGTTTCTAAATTACAGTCCTTGGTGGTGGTGGATGGTGAATTTTAACAAGTGAACTCAGCCTGGTGTTTTTCCAGGAAGGCTGACTGTACGTTGTGAAGCTGTTTGTGATAACAAATTACCAGCCTGGATTTGTTCTTCCAGTATTTCAGAGATAAAAGTTTATATGTCTCTGATTAAGAACATTCATAGAAATCATCCAAAATCCATCCTACATTTGATCTTACACAGGTTTTAGTGCTACACAACACTGCTTCATGAGATACTTCAACAGGAAAATATCTGAAAGGATTAAAAAAACAAAACAAAACAAAAAACATAAATTACACTTATAATTGTCAAGATACAATCTTTGTACAACTGCAGCCACTCATAATATTAAGTGCCTTTCATGTTCATAAGTTGAGCACAAAACATTGCAACTGGAGAACATACACCAACATACAATAAAAAAATACACCTGAGACAAATTTTTGTTGCAGTTATTGCGTTCTTTGGTTTTAGACCTAAGTCCTAAAAGACCTGTCTGTCTACCTTCCAAAACTTGTTTGCCTCCATTTCGGACCAATGTTTATTCCGTTGCACTATAATCATGCTGAGGCTGGGAAGGTGCTCGCTGCCTCAGTGCAGTCTTGGCCCAGTGTTTGCTTGTCATCAGTGTGACTCAGTGGACTTTTACAATAGAGGCTTTGCTGGGTGGATCCACGCGGTACAGTCCCAAGCCCAGGCACACCGGTTCAGTCAGTTTAGCCTGGAACTCATGCAGGTCGTCTGTGCCCAAGCGCCCAATCGTAGCGAAAGTAATGATGCCTTTATCGATATCAACAATGACCTGAATTTGGTTGTCCTGCAAGGCTGCAGGAAGAACTTCCTGGGTTTTGTTGTGGTAGGCGAACAGCTGGCCCTCGTCGTCGTGGCTCAGGCTCCAGGACTGGGCGTTCTTTCCAAACACGCTTTGGTCTTTGGCCTTGCGTTCGATGCTCTTGTAGGACACTGCGATGTCCCAGGATCCCTCAGCCTCCACCTGCCACATGTGGGTGCCAGAGGTGAAGCAACTGGTGGAGAGGACCTGAGGGGCTTCATCGAAGCGGGACTTCTGGCTGGGATAGTCCAGCTTGTGCCTCACTCTCTCCACGGAGCGGAGGTCAGGGGAGAATCCCAGAAAGGGGCTGGCAGTGTCCAGGTCCAGTGTGTAAGTACCTGAGAGAAAAACAGGTTCATGTCATTACCACCCTGCCAACATGAGCACACCTATCTAACACCGGCTGCTCCAAAAACATACACTAACTGGATATAATTTAAATCACTCTCATGCTAAGAGTGATGACAGCAGCCTCAAGTGGCGACTGTAAATTTCTACTCAGTCAAGTTTACCGTTATGCTGCATGGTCTGTTTTGTGATCTGTTACATGTGATGTTACAGATGATGCCAAGTTCAGTTTTGACCAAACTTGCAGGGAAAAAAAACAACATCTTGCTGCAGTATTGAAGCTTTTGGTAAATGGCAGTTATGGATATTAAAATTTTGACCTTTAACTTCAGCACCCTCATTGGGTTAGAATAATTTGCGAGGATACTGTAGCTGTGTGTGTGCAGCAAGCTCTGACTCATGGTGCAGGAGCTCAAATTTTGACTTTCAATTGTGGCGCCCCCATTTGACCAATAGATGTATTGTTTAATGCTCAGCACAGATACATTAGTCCTTCAACTTCCGTCAAAAGAAGACCAGTTGTGTCTCGGTGACCTGAGACCTCACATTTGACAGATAGACGGGTGGACAGGTGGACTGTGACCCACAGATCTTTCCGGTCAAAAGAGTGAGACTATGTTTTTTTATTGCCTTTCAGTCACTAAAATTACATTTATGACGCCACAATTTCAACAGCTCACACCTTGCTTACCTGGATCTTCTGTCTCTTCGTCTCTCCCGTCTTTCAGCGGCGGATAACCAACCAACAAATCTGTGCAGGGATTTTAAAAAAAAAAAACAGGCATTTGTATAATACTGTAATACATCAAAGAATGTATGTCACGGGGCCAGTTTAAGTTTTTTTTTCCTTTCTTTTCAATCCAGTGTTCCTAACTATTTTCTACTGCTGGAGCAATGGAAAATTACTAAGACACACTATGCAATGCCAACTATTCTGCTATTACATGACTACTGTGCCTTACAGTCATAATATATGTTCTAACCTTTGACCTGTGTGCATATATCTGACACCTCAAGTGCCTAGCCTTAGAAAAATAGACTCCAAAATAGACCTCATAATGGTGACTCTATCGCCATGGTGGGGTGATGTATTTGGCTTAGACTCATAGTTTCGTGATGTGTTTACGAGCACCACAGTTATTCTCCTGTGCAGATGGTCTATTGTCTAGATAATGTAATTAATTCGTATTTGGCTCAAATCATCACAGCTTTTATGCACAATTATTAGTTTTTTTCACTGACCAAGAAACCTCTGACCGACAGCAAGAGTATATTCAACTTGTTTTATCAAACTCATGAATATTCAGCATTGTAAAGTTTTGTGTATTCACTCCAAACTGTTTCTTTGGCTTCCAATCTGTAGACTGAATTAACTGTCACACTGCCTCTCTCTTGTCCTGAGTTTGCTTCAGCACCCAAAAGCACAAAAAATTACAAACATGGCAAATGAGGTGTCCTAAAAATCCTGCTGCACAAATTTTCCATAATTTCCATAAGTAAAAGAAACTATTTTGAGAGCTGCAACTGGAAAAAAAAAAATCCTCATGCCGATGACACACAGTGCAACTTACATTCGATTAGCTGCATGTTGTAAAGCTAAATTTTCACTGTTGCCACGTCACCAAACTCACATGTAACATTTCAAATGATGGTGCAAACCCAGATCATGATTTTCATTGGAGGGAAATCCAAACCAATAAGCTGCATGCAGACAAATTCGGCCTAAAGCTGCACCACAGTGGCTCCCCTCTCTGTTAGTGGCCGGTCGGTCTTTAACAGAGCCGATGCCGCTTTAGTCAGACTTCCATGACTTTTTCCAGGGTCTGGAAATTTGTGTTGTCAAATTAACCGACTTGTCCTGACCGAAAGTGGGGAATTTCAAGCTTCGCACATGTTTACCTGCAATGCTAGAGTAGATGTGGTGAACTCGAGTCTCCTGCTTGTCCAGTGCCTCTGTGAGGGTCTGGTTTTCCACCGAGTAGCTGTATGCTAGTTGGGAAGAAAAACAACAACAACAACAACAACAACAACAAATATGGTTAGACAAGCACAGGCAATGAGGGAAATGAGGGAACTTTGGGAATGTTTTTGAATGTTAATTTTACCGTAATACAGAACGATGAACCAGAGACAGAGCAGCACGACTGTGACGCTGTTGAGGCACGAGTCACCGGGGTTCACTTTCTGCTTCTGTAAAAAGAAAAGTAAAAGTTGTATCTATGTTACGGTCAAAAATTAACACTTTGGATATCCAAGTGAAAGATGAATTCCTTATGGGCAACTAATTTATTTATCTAATTTGTCATTAGTTCAGTTGTTTAGCATTAGATGTATTGTATATATGCTTTGGCAGTAAGGATGCCAGTAAAGCCCGTTTGAACTGAACTAAACTGAGCTAAACAGCAGTCTGGGTTTATCGGATGCATGATGCTCTCTAATGAGGATTTGGTAAATGGGCTCACTTCACGCTGGATGTCGTCTTGCAGTTTTCTGATGGAGTCCTGTGATTCGTCAATTTTCCGTTCAAGGAATTTGAAACGCTGCTCCATGTAATCCTGTTGCACCCACACCCACACCCACACACACATACACACAAAAGCTTCAATATCAGATTTTTTTTTTTGCAAACTTGTCACAAGCACTCTCCAATCTGTATCTGCTCATTCCAACTCTCAACTGAAGTTATTTCACTCTACTAAAAAATAGAGTGATACAAGAGTTTAAAATGAAGTTCAAAGCTTGGCCACACAACATGTATTTGTAAATGTGGACCCATCTGCAGGATGGGCAAAGCTAAAAAGGGTTAACACGTTGCGTTTCTTTAAGAACTGCCTTTACATTACTGCTTTTACAATGAAATACGCCGAAACACAGAAACATGCCAAGTAACATGTAAACGGAGTATTCCAGTTGCTGCAGCGCAGTTACCTTAACCGGAATATTGACCCGAACCGGAATACGGTGTGCATGTAAACGTAGTCATTGTGGTATGCAGTGACTGCCATTGTGGAAAAACACCAGATATAGGTGTGCATGGGGGCATCTGCCTGCTGGTTTGTTTGCATGGCGTGGTCAGGACTGCAGTCGAGTGTCTGAGTGCTTCAAGTCTGCCAGAGACGAGAAAATCCTGTTTGTCAGCGACATTATCAGCCCAGCACTCAGGAACGGGGATTTCCCCTGCGGTGCCAAGAAATCCAGCCCCTTTACAAGAAACTGTTACGCCAGCCGGCGTTACACAGGGCAACTTCCATGCAATCAGTCCCCCGTTGTAAACCAAATTATTTACTGTTGCTATGTTACCAAACTCATATGGAACATTCCAAACGATGATGCAATACAACCAAACGGCCTGAAAAAGTTTCAAATGTAACCTTGGCGTTAGAAAACCAAACTTATGCAATCTCACTGGGCGTGTCCCGACAGCTGATATCATCAAATATTGTGATTTTGCAGCCATACGCAATATTTGTATCAGTGGGTGCAATTCTTAAAATAAATAAATAAATAAATACATAAATATTTTTGCAGTCTTTGCACTTCATTACTTGATTTTAAACAAATTTTTGTTTCAGACGTTTTTGAGCTTCTATTTAAATTTTAAAAGATGTACTACATCTAGTGGCAAGTTGCCCATTTTAAAAGTGAAACAGCTGCACAAAGTAACACTTATAGCATGCATAGAACATTTTGATAACACACATGACCCATTTGATTAAAGTGCAATTCATGTACATTAAACACTTCATATATCAAGTTTTAGAAGAAGCTGAATAAATGAATAAATTGAAATCAAATTTTTGAAATGTTGATGTTGGCTTTGGTTGATTCATCTCCCCTCCACCCTGCCAAAATATCACAGTAATACAGAATTTTTGTGATATTTTGGTGAGACAACATTGCAATATCAAATTAAAGCCCAAGTGTCAGTGATACAAATGAGAACGGCAGCTTTGCAGTGTGTTCAGATCATAGAAACTGAATATTTTATTTCTATGATTTCTATGATGTCCGTTCAGTGCGTATGGTTCAGAGAGTTTGCAGTTTGGTGACGGTGTGTTAGGGAGGACTCACGGTCAGCTTCCTGCCCAGGATGCTGGAGGCCTCGGCGGCCACGTTCAGCTGCTTGCTCTCCAGCGCACAGATGTTGCAGATGTAGCGCCTGGACGTGTTGCAGTAGTACCGCAGCACCTCGTCTTCATGCTGCGGGCACTTCCTCTTCTGAAGGTCACCCAGGGGTGCGACCAGGGGGTGGCCTGTGAACACCGCCAGCTCCAAGTGGTCCTTGAGATGCTCCTGGCACAACGACACCTCGCACTTCAGACACGTTTTCACCGCCAGCTTCGTCCTCTCCGGACAGTAGTCACAGTGCACGCTCTCTGTCTGCTTGGCCTGCTGTCAACAATGTTTTAAAAAGCATTCGGAAGAGGGAAGAAAGCGACAAATCGTGTTAGAAAACATGAAAAACAGTTGAAAATATTTCTGAACGTTAAAGGAGCAGTTCACCAAAAATACGGTACAGTCTTAAGTGTTATTTGGCAAAGTTTCCAGTCTGTCGGCATCCTCTCTGTCTTCCTTTACCTAAATATAACAAAATGTACAAATGAAAAACTCAACAGGAGCAGCTCCCTCCAAAAATAAGGACACAGATAAACAACACAATCCACAGACTTCAGGGGTGAAGTGTACAGCTATCCACCGCCAACTAGTAAGAATTAGACAGATACAGTTTGTCAGGAAATAGTTCCCTACAAAGCTCCACAGTAATGAAGTGAAGGGAGACAGGGAATCTGGCGGCAGACTGGAAACCTCACTAAATCTCACAGAGACTACGTGGATGGACATATTGCACAAACAGGTCTAGATACTCATTACACAGCATGCAGGCTGGGTGCGGCTCTTGTCACTTTGAGCCACTGAACACAGCCACTCAACACAATAAAAACAAAGACAAACAAAGCAAGACACATTTTATGAATCCTCTGAAGAATTTTTCCTGCAGCATTTGAATCCAAAGTGCATCCACAATAGGTGAGGAAATCAGACTTGATCATGTGAGGCACAAACATGAGATACAGTTTGCAAAGTGCAACCTGCTGAAAATTCAAAGCATGTGCACAGTACAGATGGCAGTGTTGACAGGATGCACTCCAATAATATATCACCTCTGTTATTAACAAGCATGTATCCCTTGAATGTAAGGAAATTGTTACGGGTGACAGTGACATGATGGTCTCAATAAACGGCACCTTTTCTGTATTTAGGGTGAATTTATCATTGGGATTTCAGTGGATCTGCTTTAATAAGTGCCAGTTTAGGACTAAGGAGATTGTGGATGATAGGAGATAGTTTAAAAACATGTTAATAACAGGTACCCTCTGCTTCTTGTTCTCCCTGTAGTCCTCTGCGATGCTGGCTAGGGCAAAGCTCTTCTGCACCCCGATGATCTTGCCGAAGTAGGCCCTGCAGTCCGGGCAGCGGAAGGGGACGTCAGAGGAGTGATCTATCATGCCCTCCAGACACTCCATGCACATGGAGTGACCGCAGGGCAGCTGCCGGGGCTCCCTGAAGATGTCCCGGCACACCGGGCACGTCAGCAGCACCTCCAGCTCGGCTTTCTCCTCATTGGCCATGTGGCTCCCACCTGTCTCCCTGGGAAAGCTGGTGAGCAGGAGGAGCGGGCAGGAGAGGGTTAACAGCAAGGCGGTCAGGAGAGGCTGCTCGCTCCTCTTCACAGCAAACACCGAGAAACTGATTTGTGGCCCACAGCCTGTTGGTTAAGCCGCTGTGTACCGAAGTGTACCGAAATATTGATAATCCCCTACCTTTGAAGCCCGTAGTTCGGCTCGTCCTCCGTCCTACACGCACAGCGGCAAAAGTGAAAGTACAGCCGAGTTTATAGTTTGTCTTGTACTTCCTGAAGAGCCGGGGCGCGAGGGGCGGGGCCACGAGGCCGCCGTGTGGAAACCTGGAAGGATCATAAACAAAACACAGGGGATGACGTCACCATGGAGACCAGCGGCGGCACCACCCTCAGGTTTTAATTTTATTGATTATTTTATTTTTATTTATTTCACATTATTATTGTTATTGTTATTATTATTATTGTTATTATTATTATTATTACTGTTGTTGTTGTTGTTATTATTATTATTTTATTTCGTATTATTATTTGTATAGTAATAGTAGTTGTAGTAGTTGTGGTAGTAGTATTTATTACAGTACGAGTTCCACGTAAAAACTTAATTTTCAAAATACATTTAAACGCTATTACACGTTTGAAAAATTGGTTGTATGTAATTAAACTGTTCCGTGTTCAGACTGAAAAATAATAAAGCTGATGTAAACAAAATAAGAGAATATTTTGCCTTTTTTTTTTTTTGTCATGGAGTAACCACGGTTTTACGTCAGTGAAAATGGATATGAAATGCTTGTAATGCTGAATAAGTAATGTTACTAAAATATTTATTTCTAAAAAAAATATGATTTAACTCCCACCAACATCTCAAATATTTAATTACTAAATGATTTAATTTCATAAAATATTAAAACTATGCAAAAATGTAGTTTAATATTAAGTAATTTTTTTAAATTATGAATTAATAGACACCAAAATAAAGAAAAAAATGCTAAATTGATTGAAATTGCATTATGCAAATTTTACATTACACAAATATTTGGATTATAATTTTCTTTTATTCAAATATATTATACATAAATTATTTTATATTAGCTATAATTAATTAATTGGTAGTAATAACATAGTGCTTAAACCATGATTAAACCATGATTTCGCTCCCTGCCAAAACACTTGAATGTTTAGCTTTAGGACTATGATCAGTTCTCCCTCTTGATGGTAGCTAATACCAAACTAAATTTCATATTTATTAATCTATCCGGCTATCTTGCTGATCCTGTTGTCTAGAGTATTCCCAGGTTTCTCAGTGGCAAAAAAAGTCAGTCAGGTTTATTTGAGGAGCAAAGACAGTTTTCACTTCTATTTTAATGTGGATTCCCCCCTGAGAGCACACCCAAACTGCAGTGCACTCGAGGTGTCTTTCTCCTCATGGTGTGAGTCAGAAATTCCACCTGCTTGAGTTTATCTGTAGCAAAAGCCATAAAAAGATTTGATAACCACTGGCAAAGACGGTGCCTACAGTGTCTGTGTTTTTGTGTCAGGCCCTACTGACGTAACTGGAATTTCCACAAAGTCCACAACCTTTTCCCGCAAACCAAGTCATGTCTGACCAGAGTTCACATGACAAAACAAGCGCAGCATCGACGGGCCACAAAAATGTTTTTATTCCTTTTCATACAGAACACAACGTGGGGGGAAAAAAAGGCATTTCTCATTTTACAATATCAGTGTTACCAAGTAAAAAGCTCTAAAATGACATGATATTAAAAATGGAAACATCTTCTATTAAAATCACATTGTTTTCATATGTAAGCTTATCATAATACAAAGTGTGATTCTAAACTCCACCCCCCCACCCCACCCCACAATGACTCTTACAAAATTGCATAACATGTCTTCTCTACGACATGCAGCTCACTTTGTTTCTTTATTTTTTTTCTTTCTTTAAAGTATTTAAAAAACGGATAAAGGTCCCTTTCAGCTCAACGGATACATTCAGCACACATAACATGACAAGAAAAACCTAAAACTGTTTTGGTAAGAGACAAAGTAAAGACAAAAAAAATGAAGCATAAGCACAATGATATACAGACCTCTACAACAGACACATCTTAGTAACTGCTTGATATATGTGTACCTGTCAAAAGACAAGCTGGCAGGAGACCATCTGGATTTTTACAGAGAGAAGCTGTCTTATACAATCACGCCGTCCTCTAGCTGCACAACCCCTTAATGCTTCAACCATCAGCTCACAGGCAGAAAAGCGCTCATGAGACATGACACAAGCTGTAAAACGTCAAAGTACAAACGTATTAGAGCTGGGAAATATGAACAAAATCAAGATATCACAACATATTCGACAAAATACCTTGATATCAGTATTGTGAAGATACAGTAGGACTGACGATCAATGCTTTCAGATTGTATTTATACACGAGACATTTCTGCTAAATAATCACTCATAATGTGGATATAATGAGGCAAACAGTCGAAGTTCAGAAAACCGCATCCCTCCACTGTGATGAAGCTGTTAAAACGGAAAAGCTTTGCACCAGTCACATCATTTAATTTAGTTTCACTCCATCTCTTTATGTGTATGCAAATGTATGTACAGTTATAATGCATATGTTAACACCTTAGTGAAAAGATGTAGGTGTGTTATGCAGTGTCGACACGATATTTCAGTTATTTGATTTGGTTGCGTGATGCCTCCCCCATAACGAAAACAAAAGAAAGGTCAATGAAACTTTGGTCGCAAAAAAAAAAAAAAAAAGGAAAAAAGGAAGAGACAACACTTTAAATTTCACACTATAACAATATTCAAGATCCCAGATTTCACCGAGTCTCATATCACCGATTCAGTGTATAATACTGATCTATCATCCAGCCCTAATATGTGTCCAGTATCTAAAATGGATGAAACCGGCTGAAACCGGATCTCCAAACAACTTCAGCCCGTTCTTGCTTCTCTTCAAGGTGCTGGCTGCTTGTACTGTGGAGGAAATCCCTGCAGCTCGTGGCCGTGATTACTTCAGAACGCAGTGGGCACTGATTAATGCTTTGTAACACGGATGGTACACAACATTATAGCATGTAGAAATCTAACATGGAAGTTTAAAAAAGAAAAGGCTCAGTGTTGAGGGTTGTGCACCCTGGAAGGATCAACAGTTTTCCGTGCTTTGTGGAGACTTTGAAACTTGGGGTGGGCAATACGGACAAAATCAAGTATCACAATATCTTTGACCAAATGCCTTGATATCAATATGGTGACGATATGGTAGGGATGACTGTTGGTGCTTGCATTACATATTTAAACACAAACAATCATTAGTAATGTGAATCTTATGACCAACTAGGTAGAGACAGATAATAAAACAGAACAGTCCAATAAGATCAGAGAATTGCATTCCTTCAGTGTAATGCTGCCTTTAAAACCAGAAGAGCAACACTTCTGCCATATCATGATATTACCGTATCTGAAACACCAGACAATATCTAGTGTCATATCACGATATCGTGCAGAGGTCAGCAAAGTTCTGGCCTCTGTACTGCCGTCATGTGTAGCTACATTAACGAGGAAGCAGGGGGTGGCTTTGCGAAGGGCTGACGTACAAACGCGTTGCTGCGTTCGATACCGTCTAGTGGTCAGATTAAACTGCAAAGCTTAATATCGGCTGAATACAAAATAATAGAGACGTGTGTTTTCAGTGACTGTGGCATTGCACCGCAGCGTCTCTGTTATTCAATATTCAGATTTTTAGGAATCAAGCAAAAAACTTCCCATCCTTCTAAAACACAGAGCCTAAATAAAAGAGCCTAAATATTGAGTATTCAATGTTTTCAACAGCTTGACACACCTGTTGACTCTTGAGCACAAAGTACTATCTGATTACCTGTGCAATTTTGATTAAAAACAAAACAAAACAAAACAAAAAAACAGTAGTTAGTGTTTTGATGAACCTGGCCTCACATCACATTCCAATCCTTCTTAGTTTTTTATTTTATTTTTTTAATGTGAACCTTTTTGTCTTCGGAATGACTCAGTAAGTAATACAATCCAGACTTTTTCTTGTCTTTCGAAGTCAGTTTATCATTAGTCTACAGAAGCACTACAGTGTTTAGAATATGAGGTAGAGGATCACGTAACGCACACAACCAGCCGACGACTTCTACAAGCCGGCGATTTTCCTGAATGAAGGGACGAAGAATCCGCACTGGCTGAGTTTATGTTTCTCCAGGTTCCTGAGGATCCTGTACTTTTTCCCGCATGTGGCACAACTAAAAGGCTTTTCTCCACTGTGAAACCTCAGGTGAGCTTTTAAATTGTCTCGAAGTCGGAAGCTCTTGCCGCACTGAAGGCAGCTGTGCGGCCGCTCCCCCGTGTGGAACCTCTCGTGGCGCCGGAGACTCTTCCTCAGGGCAAACTCCTTGGAGCAGTGGGAACACGTGTATGGCTTCTCTCCGGTGTGGAAGCGCTCGTGTCGCCGGAGAATTTTCCTCCGCTTGAACTTCTTCCCACAGATGTTGCAAGCATATCCACCGCGGGAGTGGGTGACGACGCTCTGGAGACGCCACACGCCGTTTCCACAGCGGGTGAAGCAGCAGAGACGGTGGCCTGTGTGGAGACCCTGGTGGCGACGCAGGTCTTTGGGAAGAGGCAACCCCGTTTTGTGGTCACTGCCTTGATGTTTAGCAACATCAGCGTCTTGTGTCACCTCTGATTCAGGCACTGCCAAGAGGTTCACGAGCTGAACTGCACACGGCCTCATCAGCTTCTGGTCTGGAGAGGTCAGTTTCAGTTTCAGCTGGAGGTGTTTCTCCGTTTCTGGCCCAGTGTCGATCCGTTCCCAAATCCTGAGCGGCGGAGGAGCCACGGCTCCATCCGAAGGTGACGGGCTGTAGGCCTTGCCCTCGGCGGTGCTGACGCTGGCCTGCTGGGGCTCCACCTGAACCGGCTCCTCTGAACATTCAGGTTCGGGGGCTGGACAGTCTGCTTTCAGGATCAGAGGGCAAACAAACTTCACCGGGCTCCCAGCACTAAGAGCACTCCTGTCTGGCTGGATCAGCAGAGGCTTCTGCCTAACTGAGGAAGTCTGTGAAAATCCAGGTTTTTGATCTGCAGGCACTGAAAAAAACAAACACAGATACAGTTTATAATTTAATGCAGATTCCCTCCTCCCATTCTGAATCCACACTGCTGCACTCTTTCTCCAGATATGCCACACTTGGTCCTGAATCATATCAAAACCTGCCAAATCTCATCACAATCATGCACCACCTTTTCTGAAAGTTCAAATCCCTCTCTTACATGGCTTCCAGGAGTTGTAACGTCCCTCCACTTTGTATCAGGGATACCCTTTCTGTTCAGAGCTCTCAAAGGTAAGGTCTCTTTCATGTGTCAGTCAACACATCTTACTTCACATTGTTAGCTCAGATTATCTTGCTCCATTGCCTCCTTATTCATCTGCATCTTATTTTGCTGCATCCTAGACACTGAATCAGCAGTATTTCATCCAAATCTGTGATTCAGAACCCACCCCTCCCTCCAGACGACTCCTCATAGTGAAACTGAAATAAGCTGAAACTGAATTTGACATGTTTGCACAGGCACAAAGGCTAGTTTTGCAACCGAAAAGAAGCATCAAATAGGCTTTGATCACCACAGTGCTTACAGGCCTGACCAGTCAAACCGCATTTGACCAAGTCCGTTTTTTTATTCACGGCTCCCCCGATAATACCAACAACTGCAGCTTATCGACTGCTTCACAAACAGATGTGTTTTTCTACATATGTCCTTTAGGCTGTGGGTTTCCATTTCTTTCCCTTGTTTACATCATGTTCATCATCATCTACTCACAACTTACAAGCCTCTCCATTTTGTACTATTCCTTTACTGGCCTTTACTGAAGCCACAATCCAAATCTGAAGCCAAGCTTTCACTTTAGTGTATAGCTGATTGGCAGTTTACGCTGCACATTTTCTTTTACATCACTTCATAATTTTGAGAAAAGTGCTACACAAGGGTCTAAATTAAACGCTGCAGATGTTTCTCCAGTATTGATTTTATGTAGATGTACTTTCTCCCTGGTAATACACACCCAGCAGCCAGTGTGTATCGAATCAAACAGCACCGATTCACGTCGTGTCTTCCATCACTCCTGCTGTCCTCTTATTTAATGTGAGGAAGCGTTTATTTATTACATTCATTTTCTCATTAGTTATGCAAAAACTTGCACAAAGGTAATTATATGGCCGCCCCTAATCATGCACACAGAGACAACGTGAATAGTTCATTGGCTGCCGTAATGTTAATTTTATCTGGGTTTAGACATTCAAATCCTCTGCTGAAGGAGTGTGTCAGCTGATGTGTTATAACCCTGAGATCCTCTGTTGCACTGTGATCAAACTGTGTTGCTGCAGGTGATTAAAACTAACATAAATTAAGTAAAAAGTCACATTGACCATTTTGACTTGTTAATTTGATTTGGGATACTACCATGTACGTGCCAATGAGATATATGTTGAATAATGTAGTGTGTGCACTGTGTTCTGAATACAGCCTCAGACTTCCTCACACTCCCTAACACCCAGCTGATTAAGCAGAAGTGAAAATCATCAATGACTCAGTTCCCACTTCTCATACAAAGAATATCCCAAAGCATCAGTTTCACGGGTACAGCCATTTCTTGATCAACGAATGCAGACAGAACTGAAAGGGGCAAGAACCAAAACTGATCATTTTCTCACCAAATTAGTGATTGCTGTCATCCTGGGCAATGTGTTTGATGACAGTATGGGCTTAAATGTAGGATGATGAATGGATTCTTATGACTGTCAATGTGCGTTTGTGTTACTGAGTTGATTATCGTGGCTACATTTTTCTTCAGCTAACATTTAGCAGTGTGTGGAACATGCCTGTTTTTTTTACTTAAGCTTGAGACACACAAAGTTCAACGTACAGCAAGATCGCTCCTCCTTCACATCAAGGACAGCCTCTGTTTTGGGATCGGCGGCGGCAGGCAGCTCTGTTTTGACGGTGCACGCCTCCATCATCTCCACCTCCTGAAAAACAGGCATAACAACATAGCCAGTGAGGAATAAAGGATGGAAAAATGCATTATATAATAATTTGCTTTGTATAGTAGTCTCCCAAAATGTAATAACACCCACATTTTGTAATAAAAACGTGGAATTCAAAATGTAATACATTTCTTTATTCTGTAAGGAGATCTGTGGTCTGTCTGCCGAATGCAGGACAGGGGCTGCTCACAAATTATAAGACCCCCTCTCACTTCTCCCCTACCTTCTCTGCTTTGGCATTTACAAGTTGCACACTCTTAAAAAAGTAAGGAGTCCACCTCAGGGGAGCATGATACTGACATTTTATAGAATAGCACAGTTTACTGCACTCGATTGCAATTTCACTGATGTAAATAACGTGTGGAACTTGATGTAAAAAAGGCAGGTTACAATACATTGCACTGAATTATTACATATTCATGAAAAAGAAAAAATATGCAACTCCCACATTGGCCTATTTAATAACAGCTGTAGTATGTTATTACAAACTGTGAGGGGTTTTCTTACATTTTGCGTTCAAGGTTTTAATTGCAAAATGTGACATGTCATCAGACGGCCCGGGTCTGCTGTAACTACCTCACATCAAACCACACAACAAATTTACATATTATCCTATTACAGTACAGCCAGGTGGTTACAGCCACATTTTCTGATCACCTGTCACTGAAGCGGAGACGAGAGCTAGCTGTGATGACACACCCCAATGCAATTTCATCACATCACATACTATTATTGCTTTGACTGTTTCAACAGGGCAGTTTTAGTATTTCTCCGTTTTTAAACTTTTTTCAGGATGTGTGATTTAAAACCTTGTGCATTCCCACTGACCTTGTCTGTGAGGAGGGCCCACTCAGGGTCAACATGGTGATTATCTTCAACCAGGAGGAAGTCTGCTGGAATGAGATCCTCCTCCCCCTCGCCCTCCACACACTCTTTCAAACAATCACCATCTGAGAGGAAAAGGGGAACTGTGGAGAAGAGGGGGGAGGGGTAAAGACAGAGGGACACACATTCCTTTTAGATGAGGAGGGGGGTTACTAGTCTTTGAGATGGGAGAGCTACAGGGGTCCCGTGCAACAACAACTCTGCATTAGTGAAAAGGACACAATGCATATTTAATTCAAACCATTTTTATGCACAACAGGGCTTTTCAAACGGTATGCAACGAACTCTATGCATGCAAAGTGCAGTTCTTGCATCACAGCGTGCTGACTTCGCCTCTTGTCAGAGTATGCTGCAACTAAGTCTCCAAAATTGCCTCGACACTTTAGCCTAGCATCCAGGAAGTCGATGCAAGCTGCAAAACACCGACCTGAGAGCTCCAGCGGCGATTTAATATCCTCCTCCACCTGCACCCCGACGCTGCGCAGGAGTTTGCCGTCCTCTCTCCTCAGTCTGTCCACTGTCTCCAGGCTTTCCTCCGGCTCCTCTCCGATCTCGGTGTGTGAGGCTCGGTACCGACTCTCAAACAGTTTGGTCAATTCCACCGTGGCCACTTTGAGCAGCGCACCGAGCACAGCCTCCACCTGAGCCTGCAGGTCCACGTCTCCGCCCGGCATGCTTCCCTCTCTATTTATGTTTCTTTGTTTATTATTTTTACTGGCAGCTGCGGGTCTGCGGAGATCCGATCCGTGGCGCAAATTTGTTAGAGAAACGACAGGGCCATGGAGAGCAGAGAGATCAGGAAATCTTTATTTACCAGCCGCAACCACATGGTTTGGTGAAAAGAGGGGCGTGTCATGTGTTGACGCAGGCGCGCCAACTGCTGGGGGGGGGTGGGGAGGGGGGCGGGGGTCACGTGACGACGCAAGCCAGATAGGTGACTTTAAGAATAAAGTTAAAAAAGGAATAAAACTCTCAGCCTATCATGTGAACTCTTTAAAGAGGAAAAAACGTATGTGTTGTATTTTTTTCTATGCCGATTTAATATTAATGGAATCTATTATTATTATTATTATTATTATTATTATTACAATGGATAATTTATTTTAATTAAAGATTACCTAAAGAATTAACCTCTAGTGAAAACTCGTCTTCACTTTCAAAAAGCACTGAGAGATGAACTCTTATTACTGATAAATGATATAGACATTACTAATGGCGAATGCAAGAATAAACGTACGTAATATATTTCACAAAGGAAGGAAAATGGTATGGCTATTACCATATAAATTCTGTATTGCCAATAAAATTAAAGAAGTACACATCAAAATTGTACACAATTTATATATCCAATATGTGGTGAATCTATATTTCACCACATTTTCAGATATTGAAAGGAAATTATGAACCTGAAACTGTAGTAAAATCTTTATTTTGCCACTGTACATATTCAATCACTTTTTGAGCTCGAATGAAAAAATATATATTGTATAAAACAAGTCATAATTTAGATAGGCCATGGAAAGACAAGGATTTGATCATTTTCATTTTTAAATGCTCTTGTAAGTAGACTTATTGGTGATTTGTGCTGTGTATTTTGTCTCCACACCTTAATAAAACCCAAAGTAAACCCTGTGGCGTTAAAGCGTCAAAGCAAACCAAGATCTTTCACTCCTCATTACTTCCGTCTTCGCTTACATCCGGTCACACAGGTCAGTTTTCAGTTAAGGCGCGTGTTTTACATTGTTGGACTTCACGCTCAGTCTACCAGCAATCTTTCATCTATGTGTGAGCTGAGTCCTGCGTGTTCTTTAATGAAGCAATAGGAGAAGATATTCGGTCTCAAAATATCAGTTTTATTTAGCCGTAGATGAATAAAGCATACAGAGCTCTGGGTCTCGATCTTCCTATCCCTGATGAACAACAGTGTGTCAGTTCACGAAATCTGACTGACTGTCTCTCCCTGACCCAGTCTGATATACTAAACAGAAAGTTGCATCAACATATGAGGGTGTTCCCATAGATTTTTCTTTTTAAGGACAATCTTAATTTTGTCCTTAAAAAGATAAATCTATGGGAATTTACTCAGGACATAATGAACCTACACCACCTATATGAGGGTGTTCTTCTCCAGGATTGGTCCGTTGATCTGACTCCATTCTCTGCCTCGATGTGCTTGCATTCCTGTTGCTCCCCACCTGCAGCTGTTAGACTTAAGTTGTCATCCACCTACTATGGCTCCCATTCTCTGAAACCACAGAGCACAACACAACATATCCTGTCTCTGTTCCCCTCAGGGGTCTCTTTCCCATATATGGGGTAAAGCAGGTCTTCTAAGAACATCCCTACAAGGTCTTCTCCTAAGAACATCACTTTCCTGTTCCTCTCAGGTATTTCTATTATGTGGTTATTCTTGCACATCTCTGTCTATTGCATATCTTCAGTACTTTTCCACTGCCTCTACAATATCCTGTTATGCACAGTGTTCTAACAGCAAACTTTATTACTTAAGCATAGCCTTCCTATGGATTAATAAATGCATTACTTCTGATTAATGTGTTCTACTTATTATTGCTAAGCATCAAACCATAGCATATATCTACAACATTTAGAACAGTATATATTTTACACAAGAGTATCACCTGGTTTAACCAAAAATCATATATTTTTAAAGGTTTTTGTAAGGTAATGATGGCGCTGTGGCGCCGGCGGTGTTTCGCAGTGCCGCGCATGTGTAGACGAACAGACAAGATGATGGAATTCATTGGTTAAATTAGATGCACATCGATAATAGATAGGAAGATTGATGGATAGATGGACTTTTTTGATACAAAACTGGAACTGTTTTGTGTTACAGCAGCAGGTTCACCAGACAGGAACTATAGTAGGACACACAAAATGCGCCTCTTGACACTGGAAGAGAAAAATATGTATTTTTATAAGAATAAACACAACAAATAACAAAATTAATAAGGTAGCCCAATGCAGAGAATATAAGAATACAGAAAAAAACATTTGCATGTCCCATAAGAGTGATACTAATAATAATAAAAACAAAAAAAACACAAGGGCTGAGGATGTGTAGGTGGTAAAAATAATTCAGTAACTGCTGTCACACTGAATAATAAAAGTAGGCCAGCTTCATTCACAGTAAGATTGTGTGTGTGCGCCAAATGCAGTGGCTCAAGAGAAAGCGAAACAAAAATAAAAATGCCCCATGGGGCTGTGGGACAAAATCGAATCTGACTGAAGGTCAAACTTGGCATCACGTTTGAAGCTGAAAACACCAACGCTGTGTGGATCTGTAATTATTACCTGCAGCACATCTTTCTCCTCAAGTCCACCAGGTGCTGTTTATGAACCGGTTTTCATCAGTCACTCAAATCATCAGGCCGGTCCAGTCGCCTAGCTTTGGACACTTTGGATTAATCAAGATAACAGACACATGATCTGCATCCTGTTGCTTTGACTTCTGCTCCAAAAAACACCTGTGCCTTCTTCTGACAGCTCCCCTTTCCAGGTACCAAGGGTGACCAAGGACCCACTGTTGGTGATTAAAAACACTATATACAGTGCTGTGAAAAAGTGTTTGCCCCCTTCCTGATTTCTTATTTTTTGCACATTTGTCACACTTGCTGCAACCGCGTATAAACTGTTCCAAGTTTTCTCCATTTGTGGATAATGGCTCTCACTGTGGTTCACTGGAGTCAGAAAGCCACAGAAGTGGCTTTTTAACCCGTTCCAGACTGATAGATGCCAATTACTTTGTTTCTCATCTGTTCTTGAATTTCTTTAGATCACAGCATGATGTGTTGCTTTTTGAGATCTTTGAGAACATTTAAGTGTGACAAATATGCAAAAAAAAAAAAAAAAAAAAATCAGGAAGGGGGCAAATACTTTTTCACAGCACTGTATAACCCTATAAAGCCTGAACTATGAAGGAATTGGCAGAAAATTCCAATTTTTTGAAACAGAACACTTTATTTAGTCTTATAACAAAATGTAAAAAAAAAAAAAAAAAAAAAAAAAAATGTCTTTATATGATTTTTCTGTTGTATCATATATGATAGTACTTGAAATGCCAGTGGTATGGTCCAGGGTGAACAGGGGAAGTGTCCAAAAGTATACAACAGTATTTTGGTCAAGTACTGATTAAACTGAAATGGGATGTGTTATTTGATAACGTGTATCATATATGATACAAATGGCTTTATAGGGATAAATCCCTCACAGTGCCTCATCACTGTGAGGGAGTTTTCTCTGTAGCTGAAGGTCACATGTAGGCCCTTTTGAGCTACATTGATAAGACATACTCCCTCCATGCCACCAAGGCTGCAGGTGTGAGGCATGCCAGACTCAGGGGGGGCGAGGCCAGGCTGATTAATTCCTTTAATGATCACACAGCTGGTGACCTCTAACACACTTTGGTGACACAAGGCATGTCAGTGAGCAACCGTCAGAAACAGTGCAGTACTACACAGTGCTCACACACTTGCAGCCCTCTCTTCTCCTCAGCTGAGCATCTATAAACATCTGTTGTATAAGACATCAGTCTCCTGAGGTCTCCTTCACTCTGAGAGCTGACCAGAACCGGGTTCGTTTTCCATCAAAATCACTGCTATATTTTGTAATATGAGGACTGTATTCAGCATGATTCAATATGAATCTGGGGGTTTGTACACAATAATACCTGTCTGGTGAAATACTGTTAATAAAAAAAATAAAAATCCAATGATGAACCATAAGTATTTATAGGTTAGTGCAAAGAAAACAAAAGAAATAGTAATGAAGTTAAGGTTAAATAAAGGCCAGCTCATATATGTGTTGATATTGAGACTGATACCCAGTCTAAATGTATGAGCAGGACCATGCAGATATTACCTCCCACCACTGATGACCTGGCGCTCACTGTGAGCACAGAGGATGTCAGGAGAGTACGCCGCAGTGTCAACCCCAGGAAGGGTGCTGGCCCAGATGGCCTTCCAGGGAGAGTCCTGCAGGAGTGTGCAGACCAGCTGGTGGAGGTGTTTACCAATATCTTCAACCTCTTTCTATCAACATGCACTGTCCCTGAATGCTGCTGTTGTGCCGGTCCCCAAGAAAACATGTATCAGCAGCCCAGCAACTACAGACCTGTGACTCTTACTTCCACTGTGATGAAGAGCTTTTAGAGGCTGGTCCTGAAACACATCAAATCCTCACCTCCACCCTCCCTGGACCAACACCAATTTGCATATAGAGCCAACAGGTCCACAGAGGACGCCATAAACACAGCTGTCCACTCTGCACTGACTCCCCTGGAGCGCCCTGGCTCATATGTGAGGATGCTGTTTGTAGATTTCAGCTCTGCATTTAACACCGTCATCCCCAGCAGATGGTGAACAAACTGCTCGATCAAGGACTTGTTGACAGATCGCCCACAGACCGTTAGGATGGGGTCCTCTCACTCCTCAACCCTGACTTTCAGCACTGGAGTCCCACAAGGTTATGTGCTGAGTCCTGTTCTCTACGTCCTACACACCTACGACTGCACACCTACGACTGCACACCAACCCACAGCACAAAGCAAATCATGAAGTTTGCAGATGGCATGACTGTGGTGGGACAAATCTGCCTACAGGGATGAACTCCAAAAACTGTTTGCTGCACTGTTAGTAACCATTTTCTGTTTGAGGATAATTTGCTTATACCGTATTGATCTGAATATAAGACGACCCCTCTTTTCCAAGACCCTTTTTTGGAAATATACTTTTTATATGGACATTCTGCGACACCAGACCATTCTAGCTTTAAACTCAGTGCGGGGTATGTTGAGCTTTGTGGCAACTTCAAGTGCTTTTTGCTGCATCACAGCCCTCGTAATGGGCAGTCCTTCACTACGTTTCTCATTCACAGTATCGCACACCCTCCTGTCAATCTCGTTGAATCGACCAGTTTTTGGACCACGAAAAGCCCTTCTCTGTCTGTGGGCATTTTTTAGCTCTTCTTTCTGAGACCGCCACCATCTCATATTGCACTCAGGGACAGGGTTAAGGGATGTTTATTTACCTTGACAGTTTCGGAGGTAACTTCAGAAAGCATCCAGCTGACAGCCGGAGCAGCATGTCAGCTGGCTGCCACATTCAACCGGGTGGCGGCACACACCGGCCGGCCTACCTGATGCCGGCTGGTGCCGCGGCCGGCACCGCACCCACCCAGTCAGGTCTGCCGGATCTGACAGGTGCACGGCGCACACAGACTGTCATATATACCTTTCATCAAAAATCAGCTTTTGTTTATACACGGTTGCAGCAGCACCATGGACAGCGACACAGACAACATGGTTGATTATTGACTGCGCAACGCGGCCATTCGCCGGTAAGCGCACTGCGCGCATTAAACGATTTTGCGGAGACAGGAGGAAAGTTGCATTTACGTTGTATCCAGGTTCGTGCGCTGCGTGCGTGACCGTGCATGTGCTTGTGCATGAACGCCCGTACCGTGCTGGAGCACACCCCTTCCAACCGTGCCAGAGCGGGGGAAGTGTAGCCTACTGTATTCAAGCACAGAACATATGCAAGTACAATACATGTATATTTGCTTAGACCCCCAATATTAGACGAGGGTGTTTTTTCAGGGCATTTTCAATGGAAAAAATATCGTCTTATATTCAGATCAATACGGTATATTTTCTAAACAATACAATTTAGTATGTTTTAATATACCATACAAGGATACAAGGAAGTTTATTGGTCATCATACAACAGGTTGTATGATGAAATTAAAATGTGGTTCCCTCTTGATTGATTAATTGATTGTATAAAAAAATAAAATTATTAAACATGCAGGAGTGCAGCTGCTCTGTAGATACTTCTGTATCTTTTTCCTGGCGGCAGCAGGGTGAACAGGCTGTGGCTGAGGTGGCTGTTGTCTTTTAGGATCCTTTTGGCTCTGCGCAGGCACCTCACCTCCCCGATATCACTGATGCTTGGTAGATGGGTACCAATGATGTTTTGGGCAGTTTTAATCACTCGTTGCAGAGTCTTGGCAGAGTGCTTTCTTTGTCCAGTGCTTTGAAACGTGAAGCTTAAATTTTGCAGTTTCAACATGACCAACAAAATCTACCATGATTTTGATTGTTTTTAGTTCTTTAGAAATCGTTTTTTTTTTTGTTTTTTTTTTGGCCTGCATTTCCCATCTAACAGTATTTTCTGAACTATTTTAGTCCCAGAAGGGAACCCAATATTCCCAGTTGGTCTGGAAATTAAAACCAGTTATCAACATCCTGTACCTGCACCAGAAACAGCTGCCACCTCCATACCATAGCTGTGTGAACAATATCCACTCTTCAGAATTTATGTGTCGGGTGAATGCTCATGCCGGCCTTGAGACACACACACACACACACACACACACACACACACACACACACACACACACACACACATGCCCCTTTTCCACCAGAAAAAACCTGGTGCTAGTTCGGAGCTGGTGCTAGAGCCGGTGCTTAACTGGTGCCAACGAAGAACCGGTTTGCTTTTCCACCGGTCAAGAGCAAAGTGGAGCCAAGTCAGAGCCACGTCATGACGTCTTCGGAAAACGTAATGACGGGTGCGCGAGACGCCCGCTCAGAATCACAATAACCATCATGAATGAATGAATGAATGATACTTTATTAATCCGCTGCAGGAAATTACATTGTCACGGCAGCTTCATCACGTCAACACACATAAAACTGCACACTCATACTATACAGTGGCTGCAGCGTCTCTGTGTCTGTCCGCCCGTCCTGTCCTGAAGCCGGTGAAACTGATCAGTGAGTCGGGGATGATGTTCGTGAGCCGCGTCTCAGTCAAGCATATAACGATGCTTTCCCGATACAGTTTCTGGCCCCGGGTGGAGCAGGATCTGGATTTATTAGCGATGCAAATACTGCTTGTGTCTTTACAAGCCTACGTTTCAATACAGAGGCGAAAAACACAATTATTGCCGGCTACCTGTCGGATTCGCGATCGGAACGAATGACAGCGATGTTTAGTTATAAAACGGGTGCTTCTCATCCTTAAATGTAATTTGCTGAGCCGCGTTCCATGCCGTTGTAAAACCAGTATAACCCGCGGCTTCTCGGGGATTATTGTTTATGTTTATAGCGTTCGCAGTTCCTGTTTTGTTTTGTAACCCCGCCCACCAATGACGCGGTGGGCCGCGTCATCGGTTCGTTCTCTGGCTCCTGTTTAGCCCCTGCTCGGAGTCGGTGCTTGCCTAGCACCAGTTTGGAACCAGTTTGGCACCAGTTTGGCCCCAGCTCGGGCGGTGGAAAACCAAAAAACTGGTGCTAAGTCAGGCACCGGCTCCGAACCAGCCCTGGTGGAAAAGGGGTAACAGAGTTAAGAAACCATGCAGCTGTGAAAATTCTGTCCAAGCTGTCATTTATTTAAGACTTCACAGTTAAATTTCTCATGTTACAAAAATAGAATATGGCTGTTGTTATATTTCATCATCATAGAAAACATCTGTATGATGTACAGCACTCTCAGTGCACAAAGTTACATTGATTTAACAGAGTAGGCTGATGATACTTAAGACCCGCCAGAAAAGCCTGCTAGCACCCTTGGATTTTACTTCAGTTGTTTAGATATCGGGGCGAACAAAAAAAGAAGTGAACATAAATAAAACACATTCAAACTGCAACAGACTTCACAGTTGGACTCAGACATAATGCATAAACATTGCAACCCAGAACTCCAGAGTTTCAGAGAATAAAAACTTGAGTAATATAAAAATCAATAGCAGTAGATGGCAAGGTTTCGAAATGTCTTTTTTTTAATTATTGTACAAGACACTGTTACATGTGGGAATAAAAATACGGTGGGATCTTAGAGAGTTTTGTCCGTTATTAAGTGCAGGAGGATTTAAGAATAGTTTTGGGAAGAGGGAAACTGACTAGTGGAATATTGTTCTGGCAAGATGAAGAGTGAGGATGATGAAAAGATGGGATACCAACATGACCTGACAACGTCAACAAAACAACTCGTTACAAAAGAGGATGATCTGAGAGATTCGATGATGTTGACTCTTGAAACTGCATTGGTCAGACTTAATGAGTAAATTATGACTGTGATGATTTAATAGTCATCGTCGTCATCGTCATCATCGTCGTCGTCGTCATCGTCGTCATCATCGTCGTCATCATCATCATCGTCGTCGTCATCATCATCGTCGTCATCGTCGTCATCATCATCATCGTCGTCATCGTCATCATCATCATCGTCATCATCGTCGTCGTCATCATCATCGTCATCGTCGTCGTCATCATCATCATCATCGTCATCATCGTCGTCATCATCATCATCATCATCATCAGGATCAATCTCACCAGACAGAGCGTCTTCGATCCAGTCCTCCAGCTCGTCTACAGATGGTATGTCATCGCCATCGTCCATGTCCATCCACACACTGTCAGCCTGCAGGGCAATGAAGAGCAAGTCAGGTTAAAGCCCCCCTCTGGACTGACCTCGTTACCTCATGCATATTCAAAAATCTTCCTGAAACCAGTCATCTCAAAAAGGGATGTATAATTATCAACCCTAATTCTTCACCTGTGCAACAGGTGTAACCACACCCCTTCCAGGGATTCAAACAGATCTCACTGTGCTGCTGCACTCAGTTTGGTGCCCGGTTTGCCTGGTTTTTATTTACATAGATGGGCGTCGGGTGTAACAAGACCAAATTGTCAGTACACACACTGTTTCCATCTGAAGAATAGCTCAAAACTTTGTTAAAGTGGCAATGGCACAATATTTGGTAACACTTTACAATAAGAGTACAACAATTAACGTTAGTTAATGCCATAATAAACATTAAGTAACAGTTAACTAACCGTTAACTAATGTGTCTAAGAATCATGTACTAATGCTGTTCATGCTAAGGTATTAATTTACATGTTATTTAAGGGTTATTGTAGATATTATTAACATTAGTAAATGCCATTATAATCATTAACTAACAGTTAATTAACCATTACGGCATTAACTAATGTTAACTAATTGTTGTACTCTTATTGTAAAGTGTTGCCCAATATTTTAACCACCGTATTAAACAGATATGTGGTTTATCTCCTAACTTTTTGGATTGAAATCCAAAGTTGGTGATACACACTACATTTTATTTAATATTCTTCAAACCAAAATTCTTTATCCCTTGTTGTTGTCAGCCATTCGCTATATGCTCTTCTTCCTGTGATATTTCTGCCAGTCTCATTGCCTTGGCCAAGTGGCACATGACTTGGGTGATTTCAGCATTTAAATAGAGCGCTACCTCCACATATCCATTGGCAAATTTTGAATACAAATAGAGTACAACCAATCTTTTGTTTTCCTGGTTAAATGGGAGCAACTGAACAGTTTCATGAAGAGATATGAAAATGACCACAGGCCACCTGAAGGGAGCCTTTAAATTTCAAATCCTTGGGGATTCATGGATTAATAATTGATGAATCAATTCACATGTTCTGGCTCCAGGCTAGCAATATTTGTCCATAGTAGGATGCCTGATTACATACTAGATAATTCATGTAACACTAAGAAGCGATACTGTCTTACAGAACTGAATATGAGCAATTATTGTTTGATTCCAAGAGGAGTGTTTGTGTTGTCCTCAAAGAATAAGCTCTGACTTTGCTGAAGGAGTTTTGTTTCAAAGTTTAATTTCAGTCAGATTTAGTCTTTCATCTGGACTTTGGAACATTCAAACAGGTGTTTTCAAAAACTAACATGTCTGCATCTAGGAGGAGATAATTATAACAGGTCTGAAATATAATGTGGAGCCAGGCCATTTATCGCTTTGAAAATAATCTTTGAATAAACCACAGAAAACATTACTCACATCCCCAGCATCAACAACACCAATCTGTGGGACGGACAGGTCGATTCCAAAAGTCTTCTCCCAGTGTGGGACCAGCTGCAGGGTACAAGGAGAAAACAACTCTTTGAATCATACCCTGTAACTAGATAGATGTCATTCAGTGTCAGTCAAATTAACATGGAATTGGTACAAAACTGTTTTTGTTAAGAGTCCTTTATAAATTAATACAACATTGTCATTAAGTCTAAATTTTCTGGCAGTTTAACCATCCAAAATGGTGCTCATGGTTCCTGGTATGTACATGCTGTGGTCATGACCTTACCAGAGGGAAGTCGTCAGGGTCAATCCAGACAATGCTGAGGTCAGGATGATCTGTGTTATCCTCGGCAACTTGCTTCAGGATCTCCAGGAATTCGAAACCGTCTGTGAAGCGGAGTCAGGTAAGTATTAGTTAGGTCACTGAGTAACACGAACCACAATAGATTTCATGAAACCACAATAAGAAAGACATTTGTTGGTATTTCGACCGTTACTAAACTTCCCTTTGGAAACTCTACTGCCAATCGAGTCTATCTGATTGATTTGTGGCTTCTTTACCTGGGTCAGACTCCTCTGCAAAAGCAATGATGTGTTCACCATCAACATCATCCTCCTATGAGAAGAATAAAAAATCAAACTTTGAAGACACAGGGGTAGAGTTGGAAGTAGGGTTTGGTGAAGTAGTTTACAGTGGTTTTGGCAAGTGAAGAAATTATTCAGGAACCTCATTGCAGTTCCTGGGCAAATACATTTGTCAAAGAATAGTTTGGCTTAGGACAATGTTATCCATGTAGTGCAGGGGTTTCAAGTGCTTACCCAGATCTCATACATGTTGTGTGGCTGCAGCTTCCTCAGGGTTGGTCTTCAAAGAGAAATTAGATGCCGTGTTTCATAATGTGCATTTCAGTGGTGAATCTCATTGGTTAAAGATTCACCTCACTAGATCATGCACTATTCTAGCAGAACACCCTTGGGTCTCACCGTACCTGTCGTTGTCCTCGATGAATTCCACAAGCTCCTCCTCAGTGTAGGGTTTTCCAGGGATGACCACTGGCTTGTCCATGAAGGGCTCATAGAAGTCCACCTCATTTAACTTCAGGTCCAGAGCCTTGGCGACCTGTGAGCCAGTTTATGGACAAAAGAATTAGGAACAACAATGAAGCGGACCCAATGACCCAAGGCAAGGTGCTGGGTCCTTAGAGAGGTCCATGATTAAGAACGTTAAGAACAACTAGGGTTTTATTCATAAAATAAGACACTGCAGCATCTCAATGCATTGACACAAGCTGTCGATAACCCACTGACTCATTGTGTGAAGGTAAAGTACATTATGAGTTACTAAAATCCCAAGTTATCTGAAGAACTTTGCTTACAAGATAGAAATGGATTTTTTTGAGGGCAGAATCATCCCTAAAGAAGTTGCTAACAGTTTGAAACTATGACATCATACAAATATACATTGCCATTTTTATAAATGAGAAAGACAACGACATCTAGCACAGTGCACAAAAAGTTCATTTGACAAAACTATTTCACACAAAGTACCTCTAAAACACTTACAAACTAGCAGACTTAGAAAGATTGTGTGCCCCAGAAAGTTCTTGTCACAAAGCATTTTTGCCTATTGGCAATTACAGATATGAAGAAAAGAATCTGTATCCAAAAATCTGAAAGCTGGTGGTGGCAGCCAATGTCCATAGCAGCTAATACTTCAGGAGAATGTCCTTTACCAAATGAAAGGAAACATTAACTAAGAGACAGTATGCCATAATGCTCACCTTGGCGTTGAATGTGGCAAAGAAGCTGATGTGAGGATGGAACTCTTCAGCAGCATCAGCAAAAGCATCAAAATCTGAAATTTTACAGGCATCCATCAAGTTGTTTCAGAAGATTGGGCCCTGCATCTAAGAATGTAGACTTGTTGCTCCCATCGTTAACTCTGCTGACTTGAGGACCCCTTTAAGATTCAAAGCCATCTAAGACTCAAAGGTCAAATCAAGCAAAACTAAGTGTGTCTAAACTTTCTGGAACCTGCCTGCATATTTTTTCCACATGTGAATAAATAAATTATATCAACTGAAAAATTTGACATGTCATCACAGTACTGATTCTTACGTTCCGACTTGTGACTCTTAAAGTAGCCCACCAGTTTGATGTCCTCCTCCACATTTTCGAAGCCTTTAAGTTCCTTCATATTGTCAATAATTTCCACTGGGTCCTCGAGAACCTAGAGGAGATGTGAGACCATGCAGGAGAGGGGAGAGAGTGAGCAGCAGGAGTTGACAGTGACAAGAGGAAGCCAGAGTAAGACGCTGTGGGTTATCTTAAAAGAAAGCAAATGAGGATGTTGAGACATTTTTTGCTAGATAAGGCAGGCCATTAACTGGGAGATTATATCCTCACGAACATCAAAGATGAACTCCACTAGCGTATCTGCTGCAAGCTCTCCATCATATTCTATGACTTCGTCGTCCGTGAAGATATAGATGCTGTCGGCCTCATCGAGGTCTGGGAAAAGAAGGAAAAAAATCAGAGGTGCTTGATCTCAAACCCACCCAAGATGTTGCACTAAGATGCTTTTGCATGTTTTAACCCATTTTAAACAATTCATGTACACTTTACACTCTTACTGATGATTTTCCAAAGCATACCGTACTGTTTTAGATGTTTGAATGTTTTTCCTACCTTCCAGGTGGCTATTTTTCCAATTCATTTCAGCACTGTTCAAATATCAAAAACTACAGAGACTAGAAACGTACTTGATGTAGGTAATCCATCACAATGCACATTCTGTTTCTGTTTATTTTTTGTCAAATTTACTTAATTTTTGTGCTGTAGTTGAAAAGTTTACACATTTTCCAGTGCGGGAAGCTCCCACTTCCTGGACTTCAAAGTTGGCTGCCAAACAACATTGCATTTACACCATCTGGCCAGAAAACCAAAGCCAGAAGACAGACAATGAGCAAACATGGACATTGTAAAAAGGGCAATGTGGATTTCACTTCTTCTTGCTTTTAAAAAGTTCTGATAGTTTATCTGGCTGACACTGGAAGCAAGTCTTTGCTTTTTCTGATTTATTGCTTGCATTTGAATGACCAATTCCTGTCTATGGCTCCTGTCTACAAGACTGTTTTACAGACTAGATTCAGTTGCCAATGACTTTCAATCCTGGGTATGGATGTTAGCCAGAACACCAGAGAAAGTTAAAGGCAGACTATGCAGTTTTGATGTGGTAAAGAATAATTAATGGCGCTCAATTCTCAAAAGACTACAATTTAGAAATGCCCCAGGGATTCAACTCCTCAGCTCTTTTACCCCATTAAAATGCAAAATATGAGAGTGCTTAATGCTTTTGTGTACATTTGACATCAAAATATTAGATTCCATGCAGAGATATAATAGTGCTATATTAATTCTATGGATTATTAGTCTTGGCATGAACCTGAGGCGTGTTATCCCTCCTCAGCTCCATCCATTAAGATTCATAAATAAAGTGGTGTGCCCTCCCATTTGAAACCAAATAGTCTGCCTTTAAGTATTTTTTGTCATTTGAATGCTCAAATTATGTGATTTTTAAAATTTTTTATTTTAAAGCACCAAGATAGGATGTTTATGCTTTGAAAAATGGCCAGTGGTAATGTATGCTTTTCACTGCAGTAAATGGACTAAATCAGGCATGTATGGCCCTTTAATGACAGCAGGAGTAGTCCTGTACAGATGCAGACTCCTGTATCCACCCCATAGCATTCATATTTGCCATCATTTTTTCCCATCATATACCACTGAGATCTGAATTACCCCCATTAAAACAGGTTAGTTCACATTTTCAGCCATAAGGGGACTGCATAGGGCAACTCTGACAAGAGGCCAGGACACAGATACAGTGCGGTCTGATTTTAGATAATGATCTAAGTTTCAAATGTCTGCAGCAGTATTTATTTCGCCGAGCGTTTACCTAATTTCTTTGCAACGACTTTGTCGAGCTTTTCATCAATGAGGCCGACTCCAACATCCTCATCATCGAATTCTTCCAGGACTTGGGCGGCGAGCTGAAAAATGAAAGACACAGTCACACACCTGAAGCTGAGCTGGGACAATATTTAACTCAATAAATGATGGGAATGTGTGGCTGTGTGACTCACTTCTCCATTTAGACAGGGTGCAGTAAAATCAGGGCTTGTGTTCTCATGTTAAGTATTTGAAAGCACTCTACACTGTTATTTACCCCTATTGACAAAGTTATCTCACTCAGGAGTTTCATTACCATAAAAGCCTGCAATTAAGAGCGCTGCTTATGCACTTTCTAAATCTGTATGAAACTTGAACCTCATGACTGACAGTTGGGTCGACCAATGTTGATGCCACATTCACAGCTTGACTGAATTAAGGAAGTGGTTCGAGCACCATCTTAGAGTTTGTGTGGTATAACACCAACAGACACACACATACTGTACACACACACACACTGGGCTAATTATGGGTGAGTGACTGCATTTGTTACAAAGGTGTAAATAGTTGACTAACAAGCCTGTCATGCAGTGTGTTGGCTTGGATTACGTGATAGGTGGAGAACATTATCACGGTAACGCAATGCAGATTATGGTAGGTAAAAAACAGGCTACTCCATCAACTTTTGAAATATGTAGTTATTATTCAAACTTAATGTTACTCACTGCATTGTCACGCTCCATGCAGCACATCTACAAGGATACTGTCCTCATAAATTTAGAATGACGTGTAATAAAGACTTATAACAAACACACAGTATCGCCTTATTCACCATTTCCTCTGCAGCTCTCATCTTCCTGAGTTCACTCAACCCAGCCCTAGAACAAACTGGGCAATTTTTCCCTGCCAGTGCTCCTTTGAGGAAATCAGGGCATTTGTGCTGACATAATTAAATCAGTGTTTTTGTGTCCAATTTTATGTGTGTTTCAATTTTTGTGTATGGTGATCTATGACATGTTTTGTTGGCTACTTTTTGCTCCAGTTTCTTGTTTATCCTCCTGTTGTTTATCCATTGTCAACTGTTAACCCTAATAATTTAGACTTGGTGTGTTCATGGTATGTATCTACAGAGATGTGATTCATTTTTTTTCATGGTAATTTTATTGTATTCTGAGTTGAACGTTGGAGTATTTGAACCAACCTTATCTTACTAGTTAAATCTTAGCCTCTGATTGTCCAAACCTTTGCTTTACAGGTTACTGTCCTCATGTCTTCAAAATACTCAACATGAAAAATCAGTGAAAGGAGTGCAGTTTTACTAAAATCCATGATTCCTTCACTTCTTGTTGAAACATTAATGATTCAACTTCCATGGTCATTTTGAACGCAGTGACTAGGCACATACTACAAAATATCAAATTTTCCCCCCTGATAATGAGATGGTTATTAGTAGTGAAGGTCCAAATTAGATTTCTTCCCACTGGAGAATGTGACGCTCATCCCATTACTGTGCCTTGAATGTCTAAGTAGAAGGCGCCAGGGTTGATCCCCAAGACATAATTTATATCTTTGTATGCAAAGCTCTCCATGACTATTTTTGAGCCGGAGGAAATTTTAAAATAGTGCATTCAGCCTGCAGGCCCCGGGCCTTTAGAGCCAGGCTCCTGCCTCTGTGGAGGCATGGAAAACAATACTAAAGCGCTGGGTTTAAGCTCACCCATAACAATATAACTTCGATGTAATCAAGAGGCCCAGAAAATCACTCACAGTCTAAAAAAGGGAATTCTAGGCCAAGAAAACAACAACATCTATGTTCCATTACCAAGAAAATAAATCCCAGGGTGCGAAAACTTGTGAAATTCGGGGAAAAACAGGTTTCACATTGCAATTTCCGTGTTCACACTATGTCAATTTGATAGGCTATTTTCACTTGGTTACCCCCGACAAAGTGCCTTGACCTCTGAAATTTTGAGCCCTTGCTGTTGTGTGTTACTAATAATAAGTCCTCATTAAATGTGAATCATAATGCATTCATCAGGAGAAACACAAGCCTTCAGGGAGCTCAACCCACCACAAAAGCAGCACTGGATAAAAATAGCACCAGAGCCACACCAGCCCAGGGACTATTTTGGCAAGGTGGCAGTGACGCTTAGCTCTCTGGGATCCGCTGACAAGTACAGTACTGCAAGTGTCAATCACAGCATGGAGCTGAGCAGGCAGTACTGGAGCCAAAACCTCCTGTCCTGGCCTGCAGCCCCGAGTCCAAGCCCCACCGCCCCATACCGAGCAGACTCTGACAGTCCAGATGATGTGATATGTTCAGGAAAGCAGCTTGGTGGCTCTCTGCCTCGCCCGCTCTCTCTCCCCCCACTCTCTCTCCCTCTTTCTTAATCCCCTGTCTCAATTTAGGTTATTGATGTTTTCTTTTCTATTATTACGCCCCGCTGTGCTGTTCTTAATCAGCCTTGCACTTCCACTCCAAGGTGTTCTCCGGTGACAGGCCACTCTAAATTCAACTTGTGATTTTTTAAACGCACAGTCACTGTGCATGGCTTGTTGCACAAAATGAAAAAGCTCTCAAAGCAAAATTCCTCCATAAAAGTAAATAAAACATAATTTAAAAGTGTTTATAAACATAATCTGTTTTCCCTACTATTTTCTTTGGGAATAATTGCCGTGATTTTACAGGAATGAACCTGTCAACAATGAGTCTGAGGAGGAGCTTGAAGGACTGGGGGTTGTTTTGTGTGTTAAAAGCAGGATTTAGAGTTGCAGTGACAACTGTCTGAGTAAGTCACTCAAATATTTAATTAAAAAAAAAAAGGAATTAAATATTATTAGAATGGACCAAGTGTATAAGGTACTGGCCTCTTTTTTGTCTCTACATAAAACTTCGAGATAGTAGGACCAAAGGCCTTAAAACCAGATGGTTACAGTCATGAACTCACTAGCACTTGTCCTCATTAAAGAGTTTCACTGCAAAACATGGTAAGCCATATTTCTTAGAATAAACGGTTCAGTCATCTGTCTCAGATGCAGCGCTGTGTGAGAAATTTGAGTCGTGTTCAGTCCAACGGAGAAGAGTAAAGCTTGAAAAATGCTTTGCAAAATACACATGTCCTCCTCATCAACTATATCTGTCATTTCTCTCTCCAGATAAAATTCACCACAGAAAGACACACATGGCTTGGTAAAAAGACACCAACGTCAAGTCAGTAGTTTGACTTGCAAAGGAGGATTAGTGAATGTAAATAAAACTGTAAAATGCAGTGCGGTGATCTGTGACATTTGCTGTCCTCTCACGTGTACCCATAAAATGTCCCCTTTCAGAATGAACACACACTGGACTGTGGCAGTGAAGGCGGCGCTGAACTGAACGTGTTGTGCGCTGAATGATGATGTAATGCTTTTCTGTGAGGAATGTGATCAAACTGCTGACTGTCCAGGGTGACTGGAGGCTTCTGGAGTGATGGGTAGCTGGGTTGTCATTGGTATGCTGGTGGAGGTGTGTTAAGTGCATCAAGTCACCACCGCACACACACGCACACACACACACACACACACACACACACACACACACACACACACACACACACACACACACACACACACACACATGCTGTCCACGAGTTGTTCCTTTGCCAGAATATGTGATAGGATCTCGTGTCCCCACAGCTCAGCTCTTTGCCCCCGGGCGATGTTGCCTCTCACACCACAGGATTGTGACACATTTTTGGTACCTCAGTTATCAGCATTTCTGACTCCACAAAGCTATTTTTTACCCTGTACTGTCATCAAAGTATTCCCACATTAACTCCTCTTGTATAGAGTTTCAGCGCTTAATTAAATTCTTGAATTTCATTGCATTCAATTAATACAAGTCTTGTAAACAATATATTGGCTTCCATTTGCAAAATATTACCCCCTCCCTCCTTTTGCAGGCACTGCTCTATAATTTTATTGTGAAGAAGAGGATTTTTTTTTTTTTTTTTTAATTATTCAGCCATCTTGGTTGGTAAGATTTAAATTAAATATGCATTAGAAAACTTCTGAAAAAAGTTCCTCAACCAGCAGCAGCTTGCCACATACATACTTTATAACTGTACAGGTTGCAATACATACATTAAAATCAAACTGAAAAATCCAAACACAGATTCTGCTATGGCCTCCAAAACAGCTGCTGAACTGTTTCTGGGCAGGAGAAGGCTGAGTAATCATTTGAAAGTCTTTGTATTTTTGAATAAAGCACTAGATATCATGCCTACTTGTCCCCATTCTGCTTCCTAGTCAGTTTCCTCTCCACCTAAGGGATAATAAATAACTCTACTCGGCCCCAGCCAGCCACCCTCCCAGTTCCTGTCCCAACCCACCTCAAGGGCCAGCTCCTCGATCTCAAACTGTCTCTGGGCGACGCGGCTGGATCCGGGATGCTCATGGTAGTACACCACCATCACATCGTACTTCTTCATCACCGACTTATAGTTCTTGGCGTTCAGGTCATGGACACGGTCCTTGCCATCATACTCGGGGAAGTCCAAGCCCTCCTTGGCCCATGATAGCCCCCCAAAAGACAGCAAGACTGCCACAAGCACCCAGCTCCACTTCATGGTTCCTCTCTTCGCTTTTGGAGATGTACTTGCAGTTTCAGAGGTAAAAGAAAACAAATAATTTGGTGAAATTATGTAGAACCACTTCCGATCCGCGTCACCCAGAAGAGAGCAAGACCAACTCTTGCACCCGCCTTATTAAAAACCCCACATGGGCAACTGGCAGTAGGGCACCAAGTGCAAGAGGGGTTGGGCTAAGTTCGACTTAGGTGTGTGTGTGTCTACGTGGGGTGTAATTGAGCATGGGAGAGATGAGGTGGGGGCCAGAGCGGTTGCTGCGGTGACAGAGCTGTGTGTGTGTGTGTGTGTGCGTCTGTGTGTGTTTGTGTATGTGCATACCAGTTTGTGTCTGTGCTTGAGTGTGTGTGTGTGTGTGTGTGTGTGTGTTAACAGGGTTATCAAAGTGGGTGGAGTGAGGAGATGAGAACCAACCTGCTCCCCGTTTCTGTCCAGACAGAGAACGACAGAGAAAGACAGTGATCCGTGATGAAAGTGACAGAGGGAGAAGGTGAGTGAGAGAGCAATAAAGGAAAAGGGGGGGCTAAAGAGAGAAGGGTGGGGGTGGCTGAGGATGCCATCCCCCCTGTCACCCAAAGGCCCATCCACTTTGCGCCAAACGAAGAAAGAGTGAGATGATGGATATAGAGACGGCTGCGAATACGAAGCACTCTTTTCCCATATTAAGTGTAGATGGATCGCTCGGATCCCGGCTAAAAATAATGGATGCAGGATGGCGAAGTACATATCAGGAGGGGGTGCTGGTGTCTAGTTTGCTGCTGCTGGCACGGGCGTGGAGCTAGAATGTGGCACGGGGTCACCCAGGGACACTGGGAGAGAGGAGAGGGCGGTGCACCTGCTTCAGGATTCATTAGACTCACATAGGTGTCACTTAGCAGGACGGCCACCCGGCCCTGACTCAGGAATAAAGTGAAACCCAATTTTTTTAACTTTTTTTTTTCTTCTGGTGTTGCTGTTTTTCTCCTGTCAGTGAATGCACCACCACTGTCTGCATACAGGAAGCCACCAGTAGGAGCGTCCTGTATAGCTCAGTGCGATGTGTGTATGCGTGTGTTTGTTTGTGATGATTGCCTGCGATGTTAGCTCACAAACTGAAAGGGGAGAAGTAAGCTATAAATAAAGGCTAGATGGTCTCATAATACATACCCCCCCATGCACACACACACACACACACACACACACGCACACACACACAATTTCATGGCTAGATGTGCAAGCCTACAGTATGAAATCACAGCAGAATGAGTCTAAGAGGGTGGGGTGGGGGCTTCAGCTGAGATATAGCAGCTGTATCTGGTGTCACTGACTGTGGAAAATCCAGCTGAACTGTGGCGTACTGTGTTGTATGTACTGTAAACATTTGAGAAGAACGATATGAGAGAGACGGAGAGAGAGAGAGAGAGAGAGAGACAGAGACAGAGTTTCATTTTCACCTCCTGTAGTGACATTAAGTCCACCAGGGGTCAACAACCTCCACTTTCAGCTCAGACATCGAGCGCCACTGCCATCCAGGAGTTAATCAAATAATTTCAGTCCGGTGATGTAAAGTGGCAGAAGAGGATGAGCTGAGGCACGATGACACCTGTTGTAAAAAACATACCTGTACACATCTCTCAAATACATGCTTTAACTTACTTTTATAAACACAGTTTGAAAATAACACAGCCGCTGAAATATGATTTTACAGAGAGGCAACAGCAATCTCTAGAGGAAGTGAGAGGCTTTGATAATAATTGTGCCAAATCCCCAAGTAGTATGACATGTATGAAATTATTTACACAGATACAGATTATCATATAGAATTAACACTAACACTGATGTCATTATTTACCAGAGCATGCATTTTAAACGTCCTCACCAGATGGGAGTTTGTGTTGCACCTGGCAACCCAAGAAGCCGATTGGCCAGCAGGATGCTTGGGGTGAGTGGACATGAACACACACACACACACACACACACACACACACACACACACACACATATACACATACATACACGCACAGGCATATAGATAAACTTGTATACATGCATGCATGAGCTTGTTCTTGTTTTTAATCTGCTTTTTGTACTTTATTCTCTGTGAAGGGCCTAAAATGAGCTTGATTTTAACGAGTTAAAAGAGTTTTGTAAATGTATAAATTTGAGATCAGAATAGTTGCAGTGTGTCTGTAACCTTGGATATCTCCACTTCTCACATCAACAAGAAACAGGAACAGTTCAAAAATATTCTGCGATTATGATGCCTATGATGCTCTTTTTTAGCCACAGGTTGTTTTGAAAGTTTTTGAAAAATGCTCCAGGTTTACTACTCAATAACGGTGACTGTACTTCTTTGTTGCAAATGAGATCATAATGATTCTGCTCACTTTAGGCAACACAGGTTTTATCAGGATGGTTACAACTTACTCTCTGGCAAGCTGAGACTGAAATCTACTCCCCATCACCTTCACTGCCATGTGCCACTTTTGCTCACTGCATTCCTGCTTTGTGAAAGAAAGTGGAGGAGGAGAGAAAAAAGTATTCATGTAGACAAATCATCGGCTCCTGACGGTTTTAAAGAGGCCTAATTATAAAACAACAAAAAAATGTGCAATTTCAACCATTTGGGATGACTCACTGGAATATTTTTAATGCCTCCTAACACATAAACACAATACTGCTCACCCTCCTTCGAGCTGCTGCAATGCGACATTGCCTCTGAATGGACCCGGTTAATCCTATAAAACACACTCCAATATTTCCTTTTGATCCTCTGCTCTGAAAACTGCACGCGTACAACCCTCTGTTCTTCAGAGGTCAAGTTAAAGGCTGCAGGTGCTGACTGGAGACTTGTTTGTTCTCCCACAGAGCTGATATGGCCTCGGGGTGGCTGTTCAAAACTCGCTAAACTATCTGTTGAACGAACTCTTACACAAACACCAGCATACTGTGGATTTTTACTCTCTCGGGTGAAACTGACAGCTCTCTCTCTCTCTCTCTCTCTCTCTCTCTCTCTCTCTCTCTCTCTCTCTCTCTCTCTCTCTCTCTTTCTGTTGTGTTGAATCTTACATTTTCCCTAAATCAGTGATGCTCAGTCTTCTTTGGCTGATAACCCCCTAAATCAAAATGACATGAAGAGTCTCAACAAAGACTGACTCCCGTTTCAGGTTGTTTTATTTGTTTAATAATCAGGAGGCCTTCAATTTTACAGCTACTCAGTGTTTCACAAGAAAACAGTTAAAAAAAGAGGAAAATCCTGATTTAAAAAGATTTACATTATGATAATTTTGTATGGCGATTTTTTTTTTTTTTTTTTTTTTTTAAATAATAATAATTTTTGTTTGTCTTGCCTCCCCGTTTGGTAAGTTTTGTCTGAGGGGAGGCCCTAAAGTCAAAACCCTCAGAATTCTGAGACTACAGTGGTAAATTTATGAGAAAACACCTCACAAATTTATGAGAAAAAAACTCACAAATTCATGAGAAAAATTCACAAATTTATGACAAAAAAAATCAAAAATTCTGAGATTAGAAAGTCACAAATTTACGAAAACAAAAAAATCTGAAAATTTGTTTTTCTTATACTATCGGATTAAGTAACAAGGAAATCCTGGTGATTTTAGCCCAGAATCACAATATTATTGTGAGCATCTGGACTTTGAAGAGACACTGCTGTGACTTGGGCCTTTTCAGAAGAAAACAATGCACTGATAATGACTGCAAAGTATAACTGGATTATTTGATGAGGTCATTAGTGTGTGGTTGATCCAACCTTGCAAAGTGAAGCCATGTGAATTTGAAGGTATAAGAAAGATTACAAGAATTTTGAAAATTCTGATTTTTCATGGATGTTACCCGTATTTTTTTCCCTCCCTGCAGTGTCCCTGGTGCGCCGTCGTACCAGTCTGTGTTAACACCTGTGTGTCTCATGGAAATTGAATCAGGTCAACTGGACTTAATTATATGTCTAGAAGACGTTTCGCCTCTTATCCAAGTGCCAGTCCAGTCTAATGAACAGCATGAACTGATGAAGCCATGAGATGCCTATGACCTGGACGAAGGAGAATATGCGGCACAGACAACACCTGTGTGTGTTTCACAGTGAAGGACAAGGCTGTGACCTGTCTGACGCTGGGTGTGATTGTGCGTGGCACCAGCAGGGGGAGCTCGCTGACTGCTGCTCCCTGAGTGGGCGGAGTCAGCGGCTTCCTCTCCTCTGTGTGAGAGACAGGGCAGAGAGGGGCTATGAAAACCTCCATAGGCTAAATAACATGAATCATTTGATCACATTTATGTGGATACCAGCACACAGGGGAATAAAAGGAAATGAGACAGTGGACACATTAGCTAAGGATGCTCTAAAACAAGAAGAAGTTATGAACATTCCTTTAAGTAAATCTGAGGCAAAGGCAATAATTAAAAGAAACATCTTCAAAGAATGGCAAAACATATGGGACACAGGAAAAACAGGAAGACATCTCTATTCAGTTCAGCAGCAGGTAGGAACAGGGAGAATAACCAAAAGGAGTACCAAAGAAGAAAACATCTTAACAAGACTGAGGGTAGGACATACCAGACTGAACAAAACAATGAAGCTGATAAAGAAGCATCCTACAGGATTATGTGACTACTGCCAAGAAGAAGAGTCAGTTAAACATGTTATTATTCACTGTCAAAAATACAATCATGAACGAGAGATATTAAAAAGGAAGATGAGGAGACTTGGTATGGAGCAGCTTAATCTTAAAAATGCAATTGAGGGATCAAGATGTTTTTTCCAGTTTTTAGCAGACACAGGGCTGATCAATAGAATTTAGGATATGGAATAAGCTGTATTTATTTATTTATTTATTTATTTATTTATTTATTTATTTATTTATTTCCATTTATTTATTTTTTGGTAAATGGGTAGATGACTCTGGTCCACACTCCATTATAGTAGGGGGCGATAATGCACCTTAGCGCTAGGTGCCACCCGCCGGTAAAACAAAAGAAGAAGAAGAAGAAGAAGAAGAAGCAGAGAGGGGCTGGGACCAAACACAGTTGTGTAAGGGCGACCTGACTGTATTTTTGTTTCGTACCGGAGGCACGAATTCAAGGTGAGACCTTCATTATGTCAGCGACAGATGATTTAAAGCCACATTTCAGCGATACACTGCAGAATAAAAGCGTCCGAGGCGACTGTTGCACACGAGAGTCATGAAATGTTATCTAACTCAGGACAGCCGTTCTCTTTAATACAACTCGCCACCAGAGACTGTACTCTAAACATCACAGCAAATCTGCATTTAGGCGACACTGGGAAAACAGTAGAGCCTCTTACCATTGGAGTATCGTTACTGATCCTATTTGAATACCACACTGTCATTATAAGTTGTGGAAAATACGAGCTACTGTCTTCGTCTTTGATAGAGAAGTAACTCTCCTGTGGGATGACATTTGTGCCACAAGAGAGATGAATTCAACTGTGATTTGGGTGAAATAGCATTTTCTTGCTATTATAACATTCAATTTATGTGGATGAAGGTTTTAAAAAGACTGTCATCTACTGTCCAGAGTCAAAGGCTGTGGGTTGTTTTAATAGACAAGCCATGTGTCAGGAAAAGAAGATTGCTGATAGAGTCAAACTGAGCAGCCAACTTCCGCTGCTGCTCTCATTTAATGATGGTGGGGAATATAGTAGGTTATGGAAACCCGTGACACTGCTTTGTTACTTCCACCCTTTCTCTCTGTTCACTTTTTTTTTTTTTTTTCCAGATGGCTGTAGCTCTGGTCGACAGAGCTATAGGGGCCATTGTAGGGTCAGCCGTGGCAGATGCAGCAGGTAATAATTTTAAAAACGCTTCTATGTTTGTTAATGATTTAATCAGTGAAGTGTGCAAAGGTGAAGTCTACCTCAGCTCATAGTAATAATCATACCAATAAAGACGATAAGACCAAGAAAAACTCAAATGAGTTCCCAGGAGGGAGCATTTTACTTCAAGCAGAAAGCACTTTCCTGCTCAGGTTTTAGTTTTCTGGTGTCATCTTGGAGTCTTTGGCCATAAATTAGAGAATCTCCCACATGAGGATTAAGATGTGGCTTCCTTTAATTTCTCCACCGCAGCTCAGCCTCTCCACTGGGTGTACGACCTGCAGAAGCTGAAGGGTTTTCTGGAGCAGGATCCGAACCTGGAGTTCCGCCCTGAGTCCGCCAACCCGTTCTACCGGAGGGAGACGGGCCGGCAGAGCTGCTATGGCGACCAGGCGTTCGTCCTGCTGGAGTCCTTGTCTGAGTGTGGAGGTGAGTGCTCTGCTTCATCCTTCATGCTTCATCAATTAAAACACACACACACACACACACACACACAAAAACAAACAAACAAACAAAAAACAACCATATACAGTACAGGCCAAAAGTTTGCGCTTGATGGTTTTTGCGACTCTACTTGGGGACACATTTAAAGTTTTTGCAATTTTCCGGACTGACTGACCTTCATTTCTTAAAGTAATGATGGCCACTCGTTTTTCTTTAGTTAGCTGATTGGTTCCTGCCATAATATGAATTTTAACAGTTGTCCAATAGGGCTGTCGGCTGTGTAGTAACCTGACTTCTGCACAACACAACTGATGGTCCCAACCCCATTGATAAAGCAAGAAATTCCACTAATTAACCCTGATAAGGCACACCTGTGAAGTGAAAACCATTTCAGGTGACTACCTCTTGAAGCTCATGGAGAGAATGCCAAGAGTGTGCAAAGCAGTAATCAGAGCAAAGGGTGGCTATTTTGAAGAAACTAGAATATAAAACATGTTTTCAGTTATTTCACCTTTTTTTGTTAAGTACATAACTCCACATGTGTTCATTCATAGTTTTGATTCCTTCAGTGAGAATGTACAATGTAAATAGTCATGAAAATAAAGAAAACGCATTGAATGAGAAGGTGTGTGCAAACTTTTGGCCTGTACTGTATTTAAAACGTAAAACTTAAATATTCTATCCATTCTGGTAGTTTCAGTGTGATTTGGTGAGGTTTCCTGTCTGCCATGATTTCCCCTGTCTCCTTCCACCCAAATTCAACAGGGCTGGATGGGTTTTCTTTTGTGGAGCTCAAACAAAACTTTATATTTGAAGAATTCAACAGCAACAGCTCTTTTCAAAAATCAATTACATGGATACCTGATGTGATCCGCAACCCACAGAGTTGAACTGTCTCGTTGGGACTACTTCCTGCCAAACAAACCTGGCAAACTGTATCTGTTGAAGTGAGTTCCTACTCCTTGGTGAGGGATACAGTTTGGATGGTGTTTTCTGTCAGGACATGGTGACACCAGGGGCGGATTGGAAACCTCACCAAATCACACAGAAAAATATCATATTTCATGTTTCCCCCCTTGAGTTGAGTATCTATTTTTCCTCCAGGCTTTACAGAGGGGAAACCTCCATCATATTGGAGGTTAATGACGCTGACAGGCTGATGCCAGATTTTTAATAAAAGCCATATCAGCCAGATAGATCAACAGAATAGTCTAACTTTCTTTAGTCATGTGACCCTTGTGGCTTGAAAATGGCTCAGCACCTCAGGGGGCGGCGACTCCATCATGTGGTAAATAAACTGCTCTCTGAGTCATGGGATGGATCTCTTAGCCCTTAGCCCGTGGCCGCTCTTCTCAGCTGCCCCTGAAGCTGCCTTTGTGGTCTGACCGCAAATCCCTGCTGTAGCTCTCTGAGTAAACGATAGTGAGCGTGGCTGGAAGGCGCGGGCATCCGACTTTCACAGGCTGCACCCTGGCTTTCCAGCCTCACTGATTTGACTGACCGTCTTCTGCTGGCACATATTGAGCTCTATGGGGTTAACAGAGTACTGAGTGTTAAACCACAGCACCAGGTCAGGGTCAGACCAGTGCTTAGTTGTCACATCTCTCCATCCTTAGCCTCCCATTTGATCTACAAATCTCTGCACAGACCCACAACCTAGCCCCAACTTACCTCCACGACCTCCTTCATGAATACACTCCCTCCCGCACCCTCCGCTCTTCCTCTACTGGACTCTTAACCATCCCCACGTCACGCCTCAGCACCGTGGGTGCCCGAGCCTTCAGCTGCTCAGCACCCAGGCTCTGGAACTCTCTTCCTCCACATATAAGACTGTCCGACTCAATCACCACATTTAAAACCCACCTCAAAACTCACCTGTTCAAACTGGCATACTCATTCTAACTGGACACTGTGTTCTTTTCCTGCTTTATGCTGCTTTGTCTTGTCCTAATTTATGTTACTGTCTCTTTTATGCTATGTTTTCGACTCTTTTATGCTTTTATCTTCTGTAAGGTGACCTTGGGTGACATGAAAGGCGCCTCCAAATAAAATGTATTATTATTATTATTATTACAAATTGTTAAGGCCCCATGACTTAGCAAAGTGAGTCTTGTGTTTGATGTGAGGCTGTTGTCTAAGTTGTATAATCGCTTTTCCCCAGGACTAAATGTTGATGATTTGAAGAAGCGCACGCTAAAATTCTTTGGACCTGGATCAGAGTATGACACGCCCATCAACGACCCGTACAGAGACAGAGGAGGTGAGAGACACATAGCTTTGGAGGAGAGTGTAGTTGTTTGATGAATGAATGAGGCATTATGTCATTAGTACTCTTCATAATCAAATGATGTATTTATTTATTTGTTTGTTTGTCTATGCCAGGGCCAAGACCTCAGCTACCCATTGAGGGACCATGGAGACACGCAAGTTTGAAGAGCTTCCTGAAAAATGTGGATGCAGGCAAAGACGAGACAGGTAACACTGCAGTACTAAATAGTAAGACACATTTACACCTTACACATTAAACTGCATCTTGAATGATCCGATTGGCTGTTGGATTTGTGATGTATCAAATGTATCTGGCCCATGTTACGTCTGAAACTCTGAGTTTAGGGGAGTGCGCACATACCTCCACCTCCACCTGTCTAGTGACAAACTTTGCACAGATACAAGTCAGTAGAGTCAAGGTCACATATTTTAGGGGACATAAACATAAGAAAAACACATTTTTGAGTGGAGGGGGACTGTAAAGCAAGCCAATGTGACTTATTTGCATACAATTCTAGGCCTTAATGCACAGAAAAGGCATTGGGGATGGATTGGTTAAACCATTTGGCAGGTGGTTTGAGATCTGCTGTGCAAATGGAATTTATTGTCCATTGCATTCTCCATTCTCTCTATATTCCCCCAAAATGTTATGCCTGACATTTAGCTAATAGGAATTCGCACATTGTGAGGGAAAACGTCAGGCACGGCAATCACATTTCTGTCCAGCTGCCACAGTTTGCATCCGGATACAGCCTGGATCCAAGTCTCATGACATGCCAGATATAAACAGGGTCTGTGAAAACTGTGCCATTACCAAGAGAAACATGTCTAACCCGTGTGTTTTCACTGCCACAGGTTGCGAGACGGACATTCAGATCGATGGAATAGCAAAATTGGCTCCTGTTGTGGCTTTTTATGCGGGGAAGCCCGACATGCTGGAAAAGGTTGAGCAAGCCGTCCGTGTCACCCAGAACAACGACGCATGTGTGGCTGAGACTCTGGCAGCAGCGAGGTGAAGACCAAATACTATTTTCTCTAATTATCGATGACTGCTGATTAGAAGTAACTCTGTGTTGCTAAATCTGCTTCTCACAACATAACAAAAAAATGACAAAACTCTACGTGGTATTGACGATGCTTGATCAAATTTTTTCTAAATATTGAGCATCATTCATAGTTTGCTGATCTCTTATTTGCCCAGTACAGTGTGTGCAGTGAGTTTGACATTGAGTTTTAGCTTGAATCTTACTGGTGTTCAAGTTTCTTCCTTGTTTTTATCTGAGCTGAGTTTTTTTTTTTTTTTTTTTTTTTTTTTTTTTTTAAGCAATTTAAGTTATAGGCACAACATACAAACTGGGACCTTCCAACTTTCAACCTGGAAGGAAACACAGCAGACATCCTCACCGCTGACTTCTCTACTAGTGATTAATTTAAGGCGTGCAGGAGCAGGAACTGTGGCACAATACAGCGCAGCTAATTCAACCCACTGTTATTCAGGAAATCCTTAATAGAGAAGGAGAAACCCCTCGAGGTAACTGTAGGTGGGGCCAGTATGTTCGACATCAACTTGCATTATGAATTTATTTTGCAGGTTCCTTGAGCATTTTATCCTGAACGGCGCTGATCCAAAAGCTTTGGACTCGGTGCTTGAGCAGCTCAGCGACCCGAACAGAAAGCAGCCGCAGGACTTGGACAAAGCTGTGATCGGTATGTGAGGCCCGCAACACTGTCGCTTCACTACACTAAAACCATGTGACTGAGGGGATTAAAGGCTTTATATTCCTCCTCAATTTGTGCTGGAAAAGGTCTCTCCCTCATTGGTGACTTTTAAATAATCACTCATCACACTTTTTTAATAAGTTGAGCATATTTTTCCCTGGTTTAATTTGATGAAACATGATGAAAGAGTACAATAAAAAACAGAAACATGCATATAGTACATATACATTATATATGCAAAATATATTGTAGTGACTTATCCAGTAGATCCTGCTTCTTTGTGACATGTGTATGTATTTGAGTGATATACTGTAAGTTTTAACTTTATTTTCTCATTGTTTTAGGGCATATTCTTCAAGTAAAGGAGACTTTGTCCAAGACGCCCCAGGAGCTCATCCCCACTGTGTTTCCAAACACATGAGGTATCTTTACTGAGCTCCTTTTAATCTTTTTCAACAGGAGGGTGTAAGGCTGAGCAATATCGTCAAAAAAACCCCAAACAAAACGTGATTAAATTTACAGATATTTCAATTGCAGTATTATAATAGGAACAATCATTTTTGCATTATTGTTTTTATTTTCACTGATAAAGTATTAAATGATAATGGTGTGTTTTTTGCTGTGGTCCACACCAAACAAACAGTGTTTTCTTACATCAGGAAAGTATGGTATGACAGAGCATCTGTATAGCACTTAAATTCATTATATACAACATTGTCTTTATAAAAAAATTGCTGCTCCTGTGGTTTCCTGCGACAGTTTGCAATATCAATAATATTATATTTAATAATACTGATGATAATATTTCAGTTAATTGTTCAGCTCTAGTAGATTGTACTTGTGATAAGGAAGACAGCATAATCGACCTGTACCTGTACCTTATCAGCAGTATACTGAATTGGTGTGTCTGTATATAAATCTTAAAAAGGCACAATAAAAACACACAGTACTGAATGTCCTGTCAAAGTTGCCACAGACCAGACTGCAGATGCTGAAGTTAATAAATCACACCCTGCGCCGCCGTTCCCTCAGGTTTGCCCGGTGCGTTCCAAGCGGCGCTGCATGGAGCGCTGACAGCCAGACAGTACGACACGGCTGTCAGGGACACCATGCGCTGCGGGGGATGCACCTGTAGCCGAGGCTCCTTCATTGGAGCCTGTCTGGGAGCTCAGGTACGCATCCATCCATTCATCCATCCAGTCATTCATCCATCCATTCATCCATTCATTCATTCATTTGGGAATTAAATCACTTGACACCTGCTGTGAGACATCAGAAAATAAAAACAGCCGATACAGCAGTGATTTGGCACTTAAAGCAGTCATCCATGGGATTCCTGTTTTTTATTTTATTATTTTATTTTATTTGCTTTGTATTTTGAACATGTCACTTGTCAGTCAAATGTTGTGTTGAGTCCATCTCAGGTGTGATATTTTCCTTGCATTTATAAAAGGATGAGAGATCAAGGTTCAAATTAGATTCAATTAAAGGTGCATTTTGCAAATTTTCCAAAGGGTTGATTGGAGTGAGGACCCTATAGACTTAGCTGACAAATGTGGAATAAGCACATAATATGATGGTTCAGTCTACATGGTTCTCATCGTCAGGCCAGCTCACTGATATTATTCATCTTTTTTCCACACTTGAGTCTAAATGGTCCTCGGTCAGCTGCAATTTTTCATCTTGGAGCTGTTATTGTGAAATTTGGAAATGACAACGACATGACAAAATAGAACCAACAAAGTAGAAGCAGGTTCCTCTTCTCATCTTTGCTGATTGAGCTTTTATTGTGAAAAGTCCCACAAGGTTCATTGATCCTTTGTTTTCTGTAATGGATGTGATTTAAAATGTAGTGAAGTACAATACTCAAGCAAAACTACTTAAGTAAAATTACTGACTTTAAAAATACTCAAAACACACAAGTACACAAGAAAGCAAAAGTAATTACTTACTTCCACCTTTGCTCTTTTCTTTTCTTTGTCTCTTGAGCCGTCACTGCTCAGGTGAAATAGCCAGTCGATCTTAGAGTGACTCCAAACAAGCCGCTGTTGTTTGGCACTAAACATGTAAAATGCCTTACTAACCGTGCACCAGAGCATTTATTTTTTTACCATCAAATGTAAAACCTTTCATAAATGTGATGACAACTTGCCTTCAGACATCATTGTGTTGTATAACTTGGCTGTAGAACATATCGAATAGAAACTTTCATCGATAATTTAACTTCTTCAGTGCCTGAGTAGAGAGGACTCTGCTCAGTCTAATGTCTTATGAACTGTGCCTTATTTTATTTTATTATTTTTTTTCCCAGGTTGGCCTTCAGGGAGTCCCGTCTTCCTGGACATCCAAAACCTTCAGATATGCCTCCGTGTTGGAGCATGCCAAGAAGATTACAGAGCATCACAAATAGCCATTCTGTTTTCTGAACATGTAACTTGTTAAACAACCTGAGGCGGTGTAAAACATCTTGAAACACTGTTGGGCTTTCACAGAGCAGTAAATGAAGGTTCCTGCTGAAACTGCTTGGTGGCAGGAGCCTGATGTACGTGTCTCTGTTAAAGTATGACATGTCGATTCAGATGTTGAAGCACCTGAATACATTTACAATAAAATCAACCTGAAAATACATCCTGACAGTGTTACACTTTTGGTCACATTCAGCAGGCAACTTAGTTTGGCAAGAGATGGAAATACTCGTCATCTTGAACATAATACTAATTGTAATGCAATTCAGATTAATTAACACATTGCTCGTCATTATTCATTTGCTGAAACAACATTAAACTGGTGGATGAGCTGACCTTTTTAGCTTGAAGTGGACCATCCAACACGTCAGAGGCTGAACTGCATCAAGTGACCACCCACTTCTGCCACAGTAGAGATATTACATCATACATTATTACATCTTAGTCATGAGATGAACTGCTATGCTTTGCAACCCTACAGTATCCTTAAAGACAGAGCCACTGACTGCTTTAAAAATAGAATAAACATTATATTACCAATGCATTTGTTTGCACAGATCAAGGATTCAACAGTGCCAAAATTTTTTTAATACCAAACTGACACAAACGTGGCCATGGAAATCCATTTTGTGTGATGGGAATTTGATGACCGACTATAAAGCAGGAAGGACATTTAACATGTACCTGTAGATAGATAGATAGATAGATACTTTATTCATCCCGCAGGAAATTCGCAGTTTTTCAGCAGTATCCACAGATTACAGATTAAATAAAATAAAAAAGATAAAAATAAGATCTAAGTACAACAGAATAAGATCTAAGTACAACCCAGTGTGCAAAAAGCAATGTGCAACAAAAAGAAAACAGAAAAAAACGTGTGCATGGGTGTATAAAATGTGCATAGAGGTAGGTCAATGTGCAAATTTAGAAGAAATATACAGTATACACATGACAAATAGCAGTAAGCAATATAAACACTATAAACAAGGATTATAAAAAAAATAGAAATATGAACAATTTAAACTGAACATGTACCCCAGATGCCTGTGGGACATTTACAATGTGTTGCGTTCACAGGTCTCAGGAACTTATATTGGCGTATGACACTGCACGATAACCAACTCTACCACTGCAGTACCGCTGACAGCAGACTACCTCTGTCCTTATTGTCAAAGTAGGATACGTTCACGTTACTCAAGTGACAGTGGCCACACCAGGGCACATTATACCCGATAACGCACCGAAAGAAAATTGTCCCGCTGCGGCCGCCGTAGTTGTATCTGACGACAGCGTATGGTAGCGAGTAGCAAGGCAGTCAAACATGGCCAGTAAAGGAGCAAAACAGAGTCGCTCAGGCTCCGGCGTTGCGGGTAGAAAAGGTACAGGTGACCAAGAGGAAGAGGAGCAGCCGCTGCTACAGGCTGTCTTGATCGCAGACAGCTTCAACCGGAGGTTTTTCCCCATCTCCAAAGACCAGCCGAGGGTAGGTAGCAGCAGGACTAGCCGGGATGCTAACGGCAGCTGCTAACGTGCTGCTGACACTGACAGGGCTAACGTCAACTTACGGAGGAGAAGTTACCACATACTGATGGTTAAACACAAGTCATAGATAAACATTCAACTAAAAACCATTTAATGGAACTGTGTTGCTTTGTTTAACGTCCCATGAGCTATCATTGATTTTCCAGTGTTAATGATGAGGCTGCACACGTTTAAAGTGACAGGAGACGCCACAACCTACACTCTATTAGGTCTACCTGTATAATCTAATACAATCCAATGCAAATGTCCAGCTATAATGCTCAGGTTTTCTTGTTGTCACAGTAACAGAGGTGTTCATTAACTTCTATGTTTGGCATTGAGCTCATAGTTAGTCCTGCTGTTGGACTGGACTGCATTTTACTCAGAGGTGTTTCCACTATTCTGTCCCCCCATGACTATATAAATAGGGAGGACAAAAAATTGGAAACACCTCTCTGTATAATGTCGTCCAGCACAAGACCTCTGCAAACTACAACCTCAATAATAAACATAGAATTAAGTTGACACATTCTCCACAATGTCAACAAGAACTGAACATGATAAACTTTGTTAAAAGGTAGAATTTATGGCAGAGCTGTTGCACTGAACTGCATTAGACTGGACAGGTTTGTTTGTTTGTTTGTTTGTTTGTTTTATTTAGATCCCCAGTTAGCTTTTGCAAGCAGCAGCTATTCTTCCTGGGGTCTATAATTATTCATAATGACAATACAACATCAATACACAGATAGACAGGTGGACCTGATGAAATGGCTGCTGAGTGTGTGTTCACCCTCTGTTACATTCAAATTTCCTAGCAAATGGCATGTTATAGTTCGCCAATGTCATCCAAAACAGTCAAAACTAATATGTGTAAAATGTTGGTATGTTTCATACAGCTAAAAACGCCTGCGGTGAAATTGACCCCAAAGAAACACTGATGCGTACAAAATATGCGCAGGACATTGAAAAAATATCATCCTGTTAATTTTATGTTTACCCACTTGTTTCCATTAAATTAGCAAAAGTCATGAAATATGAAGCAAAAAATGATGTTAATCATGTATTTTGAGACATTAAACATCAAATGGAGTCCAACTGACCCCAAAGATCATAGGTTAAAGGAGGTAAAGTGATAGGACCACAACATATGTTCGGAGGTGTTACAGTTAGTTTTGTTTGAGATAGAAGACAAAACATTACCTCTGCATAAAGAAGTGCATGCTGAACTGTCTGTGTTTAAGGTTGAAAATGAATGAAATTATCTTTTTTCTGGCGTTAAAAAATGTGACTGATCAGACTGGATTGTTGTTCCCTCTCTCTGTGCACGGCTGCTCTTTCCATCCAGATTTCATCCTCGTTAGATAATGTAGGAGAAGGACTGAAACCGAAGGATGCCTTAAAATTTTAATTGCAAACTAATCCCTCACATATTTGTGGTTCACAGGCTCTGCTGCCACTGGGAAATGTTGCAATGATCGACTACACCTTGGAGTTCCTGACTTCAACCGGGGTGCAAGAAACATTCGTCTTCTGCTGCTGGATGTCAAATAAAATCAAAGAACACTTGCTGTGAGTGTGAATTACGGTTATACTTTGTCATGGCCCCTTTAGTATGTTTGAGGATGTTCCATAAATGATGATGTTTTGTCACTGTGTCTGACAGGAAGTCAAAATGGTGTCGCCCCACCTCTCCAAACACGGTCCACATCATCACCTCAGACCTGTATCGCTCCCTCGGCGACGTGCTCAGGGATGTAGACGCAAAGGCTCTTGTGCGCTCTGACTTTGTGTTGGTGTACGGAGATGTGGTGTCAAATATTGACATCAGCCAGGCACTACAGGAGCACAGGTGAGAGATGATGTAAGGAGTGGTTGAAGCCAGGAGCGTAGTTGTTTTTCATGTCGAAAGAGGAGAAATGCTTACGTAAGGCTTCGTTCACACAGCAGCTGGAACTGACCCAATTCTGATTTTTTTTTTTTGCCTTGACTGTTCACATTCATCTTTGTATGTGACCCGTATCTGACATCAGTGTGAACAGATCTCTCCGTGAGCCCACATGCTCACATTTACAACAAGCACAGATGCTGATACAGAAAAAAGCCACTGACATGACAGTCCATCATCACTACGCAGACATTCATTTCTTGAGTAGTTTGCTGTGGCGACAGTGGTGTGGTGGCAGCCCGTCAGCCGCTCAGGTTCAGGGCAAGAAGGTAGAAAGGGCTCTGACTGAAGCATCTTCCCATATATCTGCTCAGCCCCTGTTGGGAGCCCTGCCAGTGAGGAGAGGCGTGAAATCACAAGCACCTCTAGTTGTGCTGCATGTTTAGACAGCTATGCTCTGATTTTCCTGATGTTGTATAGGGCAAATCAGCATGAGAGCCATGGAGGCCACATGTTCCTGAAAGGTCAGCAAGTTTCTGGCAGATTTTGTGGGAATGAGCTGAGTAGAATCCAGTCGGACACTGATCTGTTGTTGTACGGAGGGACTGGCCGGGAAGACGAGGAGCTCAGTCTTCAATGTGGTTTATTGGTGTTCATGCTGCTATATAAAAATCATATCTGTGTCACATTTGAGAGAAAAAAAATCAGATCTTGGCCTCTTTCTGCTGGCTGTCTGAACGTAGCCTGGGAGGTTTCCATTTGTACTTGAGGCTTGGGAATTCACGTCTTGTCCTGAAAGCAGAAATCAAAATTTCTCTTGTATATTGAAGGCATCGACGAAAGATAGAGAAGAACATCTCAGTGATGACGATGATCTTCAAGGAGTCATCGCCCGGTCACAAGTCCCGCTGTGAGGAAGATGACATCATTGTTGCTATGGATAGCAAGAGCCAGCGGGTTTTGCACTACCAGAAGACACAAGGGCTGAAGAGGCTACATTTCCCCATGGTAACTGACCGCCTAGTGGCTTATTTTGTCTCATTCATAAAACACGTGAGCTTTGGACTGAACCGTGACAGTCGCTCCTCTTTGTGCCTTGCAGAACATTTTCCACAGTGGGAGTGACGAGTTTGAGATCAGATATGACTTGTTGGACTGCCACATTAGTATCTGCTCCCCACAGGTCAGTCTGCAGCCACACACAGCAACTAAAAACTAAAAAAAAAAAAAAAAAAAAAACTTCTATTTGCTGACGGTGCCAACAATTTTGTCCCTCCTGCAGGTGGCTGAGCTCTTCACCGACAATTTCGACTACCAAACGAGGAATGACTTTGTCCGAGGGATTTTGGTCAATGAAGAGGTAAGACTGTGGAGTCTGTGATGCACGAATGCCATTCACTGTTAACTTTGCTGACCAAAACTATGACTAAAAGTGTTCACTTTTTGCAGGACAAAAACTTGCCAAAAACCAAATAAAAATGAACTTTTGTTGACAAAAGCAATGATGAAATTTAATGAAGTTTTCCTCAAAAGATTAAAAAAAAAAAAAAAAGATGAAAATGCCAGAAGCTGACAAATGAGAACACAGCTCCTGACCTCAGATTAGAGCGGAACAGATATAGAGTATAAATGCCAAACTTTACCTTTGATAATAAGTACAGCTTAATACCAAAAAAAAAAAAAAAAGATCCAAAATACAGAAAGCTATAATGATGAACATCTCTGTATGAATGTCACTAAAACATAATTTAATGAAAAATCATTCAGTGGGATTAGATTAAAAGTTTCTGAAGTTTTTTTTTCAGCAAAAACTAAGAATTCGAACAGTTAAATGTCAGTAAAACTAAAATTCATTTTTATCTGAAGATGAAAGCTGAATGAAAATCGTCTGTCAAAGTGAACTCTAATGCCCTTTAGTGCGACTCAACCCATAAAACATTTCCTCTCTCTCTAGATTTTAGGCAACCAGATACACATGCACGTCACCAAGGACGGTTACGGAGCGCGGGTGTCCAACCTGCTCATGTACGACGCCGTGTCGTCGGACCTGGTGCGGCGGTGGGTGTACCCCCTCACCCCGGAGGCCAACTTCACAGACCAGAAGGGACAGAGCTGCACACACTCACGCCACAACGTGTACCGAGGCTCCGGCGTCAGCCTGGGCCACGGCAGCCAGATGGAGGAGAACCTTCTGATTGGCTGTGACACGAGCATCGGCGCCAACTGCCACATCTCCAACAGTGTCATCGGCTACAACTGCACCATAGGTAAATACCCCCAACCAGCAAAGTCTTAACGTGTCATTTTCATAAATATTAGGCCTATGAAGTCATTACAGTGTCTTAAATTTGAATTTATGAGTTTTTTTTTTCCTCTTTTCAATTTACCTTAAATGTTTTATCTAATTTCATTTGTCCACTTACTTTTTCTAAATTAGTCTAGTTCCTCTTAATCAGAGTCAACATTTCTGATATTACAAAAGTCTGCTGTTGAGCCTGATATTGTCTTTTTAGTGATATCTGCTGCTCTGTTGGCAAAACGTCTACTTTAGATTAACCTAACTCACTTTATAAATGCCTCTCTCCGGTTTTGCTCAAAAAAGTAATTGTTAGCTTTATCACAATGCCAACCAATACCAATACAAAAGAATGAAAAAGATGATTTGTCCAGAAATCTGCCTTAAATTTTGTTAAAGGTTTTCTTCAGATGTCTTATACATGTAGATGAGGGGTGTGTGTGTCTGTGTGTATTAAAATACACATGGAGATTGAGAGGAAATGGGTAATAAAAGTTAAACAATCCTCTCTCTCTCTTTCTGTTGCAACAGGTGACAATGTCATCCTGGACCGCGCCTACATCTGGAATAACGTCCACATTGCCAGTAATGTGGTGATCAGCCAGTCTGTGGTCTGTGACAAGGCTGAGGTCAAAGAGGGCGTGAAGCTTAATAAACAGTGCGTCCTGGCATACAACGTAAGCAAAGCGTGTGCTGGCATCACTCACTCCAACTGTAAGCGACAAAAAGGTGACGGATGAAAGGTTACATTTGTCTAAACAAGATCAAAAGCTGCAACGTCTCTCATCGGCCTCCCTGAACTGGAGTGAGACACAGCTGAATGAATTTTGAGGGCCATGATAGTGATAAATTGTGTTATGGGACATCAGTGAGCTGCCCACGGCTTGGAGGAGACTTTCCTCCTCATGGCTGGAGGAGGTGGTGGAAATCAAGCCGTTTGGCAGCAGGTTCACTCATCGTTAGTCCAGTTTTTTTCTGAATGCATCGTTCGCTCGCCACAGTGTGGAACAAGCTGTTTATTTTTCTCTCACTGTGAGTTTCAGCTCATCACTTAGGATTTCATTTGTAGTACGGACAATCTGACACTTTACTATATAGCTGCAGTTTGTGATTTAGGCCGTTGGAAAGAGTGTATATTGCATAAAAATCTCACCCACTGCAGATTGAAGTGCATGAGGAAATATTGGCCGTCGGACCTAATTTGCACATGGGCTGTTTTCTAGGTGGTGATTGGCCCAAACATCTCTCTGCCAGAAGGCACTGTGGTGTCCATGCACCATCCGGAGGAAGAGGAGGAGGATGACGATGAATTTCTGAGCGATGACGGCGAAGTCGGTCAGAGTCAAGACAAAACAAAACAGAAAGGTGCGTGCCGACTCACTGATCACAATTCAGAAACGATCAGACCGTTTCATTCATTCATTTTTCCGTCTAAGCCGTATTTTCTCCCGGCCCGCAGCATTTAACCCAGCAGAGGTCGGAGCGGAAGGGAGGGGCTACATCTGGAAAGCCAGCAGCCTGGACGACACGGAGGAGGAAGAGCTGTCCCAGTGCCTCTGGGGTAGGACAGCTGCTCGGTCGGCTTGCAGCGCATTTATCCCTTTATAGGCTGATTTAACCACAGCGGGCCACGAGTCTCACTGAAAACAGTGTTTCCTGTAAATGCTACGGTCAGATTCCCAGCAGCCTGGGTTTTGTTTCTCGTTCTCCAGGCTTGGTGCTGAATCCCGACCCCGACAGTGACAGTGAGGCCAGCGAGCCCGACGGCGCAGACGATCCTGCGATCCCCTCCCCTGAAATGGACGACGAAGGTGAGAGGAGTTCTTGTCCGGGGATAGTCACTCAAACATTATTATATCTCTGCTTTGAAATCATACGACTTCCTTCCCCAGACTGGTTCAGTGTCAAATCCACGAGAAGCGTGTCATGAAATTGTTGTGATTTGGTTATGGAAAGTCATGGAAAAGACACAGAATTTACCTCAGGGTGAAGACAGGAACCTTGTCTATCCCTGTTTTTATTCACATTATACTTCACATGATCATTCTGTGATTAAAGGGACCTCGGCATGACGATATGACCTGATTTTGAGCTTGTGAGAGTTAAAGTTCAGAGGATGTCAGAGGCAGTGTAACACCTGAAATGTAAAATATAAGAAGTAAACTTTCTCTCCAGTGTGTTTCTCCTCCTCTGCCACTAAAGTGAGCGGACAATTCCCTCTCCTTTTATGTAATTAGAGTGAGGGACGTGGCAACACTTTTTTTATTCATACATTAAATGTCGTTAAGTTAAAAGTCGAGTTTCTCCTCTGACCCGTGTGCTGCCGTCTTTTCATGTGCAGTGTTTCAGATCGAGGTCCTGGGGACTCTGCAGAGAGGCCTGGAGGAAAACATCGGCTGTGACAATCTTGTGCTCGAGATCAACTCTCTTAAGTACGTAAGGAATCGTTTGCATTTCACGTTTTTCTTGAAATTGCATTATTCACGTTCACAGTCGTCTTCAAAGTATAAGGATGTTCAGTTCGACGTGGTCTCTGTCTCCAGGTACGCCTACAATATCAACATGAAGGAAGTCCTGCAGATTTTGACCAGAGTGGTGTTGGACTTCCCGTTCCAGCAGCAGGGCCCACAGCTCACCACCCCACAATACGCTGCCCTCCTCCTGCCTGTGAATAAGCCAACTCTACTTTTTTTCTCCTCCCCAACACATTTTGACAACCGTTAAAATCTAGGTGAAGAGACACAGAGGGAAACAAAAAGTGATTCCTGTGTCTTCTTGTTTCTCCTTCCCTTCCCAGTTGTTGAAGAAGTGGGCCGGGGTCTTTAAAAACTACGTGAAGAGAGCTCAGGACCACATGGACTGTCTGTCTGCCTTCGAGGAGTACTTCTTGGAGCAGGAGAGCCACTGGGGGGCGATGTTCAAGGTCTGAGCCTCTCAGAGTCATGACTCTGCCCAGATATACAGGGTGACACAAAAAAACGGGAACTTTTTAACAATTCAATAAAACCAAGAGTGATGGAAGAAAAATATTTTATTCATAGTAATTGAAACCTTAAAACATGCCATTTAAGAAACAATGATGGAATATTCATTTTTTAAAAATTGTGCTGCCACTTGCTCATGTCTGCCAAAACGCACTTCAAAGATTCCCGTTTTTTTGGGTCACCCTGTATAACCTGTTGTAGTAAACTCTATTACAAGAGACAGACTGTCACTGTATGTGGCCACCAGGTTCAGCGTGTTTGCACATAATTTACTTTGCAGTAATCAAGTGCTTTTAAATCATCCTGAGATTAAAAAAATGCTGTTTTTTTTTTTTTCTTGGTAGATCTTGATGACCATGTACCAGCTGGAGATCGTGGAGGAGGAGATCATCCTGCGCTGGTTCTCACAGGGAGCCACCACCGACAAGGGCAGGCAACTCCGCAATAACCAGGGGGTACGTATGAGGAGACAGGGTGGAGGGGAAGGGAACACGGAGGGAAAAGGTAGCTACCTCAAATCCTTTATTTAACCAGATAAGCATCATTGAGATTTAAAACCTCTTTTACAAGAGCGACTCCTGGCCAAGCGAGGCAGCAAAGACAGAGCTACAACATTAAAAAACATTCCAACAGGCAAAAAAACACAACATTCACAACAAAGTTCAAATTATAGGCAAATAATCAGACACAGTTGCATTGTCCAAGAGAACTGGTTTCATAGCCTTTTAAAATATTTTTAAATTCTCCCAGCGTGACTAGTCCTGGCAGTTTGAGGTCGTTCCAGGCAGATGGACCAGCATAACTAAAAGGTCTTTTACCTAATTCGGTCCTCACTCTGGGGACAACCAGCTGAAGGGCACCTTTGGATTGAAGGGCATGCTGGTCCTGCTTAATGCACAAAAATATGTTTAAGTAAGTGGGTACCAGCCCAATCAGAGCTTTGTGCAAGAGAGAGAGCCATCGCGTGAATCTGTGTGTGGGAAGAGATGGACAATTTGCAGTGGCAAAGCTATTACACATCTTACAAGGATACAAGGAAGTTTATTGGTCATTATACAGCAGGTTGTAAAATGAAATTAAAATGTGGTTCCCTCTTGATTGATTAATTGATTGTATAAAAAAATAAAATTATTAAACATGGAGGAGTGCAGCTGCTCTGTAGTCTGGTGGTACGGCAGCGGATACTTCTGTATCTTTTTCCTGATGGCAGCAGGGTGAACAGGCTGTGGCTGGGGTGGGTGTTGTCTTTTAGGATCCTTTTGGCTCTGCGCAGGCACCTCACCTCCCCGATATCACTGATGCTTGGTAGATCTTAAGTTTCCTTAAGAAATGCAGCCATTTCTGAGCTTTTTTAACCAGGGCAGAGATATGTGAAGTCCATGTCAGGTTCTCTGTTATGTTGATTCCCAGGAACTTGAAACTGCTCACTTGCTCCACCTCAGCTCCATTGATGTAGACAGGGTTGTGTGTCTTTGCCTCCTTTTTTCTAAAATCAACTATCAGCTCTTTAGTTTTGCTGATGTTGAGCAGTAGGTTGTTTTCATCTTAAAGGAATACTTCACCCAAAAACGATGTATTTTGTAGCTTTTACTCAACCTGAGCTGTCTTGAATGTCCAGTGGAAATATTTTGATCCCATCGCTTCTTATGGAGAACGAACCACTTCTGGAAAATGTGACGTGCACGATCAGCTGTGTGCAGCCGGGCTCCATGGGCACCGAATTGGCAGAGGTGTGAGTGCAGCCAGCGAGTGAGCACGACGACTCCTGGCCAATAAAAAAAGATGGAGATGGGTCTTCATTTCGGTGAACATGCAGGCCGGTCATGCACGGTGATGGACACGGTGTTCATGCATGAGGCGTCTTTTGAAAATGGTTTATTTATTTATTTTTTTTATGAAAGCATATTGGTTTGGGATGTACTGAACATGTGATAGAAGAGCAAGCACTTCAATTCCACTGCAAGAGGAGTTTGAAGGACGTTTTCATATTGTTTTTGCTGGGGTTTGTTGTAGCCATTAATGGGATGAGTAAATGGGAAAAAATGTCTTTTGGGTGAAGTATTCAGATTTAAGGATTTAATATTGTTATTGTTAAAAAAAAAATTACTATATAACATGATTGCAGTCTCCATTATGAACTGCTGATTTCAACTCAATATAAGAAAAAAAAATGTATATATAATATATAATATATTATATATATATATTATATATAATATATATATAATGTGTATATATAATAAGCTCTGTAAAGTGTCTGATTGCAGTATTTTTTTTTTTTTTTTTTTTTCCTCCATCAGCTTCGGAAGTTCATCCAGTGGCTGGAGGAGGCTGAGGATGAGTCTTCAGAAGAGGAGGGCAAATAACGTGGAGCGCTTGAAAAGGGACAAAGGCGACGCTGTAAACTTTTCAACATTTGTTGTGTAAACTAATTCTCCTCTGTACAGTGCAAGTTTACATCAATTTATCATATAGTGCCACATTATGTAAGGGCTGTGTGCTGTTAATCTCAATATCCAAATAAAGACAGAAGAACCTGGGACGCTTTGGAAAATGCTCTGGCCACATTTTGAAATCATTCACCGCACATGTCAACAAAATATCACAGAAACTTTCACGTTCACTCATGAATATGGTGACACTGTTAGGTCGGTATGGAGAAGAGGTTTTATTGGGTACACACGACTACAATTTGAAGGGATTCGGCTGTTTCAGTGATCAGTGTTTAATCTTTTATGAATTCTGAACATCGACTGCAGCCTACAGAAGATACAGTTGAAATACCGCAAGGAAAGAGGTAGGAAATAATCTGCTGCACAGACCCAGCCCACGAGTCCTGCGCCAACCCGTCTGGAAAACACTGCCTGGAAACTCGCTCTGACAGTGAAGGAAGTAGAATTATCTCTATGATCAGGCTCACATTTGACAGGCTTGCAAAGCAAAATACAGTAAAAATTAAAGTAAAGCTCAGTGATTATATCTTAATACCACAGTTTTTGTTCTAATTCAATGTTAATCATCCATGGTTATAAAAATATAGTTTATTTATAAAAACATTTACTATCCCTTACAGATCCAGACAAACATGACTTGCCATCAGGTCCTGAGTTCTAAGTATTTGGTCCTTGATTATCATGTCATTTACGGCATTTTTGACTTAAACAAAAACGACAACAAAAAAAAAAACATATTTCATAATTTTGGCTCAAAGTAACCCCGGTTGGAGCTGTGATGCACCTGGCAACATGACAGGACGATGAACCCATCGGTGGGAATTCAAGTGAAACAAAGCAAAACAACAGAATTTACCTTTACAACAGAGCGCCGTGTTATTCCAGGGTCTCTGCCGGTTACCCAACGTGACTAAAAGCTCACACATCTTTACTGTTTTAGATCTCCTCTTAAAACATTTAATCGGAAAGCTTTCATAAGTATTTGATGCGTCGCTGTGTTTTATAATCCCACTTTCGACAGTTTATAATTTTGTGCTACACCATTTTAATTCCTGGCTATTTTACGTTTTTTTCTCCCCCTTTCGTTTTAAATTCTTTTTTCTTTCTGTTAAGCAACTTGTAACTTTATTACAAAAAGTGCAATTAAAAAAGTTTCTTTTAATATTCTGATAGGGCTGGGCGATATGGGCAAAATCAAATGACTGTTGGTGCTTTCATGAGATATCTACACAAGATTTTTTCTAAACGTGGATATGATGATCAAGTAGGTTGAGAAAAATAACTATAACAGTCTAATAAGTTCAGAGATTTGCATTTGTTTCGTATAACGCAGCCTCTAAAACAAGGAAGACATCACTTAAGTAATATCTCAATATAACAATATCTGCAGTCCCAGCTGATCTCAGGATGTCAGTACCTCGCCCAGCCCTTGTCGTCAGTAAAACAGTGTTGACCAAACACCTGAGGCTGTTCCCGTCGTGGTGCCCAGAGGGCTGCCATGACAGTGTGTGCAGCGGTCGGCCTCCTCCTCCTCAGGCCTACTTGGACCTGTCGTCCTGTTTGCCGACCAGGCTGTAAACCACGGCTGCCAGCAGAGACGCCCCGGTGATCCCGGAGACGGCAGTCAGCGCCTTCCACATCTGGGCCGAGCTTTCATGCCGGTCCATGAAGCTCCCGTGGTCCGTGGGCACCAGGAGGAACCGGCGCCCGTCCTGAGGGGCCTGCAGCCTCATGACCTCGCCCCCCTCCAGCACCACCTCCCCGAACCCGGTCAGCGTGGTCCCGACCCGCAGCAGCTGCTCGCTCTCCTCCTGCGCCACGGGTTTCTCTCCGCTGAGGCCCTGCAGCACCAAGCCCATCACGCCCTCCTCGGCCCGTCTGACCCGGTGGTGGACCCGCTCCAGGAAGGCACCCGAGGCGTCCAGAGGGTCCTGCACCTTCACATACATGTCGCTGATGTAGAGCCCCGGGCACACCAGGCTGAAGGGCACCGTGTTGCAGGTTTCCGTCTTGTTCACCTTCCGAGAGTTCCTGGAAGCAGAAACGGTGACACAGGACGGGTTTTTTTTGACAAAATATTGGTTATATTTTGTGGTGTTGATTTGTTTTTGTTGTTTTATTTAACAAACCATGTTCTGGTGAGGGAGTTCCAGTAGCTCCAGTGCTCGGCCACCTCTATCTTCTGAATCACACCGAAGCATCGTGGGACAAACCGGCTGCCCAGAGGCTCCCCGTCCGCCTGCACCAGCCCTGGGAAAGCAGCATGACAACAGACCTGTGACTCCTCTTTCAATCCGGTCTCCTCTCATGACTCAGCATTACATGTCTGTCACTTTCTGTATGCATCTGTACCTTCCACGGCGACATACTGGAGGCGTTTGCGGGGCGAGGCCTTCAGTATTTTCACCAAGTGATGATCTGGCCTGAAAATGGGAATCTCCTGAAAATTGAGAGGAAAACTTTGCAGATGAGCATTTGTAAAAGGATTTTAAGACGCTGAATTTAAGTGATGTAGGGTTCGTGCCTTTAGTTTTTTCAGCTCCTTTTTCTTTTCTTGGTATAAGTGATAAAACAAGCCAGAGAAGGCAAAGCTGGAGCCCACGCCAATCCAAACCAAGGGATTCACTGGGAAGTCACTCATTGTTTCTGTGTGACAATAAAACAGAGAGAGCATGAACACAGGAAGACACGTTCATTTAACACCGTGATGGCACAATTAACCAAACCACTCGAGCTAAACTAATGTAATTATCAGGCAGCTCCTGGAGTAAGGTCACTGAAAAAGAAAAGAAAACAAAAAAGACAATGAAGCAATCCGAGCAAAACTTACCTGTTAAATCTAAGTCGTTTAAAAAAAAGAAGTTAGGACACACCTGTACTTCTGTCACATTAATTGAAAACGAAAACAAAAGCACCCATCAGGTAGGATTCATTTCCGTGTTTGCCCACGTTGCGTCGTGCTCGCAAGCCAATAGGATTCGAGGATCATTTCGGCTCATGCGCGTTGTGGCCGCTAGGTGGCAGCAGCGCCGTGGGCTCAGCCTCATTGTGGGCTGTTTGAACAGGACCTGCTGCAGACTGTGTGAGGCCTGCCTGGCCTCTCAGGTTTCAGCAGATTACCTGAGACATGTCCTCGCCACGTGTCATGAGTGTAGCTCCTCACCGGCTTTTAACTTAATTAATTAAATTAAATTAAATTAAATGATCACATCATGTAATCTTGGGACATTTCAACCAAAACATACACAGAGGCACACACACACACACAGTGGGCCTGGTGAGGACAACTAGTTAGTGAAACAACTCAGTGCCAGACTTATGAACCCTGCTGTTACCTTCACATTTACTAATGTTTTTATCACTTGCGGTCAATTTGACTCCAGTAATTTAAGCCTGCATAAAATTATTATAATGAATATTGTTATCCAAGTTTATGTACTTTACATGTCTGGTTGACTATTTTAATAGCTCTTCATACATCAGAGTTCTGCTGGGAATCATGTTTTTTCTTCCTACATGTCACATTAACTTCAGGTATGTTCTATCAGGGCCTTAAAGCAGATTATATTCTTCAGTGTCATCCAAAACAACTAAAGGAAATATGTGTAAAATGCTGACATTTCTCATTTATTGTATATAGAAACACCAATGCATACAACATGTATACAGGACATTGAAAAGATATCATCATGTTAATTTTATGTTTACTCAGTTGTTGGGTTCAAATTAAAAGCACAGCAGTCACCACAGATCTCAAAGTTCCCTAATTTCACAACTCCCATATGAGCATTTGGCTTTAGTTTAGGTGACAAGTCATGCAGGCCTGGTAGCTCTACTACTGCAACTTGCTATTATTATTATTATGTGCAATCAGGTCCGGTGATGCGGATGTGTAAACAGACGTGGTTATTTGTGGGCTGAGTCATGCCTTTACGGTGCCGGGCACATGCAGTAAAATGAACACAGCAGACGGATCCACAGCCTTGAATCATAAAGCAAAGCGTCACCAACTTTCCCAGCTTCCTTTTTCTGTGACTGTGTGACTGTGTGTGACTGTGTGTGTGTGTGTGTGTGTGTGTGTGTGTGTGTGTGTGTGGGCCAGATGACGTTCTCTTGGCAAGCGCTGTTTGACTCTGAATACTAAGAGGATGAGATTTTTGAGAGCAAATCTGGGGACATTTGTGATCTGCTGACAAATATTAAACATATTCCAGACTTAGAAATTATATTATCATTATTGTTATATTAATTATATTATATTATGCTGCCTTAAATGCTCCTGAAATTTCCTAATTTCCAGGAGGGTTTTTTGCTTGTGATTTTTCTGGTTGTCTTATTGTGGTTGGTTGTCTTATTTTTTATTTATTTATTTTTTATTTTTTTGGTGGTGGTGGAGGTGGTGGGGGTAATTTTATTAATTTAATTTAATTTAATTTAACTTTTTTTTTTATGTTCTGGTAACTTTTCCCCTAATTTTCTGGTATTTTTTTTGTCTAATATTCTGGTAATTATTTCCTAATGTTCTGGTTATTTTTCCCAATGTTCTCGTAATTGTTTTGCTGATTTGCTAGCTGCCATGTTTTTGAACAAAATCAAGGTAACATGACGTCAGCCCAGCGTCACTGATCTGATGTGAAGCTTGTCTGAGGTCTGCACACTGAGGATGTGTCTGCCACTCCTGTGTGAGCCACTTCTGAACAAAAAGCAGAACTTTATACTTCCCACAGCGCGAGCTCTTAAAGCCACACAGCCTCGTTTACAAGCAGGACAGAGTTTTTGTGGTGTTGAGATAAAAAAAAAAAAACGTCTGGATGCCTTTACTTACACACAGCCTTTAAAAGCCTAGACACACTCTCTCCTGTCAGTTACAAGCTACTTATCCTTGGTTTCCAGCTCATTTTTGTCTGGCTGTGTTTTTTTTTTTTTTTTTTTTTTTAAATGTGGAGAGCATGAGAAGTGTTGCTGAAATTGAAAAATTTCTCCACCCTGCAGGGCAGACTGATTACACCGCTCCTCTAGTGTGGCTGGCTCAAGCACATTCAAGAATTAATTTTCATGAATGTTATTAAATCTTCAAGGAGACCTGTGACACTAATTTGAGACACTGGGTTGGGTCAGCCTTGGGCTTTGATCATTCCCCCCCCCCCTCACAAAAGTAATTATTGTAGTTTTAGAAGCTTTGCAGTCATTTGGGGAAACGGTGGCTGTTGCCTCTACCATTCAAACACAACAAAGTCACTTACACATTCAACTGATGAGAGCAGGGAAGAGAAAAGACGAATAAATTAATATTACATGGATGAAAATGTCTCTCACACATGATTCAAGTGTTCATCCCTTCCTCTTGCATGTGTTTTCTCCCTGACGGCACATTTCATCCGTGATGATGTTCAGCTCAAACTGATGACGTCAGTTTTGTTGTTAACAACTTGAGGCACACAAAACACAAGCAACCTTGGCACGTCTCCGAACCTGCATGGAAGCGAGCCGCCATGATGACACTGACAATACACCTGGCAGAAGTATGGAATAACAATGCACTTTCATGCATAGAGCCACAGCCGTGGGCGAACAATGACTCTCCTTGGAGGGACGTAAAGATCTCGGGAGGAAAAAATGGCCCCAGAGAACGAGAGACGAAGGGAGGAAACAAGAAGTCTGACATAACCCGGTCATTTCCCCACATTATTATGAACAAAATAGCCAAAGAAAATGTTGCTGAATCGTGCGCGCACTAAATTTTTGAGAAATGTGTTTGAAAGATGCACGCACTCTGTGGCTTTTCTTATCAAGGCTGAGTGTGACGGGGATAAAAGGTTGGGAAACTCTGTTGCAGAGCTCCGGGCCTGGATGCCATTGCCAAACGATATCCCTGTTACATAAGAATCATTCAAAGAAAGTGGCTTGTCCAGGGGAACTAGGGCATATTGCAATAGTACAGTGAGAATATAGCGTAAAGAGGATCATGGGAACAGGGAGATACATGTAGATATTCAAAAGAGTAGCGTTCCAGAAGCAAGTGAAATGGTTTTTGTGCTTATTTTCTGAGCAAGGTCTTAATGGATGGCTCACACAAAAGCCTCTCTCTCTCTCTCTCTCTCTCTCTCTCTCTCTCTCTCTCTCTCTCTCTCTCCCTCTCTGTCTCGTCATCTCTTGCGCTGCAGAAGTATGAGGACACTTTGTGGCTTTCAGATGCTTAAGTTCCATCAAACATTTTGAACAAAAAGAAATTACTTATATAACGGAGATGGAGCTTTACATGTGACTGAAGGTGGCTGTTTGATTTTTTTGTCTTCTTCTTTTTTTTTGAAGTGAACAAATGCTGCGAATTCAAAATTGCTTGAATGTGAAAACTGAGGAAACTGGTCAAAATTCCCCTGAATGCAGCAGACAGAGTGGAGATCCAAATGTGCAGAGAAATGCTGCTATAGGTAAACATGGAGCAGCATCCATCCTCTCACAGATTTAGTGGAGCTTATGGACTTTATTAATAAGCATCAGAGCAAAGCCTCCCTCTTTTCTCTCTCTCTCTCTCTCTCTCTCTCTCTCTCTCTCTCTCTCACACACACACACACACACACACATGCATACTGTACACACACTAAACAGAAACACATATCTTGTAGGTTTTGGAGGTCCTGACTGATCATTTTCATGAGTTTCATGAGTTTAATACACTATCATAATTACCATCATTAAAACTAACTGGGCTGTTTATCCAATGATTTGACATGATGCAGCCAAAGTCTTCCACATAGACCACACACACACACACACACACACACACACACACACAGGAGGAAGTCCTGGGCTCCACACTCCACAGAGGGGTTTCATTCTCTATGTGTTATGTACTACATGCCACATTTTAACTTCAACAAATCATTACTGCATTAATTATGAGAAATTAGTATCATTACTGTAAACAACTGAGAGCACAGCGGGGAATTTCAATGGCAATTTGAATTCAGATTATGGAGAGCAGCCCCTTTTGTTAACTGTGTATGCTGCAAAACAACGCCTGAATGGCTCCTATCAATCCTGCTAATTCCCAACAAATTTCCCTGTACGTCCACAATTCACTCATTGTGAGCTGATCATGCACTAATGCAGAAAATATGAAGTGTGCCCACACTGCAAGAAAAAAAAAACATTTCAGCAAGTGATTTAGTCTCATATTCTGTTTTAAAATCTTGTTACAATGGAAATAATCTGCCAGTGGGATGAAATAATTCCACAAATTTCCAGAATTTTCTTGAATCAAGTGTCATTTTCTTGATCCTAGATTTGATCTGCCTTCTTCTGCCTTGTTTCATCATATTTATACTAGTTACCAGAAAAAATCCTAAAACAAGTGAAATTGCATTGGAGAATGGTGGGATTATCTTATCCCACTGGTAGATCTTTTATTTTGAACATGAATATGAGACTACATGACTTGTTAAGTTGGAGATTTGTTGCAGCTCTAAACAGAGACAATACCAGGACAATCACAGGCCACGTTAATAAAGATTTGCATTAAATTATCTCTCTGGAAGGGGATCACACATGCAGATCAGAATATTGTGAAAACAGGTTCCAAAAAACGGCATCAGAGAGGAGTCAATTTGTTCTCTGACTGAAATTCCACAGGATTCATCCAGCAGGACTCCAAAGCTCAAACATTTGACATCAGTCTCAGAGGACGGTTCGCCTCATGTCCATCAAAGCTTTTATTAGCCTTGGTGAGTCACCCAGAGACGTAAAGCAGGCCAGTAAAGCACATGAGAGCTTATAGTGAACTGCATGGAGCCAACAGAGGAGTCAATGAGAGCGCTGCACTGTCATCTGTAGGCCTATGTTTTGTAAAAAGAAATGCAGCACAAGCCGAAAACCCTCATCTTTGCACACCAATGTGGAAGAGCAACTAGCTGACAGACACACACACACGCCGCATGTTTCTCCAGTGACACAATTCAGCAGTTTGCACATTGTCAAATTGCATTCCACTGACTAAACTCTCCATGGAGGGAGACGGCAAAATACATCTCAGTCCTCCCATATAGTCCTATTCATTACGTAGCTCTACAAGTCTTAATTTCCTCTCCATTCTCCAGTTTGCAAATATGTGCACTATGCATCACCCTGAGTGCACCATTGTTTATGTGAGAAGAGTGTGTGAGCTTTGAGCAGGGCCATATTTGGGATTAGATCATGCAAGAAAAAGCTTAGCATTGACATGTGGAATATTTTTGTTACAAGAAGTACCTTGATAAGATATTATATTATCTGCACCAGCAAATTTTTGGGGGACAAAAACAGTGTATATCTGCCTCTAGTCTGGCTGCAGTGTATACTCTAAGTTATGATTCATGTCTGTGATACTCTATAGGGAGTTTATAATAACCTCATCTCACTTAATGTTAGGCAGTTCTGTATATCCACTCGGGTTTAGGTTACATGATGCAGTTCTGCTGGTGTATTTTCCAAAAGAACATGATAGGAATCTTACAGGTCTTTTTTTTTTCTCTCTGAGGTAAAAAACCAAGGTCCAGCTGCATCTTCTTTTGAATTTGCAGACTATTTGCTGTATACCATTTCCTCAAAAGTGGAAGGACACAGTTTGTAGGTGTTTCTGCACACGCCCTCGACTTCTGACGTGCATGATGATGTTTCATTGGTGAGTTGTTGGCTGTTCAAGGTAAACCCGGTAGGAGGAGGAGGAGGAGGAGGAGGAAGAGGAGGAGGATTTCACGACCAGAGCAATTCACACTCCACTCAGTGCGCAGGAACGTACGGAGTCAGCCAGGGGACCCATCCACTGTCACGGCGGATTAACACAACCTCAAGTCTTTTTTTAAATAAGTAACACAGGAAGTTTTCGGTCAACTATTAACAATCAAATTTTACCTCAAAGGAGCTGATAATGGAAGTTTCTAAAAGCGTCTTGATCATTGTCTCCTACATGTTGCTGGAACCGGTGAGTGTTTCTCTGTGGGACTTGAACTCGGGCTCCTGATAAAATAGATGTGATAGTTGCTTGTCTAATTTGTTGATATAAGTTTAATCAAGTGAGTTGCGCATTATTACGAGTTGATGGGCGCACCGGTTTCCTTTGGATCCGCATGAACAAACTGATAGATTTGGTGCCCAACGTGCGTCAGGCAGCGCAGAGGGGCATTTCGCTGAAAATGGTGCATGCTGCTATTTGGGAGGGAAAGTTATAAATTTCGCTTTGTCGGGTGTTATTGCGAATTTTGAGTGGATTCCCAGAGATTTTAGAGGGAAGCTGAGGGTTTCACCTCCTTTGCATATTTCTTCTTCTTTTTCTCAAGAGCCCCTGTGAGTTCCTCTCACATTATTTCCTGCAGATTTGCCCAAGTGTGCTGACCTTGGCCTTAGTGAACCTTAAACACCAGAAGCAAGTTGTACAGGTTTTTCTTTTTCTTTCTTTTTTTTCTCATTTGACAGAAAACTCTGAGCCAGGCAGCTATTCTTTTCCTGCACCAATTAGATGTTTTAAGCTTGTTTTTTTTCCCCCTCCTGTCATGACTAAGGTTAAATGAACTGAGAAGAAAACAATTCAGGAGGTGTCTTTTAACAGGACACCATGGCAACAGCCTCCTTTGTCTCCTCCAATAGACTCCAGGCTCCAGCATCCGTACCTATAACGCCGTCTCCTGAAGAGAAGCATGTATGATTCATGCTGGAATGTATGTAGAGGTCACACTCAGCTCTTTGGAAAGACTTAACATGTTCGCATGGACGGGTTTATTGTGATGAATGAAAACAGAGGAAATAAATAGAGAAATAATGAATTAAAAACTTGAATGATGGAGATTTTTATCAGCAGAGGCTTCACAGAGACATTTTCGGTGTTGGTGGTGTTGATGGAGTGGAGGAAGTTTTCTCTTGATGCACCAACTTACACTGCTGAGGGCTGTATTAATCCATCACTGACACACTGTATCAGCCTCCCATGGTGGGAATGTGACGGAGGTGAGCCAGGGTGGGAGCAAAGCAAAGTGGGAGGGGCCGTGTAGCCTAAGGAGCAAGATAAATCATAGCCCAAATGGGGGAATCACCTTGTGGAGGAGAGGCTTGAGTCATAGGGCTTCATTTTGTGGCTAACAATAGAGCCATACTACCTCTTTGATTAACGACCTCACTGAGGAGACTCATCCACCTAAGTAACAGCTATAAATCTCCAGGTCTTACCGAGGACCGACAGAGAGTGAGGTCCTCCAATTCTTATTCTCTGGTGGCAGACCCTCGCACCGAGAGGGAAATTGGCTTCAGCTGCAAACTGAACCCAAGGAGGCCTGAAGATTCCTGGGGAAAATTCTTAACGTATCTTGAAAACACATGTACGCAACGCCATGGAAAATGATGGCTCAATCAGCTTCAAAGGGTTCATTTTGCATCTGCCGTGTGTGTTTGATGGGAAGATCATTGGCAGGGCAGGTCAGGAGGATCCCAGGCAAGATGCTAGACAGATGACTTGGTATAATTAAAAGCACTGGTTTTCAAGTCTGCTCATGTAAAAAAATAAATAAAAATGGAGTTTAAAATGTACTTGGACTTAAAGTTACTGAGTTACTTTTTTTGAGAAAGGAGTGTCTTTAAGACGAGAATACAAAGAACTAAAATGAGATGTGTTTTAACTGGATAAGTGAAAATCAAGTGAAAGAAATAAAGTGCACAAACAGTGTAAAGGTTTCTCTTTCTCTTCTTTGCTGTCAGCTTAGGTTTTTCCAGTCTGTGATGCATATGGAGAGCCAGCAGCTCTTTTACTCTGTAATAGATGTATTGTGAAATATAGTGAAGTACAACAGCTCCCTAAAACATACTTAAGATAAGAGTGAAACTTTGAAAAAAAAATGCACCAATATCCTGAAAAAATCAGTCTTAACAAGTCATTTAATCTTGTGTTCATTGTTAAAATCTTGTTAACATGAGAAAATCTTCCAGTAGCATGAGGTAATCCCACTCTTGTCAAGTGTAATCGGCTTGTTTCCAGAATTTTCTTGAATCAGGTGTCATTTTCTTAATGCTAGTGGGCTGATGTGCCTTATTCTGCCTTGTTTAAACATATTTATACTTGTTCCCAGAGAAAATCCTGGACTAAGTGAAACTGCATTGGAAACTGATGGGATTATCTCACCCCACTGGCAGATAGTCACTTAGCTTAGCTACTCATTTACAGTAACACAAGTAAATCTGTTCAGTTACTTCCGTGTTTGCCTTGATATTTGAATCACTGCTGACATGTTAGGGAGACCATAAAACCATATTTCACATGTAGTGTTTGGCCCCAGATAAGTTATCTAATAATAACAAGAAAGCTATCTGTCAGCGTGGCATCTCGTCCTAACAAAACAAACTGCAAAATCATCTCTTCACAGACTTTCTCACTGCAGATGTGTGACATCATGCTGGAGATCGAGCGGGAGAGAGACACGTGTCTGGCTCAAATTGAAAACAAAACAACAGGTAAGGAGTTTTTCTCCCCAGCATGTCCAGTATCTTCTCCACTAGCTGGTCCTGTCTTTGCCGCCTGCATCCTGATTGGCTGCATTCAGAATTGGTTAGTAATGGGAGTGACACAGCCAATTAGGCTGGCATTGTAACAACACAGATGCTGTAAAGACAACAAAGCTGTTCAAATTGCCCCCCCGACACTGGATCAAACCTCACATGGCTGAACGCTGTTTGGCCCTGGCTGCGTTTGCTTTGGATAAATTTCAAGAACGCATTTTATTTGATGATGTGTTTCATTAATTCTAAATCAGGCCACTTCAGAAAATGTAACAGGGAATGCATGCACCTGAAACTCAATTAGCTGATGTGATGTTTCAGTTTATTGTTGGTAAGACTTGATGTTCATGCACAGCAAACAGCGTATAGTTACTGTATGCTCTACTGAGTGAGAATCACCAGTGTGTTTTACAGAGCCTCGGGTTATGTGAAGCCGCCTCGACCAAGACTGAATACTTTCCCTGCACATACATGTATACTCTCATGCATAGACATACATATATAGAGTCATATATGTACATACAGCCATGCACGTGCAAACATACATGCATACATATCTGTTGTACATGAACACATACATACACATGCATGCATAATGTAACCATATGTGTGTATGAGTATATGTGTGAGGGTATATGAGTGTGAGAATGTATTTATGTTTGTGCTCAGTATGTATGTTTGTATGTGTGTATGTATCCAGAAAGCACCACACTTTAATGATGAATGTGCATCGGCTTTCAAGTCCGTCTCTCAAACGGCGCTAGAGACTTTGTTGTTATTTTTTTTCTTCTAAAGTTTATTAAGATGCATCAAGAGCTCAGATAATAACACAGATGGCCTTGAGAGACTTTTGCTTGATGATTACACCCGAGCCCTTGCTTCAATCCTGTCCCTGTTGAAGGGCGGCGTGAGGCTGGAGAGAGCCTTGTGATTTAAGGGTCTCTCTGTAGATGTTTACATTAAATATTAGGTCGACTTTATGCCGCCGACAGACTGAAAAACTGTCCTCTTTCAGCGTGCCCCAATGGCCTTCCAGGTCGCCCCTGGTGAAGTGTGCTCCAGAGGTCGGACACCGACACATTGCCTGTGCCCAAACAGAGTCCCGCGGCCAATACCAAGAAAACCGTCCAGTTCAATCCCAGATTCATGCAGTAGTGAATTTGTACAGATGTGATATTATATCGTGGGCAACCTGTGAGGCCATTAGGGCGCATTGGCGGCACAGGGGAGAGAGAAGTTTAAATTCATATAGAAACTATAAAATTACAAGGCTCCTCCCATAGGAATAGCACACAGGCATGAACCAAGGGCTCGGGTGTAATCATCAAGCAATCTGAAAATTCTCTCAAGGCCACCTGTGTTATTATCAAAGCTCTTTATGCATCTTAATAAACTTTGGGGGAAAAAAAATGATGACAAAATCTGTAGTGCCGTTTAAGAGACAGACCTGAAAGCCAATTAAAATAACGTGCACGTTCTTTATGTTTGTTCCCGTCTGCACCTTCACCGGTAGTCATCATCGCCGTAGCGCCATGTTGTGGTGGCAGCTTCCGGTTTAAGTTTGATGCTGTCCGGATACATACACACTAAACACACACATGAATACATTCTCACACAGAGACACACACATATATATTTGTATTCTCACACTCATACACCCACATATTCACATACACATATTCTCACATTATGCATGCATCAGTAAGTATGTGTTAATATATGTATGCATGTGTGTATGAATGTTCCTGCCTGTATGTGTATATATATATATGTGAATCTATATATGTATGTATATGCATGTGAAGCAGTCAGTCTGGGCCTAAGCAGCTTCTCATATCAGTTAACTATGTGTTTCACAATAAACTCACTTGTATTCATCTTCCATGCTGCGGGTATCATGAGACCCTGAGGTCACAACCAGCATACAAAGTCACTTTTTATTTTCATGAACCATGATAAACTTTTAAATTCTGATAAATATATATCGGTGTAGATTCTGTCCTCTCCTGTTGAGAAGTTCTCATATTGGACTCTGTCCTCTGTGACACTTTAGAAAGACACAGCGGGCCGGTGAATTCAAATGACAGCCTGTAATGAAGGACACGGGCTGATTTTATTAGTCATAGTGGCAGGACCTGAGGCCGTCACAGCAGCTGACCTGAGTTAACACGTTTTGGCTGCCATGGAAACCCCAGTGGTACATGTTCACACCGTATGTCCTGCCGGGGGAACATGCATCAGGTTGCTCTTTGCCACCTGACCGCTGCTTTAGAAATATTGTGTTCATAAAGGCAGTTGTTCCATGTTTTTTTTTTTTTCCGTTTTTTTCTGGTTATATGAAGTTTATTGCCTTTCTGTGCAGCCACACCGCCTATCTGTTTCTCTCTGTCCCTGTCTCTATCTTTCCATCTCTCTCTCTCTCCCTCCCTCTCAGGTTGTACTGGGATGTGGGACAGGATTGCGTGCTGGCCCAGTGCCAGTTTTGGAGAGGTGGTCACCATCCCTTGTCCCAAATATTTCTTCTACTTCACCAGAGACGTCCATACGGGTAAGACTCAAGTTTGCACAACAGAGTGTGTGTGTGTGTGTGTGTGTGTGTGTGTGTGTGACAGAGAGTGAGACACACAGAGAGAAAGAGAGACAGAGGGGGATCACACACACACGCACACACACACGTGTATGTTTGTATGACTGCAAGCGTGCCTGCTGGTCTGAGTGTGTGGGGCTTATGAGCAGAAAGGTTGAGGCGAAGGTGCAGTCATGCATCAGTCAATTATCCCTGGCATTGGGAGGATGCCTCTTCGGGTGGTGTGTGTGTGTGTGTGTGTGTGGGAGTGGGGTGGGGGTGTTAGTTATGTGTGGGATATTCCAAACAATGACAGAGATGCTATTTATTTTGAAACCACCTTGCTCCATGTATTTCCAAAGTATTACAATATATGAAGATTTAACTTTATAAAAACACACTGCATTTTTATCCCTATAAATCTTCACATTGAAGCCGCCGTGCCCCACGTATTGCTGAAGTATTAAAATATATGAAGGTTTAACTTCACAAAAGCACACTGCATTTTATCCCATCTTCAGGCCATCCTAATGCTTAATACTCATATTTGTCATCCGTCATTCCTATCTTCCTTGTCATTTTTATTTAATATAAAAAGATATATGACAAAGAACATAGTGTAAAGAAGGTTTGATGCAGTGCAAGTAACAAAACACGTGTGGCAGCGAACCGTCAGAGTAAAAGAAAAAAGAAAAGCCATGCAGTTTCTCGTCTGTACTCCGTTCACGGATTGAGGATTCAAACTGCGGTCACTCTGTGCCAGGTTATGTCAACACTTGTGCAACGATAATGTCTCCAGAACCAGCAGAACACTTGACATCCAAGCCTTGCTTCATTGTTACATTTTATTTTATTTTATTTTTTTTTTATCTTTCTTCATTTTCAAAACCAGAGATCTTTAATTTAGAAGAGGACTAATAAGGAAATTGTTTAATTATTCAAAAGGAAAACTGCTATCCTGAGGATTTGCTGGCTGAATGACAGCCTGTTCTCATTTTGCTGAGATTACTCTTCCCTGTTGTAACTCTTCATTAATTACCACATCGCATCTCCCCGGTGTAATCATGCCGCCTGAGTCCAAGGGAGTTGTTTATTTGTATTCAGCTGACATGACGGCCTCAATTTCATCTTCAGCTTTATGAAACGTTCCTTTGTTAGCAGATGGAGTGGCTTGAAATGAGCAGATTTCATGGAATGGCATCATGTTGCTTGTCATGTATGTAAAGAGGATGGGGTTTTTGGACTGTTGTTTCTTGTGTGGGGCGTACGCGTAGTGTGGAGCGCTGTTATAGGCTTACATCAAGTTATTGAAGTTTAGTGCCGCGCTTTATGGCATGATTGATGCAACATGTGTGAGATTTTTAGAGTCAGTTGCAGCTCAGACTGAACAGCACTGCTCAACCCCGCTGTAATTAGGTTGTAATGTTACACATGATGCAGATTATTCACTATGCAGATTGACACTGTCTACTAGAAATAGATACTTAAAGTATTAAGCCTTCAACACTTCATTTTCTTAAAACGAGTGGAAAAAATCTGCCATTTAGATGAAATAATCCCACTTGCTGTTTCCAGTGCTCATCAATGTGTTTTCAGGATTTTCTTGCCTCAATTGTGTCTCCTCTCCTGTTTGTCCATTCGTCATAAATTGGCGTAGCTTCCTAACAGATGTTTGGGTTTCCACCAGGTTACGTGGGGAGGTGGATCATGGGCCACGGAAGAATCAGCCCACTAGCATTAAGAAAAAGACACTTGATTCAAGAAAATTCTGGAAACAAGCTGATTATACTTGACAAGAGTGGGATTACCTCATGCTACTGGAAGATTTTCATTGCTGTTGAATAAGTGTCGGGAGGGGGTGGCACCGTTAGTGGGAGACAACATGTTTATTTGTCTTTGTACTAGCGTCTCATGCTGCTTTTCAGCGTTTCAGCATATTTATACCAATAAAAATTCATGACATAAGTGAAACTGCATTGGAAACAAGTTTGCAGTTTGTAGTTTCTTCCACTCCATTTTAAGACTGCATATGAGACTAAATGGCCTAATAACGTGGGAATTTTTTGTATTTCACATCTTGCACGCTCCTTTTTGCACTGTGTGTGAGGTGCTGTTGTTATACTATCGCATTGTATCATATGAAAAACTACTCCAGTTTTTGGTGACTTATTTATTTATTTATTTATTTTCCCCCTTAAACAGTCTTCTATGAGCAGACAAAGGGTCTCCGACCTTTTTGGTTTTTCAAAAAGCCCTTGGTCGATCTGAAAACAAGGCTGTTTTTCTCAGCACTGCATCTGAAAAATTGACATTTTGGAGATACAAGCTTTTCACCCGACAGCGCCGATATGTGTCAGTATGTACTGTGCAACTTCTTGTGTCGCCCGTCTGCCTCTGCACTAATGGCACAGCCGCGATATAAATCCCTAACATTTATTGTATTTGAGAATTTAAGTGTTTCTGAGTCTCTCCACAGATGTGTGAAGTCACACAGTGGTCTCTTGTGTATGCGATGAAGGTGTGCGAACGCTAATAATCCAACATTTTCTCTGTCATATTCAGGACATGGGAAGGGCTCCAATTGGGTATTCATCATCAGCATGTGAGGGGCTCATCATGGAAAGAAGGGTTTTCTGGGAAGCAGAGATGTGACCCAGATGGGAGATAGGCTGACCCGGGAGGGGAGAGCAGCCCCAAGGGAAGAAGGCAGAGAGAGAGCGAGGGACAGATAAAGAATTAGTGGCTGTGTGGGGCTCAAAGCAGAGGAGGTATATTTCACTGAGCTGTCATAGGATCCTGAGATCAACAGTCCCACACTGTGCACACAGGAGGATCGAGAGAGAGAGAGAGAGAGAGCAAAGCTAACAGATACATTATTACTGACGTATGCTCTGCTAATGTGAAAGATATTAATCATGTGCTGGATCAACAGAAGCTGATAAAAAAACGCTCTGCTTTCATGTGTTATGATCCTCGCTTTCAGCAGGAGGTGATAGATGCTCTTCGTCTCTTTCGGTTGCTGCATCTCCAAAATGTCTAACAATAGAAAAACAGCCTCGTCACCGCTTGACCTCGGTGCATTTTGCAGTGAATCCACTCCTTGCAAAGGGTTACATAAAACCCAACAGGTTGGAGAATTGGGATCTTTCAAAATGATCACGATCTTAACAAGTCATTAAGTCTCATCATATTCAAGCTTTTGAAATGCTGTTTTTCTTAAACCAAGTGAGAAATTCTGACTTGGATAATGCCTCTTTTTCAGTGCAGTTCGACGTGTTTCAGGAATCTTTCTGGGAATAAAAATAAATATGCTATATATATAAGACAGAATAAGGCGGATCAGCCCACCTACATCAAGAAAATGACACTTGATTCAAGGAAATTCTGGAAAAAGGTTGATCACCATGGGAAACAAGCAGGATTATCTCAACCCACTGGCAGGTTTTTTCAGTTTGAATAAAAAAAGATTTTCAGACTAAGCATATGGCTTGGTAGATTTGTTTTTTTTTTTTTTTCTTTACATTGTACATGGCTTGCTCTGAATCATTAGAAGCACAGCTAGGTGTTACAAAGTCCATTTAGCTACTTTGCAAATGTATTTCATTTTCTCCATCAGCTACAGTTGCAAAAGACTCAAGTTATTGACACAGTCCACATCCAAAGCCTCGTGCAGAAAAAAAAACAAAAAAACACAAGCATTACGAAACATGGCGCCACGGAGCTTCAGGGGCCAAGTCATAAATTTCTTTGGGGTGGAGTTTGCCATTCTCATGAACTCTTTACCTAGGAGGTCTAGCACAAACACACACGGTCATTGATCTCTTTAAATAACAGGGTCGACTCCCCATCTTTCCACTCTCTCAGTATAACCGAGTTAAGCTCATGTGAGAATCAGTGAGACTCTCTTCACCTCCACATCGTAACGTTTGGCTCCGACTGATCATGGTACGTTACTAAAAATCTTCCTCCAGCGCAGACTCAGGTGGGAAAAGCAGGTGGCGGGTTGCACAACGCATTATCACGCTAAGTAAATACCCAGATCAAAAAAAAAAAAAGCCCCCAAATCAAAACGATGACAGGGTGATTAACTCATTTGAGCCCTCCTCAACGTCACGCATGACACCGAAAATCCCCCCCAGTCCTGTTTTTGGGGGATGATGAAAGCATTCTTCTGGCAGTCCCTCAAACAAGCCAAATCCAGCAGTGGCATGGGCTGAAACAGCAGGGGCTTATCGCCGCCTTTTGTATCTTGTCATGTTGTTTGAGATAGCTAAGCCTCAGTTTTCTCTGCATACGCCACTCAGGTATTTGTGAGCTGACCCTATTTTTAACGCCAAACACATTCTAAGACATTAAGAGTGCCCATTATTTCCCAAGGCTGCTTTGATATGATAGTGTCCATAGAATTACATGGTTGTGAAATCCGAGCCTCTGTTGAAACAGGGAATCTGGAGATTTCACACATGAGGATTAACTTAAAAAAAAAAAAAAAAAAAAAAAAACAGCCCCGTTTCTGCACGAAAAGGAAAGGCAACAAGGAACTGCTAAAAATAGGTGTTGCACAATAAGAGCATGAGAAAAATTGACAGATATGAAATTCTGTGTTTTAGTGCTGGTCACAGGATTAGATATGCCTCATGAATGCTGAGAGATGGGGCTTTCAGCATAATGAATGATTAGTGCTTTATCGGGACATTAACGCTTCTGCTTCCTTTAATTCAGGAAACAGCCGTGCAAGAGACATGTTTCAGAGTTCTGCCGCATCAGTCACAGAAAAACGTAATGATCCCAACAAGCTGTGATGCTGCGTTCCTTTCCAGGAGCTGGAAGTCGCTCATCCCAGACTCAGAATGAGATTTTTTCCCCCCACGTTTCCACCTGACCTGCCGACGAGCGCTTTTTAAAAAACCGCTGAAATGTGCATCGTGTGTGTTCACCTGTTGTGCATCTGTGTGTTTCAGCACTAATGAAGCTATTCTATTCTATCCTATCCTATTCTATTCTATCCTATTCTATTCTATTTGCTTTACTCTGTTCTGTTGTCCACTACTTTTGTTTCTTTGTTCTATTCTATTCTACTCTTTGTTTTATTCGTCTCTTCTCTTCTTTTCTCTTCTCTTCTCTTCTCTTCTGCTCTTTCATATTCTGTTCTGTGCTGTCCTGTTTTCTTTGTTCTACTCTTTTTCTTTGTTCTGTTTTATTCTTTTCTTGTCTTCTCTTGTCTTCTCTTCTCCTCTCTTCTCCTCTCTTCTCTTCTGTGCTTTTGTATTCTGTTCTGTCGTTTCCTGCGTTTTTTTTTTTGTTCCTTTGTTCTGTCCCGAACATTCTGTTTTGTTCTTTTTTTTTTATCTCTGTTCTTTTTTCTGTTTTGTTCTTCCATCTTTGTTCTTTTTTTTCTGTTTTGTTCTGTTCATTTCCACTCACATGGAGGAACACTCTGCTCTCCTCGTGGACAGTCTAATGCACTTAGCCATTTTACCTCTCCCTCCGCAGACGGAGGAGTAGAAATGCCCCGCTGCTTGACCGTTGGCCTCCCGGTCTGCCTCTGCAGCAGGAGAGTAATTAAGAAACAGATGGAGGCAAACACACATGGGAACACTCTCAGCATCTCTGAGCCAGTGGGACCGACTGATCCCCTTCAGTCATTCCTTCTGTTTCCTTTTAGTGGGAAGTATTCCACTGGGACTCATACATCTCCGCATGACATAATTAAGTGTGAGTAAATGTAGAGGAAGTTTTGTGTAGCAGCTCACGCAACCCCCCCTCACGATATTTCAACGCGCAACTTCTAGACTCTCCTATCTCCATCAAAACAGACGGCCTCATTGGCGTATTGTATGAGCGTGCTGAATACGCCTCCTGTCCATGTGCTCGCTAGGTAACCTGTCAAAGACCTGCACCGAGGACGGCTGGTCTGAGGTCAGCTCCGTTTCCTACGCGCTGGGCTGTGGATTCAATCCCAACAACACCATGGACGAAGAGACGGTGGGTTACTCGTCCTCCTTCGTGAGCCTGTTCATCATGGCTGTGGCTTCTTTATGGACCGTGGCTTTTAAACCGTTAAAATCATCCAGAATGATCACTCAGTATGTTTCCAATGCATTTAACTGGGTACATGATGTGTTTTTCAGGGGGAGTTCTTTGGCGCGGTCAAAGTGGGCTACACCATTGGCCACAGTGTGTCGCTCATTTCTCTCACCGTCGCCATCATCATCCTCTGTCTCTTCAGGTGAGCAGATTCATCAAAGTGCTACTTAGCGTCCCTGCACAAATAACGTAAAACACCTCGTCCCACGCTTTACACTGATTGCATCCTGCGAGTGTCGCATTTGGCACCGTGCTTCCTGAATTTTATTGGGTTTTTTTACGGTGTTTTTGACACAGCTGCAAGATTTTGTGGGCCAAGAGGTTGAAAATTTGACATTATCTGCTCTTGCAACATTTCTCAAACAAAGTGTTCGACTACAAGCAGCCATAAAGTCGAACCACTCAGAGGGCCTGCTGTTGCTCACAGCATGTTCCATTTCTGACCTGCCATTCTGGGATAAGTAGAGAAAGTGTTTGTGTGTGTGTGTGTGTTTTGTGTGTGTGTGCACATGTGCTTGCATGATGACACAGTTCTGATCATTAGAATAAGGTTAAGTGGCCTCTCTGTGTGGCTTTTACTGGATAACACACTCTGTTAAACCGAGTGTGCATGTAAGTGTGTGTGTGTGTGTGTGCGTGTGTTGGTGGTTGTGTGTGTGATTGGCTAAACAACAAGTGTTTATTCCACGGGGTCATCATGCGGTGCCAAGATGGGTGTTATTGTGGATGCAGGGATGGTTTGGTGGTTTGGACTCTCCGGTAGACGCACAGGATGTGAACAACATCGGCTGTTTATGTACAGCTGCACACACACTTTTCAGCAGCTGGTTGTTGCTCTGTGTGTGTGTGTGTGTGTGTGTGTGTGTGTGTGTGTCATCACACCCGTCCCACTGTGCTGTACTTGTCTGATGGGCTTACACAATTCACTCCAGTCATACGCTCACCAGGAAGGCATTTGTTTGAGAACACCCAGAAGACAGAATTTACATTAGAAACATTTGTTTTTCACAGAAGTCTTCGTTGGTTCCTGTTTACTTGTGTGCTTAAGAGTCAAGTCAAATTTTTTTTTTTGAGTCAAACTTTTTTGACATCTCTTTTTGCCTGGTGAATGTGTGTTTTCAAATTATTCACATTAAAAGAACATCCTTAGGTAAAACGGATATGGATAACATGAAGAAACCCTTTAATAGTTCATTCTGAAAGGAGTGTCATTCAGTGTCAATGAAGAGGTTTATAAGTCTTTCATAATTTGATTAGGGATTATTATTGCAACAAGTAAAGCTTTAAAGTGACTGTGCATTTTATTCTTTCGGTGCATGCTGCCCGCTTAGAGAAAGCGAGAGTTTCCAAGAGTCTAAAATATTTTCATCTCCACTGCTGAGTACATGCTTTGGCGCCTGTAAACGAATGCATTATCACATCACATCACTTGGGCGTTCATGTAAACAGTTCATTTTGAAATCTTCAGTCTGCAGTAATTCATTCAGAATGATAAAATAATCTGCATGTAACCATGGAGCCGGTTGTTGCTTTCCCTTTCTGGCTCAATAAAAAAAAAAAGTCTGTGTTTACTCGTCCTCCTCTACAGGAAGCTGCACTGCACAAGAAACTACATCCACATGAATCTCTTTGTGTCGTTCATCCTGAAAGCCATAGCCGTGTTCATCAAGGATGTGGTTTTGTATGAAGTCGGCGAGACGGAAAACTGCCACTCCTCGGTGAGTAAGTCATGCAGGTATCTCTGCTCTGCGCTCACCAACATCTGCACCTTCCCGCCTCGTTTCCCACGCTGTCACTTTTGTCAGAGGCTTTCTCGAGAGGCGATTCATTTGATTGATTTTCCTCCCTGCGCGCTGAAACGTCCTGCGTCACTGATCTTATTAACTCTTCGTCTGATGTATGAGCCGAAGTCGATTGTGCCGGCTGTGTTACACAAGCTCTCCGTCCCCGGCTTGGGTGAGCCACCTCTGCACGCTTTCATGCTTTGCCCTGAAGTTTACTCAGCATGTGAGCGCTGGAGAGCCGCTGGGCGTAGCAGTGTTTGTCAAGGCCTTAAACTCCTCAGACGACGCTCCGCCTGAAGCCGTTCAGCAGGATGTTGAGAGAGTTCCTGTTTGCTGAACTTTCAGTCCTGAGCTGCAGAGAGGGCTTTGTCAATAAATCACATTCAGGGTTTTGATATCTGGCTTTAATCGCTTCATCTTGTCACACTGCCGCAGCGACAAACTTCAAAAACACAATGAGCATTGATTCAGATAAGAAGCTTGATAAAGCTTCAGGATACTATTTGATGTAATCTTAATAAGACTATCACATTGCCATTTCATCTGCCACGTCACTAAATTCAGCAGCGAGATTATTCACAAAGCCACAATTGAATCCGTAACCCATTTCATTGAGGACATTAGTTAAGCAGCAGGATGTAAATCACCCGCCTATCCTATTTACTATCTACCCAGATGTTAATGGCCGCGTTTGAGCACACAACTTGAACATGTTTTCTCCCCTAAGTACACAGACTATCGTGGTGCAAACACAGCTGCTTTCGCTCTCAACAGTTTTTAAACTCCACAGCTAAAACACCCGGTGCCTCAGTTTGGGCTCGGGTTCCCCGCCCGAAAGAAAATGTGAATTTGAATCCGGAGCCCCTCTTGTCAGATATCACCCGCTCTCTTTCCCATTCACTTTGAACTGTCTCGCAAAGGCAAAAATCTCAAAAAGAAATCTTAAATAAGGCTCTGTGGAAGAGTTGTACAACAGAGGCAGAATGTCTAAACGTGTGTCGATGTATTATTCATTCAGATCTCCTGTGATCCTGTTAATTTCAGCGGAGAGTTTGGGGTTTCACTGCCCCTGAAGGCGCTCACACTGAGAACTTATCTTCTCCTTGTAGTTGAAGGGCTGAAGAGGATTTGGTGCCACATAGTTGTCGTAGCTTTGTTTCTTCCATCACGTGTGGTCAGTGCCATATTTTCCACTATCATCGAGTTGGAGGCACAGAGACGGCCAGATCCACGGTTTAATGTTTAAACCAACACTTTTATACCGAGTAGAGACAGTTACGTTTAGGGTTTTATTTGGTTAGGGCAAGAATTTGGGCCCGCTGTCAATCATTTGCTGACATTTGCTGACATTTTCAGCTCTTTCTAAAGCTGCCACACTGTACCGCGCATCCAGCTGCAGTTTTGTTTTGTACTCTCAGATCACGATCGTGCGCCTTCAGCGAGGTTGTTCAGCCCGTGCTGTTCGCCGCGAGGAACCACGCGGTGTTGCATTTCACAGCCACACAAGCAATTACTGTCGAGCGCTAATTAAACTGTTGCTTATGGCGCTCAAAAGATAAATTCAGCCTCACACCGAGAATCCAAAAGCTTACTGACACACTTGGAATGCAGAGTTAATTAATACGGCTATCGTAATTGGAATAATCTGCATTATAGTGACACCTGTACCTGAACATCTCTCTCTATTATTGCATTGAATGTTATGTTTTGAAAGGAATCGTGACTGCCTCTTACAGCTGTTACAGACTTTTTAATGCCTTCAGTGGAGCGTCAGACAGCCCCAGTTAACTGCATAAATATACTCTTTAACTGTTTATATAACCATGTAATGGTGCAATAATCCATACCTTATACCAGATTTTACAATAACTCAGTGCAAAACCCCGGTGTGCATAAGGTGTATAGACTTTTTACACATTCTCAATTAGGGAGGATTAATGCACATATTGCTGCGTAAAAAATGTTACACATTTCTAACACACATAGTTTTATATTTCTTATTTCTTTTTCTACTTCCTATAATTTTACTTATACTTATATAAATTCTTCTCTTAAGAACTGGATCAACTGCAATAGACTCAATTTCCCCTCGGGGATCAAAAAAGTATTTCTGATGTATTCTGATGTATTCTGATATTTCTGATGTAGCCCCTTCAAGATGGTTTGCATCAGCATGTTTAAAGCCTCTTTAGCTTTCTTTGATTTTTATGAGGAACAAACCCCAGATCGCTGCGAACCAGGCAGATGAATGCACACTGACAGATCGATGCTGAAGATGCTCTACATGTTGCTACCTTCCACTTGGAGCATGTGTATCTGGAATGGAGGAGGATTTATATGTCTAATTTCTTTCTTTCACTGCAAATCCCTAACAGTCTCCTGTGTTGGTGCACTCCCAGGTGGGCTGCAAGACTGTGGTGGTCTTCTTCCAGTACGGGGTCATGGCCAGTTTCTTCTGGCTGCTGGTGGAGGGCCTCTATCTCCACGCTCTGCTCGCCGTCTCCTTCTTCTCGGAGAGGAAGTACTTCTGGTGGTACATCATGATCGGCTGGGGTACGTGCCAGATGTTACGTGTATGAAATGTGTCCGTAAATACAGATGGATCGCGCAGGCTTATTTTCACAGTGACATGATGTGTCAATTTTCCTGCATCTTGCCTTTTAAACTGCACCCACAAATCACCGAAATGCCAATCAAATCACCATCAGCAGGCAAGCTGAACGCTTTTAACATTGTTTTTTAATGTTTTTTTTTTTTTTACAAGCTCTGCAAAGCACTTGATCACATGTAAATGAGTTTATAAGTGAGGCTTGTTTAGTTAACATTACTGATGATACACACTTGTAGGAAGATGTTGTGCCGGCGCGTCTGCATATGAATTAGCCTCGCTGCCAATTTTAGACGTACAGCAGGAGGCCGCTTCCAATCTGCTCCTGTTAATTCAGTCTATGGGGGTGAACGGGTAGGAGTGCTGCCATGCTCTGGATGCACTTAAAGGGAAAATCACTCAATGAACAAATTCACATACGGTTTTCCATGGCAGGACCTACCCTGTAATATTTGTTAACATCACGAGCGCTTTCCCAGGAGAGCGATATCGGCTCAGGACACACATGAGGCGTGTTCAAAACGAGAAGATACCAAAATGTGGCATCACTTTGAGTTGAGCCAATTTGGTCTTGTTGAGTCAGTGCGTGTTTGTTTGCACATACAGGGACAGAACTGACTTTTCTGTTGAAATAACTCACAGCTTTTACTTATGTTTATTGTTCACAGGAGCGCCGAGCCTCTTTATCACAGCGTGGGTAATTACAAAGGCTTACGTAAATGATCCTGGGTAGGTTGATTATACATCTTTGTCTTAATGTGCTCAATTACAATCAAATTATTGTCATTACCAAAAAAAACAAAACAAATCTCAATTCCAATGGGTGAATTTCAGTGCTTTCTCCAGCAAGAACATGTTCATGTTCAAAAAAACACCAAAACACAAAAAAAAACAAAACAAACCTTGCCAAGGATTAAACTTTGTGTGATGATTAATCACCCATCTGTGGTGAACCATTAGTGTGCAAGAGGCAAGGATATCTTCAGAAGAAATTTTTGTTGTTTCATGTGATGATAAAAAAAAAAAAAAAAAGATAAAAAAAAAATGTAGTGAAGTCATTCCAAGGTTTTGTTTGGACTTTGTTTTGGTATTTGCGTCCTTAGCCCGACTTGCTCTGACAGCTCTGACTCTGTTACGACAGATGCTGGGACATGATTGACGACAACCGGTGGTGGATCATCAAAACGCCAATTTTAGTCACCATACTTGTGAGTGGCGGCGACACTCAGTGATTAGCCTCCCGTACGGTGTGATGACATTAATGAGCCTGCTTTCCTCTCGCCAGGTAAACTTCTTCCTCTTCATCTGTATAATTCGGATTTTGCGACAGAAGATGAATTGCCCGGACATCGGGAGAAAGGAGTCCAATCAGTACTCGTAAGTTTCCAAACAAAATGTCACTGCCTCCAACAGAGGTCTGTGTTGTGAGACGGTTCAGTGTCATGTCTTATCAGGTGACGGGGAGCAAATGATTGTGCTGTCATCATGAGCGAATGTAAGTCGTGATTGCCTCGGCTCAGCCTGTGTGTGTGTGTGATGTGTGGCTTCAAATGGGAAAAAGAGCCTTCAACTCACCTTTTATTTTCCCTTGTTTTCCGCACACAGGAGACTGGCTAAATCCACACTGCTGCTGATACCTCTCTTTGGGATAAACTATATCATTTTTGCCTTTATCCCCGACCACATCCACCCACATGTGCGATTGGTGTTTGATCTTATTCTGGGTTCGTTTCAGGTAAAGATTCAGTTTCAGCGTTACAATTCTCTAAATGTCAGGCAGAAACCGTATACCCGGTGATGAATTATGGGATTTGATGTCCCCCGGTCCTCATTTGACTCCCCTATGAGTGACATTTTGTGTTGCGAGCAGAGTTGGCGTCACCGGCGCGATGTCAGGGAGAGACAACAGTTTGAGCAACCTTTGCCTCGGCTCTGAAGTTGCATGAAAACGGCTATCAGCTGTCCTCTGCATCTAACCATGCATGAAGGCAGGACGGTGCAAGATTAACTCAGGGACCGGTTTGTTTAGTTTTCATGTTCAAATTGGTCCACTGAAGTACCGCCGTGCAACTATCACTGATTTACTGAGCCTTAAATTGAATGTAAACGCTGAGAGCCAAGCGCAATTATGGAAACCTAGATATGGAAAGTATTTTTAATTTACAACTGTTTTAACTCAGATTCCCCCTTTGGGAAAATGTCCCAGAAATCTGAAATTGATGAACCTCCTGTCTGAGTCTGCCATTGCTCGTAATCTTTAAACCATTTTTCATGCTAAAATATTTTAAGTGTTCCTCCAGCTGTACTACCATGCTGGGTTGTCTTTTCACGGACAGCTCTCGTTGGCTAACACCTTCCTCATCATTCATTTCTCTTCCTTTCTTTCTCTCTCCTCCAGGGTTTTGTTGTGGCCGTTTTGTACTGCTTTTTAAATGGAGAGGTAAGAGCACATTTCTAGTTCAAATTTAAAGCAAAAAACAATCCCTTTAAACATTTGTTTTACTCTTCTGGCAGTGTGTTGCTTTTCCTGTCCACCACTTGAACCCCGTACCCTCCTCTGGGGGCCACGTCTTCCTGTTTGCCTTCCTCCTCATCTCTCCCTCCCCTCTTCACGGCGCCCCTCCATCTCTCCTCCAGGTGCAGGCGGAGATTAAGCGTAAATGGCGCAGGTGGATGTTGCAGAGGTTCCTGGGCGCTGACACTAAGTACCAGCAGCCCTCCATCGGCAGCAACGGCAACAATTTCAGCACACAGATCACCATGTTGACTAAATGTAGCCCCAACACGAGCCGGGCATCTGCTGGTCAAGAGCACTTCTCTGCCATCTGAGTCTTCCTGCAGGAGACAGCCGGGCTGTTTTCCAACAGGGTGGCGATGGCTAGATCCTGTTATGTCTTGGTAAAGGTTAACTCACATCCCCGCTGAATCACAGTAACATTTCTCGCTTCATTCTGAGTAGATCGGCTCAATTGCAGTGTGGCTGTTCGTGCTGTAGTTTGACGATTTGGGCTTTTGAAGGCCGACATCAATATTTTGCTACTGAACCCGCGAGTGACTCTACTTTGTGCCAAAAAGTACAAGAAATCACTGTTCCCACTAGAATTTCAATGTCGTCAGGGTGCAAAAGACTAGCATTCACACCATTATCGGGTGCAAAAACGTGCCATTGAAACCAATGAAATTCTCTCAAGGTTAGTAGCTCTTTAAAGCACGGAGACCCACCACACCTATTCAAGGAGAGAGAAACTCTGGGATACATGACTGCCTGTAAATGAAGAATTAATCAATAAAAAAATGTTATCGAAAAAGTGAATGAAGAAAGGTGCAGAGAAGCTAAAATCCCATTGTGAGTTATACCGACCATATTTGGCAATATTTAATCCAAGGCCAAAGTCAGAGTGACATAATAAGGCAAAAGGAGTAGTTTTTGCTGCAGTTTAAGACTTTGCAGGTCTGAAAAATAACTGATGAGGTGGTTTATGATACTAAGTAGATTACTGAGGAGGAAGTGGGTAAACTCTTACATATTTCCAGAACTATTAGACTGAATAGTGGGTGTACTCTAAAGCACAAGAGAAAGAGACGCGTATACTTTATTTACCTGTGCACACCCTCCACTGAGATCAACAAATCCAAGCTGGCCTTCGAGAAAATGAGGAAAATAAACCCGCAGAATCCAGTTCACCCTCGCGTTACTCCAACACAGAATACTCTTCGCGACGGCCAGTGTGACTTTACTGAATCAAAAGGAAATGTGACTCTTGGCCAGCAGTTTCCATCTGCTGCTAAGCAATAGATGGATAGAGCCTCAGAAGAGCAGCGCACTAAAAGAGGGAATATATTTATTAAACAACTGTGTTACACAAGAGGACACAAAGCACTTAACCTAATGGCCTATGTTGCTTATATCCAGGGGACCAATGGTAATGATATTAACATTTGTGCCGGGCTGTGCAGCACTCACGTCTGCATCAACAACTGTCACCAAGGCAAGGATCTATAGCACAACCAGCCAATCGGCCGTTCTCAGCCTGCCTGTGACAGTTTTATACGGGGCATACACTCGGCTGAATTACTGCCGGATAACATTCCAGAGGAGAGGCTAAAGCCCTCGCTTGTCAACTTTATCTCAGATTACAGAGGCTTTTAGTTGTTTCTGAGTGCATGATCGCTCAGCAGACACTCATTTTTAGTGTCCGTGCAACTAATGCACCAGATGTATTCAGTTATTAGTCCACAAAACGCTCATTCTTTGGTTCCAAAGTTCAGTGAATTATGAATGTGGTGTCAGTGATTAGCTTCCACAGTTGTTGTTGTTTGCATAACTAACATTGTTGGTTATCTCCTCTATTCTAAAACTATCACTACTGTATATAAATATATATTCTCAAACTGAATATATATATATAAATTACTGTACCATATTGTGGTGTAATATGATTCATCAAGCTAAATGACAATCTGCATGATGGTTGTTACCTCCCTCTCTCTCTCTCTCTCTCTCTCTCTCTCTCTCTCTCTCTCTCTCTCTCTCTCTCTGTGTGTGTGTGTGTGTGTACAGTGTTGTTTTCCAGAGTTGAAATATTTACTGCCACCAGACAAGATATTTCCAGATATTCCCAATATTTACCAGCAGTGACAGTGTCAGGTTTTGTGTTGGAGTCACAAAATTGGAGCATAATGGAGTATAATGTTTACTTTATATTTTTCCCCTTTCGTGTACAAGTGTACATAGGAACTGAAAGTACCTCAGACGAAATGTCATGCATAAATGTTGTATATGGTGAAACTGTACATATGGTTGAAGAATAGGTTTTATTATGTGTTTCAAGGTGATGAGTTGCAGTCCTCAGGTGTCAACTGGAAATGAATGTTTACAGCATATTACTGTATGTTCCCCGGTCTTAGTATTTGCATAGTGTCTATAATGTTGATTTAAGTGTTCCTTATTTGTTGCCATGTAAATGTTGTGTAAATACAGTGCAACACTTTAGACTACTGTACAGTATATTGAATCAGCTGTAAAGATGTTATTGAACAGAACGTCAAATGAATGAAACATTTGTGTTGTCATGAGGCCGTGTGTGTGTGGTTTCTTCTTGAAAAGTGATCCGTCAGCCATCATCTTTATTTGCACTTCATATAAAGCTCCCAAGTAATACATAAAACATAAGAAATATTGTAACAAAACAAAACAAAAAAAAAAAGATGTGCAAGTTGTACTCAAAAATCATTCAGCTTTTTATACAAGAAGTTTGGTGAATCTCATTTATATTGAGTTAACCTTCCTTACTATTCAGAGTTAGCGTGTATCTGTCTCCCCCTGCTGGGAAACATGAGACATAACAACAAGACAGAAATCTTTTTGGCTGCAGAGACCAATTATATTTGGGGTGAACAGTAAAAATACAAAAAAGCCAACCAACCAACCAAACAAACAAACAGTGAACTGAATAATTAATGTGTGTTATTTCATAATCTCCACAGCTATAACTTGGTGAGACGTAGAGTATTGAGACGGACGGGCAGAACAGTTGCTCCCTCTGCGTAGCAAATCTCTCGTAAAATCCCATTCCAGCATTTCTCTGACTCATCATATCTGCGGGAAGATAAATCTTAGATTAGCATTGCCTGGCCACTTCCTCAGAAACATCAACAGGTACTAGTGGGAATTTAATCTCTTTCCCACAGAGGGTGTGACTTGGCATTAAAGATAAAATCCAAACAACAAAACAATTCATTCATCTGTTATTTGTGGGTGAAAAGTCATCAAGTGACATTTTCTGGTATTGGTCCATTGTAATGTGTGGGAAGGTATTTTAGTGAAGTCATGTTTTTTTTTGTTTGTTTGTTTGTTTTTTGTTTTTTGTTTTTTAGTTTCCATCTTACTTCCAAATGAATTTCATTTACGAACCCATACACCTGGGAAACTAGTATGGGCACAGTCTATACAATGATTGCATATATTGCCAGCATCAGGTCCAGAAAGTGCAGTGTGATGAAGAGGTTAGCCTTTGCAGAGTTGGTTGATGCTTTGAAATTCATTGATTTCCTAATTCTTTAACATCCAAAATTACAGGAGCAACATCTAAATCTGGGAACATGTTTTTGAGTGAAAAACACACAAACAAAGCACCCCAGATTCCTCATATCTTGAGTAGTATACGTGTGAAAAATGAACACTAGACCATAAATGGCAACTGAAGGTAAGTCATGAAATGAGATGCCACCCACGCATTGTTTGTTTTCCCATTCGTGTTCCTGGCAAGACCCGGAAGTTCCTCCCAGATCCTTATTCTCATTAAACCCACACTAAACCCTTGTCTAACCGCAACGGCATCTCACCTGTGCCTAAACTCAAAATATTTATAAGCTCCAGTCTAATCTTAACCTTTTGGCTTGGTGGGCCAGTCGCAGCACACATCAAGTGTATTGAGTAGCTGCCCTCACCTCCAGATGTCGGTCATCTCTGTTGGGACGGGCTCCTCACTGGTTTCACTGGGCATCATGGCAAACCCGCCCACAGCGTACAGGAAGCCTCCCATGGAGATCAGACTGAGGGAACTGCGCTCCTGAGGGAACTCTGTGAACTCAGACCACCTGTAGCATAACAGAACAATCCACACACACACACACAAACACACACACATCCACACAGACAGGAAGCGATGACGGCCTTAAAAAAGCTGCTTTATCACTGCATGACACATTGTACTGCCGCAGTTAGTGTATGACCTCTGAACACCTCAGTCGCTGTTATTCAGTGTCTGTATGAGTCATTTCATGACAGAACGGATGCTTCCAACACTGTGATAAATAAAAGCAGTCACATGAAATGAATGTCTCACTTGTTGGTGGCAATGTCGTAGACCTCCACGGTGCTGGTGAGGCCTGAGTCTGTGACCCCCGTCACCACAAAGATCTGCCCGTCGTGGACCGTGACACCAAACAGGGAACGGGCCGTCTTCATCGGTGCCAGGTCCTTCCACTCAAACTTAGTGGGGTCGTAGACACACACCCTCCTCATACACTTTCTGCATAGAAACAGTGAGACATCATTTAAGACGGTGGATTAGATAGATAGATAGATAGATAGATAGATAGAAAGATAGGTAGGTATACTTTATTGATCCCAGACTGGGAAATTCACACGTTACAGCAGCATCATCAATAAAAACAAAAAATTAAAAATTAAAATTAAAAGTATATACAATAGAGACTAAATATGCGAAATATATACACTAAAGACAATAAGGGCTAAGTATATACAATAAAGTAGCCTGAGAATATGAGATGTTTAAGTGTTGAAATGTAAGAAATGTAAGATATACTGATGAAAATAATAAATATGAAAAATGAAAAATACAGATAGTAGATGGTATGGATTAACAGTGTTGCTCTATAATGTGATATCCACAATTACGAGAAGGAGACACCAGCTGTTACAAGATCAGTGATAGCACAAAGTTAACATAAATTATTGGGTTAAATACGTTTTATTGGGTGGGAAAAAATGACACTTTTTATGGATTGGATGCTTTATACTTATGGATGTTGAATGAATAAGCTTAGGTTTTATCCCAAAAGGATAATGCACATCATTACAGGAAGTGGTTTAATTCAACGGTAATATAATGCATGCAACAATCTCAAGTGCCACATACTTGCTCTCTGACTTTCCTCCGATGACATAGACACGCCCGTTGTGTGATACAGTCCCGTGGCCATATACCGCATAAGGCAGAGGGTCAGACTCTCCCCATTTGAATGACCTGTGAGAAGAAGAAAGAAACCGTGATAACCACAACTAAGGATTCTGTATCGCTGGTGATCTAAAAATCTAAGCCAAGGGATCTAAGTTTCACATAGTCTTTTGATACAGTTTCACACATCTATTACAATAGCTGTAGATGTGTATGTAATGACTTCAAAGTGAATATAGTAGAGACGATTTCATTGTTCACTGACATGCATGAGCGTTGCTGACCAAGTTATCGTACTAAGAGAAAGACTGTTTTCTTTTTCCCAATAATAGCTCATTCGGAGAGAGGGTGTTTGCTTTAAAAATGTATAATAAATTTAAAAAAATGTTTAAAAATGTAAAATAAACACAGTCATATCTGTACTTACTGTCTGTCATAGATCATGACTGAGTCCAGGACGTGCTCTCCCTCTTTCAGCTCCTTGCCGCCCACAACGAAGATGGAGTTCTCTGCCTCAGTGAGCCCGAACAGACAGCGAGGGTTGGGAAGCGAGGGCATCCCGAGCCATTCTGAACTTACTGGGTCAAACTGGAGTTGAAGACAAGGAGTTAGCAAAGAGATTCACATGAATTATAAAACTCATGGACATGGGATTCGGGAAATTATTATGAAGTCATTTATCCTCATGTTATGATGTTATACTGACAGTGTTGATAGATTGCACCGGGTTGATAAAATACCTGTAGGAAGTAAGAGCTGAATTGATCGTCTTTGTCCTCCTCATTGTAGAGGAGTCCTCCGGCCACAAACACCTGGTTCTGCTTAGTCACCAAGCTGCAATGGTTCTTGGGGATTTCTGTGGACTCTGAGGCCACAAAGCATTCGTTTCCCACCGGGTCATAGGCCACAGTCCCAGTGTCACTGATCATAAGTATCAAGTCCGTCTCAAACATCCCAAACCGAGGGTTATTGTTGAGGATGGCTGGGAGAAAACCCTCCTCATCATCCCCCACCATACTCTCTTTTCCCCCCTCTGCACCTTTACCACTGCTGGGTTTCCTGGGTTTTGGGAGGCGGCCTCTGTGTGCATCCTTGATGAGCTCCAGCTCCTTCTTGGCCTCCTGGTTGGACCGGATGAATTTGTGATGCTCCACCTTTTCATTGAAGTAATCCAGGGGCATCAGCCTGAAACGAATACAGTGCAACAGCTCCGGCAGGTCCTTTATTCGATCTTTCTCATCACACGCGACCCAGTCCATTAGGGATTCAAACACCACTTCTTCCCGCTCGACATTAAGGGCATCTGAACTGATGATGGAGGCTAATTCACTTGAGCCAAGCTGGAGGAAGTCCTGGTCTCTGATTATAACCTGGAAGCGCTCACAGATGAACTCTGTTGCTGTCACAGCAAGCCTGGGACAGTCCAGCAGCAGCCCCAGCCTGAGGATCGCCAAGCAGTTGCCCAGCACCAGCTTCTCTTGGAGATAGGACACACATACAGAGAAGATGGAGGGGATCTGGTACATATTAGCTACCATGAAGATATCTTGGACGTTCTGTTCTGTCAAGTTGATGTCAGAGGTGTACAAGTACCGCAGGATCATCCCCATAACGCCTGGCTCCACATCTTTGAGGACTATCTCCCGTTTCTTGCTTTCCTCCAGGTCTGACAGAAACATGGCCTTGAAGAAGGGGCTGCTTGCTGCAAGCACGAGTCGGTGGCAGGGAAACTCCCTGTCCTTGATTTTCAGGACACAGTCCACAAACTTGTCGTTCTCCAAAAGGTCACAGAGTCCATCCTGAAGCAGGGTCTGCTGGTACATCCGTGGCTGCTCCATCGGGTCTATGGTCAAGGCGGCCATTTTGTTCTGTCTCCTTAACCCGTTTGGGTTTCCTGGGAGGGAGAGGCTTAAAAGAGGGACACCCTGCTCACTCCCTACAACAGAACAGATCTGCCGCTATTCACAGTGCTACGTAGATCGCTGTGGATAGGCTTGATGGGTAGGCTTCCTGCTGCAGCTGTCTCTGGTCGTCAGTCACCCTGTAAGTCAGGGGGTATTTATAGATAGGCCCCCTCACAAAGCTGAGGAATCCATTTTGGTGGGTTGGGAAGAGGGCCTGTCCACTCTTACACCAAGTAGTCCCCCAGAAACAGCTGAATGACTAAGCAAGAGGGTGATGGCATGTTAAGTCCACCACAGTCTCTCACCGGCCATCCTGTCAGGGTCTTATTACTTTGCTGAAATATTTGCTCTATCACTCTGCTTCCAAGTTTTATTTTCTCTGTAATGTGATCCCGGATTGTATAGGTGAGAGTACACTGACACTGAGGACAGAACAGTCAACCAAAAATGCATATTCATCAGTAACAAACATGTCAAGGAGATTAATGAGTCATTTTTACATGTCCCTTGTTGCCTGAACTTAGTATAGACTCTTGTTTTAGAAATGATGTAAACTTTCAGCTTCTCCGTGTGGAGATGAGTAACTAAAAGAAAAGAACAAATGTTTTCATCCGTTACTGTGTACTGATGGTAATAGATGTTTTGCTGGCTTAGTTATGCCTTTTAATTTACACATCCTTAGACTTTTAATGTAACTGTTTACCCTCAAAAAGTCCCATAGATCGTCAGTGGAGAATAAGTAGAGCTCTGCAGTGAAACTGGGCCATCTTGTGGTGATAGATGGTAACTTGACTACCAGAAAAATAAAACAACCCATTTTTCATGTCGCCATTAACTTGGTGATATGAAAGCATCTTCATATATTTATACAAAGTTACCAGATTATGTGGATCTCCTTACATGGATCTTGTTTATAAGTTGTTTATAAGTGAGCAACATTGACTCAGTCTTGTTCATCCCAACAGGTTTTTATTCTTTCCTCTCCACATTGCAACAAATAAAACCTAGAGCAGAAATTTTACTTTAAACGAAAACCTTAATTCAAGTCAAGTCAAGTCAAACCACTGAAACTTAAACACTTTTAAACAGAAACTTTTCAAGCAGAAAAGGGAATGGCATACTGGACTTCCACTGCCTGTTTCTCTGAGGATGGACTGCACATTTTGGTAACACTGACCCAAATTCCCTGCTGAGCCTATTGCCTTTCATAGTAAACTCATCGTGCCATGCTCACGGCCTGGATCATGTGAGCAGAGGGTGGTGGGGGGAGAAAGATATGCAGAAATGTCACACCTAATCTGCTATGGAAGATAATGGTAGTGGAGTACAGCATACATGCTCTGTTTCCATAGTGGACAGGTGTCAGTGCTTTGGCTGGACTGAACTATAATCAGTTTTTTAAATATAAATAGTGATCTAATAAAGTGGTACCTTCTTATTCGACTTTACAGTGGACTTTCCTATATATTACGACTTTCATTTCAGCTTATTAACAGTATGGCAAATACATTACAATCATCTACATTCAGTGTGGAAGGCAGGAGTCTCCACAGCACCCTATGTCTATTCATTGCACTGCACAAATGGCACCTTTATTTAGAGGCTGTTCAAGTTTAAAAGGACAAAGATTTCAGTAAAGTTACAAGTTGTGATTTTTGGGGGGATGTAAGGCGTCAAAAGGCATCTAAAGAGGCAAAATGACACCGTCAAACTTAACTTAAACAAAAGAAAAAAAGAAAACTGCCTTGGATGTTTGGTACATTAAAAACAAACACAGGAGACATCTGAACAGAACACAGTACAGGAGAGGCGTTCCATTAAAATACTGTATCTTCTTCAATATATGAGCTCTAACTTTGAAAAATATTTGGCAGGCCTACATTTTGTTAAACAATCTCTTGTTAGGATAAAATACAAATACAAAATGCACCATCAGTGGGTTTGTGCCAAAGGACGTGTGGCGATTATCTACAGCAAGTGCACTTGAGGATATTTCACAGTTCAAAATATTAACTTGCTTCTGACAAACAAAAGCAAACACGCAGACTTGAGAACAATATAGGTGCTGCCTGGCTGTTATCGTCTGGTTCAGTAAAGTTCGCAAGACTGAGGATGGAACAATATGGGGGGTGGGGGTGGGGGGTTGCTGAAGATGAAGTCTGTAAAACTCAGTCTTCCTATCTGGTTATTCTGCTTTTTCTTTGCCTCCATCCACCGGCTTCACCGGCTCTGGATCATCCAGCAGTGCTTGTTTTCGCTCCCGTTCCTTCACCAACTGGACGCCACAGTAGGTCACAAGCAGAACCGAAAGGCTTGACATAGGGAAACCTGGGGTGTGGGAGGGTGGGAAGAGGAAGATGAAGGAAAGAAGGATGGGGAAGGGGAACAGGAGGAAAAAATAGGTCAGAAAAGTATGACTTTAAAGGAATGCTGTTTTCTTTGTATTGAGGTCAGAGTCAGAGTTCAGCTAGAGATAATCCTTTCACAGGCCTCTCAGGTCTTGTCAGTGATCCACTGTTAAGATTTTGTTTAATTTATGTGAAGGAAAGCAACACAGAGTAGGCTAAGGTCATATGATCTGTGTCTGCTGGGACTCTATAGGATTCAGTTTCCTCTGAGCTCTGTGTACGGTGGTTTCCATGCACTTGAATCTGGTTCAACTTGAAGTTAAACAGAGGCCCCACTGCCCATGTCAGTTTTTCTTTACTTCCCTAGTAATATCCTACCTTTGAAAATCAGTCTTCTTCCGACTAGTTTGGCAAACTCAAGGCTGTTGAGAGAGAGGACGTTGTAGAGGACGATAGCCCAGAAGTTGGCGGCATTGAATACACCCCTGATCCTTCGTGACATGGCTTCACCCATAGCACGCTGAAGACAAAAGACACCAATAAATATGCTCAGGGATTTGACATGAAATCATAGACTGATGGTTTAAAGTGTTCTCTTTCTTGTGAAAATCCATGTGAAACCATTTTGTCATCATGTTGCCCACCTCAATGGTAGAGAACGGAGGAAGGGAGAAGAACTTGGCCACCCACAGCTCAAAGTTGAGACCAAAGCAGTTGAAGAAAGACCAGATGTACACCACTTCACAGGGTCCAAGCCACAAGGTGGTGATAGCAAAGGTGCAGAAGGTTGCCAGGAGCTCCTTGAAGATCTTGTCGTGATTCTCTCCAATGTAGTCGTAAACATATCTGCAAAAGTTCAGCTCAACTATGATCAAACCAGAATCAATTTAATGAAGAATCACATAGCCACTGTGCCAATTAAGCTTTCAATTAGCCATAAATTTTAAATACTCACTTGCACAGCCAGTCATTGATGCCCCTGTCAAAGTGCCTAGAAAAGACAATAGTTGTTCATGTAAATGTTTCGATAGTACTTCAAGGGAATGGCAAACAAAAAGCTACATGACACATCAGATACGAGCAGGTCTGCCACTCTAATGCACCTCTAAGCTCTTCAGCTGTCATGCTGATGGTACATATTAGGTCAAAGGTGATCGCCTGTTGCCACTTACGTCTCAGCGAAGACATACAGCATGGTGATACACTTAGGAGGCTGAGGAGGATCCAAGTGGTCCAGCCTGGACACAGTGTTGATGACGCCAAACATGACCGCTGCTTTCACCCAGTCATACACCAGGTTGGAGTAGGCCAGACCAGCTGCAAAAGATACACACAGAAACAAAGCAACATTTGTGGAGCATGCATAGCTTTTTTCAGCAGCACCCTTTTTTATATTCATGTAGTTTAACCCATTTATACCTGGGAGCAACTGTACTCACACTGTGTTGTTTTACTGGCGGTATCTTGACACCTTAGCAAATGCACCTTGATTATTTTATTAATTTATTGCATATTGGATGTCCGCTTTTGACACTGCCCACCTCTGAGATGATGGTTTTTCCTTCCTGGCATCATCATTTGGTTTATACAAATAATTTTTAAATTGTGTTTGTTGTAAATTCTCCATTTAAAGGCAGAAATGCATCCGTGAATTCCCTCTGCCACTGAATGTTTGGTTTGGGTCACCCTGCCTTAAAGAGCTGATAACCTTGAAAGCATTTCATTAAACTGTGCTTCAGTGAAGAGCTTTACTGGCCTTGATCATCTAAATGCTGTATCAGAGAGTTTTTTCTTTCATAAAAATGCAGCCTTTTTAAAGATATCGACTCTCAGCATAAAACATTCGCTACTGGCAGCTTCAATACAAAAACATCAGTAACAGTATTAGACCTCAAAAACGCATTTCAGTCAAACCCGGTAAGAAATAACTCACTGACCCAGGGACCAATCAGAAAGCTGCCTGACCAGCTTCATGTCACTGGGGATGGTCAGGATGTAGAGGTAGTGGAAAAAGACGTCCACGATCAAAATAACTCCCAGGTGCAACAAGGCCTGGATGGTGATGTTCCACATCTCCCTCTCCTTACGGATGAGCTTAGTGTTGTTCACCTGCCGAGAGGGTCAAGTATTCACTTTTGGAAATAAGCCATCTCTGTCTTGTAAAATTATATTGACACTGTACCATAGTCATACGTATTATTTGAAAAGATATTGTCTAGGTCCTCAGATATTAAAAGATGATCACTATTATCATTAAAATTAATAGTAGTACTGGTAGTAGCAGTAGTTGCAGCAGTATTACTGATATTTTTAACCAAGTCAGTCCCATTAGATACCAAAAATCTTTAGAGGTGGATGTCGGGATAAAAAGGCAACAGAAGACAAACCATGGAGCATTTGTAAAAGTCAAATACACCGATCCGAAGAAAAATGTTTTTAGTATAGAGATCATAAAAGCTTTGTTCTCTTGTTGTTGTGTTTTATAGGGACAGAGAACAGACTTTCTGGACTGTTAACTTACTGACTTTGACATTCTTATGTATAGCATCTTATATACAGTAAATACATCAGCTATCCTGAAATGGCCTTAAATATACAGCTTTGTCACTGACTGAGCTGGCATGAGGGCAGAGTTGGCCAGTGAGCCTTGCACTACAATGTGCACTTGTGAGTGACAGCTTAAACAAAGGTGATGAATCTCAGTGCTGTTCAACCTACTGCTCGGCAGGCTGCCACTCATTCGGCCTGCATCTCTATTTAAAATCAGTTTAATCTTTGAAGCTCACCTGAGCATGAAAGCGGTCAAAAGTCATGATAGGTCCAAAGAAGAAGAAGGGGAGGTAGAAGTTGTATTTGAGCAAGTCGGCAAATGTGAAGTTTCCATCCTTCTTCTCACAGTTCTCTAAGGCAAAGCTCATCCCGCGAATGATGGAGAAGCCACAGCCTCCATAGAACAGGATGTCTTGCAGGTCGAAAGAACCAGTCACCAAGCCTTCCTACAGGAGGGGCCACAGTGTGAGTCTCAGAAAACACCACTTTCAATCATAAAGAGGATCTCAAGAATCTATCTCAAGGAGTTCAGGATCTATTCCCCTATTCAGACTATAACATCCTGCGGTTATAGTTAATTTAATGCTGAGAGACAGGTGAACAACAACCAGTGTGAACAACACTCAATACGAAGAATCAATACGTACAATTTTTCTTATATAAGACCCTATTCTCACAAAACTTCCATAAGTTAGATGCTACTTATTATGACAATATTATGAACACACTATACGCAAAATGTATGTCACTCTAAAAAGGTGGATAAACTCTTAATGAGTTTGTTGGCATGCCTACTAAAAGGTAAGGTACTCAGTTTTGTTGTACCTTGTGCACTGAACCACTATGGATGCACTGTATATTAACCGGAAATGCTCACCTGCCAGGACTTATATGGCTCCAGCTTGATGGAGGCCAAGGTGGCCAGGCCTGCCAGGAAGCACATCCATTTCCTCTTGACCATGGCGACGCTGTACATTATGATGCAGTGTGACAGAACCAGGGACATGAAGGTCCAGCCCATCGTGACCAGGACTGCCAGGCCACCGTACACGCCAAAGACCAAGGATCTGTGCTGTGGGTGCAGACGGGCCAACATCAGTGCGATGTCATGACAGTCCTGCTGTGCTGTCCATAATTTTATGCAGTACATGTTGAAAGTGTTAGTACTGTAATGCTGCTGTATTCAGGATGGGCTGCTGATTAGACTGTATGAACGTGAACAAATCTACTGTCAGAGTATCAATGATTTAAATGAAATGAAACATGACAAGGGTTATGAAATCCATAAATTTATTGATGTTACCTTACATCCATCTATACCAATCTTCATTGCACGCATGAAACAAGACAGAAAACATGTTTAAAACATATTGAAGTGTTTTAAATATGTGAAAGGAATCATTGGTACACTCAACAGACGCTACCCAGGTCAACACCATTCAAGTCATGCATCAAATCAAAAGTGTGTTAGGCCTAGGGGTGCAAATACATTACAGAATAGAATAGAATAGAATAGAATAGAATAGAATAGAATAGAAAAAACATTTGGGAATGGAAGGAGAGATAAGTAAGATTCCCTATGTATAAATATAATGACAAATTTCAACTTCATTTGTGAGCCAGTATGTCAAGCAGAAATTTGCTCTTTTTGGACTTCTTGAAGATGTTTCTCACCAATTAGAAACTGGAGCCTTTAACAGTCCAGAAACCGCAACATTCAACACATTTATTTATTTATTCATTCATTATTTGTGCAGCCCCAGACCTAATGTTCACATCAGTACAACAGTGCAATAGGGCTTCTATACAGTTTCCATTCCACTGCATTGCCATTAATACATCACACTACCCATCAAACAAAACAAGATGCAAAACCTTGACTGGAGTAAAGCATGTGTCCATTCACATGTATGCACGCGCACACACACACACACACACACACACACACACACACACACACACACACACACACACACACACAGGCATGCAGTTACACATGCATAGTCAGAAAAAGGAATATTTTCTCTATCACCTGCTCACTTTCTCTCACACACACATATGCACACATGCACACACGCAGTCATACATTCACACACAGACCTTGGGAGACAGCAGAGTGAAAATCTTGGCAAAGATCACGTGACCACAGAGAGCAAAAAGGATATGATTGCGGAATGTAGAGAACCACATGACCCATTCGAAGTCCGCAACATCCTGTGGCAAAGGAAGATACATTACTGACAGACAACAAGCACTTAGCTATCTGCGTTTATGGCACTCCAAGGGATAAATGCTATAAAGAACCAACGTACCATTTTCCTGCCAAAGTAATGCCATCCTGGTTTCACACTCCCTTTGAATACCTTCCTGTTTACATTTTCTAAACAGAGGAGAATTTTACAAAATTGTCAATATAAAAGATATCAGATACTGTGTGTATGTCAATGAAATGTTAATATTCCACAACTCATAGCAGTACATTGTAAAGCTTTTGGGCTGGTTAGTTCAGGTTTTAGACAGCCTTAGTATTGTTTTTTTATATGACCTGCTGTGACGCTTCCTGTCATCTCTCTGAGCTGCTGTAATTAGTTATGTAGGTGCAGTTCAAGCAGGTTGAGTGTATTTGTTAGATTTTTCGCATAGCGCGCTTGAGGTGTGAGAATCAGCCTATTCAACAAATCCAAATATTACATAACATACTTAACCAGAAAGCATTTTACTTTCGCAGACACCATCTCTAATACAATCACAAAGCCTTAATCTTTTTTTTTTCCAGGATATTATGTCACAGCATAAAATAAACAAAATGATTATACTTGGTGATGTTGTGACAGATATATAGACTACAGCAACAGCTTCAATTTACAGTAGTCAGGTTCTCAATACCACAACGGCTCCTACAAGCTTGCCTGATTGCGCTAATGGCCATGAAAAAGGATATTAAAATGTGAGGGTCACTCAGGGAAAGCCTCTTATTTCTGGGAAAACAGCCAGGCTTCGATTGCCAGTACACAGTATCACTGCAGCGTGCAGCCTCTGGCATAATAAATGCCTACAGAGCAGACACAAGTGACCATTTCAGGATATAGACAGTGAAGCTACAGCGGGGGAGCAGGACAGAATAATGAGTGACAACATGACCCCGGCCAGGCCAATCTGACAGAGCTGACTGTGACAGACAGTACCATCCGCCACATTACGTAATCCATCATTCAGCCCATTCAGATCAATGTGCAAAGAGGCTGGCTGCAGTGTTTTACTGTCAGAACATATGGAAAATACTGGCAAAAGCACTACAGCTTGTCAGGATGAAAGGCCTAGGAATAATTGAGTGTGTTGATGTGAAGCGTGGACATTGTTCTGCCAGTAACCAGAGAGATATCTTCATTAGGAAAATCATTATCTCTTAAATGGACCAGCTTTAATTAGCCTTTGTTATAAAAGGAATATGCAGGAATTCTTTAGGGGATCTCCCTTTAAATCCAGCAGATGAAAGCTGCTCTAAAATCACTTCTACAGCAGTTTTAGGTTAAATGACAGAGTAATGTTGCAAGGATATGAGGTCTGATTTTGATACGCCACACCAACAAATTTCCAGTGCCAATTTTTCAAATGTGATTTTTCAGCAGGTGTTGAATTGCTTGTCCTCTCATGCAGCGGATTTGGCTGTGGCTGAGCTGTTCAAACCTACCTAAAAGTGATCAGTTAAATCTAATGGGAGAAGATTTATAGAGACATTGGCACTGTGCTGATTTTTACACTCTTGGAACTACATTAACACTTGATTTTGCTGTGGATAATATACTATCCTTTGACATCTGTTGACGTGTCATCCACTCACCACTTGAAGCTTCAGATATCCAACTGCCTGCCCAAATCAAGGCCATGGACAGTACAGCTGTGTAGAGATACAGCTCATATTTGGGGAGGGCGGCCTTGATCCCCATGGTGAATCTCTATTCACAGGAACCCTGCCGGGTTGAAAAGCGATCAGTTACACAATATTAGAACTGACAGAGTACAAATAGTACAAGGACAAAAAAATAGATAGATAGATAGATAGATAGATAGATAGATAGATAGATAGATACTTTATTCATCCCGCAGGAAATTCAGATTTTTTCAGCAGTATCCACAGATTACAGATTAAGTAAATAAAAAAAAAAATAAACAAAGAATAAGATCTAAGTACAACAGAATAAGATCTGAGTACAACATAATAACCTAAGTACAACCCAGTGTGCAAAAAGCAATGTGCAACAAAAAAACAGAAAAAACCGTGTGCATGGGTGTATAAAATGTGCATAGAGGTAGGTCAATGTGCAATGTGAAAGCATTTTTTAAGGGTTCTTGAACAGAAATTTGTGGCGCAGTCTTTTAATCTCTCAAGAAAATTCGTTTCATTTGGAGGTTTCATACATCCAAAATAAAAAGTTATTAATAAATAATAATAGAAATTTGGACAAAATGTGAATAAAAAACATTACACACTAAAGGGATTGTAGCACATATTTTGCATGCTGGTGTGTTTGCTAATAAACATTGCTCATGGACTATACTGACTTGGCTCACTTGGAGTGTCCTGGCGTGATGCATCACACCAGTTTTTTTTTCATAACAGTGCACTGCAAACACAGCTTCCTTACTCAGAAGAACCTCGTCACCACCGCCCACAGAAACACATTTTGCAAACACAATCATATATGAATGTGCGATCCCCCGTCCCAACACAAATCAGCACAACAAATGTGTTTTAATGGAGTGATATTTTTCTACTAAACCTTGAGGAGCGACGGGGCACGGACTTAAATAGGACTGCAGCGCTCCTGCTCCTCGGAATCAGCATCGTCAGCTGCGCAACCCTACCTCTCCTTCCTATTATAGCCCTTGCAGTTGGTCGGCTATACGGCAGGGCAGCTGCAGTGCTATGTGATCTGAGAGACGCTGGGGACTCACTTCACAGAATAATTAGCACTGACTGGAATGACCAAGAATGGTGCATCGCAGTAGGAAAACACCGCAAGATAGTTTCCAGTGAAGAATAAGGCACTTGAAAGTGGTTTAGTGTGTGTGCTGCTGCTGTTGCCGCAGTACAAGTTGGTGAAGTTAAAGGAGTTGGACTAACAAGTCCTGCCAAGATGTTCCCCTGCCCAGGGAGGACCACCAGCCAAGCGTCCTGCATACAAATTAAAACGCTTTTGTCTCATTACAAGACTCACTCGCCGAGCCTGGCAGAAAAAACACCGGCTCTTTGCCTATAGTTGTGTGTTATTATTGAGCCCTGTGCAAATTCACAAATAAGGTAAAATAAATTACTTGTTCTACTAACCTTGTGTCCACTTCACACTGTCGCTGTCAGGATGAGGGCGACAGGGTTTTCAGCCCCACTCCTCAAAATGCAAAATTAAAAAAAGGGAAAGGGGGGCTGGTGGTTTCAGCAGGTTTTCTAATTCATCCGTCTTGTTTAGTGGGCTTGCCGCTGCAGCTGCCTGTGATCGCCAGGCTCAGCCACTCAGGATGGAGCGGACTCAACGAAAGGAGGGGGGAGATATATTTATCCTTCTGTACTCCACCGCAGTGAGGGGTGGTCCGGACTGTGTCCATCAAAACAACACTGGGACAATGGTTCAAAATGTTCAGAATGAAATAAAGTAAAGCTACAGCATCAATCGTTTACATTGAAACATCCGCAGTGTAAATACAACACATGACTGCTTACTCTCAAGTCAGTGCCCACCTACGAAAAAGACCAATTTTATCACAGCAAAACTGTACATCCTGTAAGAATATAGGCTAATTGGACTGTACTGCCATACTAGAAGAGATAAAATACCATAGGTCACTGTAAAGGTATTAACTTATTAACTTATTAGGCCCTATTTTGGAGGACATAATGCTTCTTCAGTGTGGACCCGCGTCTTCCAATTATCACGCTCCAATTTGTGATAATAATGTGTCTCATGCTAGCTGAGGAATTGTAGAAAAATAGGCTACAGCTTTTTAAAAGTATTATTTTGGCATAAAGCCAGACTCAGTAGCCTAATATTCATAGTTATACTGGACTATTCACTAATGATTATGTCAGCAAGCGCAGGCACGCACACGATCTCTCGCACTCACACACACACACACACACACACACACACACACACACACTCACTCACTCACACACACACACACACACACACACACACACACACACACACACACACACTCACTCACTCACACACACACACACACACACACACACAGACACACACAGACACACACACACACACACACACACACACACACCCGCTCTCTCTCTCGATCTCCCTCTCTCTCACACACGCACACGCACGCGCGCGCGCGCGCGCGCACACACACACACACACACACACACACACACACACACACACACACACACACACACACACACACACACACAGGGATATCACAAAACCACTTTTACCCGCACAGTCACATTGGTTTTCGTCAGGGCGCAAACACACCATAACCACAACAATTTGTAGTTTATTTGAAGAAATGCAATAGGCTAACTGAAAAATAAACCGAAGCAGCGAGCTAGAAACCATCTCCTCCAAAACAATGCGGTGAGCCGATACCGTGACTATGATTGATTACAGGCATCGCGTTTCATCAATGTGAAGTCGTGCTGCATTTGGTGTCCACTTCTTCAACCACTAGGTGGCGCCCGAGCTCTTCTGAAAACACCAAAGAGAGCACATGAAGCTGTTTGGATCGAGGGAATTGTTCTCTGCTTATTCAGTGGGCTTTAATGCGTGCTTTGAAACTTACCCGTGTTACACAATACACAGAAAAGTGTTTAATCAAATTAAATGTGTGCTTTCTATTTAAGTGATTACTGAGAAGTTGTTGTGTGTACTTGGAGCAACATATTTGGAAAGCTGCCTCCTACCAGCTGCATGTGTTGAGTAATGACAAAAAATCCCCCCTACTATCAATGGTGTGTCTATACTGGATAGAAAAAACACAAATGTTTTTAATAGAAATAATCTTGAGCATATCACTACTCCCATTTGTAAGTACAGATGGGTATATTTCAATAGAAAATAATGGAAAACTGTGTTTCTGTTAACTCATAAATATATAATTCTGAATAAAATAAAGGAGTCTCTGTTTAAGATTGCACACAGGTAGCATCCTGTTAAAGCTAATATTTGTAACTTCTTCCCAACTATAAGCAACAGATGCACCTTTTGTGATTGTGAGGAGGGGAAACTATTGAACATTTTTAAGTAGATTGTGTCCGTAGTACTTATTTTTGGTTTGATTTACAGAATAATTTCTAAAAAAAAAATTCAGACAAAGATTTCATGCCAACAAAGAGTGGTATATTACTCATGTTTACCAATCCAATTTTTTTTATCAGATGAATCTTACATAATTAATTTGAGTATAATTTTGGCAAAGTATTATATCCATATAATGATTCTACATTTTTAGCTATTCAGATTTTAAAATATATTTGATTACTATTCAAAAATAGTAATCAAAACACATCTAAAACCCATAAAAAAACAGAAATCACAAATTGGAAAAACAATAATAAATTACTTAGACACTTTAAATTTACTCCGATTAGTTATCAGACTGAAGGTTTCTTTTTCTTTCTTTCTTTCTTTCTTTCTTTCTTTCTTTCTTTCTTTCTTTCTTTCTTTCTCTGTCTCCTACATTTTGTTATTTGTTGTTCACTGCAATTCACTGTAATTTATTTTTCTATTATTCCCATACGTTTCTCATTTCTCTAAGTGTATTTACAGCACGACTTTATTCCAATAAAAGAGAAAAAAAGCGGTGAAGTGCAGCGACTTTCCGCTGGGAGAATCCGTCGTCGGCCCGCCCCCTCCACTGTGAGTGCCCCCGCTTCAGATGCATCTCAAAATACATAAAGCCTCCATGTTGCACAGGGCATGTAAGACCCGTAGCTATGAACATTTCGCCTGAAAAGTGTTTACCTTGACGTCGTCCAACTTGCGTTTGCTCCGCGTTGCTGGTTTGTACTGCGATTTTGGACAAGAACCATTGTCGGACGGGCTTCCTAGTCTTTTCCAACGTTATTCCCAGGCACGGCGTCACATTTTGGTGGATTGCAGCTTTATATAGCATAGCTAACTTGCTAACCAAGCTGCTGGCTGGCTAGAGCTAACTTGAGCTAGTTAGCGATTCCGCGTTAGGTGCTTTTTTTTAAACACCACACACGCTGTCCTTGTTGCCAAAATAATATTTTTGCACATCTTGACAAACGGTGGAATTTAATGTAAAGCCCTAAATGACAGCCCCTAACTGGCTACCACACTCCATCGTGCTAGCTGGCTGGCTCCCACCGCTGCCACAACACCTCGCCTCGGACGTTAGCCTGGCTTTGTGGGCGAGCTGGTCAGCCTCGTCTTAGACGGCTAACGTTAACGTTAGCTCGCCAACGAAGCAAGCTCGCTGGAAGGAAAAAAAAAAACATTCGGGGAACAGAAAAAGGAATAACTATCCGTCTAAATGGACCACATGTCCATAATAACCCAAGTTTCCAATCCTAAGGAGGAGGAAATAATATCGTTTAACCAGGAAAAAGGTAAGGAAAAGTCGAATAACAGTTGTCAACTAGTGCTAGCTAGCTGGCTATCTATCTACTTTGGCGACTAACGTTTCTGTTAGCCGTTAGCTCGCGCTTGCTAGCTCATGACACTGGTTGCCTGTGTGGTCGTAGTTTGGCCTTCGTAAGAAATCACCATTAAAGGAAATGTTAGCAGAACAACCAGCTTATTTGAATGGGTTTGCCGTGAATATCTGCGAATTTGATGCGTATTTAACGTAACAGTGTGCTCCTTTGCCAGAGCCCAGCGTTAAATTATCAGTCTAACGTAACGTCTTCACCCACCAGCGCTGGCATGTTTCTGTTGTCAACCAGTGGCTGTGCACTCCCAGCCCATTGTCGGGTCTTAGCCTCTAAATTTACACTTATATACATATTGTGTAGTCTACATAAGTTAACGTTATGATTTGATACGTTTTGCAATATTTGAATCACGACGTAAAGTATTCGCAATCAGTTTCAGGTCAGGTCTCATGGGCAGCCAGAAGTTTTGGAGAACTGAACCAGTATGTGCGGAAAGGAAAACTGCATGTGTAGGAGGACATGTAACATGTAGTGTGGCCTGTTTATTGTTATTTAAGATATGGGAGTTTTGTTTGGGTGTACGTCTAGATTGTGATCACTGTTGAGGTTGATAGTGTTTCATTCTTCTGTATGTTGGATGCACTGAAAATAGCAAAGCTTTGCACAGGTTTAGGATACATAATCGCAGTCAGCTACTGTATTTTTGGAATTATCTTAATGATAAGGTAATTGGACCCCCGAGTTAGAGATAATCATATTTGATTATTTCATATACAAAGTTATCAGCTAGGTTGCAGAGCTTTTTGAGGAAGTTATGTGTGCCCTCTCCACTGGGGCACAACCTCACTATCTACTAGGTCACCCTGCTGTCCCAATGAGAAGTCTAGCAGTACTCTCAAATTGAAAAGTCATCTTTCAACCCACACATTCACAGTTTAGAGGTGAGCAGATTTATGCGTTGACTCATTTTTCCAAGACAGAAACAACTCCACGTGCACTTGACCAGTGTTATTTTCACTTATCTCTGTCATAGCTCTTTTGTTTCCGACTCCAGTCACACTGTAGCATGATCCACTGTGGAAGTCAAACGCCTACACCAAGTCCATGGCTCTTAATGTCCATTCATGCCCAAGGCTGCGGCTGCTGTGACTGGGTTTCCGGGTCATCCAGGCCCAGGGGATGTGTATCGATATCACATCTCAAGCTACACTTGACAGGCCATTTGTAATGTGAGAACCAAAGTCTTTCAACCAGAACAATGAGTCCTCCTCCGCGGGGAGCAGGGTGTCCCTAAGCAGTAACTTCTATAGATTCTGTGTGACTTGAACATGTGTGGGTATCATGGGGAGAATTTCATTACACGTATGGTATGTCACTTGAACTGTACAGTACGAATGTTCAGCAGAATATATAATACAGCTGGACATGCTTGTGACACGAGGTTTTTTTTTTTGTTTGATTGTGTAAATGTAAAAACAACACTTACCATGTTATTTGTTTGTCTTTTCATTGTTTTGTGTCCTGTGACTAGTTATTGTTGCCTTTTTGCATATCAGTAGTTGTTTACCTGTAGAGGGAAGGTAGCATGTATGTTTCTTTTCTTGTTGTCTCCTATGCAACATGCAAATCACAATTTAGCTATCGGAAGTAGCTTTGTTGGTGTTGGGAGAAGCAAATGTTTGTTTTATCTCCCAGTGAACTCCATCTGCAATAGTTACAGCGATGGAGTCTCTTGTAGGTCCTGCAGAGTCTGTGACCACCAGTTTCATTCAGTTCCTCGGACTGACTTGATAGATAGTCCTCTCCTAATAATCCTAATCATCAGGGAGACAAGACAAGAGTGGGACCCTCATAGTTTTGTATTTTTCATTAGTTTTTATTTGTATTTAGTTTCTAATTTTTGCTTTCAATCCTGTTTACGTTAGGTTCCAGAGGGGGTTTGCTAATTTCTTTATAGTTTTTATTGTTTAAAAATGTTTAGTTTTTATCAGTTTCAACATTAGTTGTCTTTTTTAATATAGGGCTATCTGTCAGGAGCAAGATTTAAGAAGTTTGGAATAGGTATTGCAATACAAACACATTACTGGCAGTGGACTCAGTCATGGAGATGTCCCAGTTTCAATAAACATCAGCACCAACGCCCCCTCATGCTTGTTGTATTGACAGATTTGACTAGATTAACAGAGACTCAAACTAAAGACTTTTTCTGTACATTTTTATTTTATTTTAGTTAGTTTTGTAAGTACACAATATTGTTTCAGTTAGTTTTTATTTAACTAAAGTCTAGTTTTTATTTTTATTTCAGTTAACTTTTTTTTCCCCCACACCTAGTTTTAGTTAACTATAATAACCTTGGTTTACAAGGTTATTATAGTTAACTAAAACTTCAGCATCTGTGGCTGATGTCTTGTAATCTGAAAAAACTCACTCTATTTCTGTGTAAAATGGACACTTGCCATTTAGCTAATAGATTGATTGGAGGGCTAAGCCCTGTTTTTAGTGGAATCACATCATTTGTATTGTTTCCTGTGAGGGTAGGAGTTGTGTGGTTTTAGTTGAAGATATATCTCTAATAACTGTCATCTAACAGAGTTCTAGGAATGGGCGTTATAGACAGAATCAAATATCACATTATTTTTGACACTTTTTGACTATATACCTCTATTGATATTATCACAATACTGTAGAGATGACTATTTAGATAGATAGATAGATACTTTATTCATCCCAAAGGAAATTCACATTTAAAATATTTACATGGGGAGAAGTTTGATAAAAATATCATTAGTGATGTGGATAGGATAACCTGGTAGAGGCAAATAATAGAACAACCAGAACAGGCTAATATAAAATTCAGAAAACACAGCCTTTAAAATCAGGAAAAGGCAACACTTGTTCCATATCATGATATTACAATCTCCTAAATCCCAGATGATATCTAGTCTTGTATCACAATGTCAATTTAAAATCAATATATTGCCCAGCTCTAGTTCCCACACATTCTTGAAAATCTAGAAAATCTGGACATTTATAGGGTTGTTTTCTCATCATTAAAGACAACTGAAAATTTTGAAAACTGGAAAAAAAACTGTTCTTGAGACATTTAGTGAAATCCTGGAAAATTATAGGCTAAAGTTTGGCTGAGATTACACATTCAATTCAAATTGTGCATTTTTAATTTTTAGCAGCTGATGTCTTGTTTCGGTGCCCATTCTTACCCAGCTATCCTGTTTTTGCATTCTGAAGTGTTACGTGTGTGTGTGTGTGTGACAGACAAAACAGGTCAAAAAGTAAATTTGTGTGTTGTTAATGTGATAATTCATTAAACGCAAACAACATGTTGACAGTGTGTAATTTGAGAAGTTGGCCACTTTGTCCATTTTGAATCACTCCAAGATGAATTTCAGTGAGCAATAGTTGACATGTACATAAATCACTGAATATGTCTTTGAAAAATCCTGCAAAATTGTTTTCTTAAGGAGTGGGAACCATGTCTAGCCCTAGGAATCATTGGATGAACATCTTTTTTTGTAATCCTGTTAACCACTTTGCACAGCTCAGTCACTGTTAAAAAGGCCTCATTGAGAAATCATGTTGACAGCAAGCTCAGTGTGAACTGCTCTGAGGTAATGTTGGTATTAAGTGTTATCTCAAATTGTTTACAAACAGGCGAGATGTGTACCACACACACACACACACACACACACACACACACACACACACACTCTCAGAGTATGAGTTCAATAGTTCAGTTCATTGGTTGCTGCACGAAGAGCACACCTGATGTGGGGCTTTTTGTGTGCTATATAGACTCACTTGAGTTGGAGGACAAAGCAGTGCAGTAGTTATGTTGCTGTTTGTTTCTGAACCCTTCCCTTTTCCATTTTTTTCCCAGAATGAGTCACACAGAATTTTTCCTTTGAGGCCAAATCAAACATTACCATTCCATTACAAGAACTGTATGGCCATGTGTTCTACTTCAATTTGTGTTGGATGTTTTGGAGGCAACAAGATTGGAGTCGGCGGGACACAAACTAGAGCTATAGCAGGGTTTTTCAAACTTTTTTATGTGCTGGACCCCTGGGTTGACTGTCATTAAACCCCAGACCCACTCTTCCAAGTTATTTTTTCCCCTGGAACCTTGGTATGAAAAGATAATTTGATTCTTGTTAATTGTGTAATTGCCTGTGTCATACTTGTCAGACAAATTCACAGTGGTGAAATTAAAGCATAATGTTAAAATAAGCATTCATATATATTTTTGTATTATAGCAATGTCTGGTGGATTACCCCTTTGAAACCTAAGCATATTCACTTGGTTTCTCTCAAAAGCATTGGACAAAACATGCTTAGCAAATTAGAAAAAAAATGCTGGAACATAAGTGAAAAATGACCCCACTTTGAAAACCACTGGACTATAGTATGACTGGACCTTTGGTGAAAAGATCTGTAAAAGTTTTGTGTTAAGTGGGTTGTGATAGTTCTGTCGAGTCACAGTCAACCTAGATAGCATGATTACCGCCTTTACATTTCAACAATGTATTATATAGTCAATGTGTGATGTCTCAAATATTTTACCATGTATCACATTCCAACAGATGCCTTGGGGGAATAAATTAGGTACTCTAACATGGCTTGAACAGGCTCCAGATTGTCTGGACAGAAATTGACCACCTTTGCCCCCAGTGTTCCTCTGCTGGCTGTCTTTACAACATGCGTCTGCCTTTCACACTGTTTCAACTGCCAGGCAGCATCCTAAATATAGACCCACTGCCCTGCTGGCCAGGGTGCCGCTGACCTCGTGGCCGAGGATAACTACTTGCAAAGACGACAGTTGTCATATTCTTTATTCTTGCAGAGTAACAAGGCTAAAGTTAAAAAAAAAACTCCATTTGCTCTTGAAAAGGAAGAAGTTTGAGTAGTGGTCATAGAGGGATCGTTGTCTTTTTTTCTCCTCCTTATGAAGGGCTTTTGAGGAGGCTTGTCTAGATGAAGGGGGATTTCAGCTATTTAAAGCAGCTACTCCAGTCAGAGAGTGGTTGACTAGGACTGTCATTTTATCAGTGTCTTGAATGGGTCCCACATACGTGATCCCTTTGCTGTCATGACAGTATTACTCCTCCACAGTAGTCAAAATAAAGAGTCTTTTTTTTAAATGTTGCTTTATGGTTGAATATGTATTAAAGCACGTGTGGCCTGGATTAATGACTTTCACTGTAATTCAATAAGTTACAGTTTTTTAAATTGTTCTATTTCAGACTTACTGAGTCTTTGGCATGTATGAAAACCCTTTGCTGTTTTTTTTTTAAATTGAAATTGTTTTTATTCTGCATACATGAATGTTAAGCTACATAAGCAGGTAGGATAACATCAAAAATTTAAGTTGGCCCTTTTCACAATTGATGCACTGTTTTAGACTAGCAACATGTATTGCACAGTTGTTACTTTTTTAACAGCCAGAGATGGGTTTTCCCACACTTAAAATGCTTTTTGGCTAGGCATAATCCATTCCTTAATGGGAAGTTATTTGTTTCCCTTTGTTTTTTGTTTCTGATGAAATCCCAGAATATCTTCAGTTTTACAACTGGTAATGAAATCCTAAATGTTGGGAAATGATGCCCATTCAAAGCAAGCACGGGTTTTATCAGGAGATGTCATGCAACTTGCCATTATACACTCTTAACAACTGAAGTCCTTCCCATGGGTTTCACAGTTGGAAGATTTAAGATTGCACAGCTTGTTGAACAGCACTACTTACATTAGGCAGTGTGGGAGTGATGAGGCTGCCTGCTGTGCTGGGCTAACCCTTAGCCAACACTGTACAAGACCAGCTTGTGTTGAAGAGGAGGAGTGAATCCCAACTCTTGCACAGGCACACAGTTATACAATGTGTCAACAACCACAAACCCACCCATGAGTCTAGGCCACAGCACACAGTTTTCTGCCAGAAAGAAGTGGCTGAGACTGGATTAACACATTTTCCTGGTCAGACTCTTGCAGTAGTTATTGTCACACCTACTTCGTTATGATTTATAACGGGTGTGCGTATTGACAACCTGGTGTTGGGTGTAGCTGACAAGCTCATGTCCATTTTCAAGAGGAGCAAGCTGTTTATTGTCTGTTTTTGTTCAGGGAGTCTCAAAATCCATGACTTAGTCGCAGGAAGGATGAGAAATACTGGACAGCTTCAGCATGCAACTTTATTCATTCAGTTTACCCTGTTATTATATTTGTACCCCTTCATCCACCCCAGGTGTGTGCTGTGTTTGAGTCCCAGTCCTGCTGTGTGCATGAGTCAGTAGTCCTTGGTAAATCTGAGGGTCTTTGTGCTGGAATCAATACAGCGGCCGGGTGTAGTGATGAGTCATAGGAAGCTGACAACTGCCTCACTGTCCCAGTTTTATAGTAATACAGAGCTGAAATGACAAGATGAAGTCCAGTTTAATAAAAGGAAGTTGCATGGTGCTGGTTTGGCTATTTTTAGATGTAAGCCAAGCCTACTATGACAAATATGATCATCTTGCAGTGTTGCCTGCTGACAAAAGCAAGGAGTTGCAAGAGGCCCAATAATTTTGTTGATTGTTTCAGAATTTCTCAAAGAATGTGTCTTATAAATTTTTCTCTGCCGGTGCCATCCCCAAACAACACAATTGCTTTGGTGTGTGGCCATTATAACAGTGGTCAAGTTTGGTATTTTCCAAAGGATTTGGCTAGACGTTGGTCTTTATACTGCGGAAATGTTTGGCAGCATCAGGAATTTCCTATGCTTCCTGTTTCATTCCTCTTCTGTGTTTGCATTTGCAGTGTGCCCCCCGTTTTTGACACAAAGAAGTGGTAATGGGCTTTGTCCTGTGTATAAATCAGATAGAGGAACAGTGTTGTGTATTACACTGTAAATGGTCAGTAATGCACAGATCCAGTTTCAGAAGTTCAATTTCATGGATGACTGCAGCCAAACAATTCAGATAGTTAGAGTGCTGTTGGTCAAATGACCTTTGGTATTTCTTGAATGTTTTAACATGACTTCCTTATTGATGGATGCCTACTGTACTTGACAATGACAGCATCTCTTGCTTGTCTTGGGAGTGAAGGAGCTTGTGCCACTGATTAGATATAAATACCCAGTACAGCGCGCCCCAGCAAGAGAGGCAGTAATTAATTTGACTGGAAGCCGGTGATAGAGGGAAATGAAAAGGAGATTGGAGAGTGCGGAAAGCCTTTCATGTAACCGTGACATGCTATTCCTCTGTCAGCGTCTGATACCTTTCCTGCATTGATGAGAGTTCTTACCAGCCATGGAAATAATCTACATTTTCCTTATAAGATTAAACTAATCCATTTAAAATCAACGGTACATTGACTTCACATTATACTCTGGCGTGACATGTAGGTGGCTGAGGATGAAGCTCAGGCTGCCTTTGTGACCTCAAAATATGTAATGTAGGTGTTTTTGTCTGGAGGAGGATCACTTGTCAGAGATAAATTGGAAGTAAGAATAATGCTGACTTTTATGGGCTTGTTAAAGTTTTATTGTACAGCTGGTACATTGTTTTGCTTACAACTTTGTTTTTATTGCAGCTCTTTTGATGTGTGCTCTCTTCACGCACACTGTTTCCCCATGACAAATGTGAGGAAGGTATTTTCTGTTCAGGGTCAGGAGTACAAAGTAGTACAATGTCAAGGTGCCAGAGAGATGACATAATGTGTTGGTGTTTGCTCTCTGCTGGGCTCCAGTTGCAAAGGTGGCCTGGTTATGTGTGCTGAGGGGTTGGGCTAGAGGGGGTTATAGGAGGGCTGGGTCTCCTCTCTGCATGGGAGGGAGAGGAATGCAGCCTTGTATAGGCTCTGCAGCGTCCGAAAACCTCCCACTTCGCCCCTCCCCTCACCTCGTGTGCATGTCCTAGGCTGCTTTGCTCCCTTACCTGCCAGCTGAAACATGGGAGGAAAACACAAGCAGGCCTTCAAATGGAGGCGCCCAGACCAATCAAGTGACAGAGGCTGTGGCAGGGCAAAAGGAGGAGGGAGGAGCAAGCAGCTTCCAGCTTGTCACTATTAATAAAAGCTCAGTGTCTGATTTTAGGCCCTGCTCAGTAGTCCTGGAATGAGAAGGGATTTGCAATCGGGGCAGAGTGCTCTATCAACTGTCGCTGTGTGTGACTGATGATGTCAACCGGTCAGCCAAGTTATTTTCTGATCAGTGGCTTAAACAAGCCTGGTCAACAAAACCAGCGCTAATGTCACTTGATTGCATTATCAAGATCTGATCTCTTCTGATTTGACCTTTTGATACCCAGCAGCCTGTAGGCGGACTTGTATTTTGAAAAGTTTTATTTCACATTTTCAGCAAATCTTTCCTGATAATGTTTCACTAATTTTTTGGCTATGTTTCTGATGGTGTGTTAGTATTTTTTGATGCTTTAAATTTTTGAGGATGAACGGGGGTGAAATAAACCCTTTCAAAATAAAAGTCCATCCTCACACTTTAGGGTTTCAAACTGTTAAATGTAACCTGCACTGTCATTGTCACCCAGAATTGAAATGTACACAACAGGTTTTGTCCCAGTTTGTGTTGTTGTCACAATTCAGTATGCAAAACACTAAATGTGATATGGAAAGCACTCTCACAGTCTCAGTCTGCTTCATATTTTTTCATGTTTTTTTTTTTTTTTTTTTTTTAAATGGTAGAAGAGTTTGGCTTGCATATCCACTTATCCACCCTCTGTCCTCCCACCCCCTCTGTTGTTTTGACAGCGTCACAGTCGAACAGCAGCCTAAAGAAGCAGAGGAGCCGGAGCATCTTTAGCACATTCTTCTGCTGCTTCCGCAACTACAATGTTGAGCCACCGGCCACCAACACCAACACCAGCTCCCTGCCTCCACCTGTGGAGGAGAACGGAACGCCTCCCAAGGTGAGCTGCTGTTCCTCTGAACACACACACGCACACACACACACACACACACAGAGAGAGGAGGCATTGTTGATGAGTCCATATATGGAAGAAGCTCAAGATGATTAAAAAAAAAAAAAAGAGACTACACAAGAAACACTGACTTTTCAAAATGCTGGCACTAGAATTGTCGTATTAAGCATGCTTGCCAAATCAGTGTTTGACTTAGAACTATGAAAGCCCAGGATTATTACTGTGCAGATGTTTTGAATTGTGTTTTCATCTGTTGTAAAATGTCTCTTTGTGTGAATAGTTGTTTTCTCTTTTTTTTTCTTCGTGGACCCCCTCTGTTTTTATGTTGTTCTTCCTTCCCACCCCTCACCCTGTCTTTTGTATATGTGTGTCTATCTCTCTTGTGTCATAGTGTGACCAGGTCGAGGTCATCCCTGTCCCTAGTGTATGTATTGCCTTTTTTCTTTTCCTTTGCATGCAGGCTGAGTGGGCTGGTGCTGGCACATCCTGTCTGTGTGGGCTCCAGAGCTCCTCAGAGAGGTTTAGCGCTGCTACCGTACTGCGGTGCATTTTCAGCCGGTGGTAGCACTGGCTGTGTGGAAGGTGTATATGCATTTTGGGTGTAAATGGTGCCTCAGTGCCTGATCTGCATGAGTGACACTTGGTGGTTTGTATGCTTTTAAAAGTACTGTGACACTAACAGTCTAACAAGTTAAATGTAAAGCTATTTATATTCTCCAGCTCAACTGCTTTCAAGCAAGAAATAAAACCACTCTGCCTACCTGTCCTTGCCATTGCTCAAGGGAATTGTTTATTTAAATTGAAGCTTTGTGCAGTGAGTTAAACGCCATTGTGGTTCCTATTCTGTGAGTCTGCTCTCTCAGTAAGGGATGGGACTAATTGATCCCATTACTCAAGTAGGGTATTAGATGTGAGCTGGTTATCTGGTGAGCCTTCAGCCAACACATCAGTTTGAAGCTGGGCTCCTTGGATCCATGTAATGTAATTTTTTTTAATACACCACTGCTCCTGGCACTAAAGTGAAGCTTTGCGCCCATATCATCAGTAACAGCAATCTAATCTAACAAGTGAAATTTATTGGCATTTTCAGCCTGTTACTGCTAAAATTTGAGTGATTCCACAAAACAGGGACTGTACAGCAGCGATAGCTAACCAATGCATGGCCTCTGTGAGAATGTGTGAAAATGGTTTATTTAATCTCAGCAGATTAAACAAAAATCTGAGGGGATTAAAGGCATCACAACATTTTCTGGGTTAGTGTGCAGTTGCGGGGAATGTCCTGCTCGTTGATGGAGATTCCCGTCGAAAGAGAGAGGGCCTAATATAGAGCCTGTGGATCCATTAAACACATCATGGCTTTCTCTCAGCTCTATCATCAACCATGAAAACATCCCTTCTTAACGCGGTGTTGGCTTTTCCGCTCAGCCTTGCACATTAATTTATGCAATCACAGTATATGTCTTTCTCTCTCCCATATACTCTCTCAATACATCTGACATTATATGCTCCGTCTCCCACACAGCCTCCAGCCAAATACCTCCTACCAGAGATGAACATATCTGACTATGGCAAGAAATGTGTCGTGATTGACTTGGATGAAACCCTCGTCCACAGCTCATTCAAGGTAAAAAAGCAAGAAGTATACTGCTATGTGTCAGAAACAGGTGTGCAGTTCTTGTGCACCATTTTATACACATTGCCCTGTAATTCAGCAGGACATATTTGATATCTTTGGAAACTTTGGGATCTCCACTAGAGTTAAAAACTAAAGTTCTGCAGCTTTGAACAAAGCTCAGCCATACAGCAATGACAAACCCACCCATGGGAACAGCAGATTTGAACGGATTAAAAGATACATGCAACAGTATATTATAACATTTAATTCTTTGCTTTTGATGAATTCAGTTTGTAAAAAATAAAATAAAATTTTCACTACTCAGTGTAACCACAAACATATCAGTATTTTACTTTGGCATTTACACTGCATCGCTGCAAATGTAATGAAATATTTACAGCCCTTAACTATGTTTAGGTCACATATTTGACTGTTAGTAGTTTTTAAAGCTATGCCAATAACTTTAAAGAAACTGAAACTATGTTAAATTCAACAAATCGCAATGTATACAAAGATAGCAAAGGAACAGGTGATGGTGCATGTGTTTCAGAAACAGAGTGGGGGCTATATCACAATCCTGATTGGGTCCTCAAAAAAAGAGCAAAATTGTAATAGGAATGACTGAGTTTATGCTGGCAGCAAGCATCATTGGTTGTTTGTTTGTGTAAAACTGTCTGAGCGACAGTAACAGTGACCCAGGGTGGCTGTTGGTGTTATAATCCAGAGTGTCTGTTAGACCTCCCCCTGCCCCTCCTCCCACTGATCCTCCTCCCCTCTCTACCCCACCTCGTCGTCCGCTCTCTCTGTCCAGTTCCTGCCTGAGGACTGCCATCTTGTTGTCTGGTGCGTTAGATTACTAGAAAGGTTGAGCAAGGAAGGAGGACAGGGAGGAGGGATTTGTTTTGGCGGAAAAGAGACAGATTTTCTTTTCCCTTCCCAAGATTGCCACTCTGTGGATTGCATGGTTTGAGTGGTGCTTGTAGGACCTCTGCTGGTCAGCTGTGTTACTACACCATCACTTTGAGTGACACTGATGTGCCTTTTGTGTTTTGTTTTCTCCTCTCAGCCCATCAGCAACGCTGATTTCATAGTTCCGGTGGAGATCGACGGTACTGTTCACCAGGTACTGAATACAAACTGAATTCTGGATGAAGTATAGCATTTTAATAGAGGCAAGAGTGCGACCTCGTTCCTGTGAGATGATCCTCAAGAGAACGGCTGTGACCCTGTTCAAGTAATCCAGGATAGGCTGTGTATCCTGGTTGGCCTATTCATGATTACTTGCACTGGGTGGCAGCCACTGGGCCAGTGAGGGGGGGAGGAGAGGATGGCCTCTGATCTGTGAGTGAGATTCTAAGTAGACGTTTTAATGCTGAGGATTTATGACAAAGACAGAAAAAGATGTTGGGTATTACACTCAACGTTATACTCCCCTAATAATGCAGTGAAGACCATTGTTAAGGTTGTAGAAAATGCTAATACTATATGGCCTGAATATAAGCATTATTTTCTGGAAAAGACATCTGAAAAATTAGCAGCAACATCTGTGCTGCTTGTGTGAGAGCCAAAGCCCAAATAGACGGACTTGGTATTGAGCTGGACAGGAAAAAAAAGAATAAAATTCAGAAAGTCCTATGACCAAATTTCAATTAGTAGTCACATGTCATTTCAGGATTCACACACACAGCTATCAAGTTTTACAGTTAAATGAACTCTACTGTGGATTTTGCAGTCTTCAATGATTTTCCTCAGAAAACCAAAATTTGTGCTTAAAAAAATGCTTTCCAAAAGCCAGGGTTGAAAAAGGGCTTTAGTTGTATATTCAGACTAACAGTATAGTGTGCTCTTTCACATCATGCACTTTTGGCCTACATTTTGCTGATGCTCATAATGTTTAAACTTGTTGAACTATCCTCTCTTTTTCTCTAATCCGAGCTAAAGTCTGTTGTGTGTCTTACAGGTGTATGTGCTAAAAAGACCACATGTGGATGAGTTTCTTCAAAAGATGGGCGAATTATTCGAATGTGTGCTCTTCACAGCTAGTCTTGCCAAGGTTTGTTAAGACCGTGATGTGTGTTTTTTGTTTTGTTTTGTTTTTGGCCACGGCACTATGAATATCATTTTCTGTTTTCTTATTTAAGTCATTTTTCCTTTGCTCTTGCTGTCCTAACTTGTCACTCTTTGGTGTGCATCTTTTTTTTTTTTTTTTTTTTTTTTTGCATGTTAGCCATTAATATATGGGTAAGTTCATTGAATTAGATGAGAAATAACCAAACTAAGGGCTTGAAATTTCTGTAGTGCCACGAGTTCTTGCTGAGTTGAAAGCTAGGTGTCAGTGGTTCTAGTTGTACGGAGTAGTGTTGTACAGAGTATCTTCCCCTTTTAGGTAAACTTAACAATGAAGTCTAACCTGCTCTGCTTCCCCTCTGTGTAATAGTGCTGCGTTTTAGTTTGTGCAAGTTGCTTTACTAGTGCACTAGTTGAGGCATATGACCACATGCTTCAAATTGTGTCTTAACAGCTTCCAGAATTCAAATTGGCATATCATGTAGGGGGTGGGTTATTGTGGTAAAATGATTCAGGATATTTGTAACATCTAGCATTTAACATAACATGTTACCCTGTTTGTGTGGCCTGAGCAGTACGCGGACCCTGTGGCAGACCTGTTGGACCAGTGGGGGGTGTTTCGTGCCCGGCTCTTCCGGGAATCCTGCGTTTTTCACCGAGGGAACTATGTGAAAGACCTCAGCCGGCTGGGTCGAGAGCTCAACAATGTCATCATCGTTGACAACTCGCCTGCCTCTTACATTTTCCACCCAGAAAATGCTGTGAGTTTCCTTTGCAATATCAGAGGCAGATACTTGAGATATAGCATACATGGAATCCACAACAACTATATGTGTGGTGTGATTACTTCACGATCTTGGTGTTTGGATTTTATATTTATCTATTTATTTATTGTTGTTTTCTTTTTAAGATTGTTTTCAGTGATATCTCAAAATGCTGTTGCTATTATTTTTTACCATCGTGATAATTTTGTTGACATTAAAGTAAATTTCCAACCTAAAACAGAGTATCACTATTTAAAACCTCAAGCTGGCAATTTTCATTGCGTTTCTGGTGCTGTTTTGTTTGTTAATGCTCTATTTGTTTTTCTGGGGCTGACTAGCCAAAAGTAAATTATATCACTGAAATATATTCTTAGTACAGCAACTACTAGGGCATGTAATAAGAGAAGAAATTTGATGATTTAAAACAGAAACATTAACTGCCAGATTTCATTGTCAACCCATAAAAATAAATGGGCAAAGGCAGGTTTGTAGAGAAGTCATGGAATTTAAAGATATATTTCCAGGCATGGAAATGTTTTTGGAAAATGTTGAAATATGTATAAATTTGGGGGAAAATTATGGAAAAGTTGCATTATTATAATCTTGATAAATCTTGAAGTCAAGCTAGAACTTGAGAAAGGAAAAATCAGTCAGTTCTCATATTGTTCTGGGGAGCCAGCTGATAAGAGTCAAGAGATGTGGCGGTTGTTAGGAGATGTATTTTATTTGTCTTGGAATGCAAACCCATTAAGCTCCATTGGAGCTGCAGCTGCTCTCTGTGCATTTTTTGTCAACTGAAACACCGCCTTGCATCCTAAAACAACAAAGCGTCACCAGAAACATAATGTGAGTCACTAGACCCTGTTTTTAATCAGTGTTAATTTATGTTAGGGCAGAATTTTCCTCTAAATGTGCAGTCAGTAAAGCTAACTGTCTTTGTCCTCAGGTCCCAGTCCAGTCCTGGTTTGACGACATGAATGACACGGAGCTCCTGGACCTGCTGCCTTTCTTTGAGGGACTAAGCAAAGAGGAGGAGGTCTACGGAGTCCTGCAGAATCTGAGAGGCAGGTAGCAGGACACGCCGCAGCGCTGCCTGTGCTCTCCCTCCTCCCTGTTGATCTCTGCCCCTTAGTACACCACATCTCTCAGACTCAGGCAGAACCTCCCACACGCGCCCCTCTTGCCTCTGCCCCAAGGGGGCGCCCTGGAGTCTCACTGTGGAAACCTTCAAGCAGCCCCCTCTCTGCTCTGCTCTCCTGGTGACTGGCTGCCTTCTGAGTGCCATCAGAAAAACACTCCATATCCCAGGAGCACTGTGTTTCACATAAACCATGACGAACAGAAATGGTGTACAGAGCGTCGTATGCGTTGCTGATATTGAAGACAAAATGCAAAGAGGAACGAACTCTGGTCTTTATTTTCAAACCAACAGACAAAATTTTACTATTCGGTGAAGTGCTTATTTTAAAACCAAAAAAAAAAAGAAAAAAGAAACGAACTTTTGTCTAAAATTTCTTTTGTGGTACAAACACAAAAGTCTGAAAAGATTTTGTCCTTGTATTGTTGCTATGCAGGCAGTTTCTGGTAGTAGAAAGGACTGTGATTCTCCTTTCTTTTCATACTGAATGAAGTGCCTTGTGTGAATGTTGTTTTTACGGGGAGATATTTTGTACATGGCATATTTCCAGAGTACTTCAGTCTTTTCAATCACACTATATGCTTTAACGTCGACACAGAGGTATCTTTATATAAAGGCTCAGTTTTATTTTAGCTGGTGGTTTTTTTAATCATCAAACGCTGGGTTAAATGTCTCCATTGTATTATTTTTTTTCCAATTTGCTTGTGCCATTATATAGATGTGACTTTGTTTCTTTTTTGCTGTCATTCATTATTATACATAGAAATAGTTTCTAATTTGTTTTTAAGCAACGGAATATGTTTGCAATTGTGAACATTAATAACGCCCCATCTGCAGGTAGTTCTTCGTATCTGTGATACAATTTTGATCTACAACAGAGATAAAATTGTGCCATTTATTCTCTTTCCCTCTCACCTTCTTTTCAGTTTATTATTTGCCAAACACGATACTTAATTTTTAGAAGATTTATTGAACATGAGCTCGGCTAAAACTGTTAATCTATTAGCAGTAAATATATTAAGTTTTATTCTTTTTGGCAACTAGATGTCAAATTCAGTTGTATGTTTTTAATGGTATCGGGCTCTACTTTCTTTGTGATCCTTAAGATTGTTTTAGATTGATGCTTTTAAGCCAGCATTTAAAGAATTTACTTGTGGCACACTGAACTAAGTGTTGCAGCTCCGCCCACAGGGAGGAATCTTCCTCTGGAGCTCGCTGTTGATCGTACACAGTTGCAAAGATATCCCTTTCGTTTTTTCAGACGGTCTGGAATCTTACCATAAATGGGTAGTGCCATGTTTTTTATTACTCTATTTTTTTTCATGAGGTTAGTCTCTTTAGGGAATATAGGATAGTAACAGAATGAGTCTGGACAGTGTTGAAACCACACTGTTACGCTCCTGATTTACACACGGCGGTGACCTGGCCCAGTCCAGCCTAGAATAATACCAGTGGACACGGCATGTGTGGTGTTTACCTTCCCAGACTCTTCTAACTGCTCTTCACCTCAGTGCCTAAGTTGAGAGGAGCCACGCAAACCGAGTGCTGCAACATTAGCTACCATGGCAATAACCTTTTCTGTGGGAGAATCCATCACGGGTGTTTGGTTTAGGAGTCCTGAGCACTTCACACGGCTAGCCGTAAAGGCTTTGGCTGGAATTAGGGCTGGCCCGGTTATCACTGTCCACGCTTTGAAACGTTGTCTATGAATGAGCCTGGCAGAAATTGAATATACTTATAAAATACTGTCCAATCAAATTATTTCAATATTCAAAAATGAGATATTTTCTTGAAGACTAAAATAAAACACTGCAGCGCGATGTGAACTTTGCTTAAGCTGAGCGTATTGTTTGCGACTATTATCAGCAGCCAAACAGCATTAATTTCTTTAGGGAAAAATATAACAATATTGCCATAATAATAGACTTTTGTTGAAGAATAAATGAAAAACGAGGCTTTCCAAACACCAGATGGGTATTCAAACCTCACCCTGTGCAAGCATTCTCCAGATATTTGGGGCCAGCCCTGCATGACACACTACAAGGGCACTGCAAAAGGACTGTGAAGAACCTCATCATGGCATTGATGCCTTACTGCCTGCGAAGGCATAAAGCAATGTTTTATTCATTAATTCCAAGGTTACAACTCTATGTTATAGCATTGTCTCATTTAGTTCTTTCTCAAACTCTTATGAAGTGTAAAAACAAGACTGGACCTGATTTGTAGAAGCACATACGGTCATATGGCATTGTGAAACACGAGGATGAAGCATGATAGGCTCCTATGGGTCCATCTTGGATTATATGCCCAGAAAACCTCTTTGCTTTATTAGTTTTATTTTTCAGTCATGATGCTATATTGAAGAGACCTATATTGCTTCATAAGAGTACTTCCAAGGTTGTTGTTTTTTTTTTTCTCTCTCTCAGTCATAAGTTTGCCGCTCCTACAGGCATATTGAAACTTATTTTTTTGTCTTTTGCATAAGCATTTGAACATGTTTGTGTTGGTGGTGAGTGTTATGCTCATGATGATGGTTTCGGTGCAATGTCCTTTTAATAGGAAGTGTTAGGCCTACTCTTATCGACCTCTCTCTGACAACCTTTCTCTGAAAATGTTCTTATCATTGTGATATTTTTCTAGTTACCTTTTGTCAGTATTTGGTTTTGAAAAAGTTGCATATTACCCATTGTATCCAGCTGGTGTTATTTTTTTTTCTTTTTTTTTTTTGTTTCTTTCAGCTCAGTAACGTCCCTCTCTCTTGCCTTTGGTAAGAACTCAGTCAGGTCTCGTCTTTCCTATTGGGGGACGTGTGTGAATGTGTGTGTGAGTGTGTGTGCATGTGTTTGCAGCCTACTGTCTGCGCTTTCTCACAGGATTGCTTGGTGTATCATTTGTCACTCAATCACATTCACCGTTTTGTATTGATTTAACACCAAAGTTCAACAACACTTATGTTTGCGTCACCGTATGTGTGTGTGTGTGTGTGTGTTGGAGTTACTTTGTCAGGTTCCTCACTTTTTTTTTTTTTTTTTTTGGTTCTTGGTGTCTAATTTTGATTGTAGGCTACATGTTTGCATCCTGAGCGTCTGTTTTCTTTCTCTCATACCATAATAAAAGGTTTCACTGAAACTGTTCTTTCGTCATGCCTGTTGTGATTTTTTTTTTCCACTTGTCTTACATGGAACATGAATTAAGGCCAAAGGATCATCACTGTTGACGGGTGTGATTGAGGTTTCCATCACATCTCTCTGTACCTGATAAGGTCTATGAATTCCACAAGTCCTGAGGGGGATGTTACTGCGCCCTGTTTGCAGTATATTTTTACAGTAAAATTAGTCATGTTTTTTTTTTTTTTTTTTAATTTGCCGCATAATTTCCTTGCAGACATGTCACAATAAAGCACCTTTTTATGAAGAAATGTTTCCCGTCTTCTGTCATCAGGCTTGTGGTTTACAGTAACCGGCTTTTGTAATAAGTTGTTGTACAGCCTTAGTGAGCTGCTAGTTGTATTGTGATTGGATATCATCTGACAAAAACAAGATAATTTACATGTCTGTTTAACTTATTGCACAAGCTTTTCATGACAAAGTTAGTTCAACTGAATTCAAACATGAATGTAGATTAAATGCATGGACAGAGGCGTCTAGTTCAAAGGGTTGTGCCTGTGGCTTTGATGCATAAATCTGCCTACAGGTGGGAGAACAAAGAGTTAAGTCTTTGTCATTGTGACTGAATGTCTGAAACCAGTTCCCTCAAGTGAGCAAACAAAGAAGTATCACTCAGATTTTCAAATTAAAAGTTCAGTTTCTGTGTAGAAACTATTGCATTACAATGACAGAAAATCGACCACTGTTCCTAAAAATTACCAAAATATATTTTTTTTTTTACTGAGGATGGAGCAACTAGTCGCCCTTACAGCCAACCCTCACCTCCCTGACTGGTGTCTGCTGTTTCCTCGACAATCTGTGAACTTTGTCTCGGGTGTGTTTGATCCAAAGTTCACCAGGCAGTGGGTGTGACCCTGAGTCGCCAACTGCAGTGGCCAAGTTCACAAAACAAAAAGTGGCTTCTTTTTGTTGTTGGCATGAAATTAAACGCCTCATAAGTGTTTTTAACCCATTGGTATTACACTGTCGGCATTATCATACAACTAGCGAACAGGTTCATTTTACAAGTAATACATGGCTACTTAAGTCCATTTGGCTGGGTGACACTCAGCTATTTATAACTCCTGAGTTTGTTTGTACACTGTGTTGAGCTTCTGGAGAGATAATCCTGTCTGCTCACATCAGTGATTCAGTCAGAGGGAAGATGATTTGTGTTGTGATGATGTCTGATGACGGTTATCAGTCACTTCCACAGTCCCACCCATTCAGTAAATTAACCCTTTACCCAGTAGTATTTAGGCTCTGGCTTACACTGTGTTCATGTCATTTTAGAAAAAGTGGACCAGCTGGATGATTGTTGCAAGTTTTAATGCCCACACTGAAAATCATTATTATATGTGAATTTAAAATATACCAATAAACAAACTATGGCAATTTCCTGTTTTACAGGTAGATATGTTTGCATTATTATTGTTATTTAGGAGTAGTTGTAGCAATCCATGACACCGAGCAGAAAATACCAGAGTGCTAAAAAACATAGTGATATGAGCATAGGAGTGGACTTGAGTCACAAATTCAATGATTTTAGACTGGACAGAACGCAGAAAGACTTCCGACTCGACTTGCACACCAGTGACTCGCGACTTCAGCTGAACTTGAGCCCTTTGACTCGGAAACACCTGACAGTCGACCTTCCCCGAAGTCAAAGATGAAAAAAGATGCTGCTGTGAGAGGTCAGGTCATCCTTGACCCCTGACAGCAAACATGACCTGAACTGACATTGGCAAATCAGCTCAGCTCGCCCACAGCTGGTCACCGGGACGCCGAAATCTGATCAAATCCATCAACAACCAGCTTTAGGTGAAGTATCTGCTAACCATGTCACCACAGACAGAGCCCACGTTAACTACAGGGAGGGAAGGCTGGACTTGTGTGTGTTGGGGATAACAGGGCAAAGCAGTGTTTCTCTCTCTCTCTGTGTGTGTGTGTGTGTGTGTGTGTGTGTGTGTGTGTGTGTGTGTGTGTGTGTGTGTGCATGGTGGTCAAGAGAGTGAGAGAATGGTAAAGTAATTTGTTAGAGGAGTAAGTCAACAAAATAAAGTGCTCACCCAAAAAGTAGGCCCTCCCGCTCTCTGGATTAAACTAAATGCAGAAGTGGCCTCTTATGGCTAATGGACCATGTGCAATACTTTGCATGTATAGGGCAGGGAGAGGTAAAATAAAATATTGAATGAAGTTTGGTAAACAGTGTCTTATGATGCCTTATGTGGTACAGACTCAAACCTCAAGGTTAAGGACTTGAGACTTCAAAAATAACAACTTGGTCCCACCTCTGGATGCAAGATGTGAACTCATTTTTTTCTCCAGGCGGAAGCTCAAATTTACAGCACGCCTGATGGGACATGAACGCAGCATAAGCTGGCCTTGTGTATTGGCTCCTCCTAACAAGCCATATTTGAGTGAAGCTGTAAAGTAAGCGTTGTCTGTTGAACTTTTCTGGAAAAAAAAAAAATAACAGAAAAGTCGAGATTTACATTTTTTTTTAATCAGACTTTTGATTTACAAAAAGATAATATCAAGTAGTGGTATACTCAGATATCACATCAAAAGTGAATCCTTAGTAATGAATACAATTATCTCACTATTGAAAACAAAGCTGAAAACATACTTCTTTTTTTAAAAATGTTGGCTTAAATGCTGGCTTGTTTATCCTGAATTCATAAAATGGTAATTTGAATAAAAAGATTTAAATAGACAGATAATACGGGACATAAGCAGCCTTTGCAATCTGAACAAGGTTTAACACTAGTGCAACTAATACAAGCCCATTAGAAAACAGTCTGTGTAATAGTCCCTGTAATCACGTATTCATATGCAGCATTATAAAGTGGAGCAAACATCTTGTGTGTGTGTGTGTGTGTGTACCCACTTGCCCAAAAAAAAAAAAAAAAAACCCTGCAGATGGAGATTTTTTTGTTTTAAAACGACCCCTGCTGTCCGCTGAGGATGTGATCCACCTCTTAGTCGTTCCAACGACTACAATTAAGCCAATAAGTTAATTACAAACTAAAACTAAAAAAGTGTTACACGTTTTTTTTTTTAAAAAAAAGAACATAAAAGCCATTTAAAACAACTGCAGTGTGGCCGTGTGTCAGAGGTTGTTGTGTTCTCGTCCTGTGGAGGGATGTGCCCGGCGGCGACGTCCTACTCAGCGTCCAGGACGATGATGTGTATGAAGAGTCCGGCGGCGGGGAGAGGGTCTCCGTTCTTATTGAGCAGAGGCACGTGTCTGTATCCTGTGTGCAGGCAGAGACGGTTACAGTGAGTGATCAGCAGACAGCAGAGGACACGAAGACGTCTTTGTGCAGCCTCTGAATCAGGTTTCTGCACTGAACATCACACTGGAAAAGAGAAACCTCCTGTCTCTTTCCTTAAAAATCAGATAAGAAAATGACTTCATAATGTCATCTTTGGGACAGTTATAGCCAGGGGGAAAAGCTAACACCGTGTCTTTGATAGAATATGTGCACTGTTCAAGGCCGAATGCACAACTCACCATTTGTAGGCTGTTGAAGGGAAGCGTGTACTGAGCGATGAACTCATTGTCAGAGGTGGAGTCGTAGTCTTCGATGACGAAGCGCACCAGCGCCAGCTCCGGCACGTACACCTCAAACTGGAAGCTTTGGTTCCAGGACGGGTTAAAACCTAGAAACAGGGAACAAATACTGAACCGTCAACCTGCTTTATGCACGTCTGCTGTTTGCAATTTCCTACGTTTCCCAGAATTACTTTTGACAACCTCCAGAAAAACATGCCTTTAGATTTTTTACATCACTGATTTCAGATGAGAATATCCCCAGTCATTTATTTATTTAGCCTTTATTTAGCCAGGAACATCCCACTGAGATGCACAATCTCTTTCTTCCAAGGAGTCCTGGTCAAGATGGCAGCACAATCAGTAAACAGGTTAACAGTGAAAGCAGGGAGGCAGGGAATTCAAGGGAATTATGTAAAACAGCAACACGTTCCCTTCACAGCAGTTTGTAAGATCTATAAAATATTCACAGAGGAGAGTACATCTAAGGCTATGATATTTTGCAGCTCGCTCCATGCCCAAGGTGCAGAAAAATAGAAGGCAGCTTTAGCGAGGTGTGAGTTCACCCTGGAGACATTTAAAAGAATCTGATTGGTAGATCTGGTCTGTATGAAAGGATTAAAGCCTCGAGATACAAGCAGTTTGTTTCATATCAGCATTGACGTGTTTAGAAACTCACTTTTAACCTGTTTCTACTGGTGTGCGGTTTGCCATCGACTCCCGGGTCACGTGTTTTAATGCAAGCGGACGATATTGTTCTTTTGATCGTTCTCAAAAGAATTATTTTTATCTTTCGTTATTCATGGCTATGCTATGTGGGCTATGCACAATCACGATCTAAAGATTACAAGTCCCTGCACAACCCTCGGCGCTCCAGACTCCCGTTTTCCAACTCCGCTCGCATAACTGAGCTGGTCGTTCATCCATCTTTTGTGTAACTTCACGGTGCACGAAGGGCTGTTTTCTTTCCTGAAAATGGACTACAAAAAGGACTCCAACTGTTAAATGTTTGAAACTGTTGAAACATTCGATGAGCTCAGATTTATCCTCACATCACGCAGGCTAATCCAGGAGCGACTGAAACATAACCGATCTCCAGTTATGGTAGATTAAGTCTTATATTCCCGTTTGGATCTTACTTGGGAAACTGTTCTGCCTCAGACTTTACTTGCAGGCGGACGATTAATGATCACTTTTTCCAGTGAATTCTCTCAAAACACAACAGGCCCTGTGGCTGCACTGCATTCTGCTCTACTGAGGCTGGAGGATGGATGGAAAAATTACACACTTTTACGATAATTCTGCTATCAGGCTCTATTGCAGCAGCAGTGGAAATGCCACATTAACTCATCAAAGCATGGACAATTGTCCATAGGATTAAGAAAAAAAAATGTCATCAGATAAATGGATACAGGTTCAATGCAATGTATATACCGTGTAAGGCTGGGACAATAAATAGATAATGCAATATATCGCAGTACATCCTCTTGTGATACATTATCGATAGACTTGTGCCAAGTATCGATATTTGAGTTTTCAACTTCATTTGCGCAGATGCACATTTGAGTTCCTCCTTTCGGTCTTTTAACCGGAACTGTTCTGTCATGTGCATGTTCATGATTCTTGTTTGTGATTCTGGCTTATTAGAAAATTATTTTGCCTTTTCCAGGGTATTTTTTTTCTTCTTCAGTTACAGATATCGTGATGTTTCTGACAGTATACTGCATATCTCAGAATCGTCTATATTGTGATTCTATTGATATTGTGCGTAAAATATTCTGATGGTATTGTATCACCTGTTACCCAGTGACTCCCACCTCTAATACTTTTAACCAAATATCTATTTTTCACCAGAATAAAATTTTTCCTCTGTGGATTTTCCTTTGTGGTCGTCTTAAAAAGCAGCACTGTGGGATTTTCCTAAAAAACAACGTATAGATTCATACAAAAATAATCCCTCTCTTTTTTTCCTTGGATGGCTATGTGACATTTTTGGCAGGCATTTCATTCCATCAACATCCTAGGAGGCAAAAACTCACTGCTGGCGGTTCGCTTAGCTGTTGTTTTCACAAACCGCAATGACCAATCCTGCTCATTCTGCCGTTAAATACATGGAGGACAAGTCAAAGACAAACAGGTACCGTTGTTTTCAATGGGCTCCGTCTCTTTCACAGCAACATCAGCTGGCACTCCAAAGAGCTCCACTTTAACCAGCGGGTCCACGATGGAGGATTTCTTCTTGTTGACCTTTGGGAGCTGCTGGGCTGAGATAATCTGGTGATAGACGGGTACAAAACGTCAGATGAGAAAGCGTCTTGAGGGCGTGAGCTCCCTCACCTCACTGAATAGCAAGACTCTGACCAGGACACCACAGTGCACGCTCGCGGACGTTTGTAAAGCGTGTCTGCGAGGTGAAAGCCTCACCATGACGTGGAGCAGCTTGTGCTGCAGCCAGGGGCCTCGAGTCAGGGTGATGGGGTCGAACTCCGTGGCGCCGTCCCGGAGGAACGACGGTTTCAGGATGTAGCCGCTCTTCCCGTTACACACGAACCTGCCCTGGTTCACATCCATCTCCGCGCAGGGCGTCTGGAAGTTTAAAGCCACTGGGGAGAGACAGACAAGATGGTGCAGGGTCAAGTGATGAATAAAATGCACACGTGTGATGTAATATGATCAGAGGTGGAAGTAACACATTACATTCACTCATGTTACTGCACTTGAGAAGCTTTTGATATTTTTTAGGCAAGTAATTTTAAGTACATTTTTTGCTTGAGTACTGCACTTCACTACATTTTAAATCAGATCCATTACAGAGAACAAATTATCAATGACAGACTGTGGAACCTTTCACAATAAAAGATCAGTCAGCAAAGACGAGAAGAGGAATCTGCTCTTTTGTTGGTTCCCAATTTACAATTTAAAATGGTGCACTATGAAAAACTGCATTACTTAAATGGTAATTACTTTCTTAATGCCCCTTTAAAAGAATGCAGTCTGAAGCATCTTCTCTCCTCCTTTTATACTGCATAGAAAAGATCACATCTAACAAAGTTACTGTTTTGAAAAGGAACTCAGTAACTTTTACTCCAAGATTTTAAATGAGCTACTTTTTACTTGAGTAAATTTTTTACAGCAGAACTTGACTGTGAGTCTACACTGTAAAAGTGAGTTTGTCGTTCCCCCTTTTTCATTAGTCGTGTTTGATTCGGTACCGATTGGCAGCCGGCGTTCCACAGCGGCACGGGGTTGTAGTTGGAGGAGTCGGTCCTCAGGCCTGCAGGGTAGATGCGGCTCAGCTTGTCCATGTTATGATGGATGTAGCCATTAGCTGAGGAGAAGAGATGGTGAGAAAAGGAGAGCGTTATCAGCTGTGCAAGGGGAAATTTACTTACTTGCGAATTTCCTTCGGGATGAATAAAGTATCTATCTATCTATCACAGACTGGAGGGTGGCTCATTTGGCGTTTTCCACATACCACAACATATAAACTTCATTGTAATCGTTGGGTGATCGGCCACAAAACTTGCAACGACAATATGTGGACAACAGTTTAATTATTTGTTATCAGCTTCACTTTCTGAAGTTTATCTCAAGACTCTGTTTTAAGGCAATTGGGATATGAGTAAAACGGGTAAACTGAGGTAATGAGGAACATGAGAGACCTCGATGGAAGATGCAAGTGGGCACAAACAAAGGGGCTGAATCGACAAAAACCTCAAAGGAAATAAACAATTTTATTACCTTTTCTCTGATTTTGCTTGCTCAGTACAAACTTACAAATAACTGGGACTCGCTAAAGCAAAGATTTCTTTCAGATAGCGTTCCACTTCTCTTACAATTGTTGCCGTTTAAAGGTAAGCCTGGACACTTTGGATAATTAAACAAGTATTTCAAAGTGGTAGTAGTAGTTTTATATACTGTATCTTACATTTGATGTTTAAATCACTGTTTAATTCATGCTGACACAATATTTATTTGATATATGTCTCTGTCTTGTGAAAATTAGGACTCTAGCCAAGAGGCAGTGACCAGTGTGTGTATATTCTTTAAGTTACTTAATCAGGTAAATCATAAATATAGCCACCCTATGTACTTGTCCCAGTTTGTTTTCTAGATGGGAGTACTACAGATTGCAACCGGAGAGGAAAATCCTCTTTTATGCTTATTTACATCACAATTTCTTTCTTTCTTTCTTTCTTTTTCCATCACAGTTTCTCAGAAAGCAGAGTTTAAGGATTTCATAAGCAAGAATTTCATAAGCGATGAGACACTTTTGGTTAATTGCACCTAAAAGCCTTCTCAAGAAACTTCCTAAAATTTTCTCTTAGTCATAAGTTAGTCTCTCTTAGGTCATTTTCTCTTAGTGACACTTTTGTGACCCTGGCCCGAGGTTCCTCCTCACCAGACTCCTCGGCCAGCTTCACCGCCTTGCCCTCCTTGAAGGAAGACATCTCGTAGAAGCTCAGGTTTTGTTTGGCGTCCTCAAAGCCGTGGAAGTGGACGCTCTTGCAGTAGATCACCATGTCCGACAGCTCTTTCGCAATTTGAGCTTCTTCGTTTCTGCACAGAGAATGTGGAGGTAAACAAGTTACATAAATTGCCTGCTGATGCTAAAAAAAAATGTTGCAGGAATACTTCAACGTTTGGGCATGATATCCTTTCTCTGACATAAAGGCTGAGAAAAGATGTTTCCTTGACATCACCCCACCTTTCTCTTCTGTTCTCTTGTTCCTCCTCCTCGTCATTTGAGTCTTCCTCCTCCGTCACATCGGTGTCATCTTCAGCTGCAGCCTCAGGAGCAAAAGTGGCTTCCAGTTTGTTCAGCCTCTTCCCTTTAACTACAACTTCCCCTTCAGCTCCTGGCAGAACACGAGCACAGGCACAGAGCAGAGTCCTTTCAGTGATCGGTATCACCGTAACCACCTTGTATAAAAGGAGTTTTCTGGAAGAACGCGATTCTACTCTAACAGTCATGTGATGTGATCATGCAGACACCCACCTCAGGAGATGGGAAGCCTGTGGGCATGCAGTCGCCCAGGGGTGCGGTGACGAGGTCACTGCCCAGGATGGAGCTCATGTGGTGCGCCATGACCTTCTGCTGCTCCACGCTGCAGTGGTTCTCCAGGGAGATGATCACTGGGTAGTCTGATGTCTGAGAACGGCCGAAAACAAGATTTCATTAAAGAGTCACATTAATTCATTTTCTCTACCCACTCTCCCACCTCCACACAGGAAGACCCCCGACTGGAACTCCGCCCCGGGCCATCCTGTGGCCCTCTATCACTTAATATGATCCAATAACGCACCTTAAAAGCGTAATCCTTGATGGCTTTGATGGCATCTTTGAAAAGGATCTTTGAGGTGAGTGTGTGGCCGTGGTAGATCACTGGCTCGCCATCCGACCCGTCCCAGCAGTCCAGCTCCACACAGCGGCAGCCCTTCACCAGAGCTCTGGGGTAGAAGTCCAACGGGCATTACTGACTGACTGACTGACTGACTGACTGGCTGTTCTGCATAAAGGACCTGACGTGGCTGTTATTATTTGGACCACAAGTGTTGATAAAGATGTAGCATCCAATCGGTTAATTCCATTATAAACTAAGTTGCTGGGAATTTGGCTCAGGATTGACAGAAAACAGTATATCAGATATGCATATACCCTATGCAATAACCATATATCTAATGAAAATCAGTCAACAAGTATAATTAGTTTAAGTATGATAAGTAAAATTTGAAAATACAGTGCCTGCGCACAAAGGTTGCAGAGCCCAGAACCACTGAGCTCAAGACTAAAGTTAAATGCTGCAATAAAAACAAAACAAAACAGGAAAACCACACACTTCTCTCTTTTAATTTTATATGTTCTTTTTTTCAAGTTCAAAGTTGACCAGTTTTTTCCCTTGAGAACAGCACCAAACTTCCTAATAACAGCGGATAAACAGAAACATGCAACAAGTTTTTTTTTTTTTTTCGGCAACCAGAGAATATTATCATGGCAGAAGCATTATTTGATCAAAAGAAAAATGACCTAACAGTTTACAATTAAAAAAGAGAGAAGTGTGCAGTAAGGTTTGTGTTTTCTATGCTTTTGAGCCAATAACCTGCAGCTTTTTGGTTATGTGTTTTTCAATTTGACCAAGTTTTTTCCCTTCTTCTCCCTTCCTATCTCACCAACAGTTTTGATTTTAAAAGGTGAGACGTGTTCCCACTGTTTTCCCATGCATTTGAGCCAATAAACTGCAGCCTTTTGGGAGTGCAATCTTATTTTTCAAGTCTATCAAGTGCTGCAAGGAAACCAAGACGTCCATGTATGGAGAACCATAAGTGTTTTTTCCACAGGGTGCGGCGCTCGTGTTTTAATCACATTACAGTTACAGCACCATAAATGACTGAAGGCCTCTGAGCCCATCCGTAAAGGTTCCCAGGGTAGGAGCCCTTACCTGACGTAAGCCTCCGTGCTGCTGGGCCCTTTGAGCTGATCCTCCAGGAGGTAGGTGTTGTGCGAGGAGGAGATGAAGTAGTGGTTGAGGGGCTGGCTCATGTCCTGGTACACCTCCTTGTGCTCCGGCTTCAGGACCAAACTCTCCGGATGGTGCAGGTACATCAGGAAGCCATCTTTGGAAAGCAGCTTCTTCTCCTTGGCTGAAAACACAGGCAGAAGGCGGATGATTTTGAAACGATGACGACAGACGACCGCAAGAGCTCAAAACCAAACGCATTCGCAGTAAACGCCCAGATAATTTTGAAACGAGCTCTGCACCTTTTTCATCCACCTCGTACTTTTCAATGAGTTTGTGTGCGTCTGCCAGCGTGGCTCTCTCCCTCTGCTCGGTCATCAGGAACTCCACCAGGTTGTCGGCGCTCATGTAGCCAGCAGTTTTGGCGTACTCCCCGTAGATCACGTCAACCTCCTCCCGATGGTCAGCAGGGTCGTAGAAATGTTCAATCTCCGCCCCAAGACAGCAGACCCAGACTTGGATTTGTCACATTTCTGTGGGATGGAAACACACAGCAGAATAAGAACCGACACCAGAGGTACCAAGAGCAAATGTAAAATGAAATTTAGTCCCCAGATGTGTATTAAACGATGAACTTCATACTGTCATCATAGACTATGTTTACTTATGGTTTGTACATTTTTGGTATTGAGGTGGTGGTGGTGTGGGTAACATAAATGCTTTTTGATTTCATTTTTGAATGGTGATATGGTGAGGATCTATCACACATACATCAACTAATTAGCCTTTATTTATCAAGGGTAATTTTGGTTTGGCTCTTTTAAGCAACGCCCTGCCGCACATACACACACCTGGGAGCTGCCCAGTACAAACACACCTTCACTGCTGGCCGCTGGAGCAGCCGGGGGCTAAGTGACACAGGAGCCGTGGGAATTTAGGGAGGAGGAGAATATTGTTAATTTACTCCCACTGCCCAGATTTTCCTGCCAGTGCAGGAATCAAACCCGCAACCTCTCACTCACAAACAAGCTCCTTTGACCTTTAGGCCACAGCTCACATTTATCCATTTAAGGTTTTGTTATTTCTTAGGAATAACAGTAACAGTACTTTGCTGTTTGTATCAGTAAATTGCAATAAATCAATTACACTGAAGCAATGGCTGACGTCATTTCAAAGTTCCTCCGGTTGTCTATGAGTGATTTTCACAATTAGGAAGCACCGCCCCGTCTTATTTAACTATTGATAACGCTGTGACGGCATCACCTGGAAGAGGATTTCTGCATATTCGTCATCCAGGTCAATGTTGATCATACGCAGGAAGTCCTTCAGCTCCTTCTGACTCAGCTTGTCGTCGCTGTTCTTATCTGCTTTCCTCAGGCAGTTGAAGATCCACTGAAGAGTTATAATGTAAGGAAGCGGCAAACTGACAATGAGAATTATCATCCAGTCTTCTTTGTGTGCTATTTAAAAAGTTTGTCAGTCATCATTAATTGGTTTTAGCAGAGGTTGAGGAGGGATGCCTAAACATTGTTGTGCTGCATTCAAGACAAATGGGAAGTTTTCTATGTCTGAATAGGGAAAAAATCCATTTGAATGGCACTCCAGCTCGTGATTCATTGCTGGAAACTGAGGACAGTGCTCTGACTTCCCCAACATATAGTTCTGTGTTGTCAAATAAATATAAATAAAAATGGCAGCACTCACAGTAAATAAGAAGAAAATATATCAGCACCTTTTAAACGTCTACTTAAAAGTCTCTGTTTGTGCAAGGTATACTTTAAGATTAATTAACAGAGTTGGTCACTGGCAAAATTGGAAGTTGCTGTTAATGTTAAAACTGTACAATAGCCCTTTCACCCTGGCATCCTGTTTTTAGCAAACAATGTTGTTTTTTGTTTGCTCATATCATTCCCACCTAAACACTTGAACACTCTTGAGGTGGGAAGTAGGAAATTCTAACTGGGAATTTGGTTTCCCAGTTGTCTTGAACGCAGCAATCCCATGTAGCAGTGGCTCCCAAGTTATTCCTTGTCAATCACCTCAAAGCAGACACACTTTACACCACAGACACCCATTGGTTCAAGGCTTAACCAGCTGTTCTGCAGCAGGAGACGGGGAAGCCTCCTCTCAGAGCTGCCTTCTTGAATCATTGTCAAACAGTTTATTATGTATTATCTCCGTTATCATGTCAAGGATACTGCTCTGCCTTCTCTTGGCTGGCTGAGGTTGTTCATGTTGGATATTAACTTGTGCAGGCTGGTGACCCACTGCTTGGCCTCCTCCTCTGAGCTGGCGATGAGGTCCAGGTTCTTCTTGCGGCCCTTGAAGATGATGGAGAAGCAGCGGTTCTCCACCTGCTCCTCTGTGTACTTCCTCAAGCCCTCCGACTGACGGCCCTGTCGCACCGCGGAGATGTCGTCCAACGAGACTGCGGATACCACAAGGAACGTGAACGGACAGATTCGCTCTATCTGGCTGAATAAAAATCTGCTGTAAGGAAAATCTGCCCCACCCCCACAAGAAGCAATGAACTGAAACTGAAAGGAGTAAATCCCAAAGGGTCTCCTAAACAGCGCAAAGCAGCACTTTCCCACAGGAAATATTACGTCCTTTTTGCATTTCTGGTCCTTTTGGTATCATTTGCTACAAAAGCATCACAGGACTGTCCAGGTTGGTAACACGAACATGCTGTGTGGCATTTAATGACATCACATTGCATGATTTCTGGCTTTTGAGGTTGTGCCAATTGGAATCACTTGCGGTGTAAAGTTGCCTAATTACTCGTGCAAGTTATCAGACGGTATTGGCTCTCTTTACTTGCTTTACTTATTTACTCAAGATCATGATCACATGGTCTGGAGCTCAAACAGAACATACAATAGTGGCAAAATGATGACACGAGGATCTCAGAGAGAGAGCAAGAAACAGCACACCACAATAATCAGGCTCTCACTGGACTCACACACACTTTGTGGTGTGCAAAGGATCTAATCCAAGCTGAGGTCATACCCAGGAGCATCTCAAACCACCCATGCTCACATAAAAAAAATTCTTAACTGTTAAAATAAGTTTGGTAATCTCAAAGGCAGATGAAAGGCCAAATTTACTTGCGATCTTTACTGAATCCATGTTTATCAAATGCAATTATTTTACTTCTCTATAGCCGCACCCACAATAAAGATCACTGCTGAGGTCCAAGGTCTATAAATCAAGAAGAAACATATCACTGTGATGAGTCCTGCCCTACTATCACACATGCAATAATGCACACTCGACCTGACCTGAAAATGAATATTAAAGAAAATCTTCAGCACCGACAGCACAGATGTCTTGGACACTGATTTATAATTATGCAAGCAAGTGGTTGCCATGATATCACCACTGTTTTCACACTTTTCACACACAAGAGATAGTGATGTGAGACCTTCATCCACCGCAAGCACCAGAAAGAGAGAGGGGAGTCGGTGGAGGTTCTCACACACATGTAGATGGCATGCGGGGTTGGCACTCACAGGTCTGCTTGGACTTGAAGGTTTTTTTCGATTCGTGCCAGATGGTCTTGCAGTCTGGCTCCAGCTTGAGGTAGCGGGTCTTCTTCCAGGACGAGGAGCGGACCTTGAGGAGGTCACCCCCCTCCAGGAGAAACTGGAGGTCCGCATCTCCCTCGAGACCTGAGAACAGGGAGCAGAGAGCAAAGCACATCCTGTTACAGCGACTTGACCCTCTTTTTACTGCACTGGTGTATAAAATATTACTCACATGTTCTGATTACTGAGTTACAGCCCCTTTGCACAATCCCACCCAGATGTCTCAAAGCTTAAAAACACTTGTTCAACTCTTCTCATTCTCCTAACTTAAATCTCCTGCTTTATGATAAATAAAAAAATAAAGGAAATCAAGAGGGGATCACAGCTTTCCTTTGGATTCACTTCATGTGTGTGCTTAATAGGCAAAGTATCCTCTAATATTCACTTACACAACTTTCCGTCACTCCAAGGCTGACATAAAACTAAAGTTTCATACTTTTAAACATGAAACAAGCGGACAGCTTCCCTGTGACAAAAAAAAGCTGAGCAGTTCTTCCATGGCTTCAACCTTTGGCCAACACATCCACTAGGAACCTCCTCTAAAATACCCAATAAAAAGTGCAGCGTACCCAGGAGCTTCACGTTTCTCCGCAGCAGCTTCTTGCTTCTCGTAATGTGGAGTAATTCCTCCGATTTGCTGCGTTTTGGTTCTTCCTTCAGACATTGCATGGTGTACTCAGGTGCCAAAAACACCCACTAGACTAATCCCTGAGCGTGTGGACCGTGCTGTGTCTAGCAGGGTGTGTGTGCCTGCCTACTCAAAGTCCACCTCTCATTTCCTTGCACACACTCCTCCTCGGCGGCAAACCGCAGCCTTTTGCAATGTGTGCAAGAGACTTCTACAGGGCGCTTGGGTTTGGACAGGGTGGATTTATCTGGGTTAAATAATGCCATTATTATTATTTTATTATAAATTGAGCCTCTAGGGGAAGCGAGTTGACCTAACAATATGAGCAGCCTTTTGTTGAGTTTACGAAACAGCCTGTATCAATACACCTTGTGTAATAAACATATCGTCATACAACAACTACAAACTAATTAATGTTAGGAATTTAACAGGGTCTGCAATAAACGCGACTCCAAAAATAAATCAAATTAACCAATTAAATATTAAAATGTGCATATTAAAACATGCTGATAACGGGCTACGTTTCAAAAATAAATGCGTAATTAATTTATTAGTTCATTCGTGCGCTATAAAAGTGATCAGCGTCATGAGATAGTGAGATAGCGGGAAGGTTCCCCCCGGGGGCTCCACCTAGTGGTGACATCACGGTACCGCCTGTTTTTACAGGGACTCACCGTCGCTGTGGTCGATTGGTCGCCAACCCAAATAAATCAATTGGCAGCGGCCCGGACAGGTTCAGGTGCTGTGACTCACTGAATCAATCTGACCACACCGACTCACCAGCTCAGAGAGCCCGGCGCTGATAGGCAAATTAACACTGTAAATACTGGATGACTTCACCTTACCCTCCACAGCCCTCCACCTATTTGTGTCTTGAGTTTGCATGAAGTTGGAAACCAAATCCAACAGGCCAGGGGGTATTTCTGTACATTTCTAATTGAAACTGTATATTTCTGTGTTGTTATCTAACTTTGCGGCTGAAGGCTTGAGGCAGTAAGACTTATCCGGGACAACCAGGAAGACAGTAAAACAGGTTTGCGCCATATATCTCTCAGTACAGATAACTGTGGGTTTTCTGACCGCTGAGGGTCACCACCTGAGGCCGTGAGGACTGTTTTGATTTGGCGCAGCTTTGTCTCTGGTTGTTTGCAGGAAGGCAGAAACAAACCGAAGGAAAAAATGTGCCACACCTTTTGGCAGAGCAAAATAAAACCTGAGTACACCTATGGCTCATCTACCTCGGCCACATTATATCGGCTATCGAAAAGGAAAGTGAATATTACACTTTTTGAGGAAGGAAGTGTTTGCGTCAACCAGGCCTGAATTTGAGACACATCTCAATTTTCATTTAAGAAAAAAAAAAAAAAAAAAAAAAAAAAATCACGAAAATCACATCAAGTTGCAAAGGCGACTTTGTCTTGCAGTGCGTCGTTGAGAAGGGACTAGCAGATCAGTTCAGGTAGAATAAATAAATGACTAAAATGCAACACCATCTTATTAAAACTCCAAACATTTTAATGTCTTACCGTGTTTCTTTTCGATCCCATCCTTTTCCATCGTCTCTAGATTTATTTTCTTTTTTTTTTCTCCGCAGTGTCAGGTCAAGCTGTGCGTCTTTTCACTTTATCCACAGTTTCATCCAAGCTTGTTCCCTCTTTCCATGCGCGCAGTTTGGATTGAAGACTCGGGTTTGAGAGCGACGCAGCAACACACCCAGCATGGGCGGTGAGACAGGTGGGTTTCTTTTGGCAACCTGAGCCGTGTCAGAAGTGCTGCAGGCTCCAACACCGGTTTGACCAGACTGCCATGGTGATGTCACACCCGGGCAGGTTACACCGCCACCACTCTGCAGCACCGAGCCTACTCTGCACAGTTGATTGGCCTAATTAACATATGTGTGTAGGCCTGCCCATAATGACAGCATACCACACTTCTTACTTGTCACCTTGTGGTTTTTTGCAGTCACTGATTATTCTGGCATCATTACAATGATGAACTTGAATAAACTTGTGTGTTGCACACTGGGTGGTGCAGGCTTCAGAGTACTTTTAGGCCCTATCTGATCTTCTGATAGTCAAAAAAAATGCTCCCTTTCGGCCATCAAGTCAAATCCATGCTTTCTGCAGTCCTGTTTCCTGCTCGAAAGTCAGTCTTAAACAATATCAGGGCCTGAGGGCCAAATCCTCAATGAAAGGAAACAGTAGATGTAACTAAACAGGGAGGGGAAGCAGCTGCATGGTGCACAGTTGAGAAAGCAGCGCACACACACATCTTGAGAGACAAGTGACAATATGTGAATAGTATTACGTTTTTCTATATCCTACCTTAATCTCTTATGCAAAAGTCTGGGGCAATTCAGATTATATTGGCACTTATTCTGCATTTTAACAAATGTTAACCATTATGAAACAAATGCAAGAATTCCCTTGAGGCTAAATAGCAGAGTTGGCTCGACGCCATTCCACATAGTACACAGGCAATTTGAGCATAGGTTATGACTGAATGGGAGAGATGAAGTCTTTGCTTTCCTTTTCATGTGCAGCTTAGCCTTGGCAGGGCAATAGTATTGTAGTCACTGGTTCATTGGTACTCTTGTGGCTCTCAGCACTTCCCTTTCAGGCCTGGCTTACCCCCAGCGCATTGTCAGCATTAGGGTGAGTGAGCTTTAACGCAGCATCAGGGGGCGCTTCCGGGAAGAGCCGTCCACTTCCAAATCCATGAAGTTCAGGGAAAGAGGCAGGCAAACAAAGTGCAGTATTGGCTTTAGATTTGCAGCAGTGCTCACATGTATGCATGCATGTAAATCTGACTAACCCTCTTTGGTTGCAACATAATCACACTGATTTAAAATTTCAGTCTTATTTTGCTGGTTTAAATAATGTAAAAAATGACTAAGTTGAATGCCCTAACTGGTCAACAGTATACAGACGGGATGACAAAGTACAGGAAAGTGTCTTAGTAAAGTGTTGGGCACCACAAGCCTCCAGAACACCGTCAGAGCTCCTTGTTGGAGATCCTCCAAGTCTCTGGGACTCTGTTAGAGGGATGGAGCTCCATTGTTACAAAGGTCACAGTACACAGAGATGGCACATAGAGAGGGATGTTATAGTAGGACTGCAGCACATAAAGCCCTGATTACAAAGACAAATGCACATTTTAGAGATCAGTGGTACAAATTCACAGGCACTGGTCTACAGAGGTGGGAAAAAAGTGATGTGGTCAGAAGAGACATCCTTCACCATTTTCTGGACAAGTGAGCAAGTGTGTGAGTGGCATCCCCAAGAGAACGGGACAGGCCTGAATGCTGGACCCCTACAGAGGGGGTCCACTGGCTCTGTTATGCTGTGTGGGGCATTTTTAATTTCACTGCAGACTCCCTGCAGATAGACTCACTGCAGATAAATAGAATGTTGTTTGGAGTGATCACCTTTATGCTATGATAAAACATCTTTATTCTGAGGGAAGTGGTCTCTCCTGTGCATGAAGGCTCACTGAATGGTTTTGATGAGGATGAAAATGATGTAAATCATAACACTATGGTCCTCACATCTCAACCCAGGGACACCTACGGGAGATTTTGGACCAACGTATTAGGCAACGCTCTCCACCACCACGATCAAAACCCCAAGTGAGGGAATATCCTTTGGAAAAATGGAGCTCCATCCCTCCAGCAGAGTCCCAGAGACTTGGAGAATTGATGTCGCTGAGCGCTGCACCAAGATGCAGCAAGATTAATTTGTCACCAGCCTGTACATAGTTCATGTAAGACAAAAGCCAGCCAAGTACTTGCCAAACTGGCCAAAGCCTTGTTATTGCAGGGTGCCGAAGTTTCAACGATGAATAATTGTTCCTCAGAAGTGTAGAAACACAGGGTTAGACTGTCTGTCGCTCCTACAAACTTTGCACCATCTAACCATCAAAACTAAACAAAAAAGATGCTGCTTGTGCTTTAAATCAATACGAGACTCTCCCAGACAGAGTTATAATCCTTGCATTGGATCTTGAAGAACCGATTACTGTTGATGCAGATTTTTGCCAACTTTATTTAGCTGGGAACAAGAGATGCACATCTTTTCAGCAGCACCTGCTAGATTTTTCAACTCAGACGTTTTCACCGGGAGCTATGCTTTTCCACAGGGGCAGTCTGGGGTTCCTCACTTCCTCTACCTGTTACCTTCCCTGCATCTCACACCCTCAGGCCATCTACCTTGTTAACTATGTGTTAATAAATGCTGATTTTTTTTCCCCAGTGACAATTTATTTGACAAGTGAGTGTCACTCATAGAGCACATTTGGTTATGAGGCAACTGTTCAAAGATGTCTTGTGCTTAATTAACTTTTATGGGTGTGGACTTACACTAGCAACGTGTTGATATTTTACATTCCCAGTGTTACAATCACTGACAGCTTTGATGGGTACAGGGAAAATTAGCGGCAATTACATTTTATGCGCCTTTCTCTATATGAGCTGTGTGTGGCAGAAATCAGAATTTTAAAATGACATGCATTAGGTTTAAATTAGATTTAGAAATGGGTATTTAGAGACAAAATGTGACAGAGACAGGGCTAGTGGCATGGCTGACGTGTGTTTGTGTAAGCAATGATGAGTGAACTTACAGGAAATCCTTCTGAGGTACGTCTGAAAAGGCTCGCCTGTGACTGTGGGTTTACCTCAGGTTGTGATTTAATGCATTTATCAGTGGCTCTAAATCAGAGAATTTGGCTCAGGTAAAGTGAAGCCACTCTTGCATTCCTAAGACTGACAAAGAGGTAAATGGCGGCTGTTAAAAAAAAAAAAAAGTCTTTGGTTGTTGCCTCGCTTTTTAAGAACAAGCTGTGACAAGTCCCTCTGTTCCCTCATGCCAGTGAGCCATCCATAGCTCTATGGTTTCGAGCAAAAACC